>NC_090930.1:558496319-559121319 GCF_040938575.1 Ambystoma mexicanum
GACCGGTAATTCCTCATTCACCAGGGCCATTCCCCATTCCCATTTGAGCCCCCATAGGGCTAAATGGGAATGGGGAAGGCACTAATAACGGTACCGCAAATTGCGGTACCGTTATTAGCTCCAGAGTCCCTTTGCGGGTCCCGTCCTTAATGCTTGGAAAAACCAGGTGTTAAGGGAGGACCCGCAAAGGGAACTCGTAGTAAGGCGGTAAGGGATTACCAGCACCGGTGCCCTTACCGTTGCCGGTAATCCCTTACCGTCCGCCTCGTAATGAGGCCCAATGTCACGAGCAGGGAACAAAGCCCCACTATACAAGTTGTTGATAATAGCTGCGTTCTTACATGTTAGACAAGGTTATCAGGGAGGACAGCATAGCATGATACATTTAATTGAGCTGAATTTACTCCTAAAAGGCTCACAACCAGGGCCGCATCACAAGTTGGGTGGTAACGCTGGCGCTATTAGCGCCGGCGTTAATAGCCCTATCGCCAAACCCCCCGGCGCTAATAGCGCCGGATCACAGGTTTGGCGGAACGGGTATTGCCCATTCCCCACTGAGCCCATTCGGGAATTCCCCATTCCCCATTGGGCTCAATGGGGAATTTTCACGCCATTCAGCTCAGAGCTGGGGGGAAATCATCCAAACCTGTGATTTGGCGGACCCTTAAATAGCGCTACCGTCGCATTTAAGGGTTACCGCCAAACTCGTGATGAGGCCCACAGTCTGGGGCAGGCGAGCAAGCTTGTAGTATGATGACTTCTCAATGCTACAGCCGCATTTCCTAAGAAAGCGGGAGGTTAAAACACACTTATATATGCCACAAGTGTAACAGGTCAGAAACAAAAGATGTAAAGGTGAGCATAACAAAACACTATCACAGACACATGTGCAGTAAAGCCTAAAGCCTCACCTCATACGAGCAAGAAACACTGTATAAACATGTCATTTTTCAGTGCATATCTCAGTATTATAATACTGCAGCATGCTAGGGGAGTACATCACATTTTCAATTCCAGACTTTGCCGACAATCGTTTGTCAGAGCTGATTTATATAATTCCTCTTCCTTTACATTCTCTTAAGACCAACTCAGTATTTCAAGTATAGAGAATGTATGTACTTTGCACAGTAGAAATGTGTTTAGGAGGAAATAACTCTCTACTTTGTTACATGGACTATTTTTTCAAATCCACAAATCCGCAATCCCAGAATACCTCTTTTATCCTAAGATATTTTCATCCAAGGGTGAGAAAATGGTGATGATGACTGTAGGCTACTACTCTTTGAAGAGGAAGGGACAAACAAGTGTGATGATCCCCATGACTTGCCCGATCCACAGTCTACTCTGAAGACTCATGGTGGGGCAATTCAGTCATCCCTGGTGACCGGAAAGTTATGATTGTATGTGTTCCTGTATGAGTCAATTTACATCTTCTTGAGGTTAAATGAAGCATCATACCGCTCTACTCTGGCCTCGAGACATTACCTAATTCTTCTTTAAACCCTGAACATTTGTTTTAGCATTCTATACATAACACACATTCTTTCTTCTCTCCGGATGCATCCCAACTGCTATTTTCTTCCTCCCTGGATTGTTGATGAATCTGACTGAGTCACTCATCCTCATGAAATTTGATATTCTGAGATGTATGTGATGTTATATGTTATATGCCCAGTGAAATGTATCTTTTAGTTCTTCATGTTATAGTCTTAGACTTCTGAACTGTGATATCAATGATTTTCTCCAGGTGCCTTGTCTAAAGGTGGTCTCCATATGGTGCCAATGTGATGTTGATCTACTTCATCAGGGAGTGAGTAGAGGGGTGCACTATAGTGAATGGTTGTCTCCCAGATCATATTTTTACCGGCCTCTAAGTGTCTGTAACATACGCACATCAATATACCTTGGCCCAGTGATGTGAATATCAACAGTATAATGGATACACTGAATAGATTAATTTACCCTTAATTTAATTGGACATCAACATAAAGAAAAGAATTAACTTTCCATACCCTTCATTAGCACCCCAGTAGAAGGTGGCAGCCAACCTGGAGCTGTAGAATAAGGGCTGTTTTCACTCTTTCAATGTATTCTTTCTCGCGCCAGACAGATGGTGTCTTCCACTAAGACCCTTCCCCTTCTCTAGCTTGCCGTGAATCTCTGGTCTCTGAACTCACACCCATAACCTGCTGTCCCAGAACCCTTCCTCTCCTCTTCCTCCCAAGATCAGCGCTTACTTCCGACCAATCATCAGACTACTAGGCTGCCTTCCTTCTTATGACAGGCATGCTCCTTTCTCTTCTTTGGCTATGCCCCCACCTGCCATAGAAATAGAACAAGGGTCATTTCATGTCAATGACTTTGTTTTAATAATAAAACAGAACCTGACATTAGCAACACTGGACCTGCACTGGGTGCTAATAGTCTTATGCCCTGCAACTGGGGATGGTCTTGGTTGGTCACTGCCTTAGTTCTAGCCAAGGCTCATTCTTCATTAATGTCTACCCATGTCTGCACTGGTGGCTGTTACCACCCAAGCCCACCGCCAAACCTGTAGCTTAATGCTTCAGTAAAATGCAGTATCTCATCATTAGCTATGATAATCTGACTGCGTATGATCACTACAAAAAAAGGAAATAAAAGGAAAAATGTAAACTACAAATAATTTTAATAGATTACAGTTGTATGCACTGTGTCTGGTGAAGATGGATTCTCCACTCTATTCAATGTTGAGTGCTGTCATAATGGATTCAGGAGCTATGGATTTGCCTTACTTTAGACATCAGGGTGCTTGAGAGGCCATGGGTTCCTACACTCAGGTTCTCTATTTCCATGGGCTGCATGTGATTCTGATTATACGACTCATCTTCCACAATGATTTACTTAATGAACATAAAATACCATCATGAATACATGTGGCCTAACCTCTCCAGGCCAAATTGATCATTCAGGATAAGCTGAATATCGATAGCATTTTTTTAATTTCCTGCAATATCTTGAAGGATGCGCCAGAAGCACAAAATCACAACCAAAACCCTGAAAGAGATTAGGCATGTGGTAAATGTACCATCGGCCAATCAAAACCACCAATTATCCTGCAGAGCCTTGCTAGACCAATTAGAGCCACAGATTCTCTGGATAGTGTTGGGTGTCCTGACCCACGTTTGAGCTATCATGCTGCAACATTTGGTGCTGTGGGCTTAGAAAATCCAAGATGGCCAAAAAGCCCACATAAGCGCCAGAATCCAGGAGAACCACGCAGTTTGTGCGTGCACCAAAATGGCTGCCTAACTTGCCACCCACCAGTGCGAGCATGATGGGCCAGGGTGCCATGAGTGGAATGGGTGCCAAAGGTAAAACAGCAGCGCCTGTTAGCTCAAAAACGCTTTAAAATTACCTTTGGTTTCTCTGAATGCCAGCTCAAAATGCCTATTTTCAAACATTGCAACATATCCAAAAATCTCACTGAACACAAGCGGACATCTGGCAGAATGAAGTATGTGTGCATACAAAATCTGGGAAGATGAAGAGCCCAAAACAATGTTCATAACAAAACTGGCTGAGCTATGCATGTCAGCAGCCTAACTGAAACTGGATTAAAACCACCAAAATTGAAATGTTTAAATTAACTGAGTGACCTACTTTTGAGTGTCACATAGTTTGTAACTGTTAAAATGTCATAGTTGTGAACATAGAATCAGCATTCTAGCTGCATATGTACAAATTGTATTGACTTAAACTGGGGAACAAAATGTGACATTTTAGCTGAAAACTGGCTTAAAGAGATTCCAATTCTGCCTGACAGGTTCCCAGGCCTGGCTGCATTCTGTTGCCCCTGACAAAAGGAGGTCACACACTCTCTGATTGAATTACCAGGGGACTGCAAGAAACTAAACAAAGGGCCCAGGCAGATGGTTTATTGGGGGGATCGTAAATGGCTTCCTTTTGAACAAAGCCCTTCCTTGACTCAGGCAGAAGTTATATTGGGGGCGTCGTAAAAGTGGCTTCCTCTTGGCAGAAACGGGGAGGGGCAGCTCCCTCTGAGGACAGGCTGAGCTTAAAGAAAGTGGATAGACTGGTTTCTCCACCATGTGACCTGGGAAGACACACCCCTGTTGGCCAGAATATGATTTTAAGAAAGATGTATAACTCATGGTGCGGACTTGTCAAAATTATCTAAATGATACCATAATTCTTGTGATTTTTCTGCCCACATTTTAAGAGGTTTTAGGACCCGGTGGTATGATCTGGGGGTTTACGAGCGGAAAAGAGGTTGTTACTCTAAATGTATGCAGGTTAAAAATCTGACACTTCCTTATCTAAATGCCCACATGCCTTGCACACAATTGTATAAATTTGGAGAAAAATCCGATATGGGGAAAGCTACTAAAAAGCGCAAAAAAGTTACCATTTCTTTACCCAAGCTCCTAGAAACGCCAGGGTCGGAACGGTGCCTCCCATCAGTAATGCATGATGTGTGTATGCAATGACAAACAACTGTGTATCTGTGGAATATGTATTTGGGTCAAATATAGATTTATGTGCAATTTGAGAGGGGAGTGTCCTTTCTGCAGGCCATAAAACAGCATCACCATGACTCACATTTCCTTTCCCCTATCAAGGAAGAGAGAAAAGCTTGACCAATGATCAGTTGAGAGAGGGGCTGGCTTAGTGATGCTGCACACACACCCACTTTCAAAAGACATAAAAAGAGCCACTGGAAGCTAGAGAGGACATTCAAATCCAGTTGCTGCGGAGCGTTTTGCCGGACCACACAACATCCAGAAGATACCAGTTCCAGACTGACTCCAGCTACATACTCCAGAACCTAGAACTTATACTTTAGAACCTAAATCAGAGGCCTAAAACCACAAGCTGAGTTCTCTGCAGCAGGCCTCAAATCACTGCAAGCTACTCACAGCCGGGTGAGCTGCTTGAATCCCTTGCCAAGAACTTTTGCTAGGACCAGTGCAGAGATCCAGGAGCCGTGCAGAGACCGCTGTATCCGGACAGACCAGACCAGTGCCAGACCAGACCAGCAGAGCAGAGACCAGACGCTGTGCGCAGAGACCGTCCGTGGCGAGACCGGAACCGAAGTCCAAAACCTGACAGATCCGTGGCACGACCCAGACCTTCCAAATATATTGTGATTACAGCTAGGACGGGGCAAAACCAAATCTCTTAGTTTAAAGTAATATAATTCAATCTATTTAACCTAAGTAGAACTGCCTCCTAAATGTCACTTGTCATTTTGTAAAGCTGCACCACTGTCACTTGTCAATTCTGCAGCTGCATAGCTGTCACTTGTCAATTTGAGTTACTTTAAATCCGAAAAACAACATTTACAAAGTCGTTCATATCTCTGGAACCTTTTGGGCTACGAACTTGGTTTAACGTTCCTCTGAAAGCTTAGAATCTAAGCTTTCCAACAAGCCTAGAACCGACTTCCTACTCCTTATACTTTTTCCGCATTCACGATTCACGCACTCGCGAATTTTACCGCGGTTTGCGATTTGGTTAAAAATCCAGCCACGTGTAACCATCAGCAGTCATTTCTTTCCTTGCTAAAAATGTGTTTGCCTCTTAATCACCATCTCTGAATCATTGCTAAAGTGAGCCTGAACTCATCCCAAGTATCTCTCACTCACCCTGAACCTCCTAAAGGGAATTAAAAGCATTTTCAGCATATTTCTCACTTCATTGCCACCACATTCAAAGCACTTGGGCCTGTGTTTTAAAACTCATACCGGTTTTCTCTAAGCGTGCTGGGGGGGAACTGAATTTCGTATTGTATTTGATTGCATTCCTGAGAACTGTGTGCTCCTCTTTCCATCTACTTCCATGTCTTACATTGCATAGGGGAGGGGGGTGAATTGCCAGAGAAAAAGTGATTATATTATCTTTTGCTAAAATCATCTCAAGTATTTCTGTACTGCCTTTTATTCCTCAATGCTTTTCCCTTGAAATCATAAAAGTATTTTTGCTACTTGATCCATCCTATACTAACTCCTCATTGATTATAAAGAAGTGTGCTAGTGTCGGATTACCCATTGTTGATTAACATTATATTTATAAGGGCGATATCGATTATTAATTTATTATAAAAGCGTGGCATCTATATTTTGTCTTATTTCTCAAATAAACCTTTTAAACTTGCAAAACAGAACTACTTCTTGGCTCAGTGGGGTCAGGGGGATTCTAAGAGAGGGGTGTTATATAGGGGTAGTCATCCAGAACTCATGAACTGGACATAAAGATATATCAATAAGGGTTTCCATTCAGTATCCCAGACTAGGCATTGACTTAGCTGTAGTGTTGAATTGAATCTTCTTACAATAGGGTCTGTAGACTGATAACAAGTGATCATTGCTGAGTTTTCTGTGTTTTTTCCTTGATTGTTAGAGGGAGGAACATGGTTGATACATGTGGAGATAGAGTGAGTGAGCTTGTGCTGGAGTCTATGATAGAATTATTTTTTGTGTATCTTTCGCCATTCATTTATATTTGGGTGGAGGCATATCCTTTGAAAGATTTCACAGCAATGAGTACGGCAAAATTAATGTTGAAGGAGTATTTTTCCAGATTTGGCTTGCCCCGGGTCCTATGGTCTGATAATGGACCGCATTTTGTGGGTGCAGTGGTATTACAGATATGTGCTGGTCTCCAGATTGATAAGAGATTCCATAGTTCACGGCATCCGAGATCTGCCGGTCTTGTGGAGAGGCACAAGGGGATTCTTAAATCAAAGATTAGCAAGATTTGTGCGGGTAGCAAGTTGAGTTGGGTGGATGCATTAGCAATAGCACTATTATGCATGCGTACGTTAGTGAATTAGTGAAGTTACTGGAAGTATTTGAATGTACCTTTTGAGAGACCCTATGCAAAACTCTTATTCATAGTTTATGACTGCAAGCTCTACAATATGTAAATGTGGCAGAGCATGAATACTGAGTGCTACATATTGAGCATAACTACAATGTGTAAATACATTTGGTGGTGGCATACCCCGATGTTTTATAAGCAGGTGCCATCTACTGCCCCAGCACCACTGTGGCCTCCTCCAGTAGCATAGAGGAAGAATCTGCCAGCATATCTGTTGATGAAGGTCATTACTCAAAATGAAGCAGAGAACAACGGCATGAGAAAAGGCCCAACTATAGCCATCTGCACCTGCTGCATCTATAAGGCCTGTGTTATCTCATTTGCCTTTATGCTCTTCTGTCGTGGAAAGGTTAGTTGTTCTTTCATATGGCAGCAGCCAACAGGATTGCATGGTGATGGTTAGATGGTGAAGCTTGCAGACACAGCTGTCCAAAATGCTCTGGAGGCTGTCTTCATACCCATAGTGCATTCTGTGTATTGCATTACAAGGGTGGGTCGATAGTGTTTTTATTAGTTTGTCTGTCCTTTTAGATTGATGAAAGACTATTATTTTTTATAGAACATTGATTGGACATTTCTTTTAATTTCCTTCCAGAGTCATATTGTTTTTTAAGCTTCCTTGCTGACCCAAACCCCACTTGAAGATGATAGCCTGCCTTCAATCCATGCTCCCTTCAGGAGGCAAAAGAGGTGTGTTGATTTTGGGTTTAGAAACCACCATTCATCCTTGTAATCCTGGAGAGCAGCAGTTATGTTATCACAGGTCCCACTCAACCTTTTCCCATCTTCCTGTTCCTGCTGCTGTTCAGGTAAAAATCAACCAATTCGTTCTTCCTTATTACCAAATAGTGGAGGAGAGCTGCTTCCTTCTGATCATTGCTGAACAGACGGTCTCCTCCCCATAGGTGGATCACAGGTATATCTGAAATACCTCAAGTCATAGATTCCACAGCAAATGCGTTTCCCGTAACAATGACACGAAAGGTGAAGCTGATGCTAAATTCTTCATTGTTAATGGAGGAAGTCTCTCTCACGTGGACTTTCAGTGCCTTTACTACAACAGTCACATATCAAACAAAAATAAATACTTGTCCAATCAAACAATGAATCCCACACATGTTTCTTTTGTGGGGCATCCCCTCCACTGTTGATGTCTCCTATACTTCAATAAGTTGGCAACTGCCAAGCTCTGACATCCTGTGCAGCAAACCCACACAAAATCTATTTTTCTGGAGTTCGATATGGCTGGAAGTCCATGATACATGGGCAGTGTCACAGAAAGGCTATTATAACATATATCATACGTTCAATGAATGTGGTCATTTTCCTATTTTCCTTACTCACTATTAACGTAACATGTTTTACTTTAATGCCAAAACACCACAACATGCATTGCTACTATCACTATGTGCTAATAGCCTTATAGAACTCTGGAGGGGTCACAGAGCATGTTTCAGTGGGATTGCACCACTATGAAATGCTTCAGTGAATCAGGTCCACTGTCTTTAAGACCATTCAAGGGTTTTTATTTTATTTATGGAGCATAAATCCTTCCTTTTCCATCTCACCTTCACACAAACCTTCTCCCTAACCCAGGCATCTGTAACCCCTGCTTAGTTCTACCGAATGATAACTCCTACTAACAACAATCTTACCTTTTTCTACAAATGGATTCCTTATAGCCAGCCTATCAAAAGTTCCCCACAGTTTTCCTAACCAGCCCTACTGTTCTAAAGGGTGTTTGGATAGTGCCATGCACTTGCTCCTGAATGCAGGCTGAATCATTCAATGTCACTCAGCTCTTTTACTCTACTCTTATTACCACACCCTCCTTCAAACTCCTCCCACCAGTTCTTTATCCCTGCAATGTTTCACTCTTTCAGCTCCTTGCCTCCACCATTTGATGTTACCACCCATCCTAATCCACTTTATTACTCGGGTTCTCTGACACTCCTCTCCTGCACACTATTACTCCCTTGCTCTGACTACTGCACTCCTCTTTCCCATATTATACTACACCTTCCACTACTACTCTTCACATCTCCTTCCACTACTACCCTCCTGCTCCTACCATACAAACACCCTCCTTTCACCCAGAATCAGTCATTTCATGTTTACTCCTTACTCTAACTCCCTCTACTCATACACCACACAACTATGCACATTCAAATTGTAGAACCACTTTCACTCAAGACAACAGTCTCCAAGTTGCTGCTCCTTTCCTCCTTCTGCTGGTCTATAGGTTGTCCTGTATTTATTACCTCACCCTGTAAAACCCACACAATCCCCTTCATGTTACTTCTTTATACTGTGTATCCTCTCTAGGGATTAGTCCTCTTTATAAAGACAATAGATTCCTGTCTATGCTCCACCTAGCTCCTGTGTGTCTTCATGCCACAGAGCCACCACTGTTCATGTTCGTATGAGGGGGCTGGTTTCACAAGCCCACAGATGCAGTTCTTTGAGCTGGCAGGGTACCAGCTCCCTCAATGTGCTTCTAGTGGCCTAGGATGTCAATGCAAGCCATACTGATGCACCCACAGGTGCAGTGAGCTGCTAATTTTGCAGCAGTCACCTGAGACCTACAGCTCCCTTCTCTCTCTCAGTATGCCTTCTGGTTGCCAGGGTGGGAAGGACAGGAATTAGGGCCATCTCTGGTGCCACCTTTCACCTCAGGGTTAGAACTGGCTCTGGAAGTATCCATGGTAGGCCTCCCATCCCCAGTTGAAAGGGGTTGCCGTCCCCTTGGAACAAGGCCTGATTACTGACCGTGTCACATATCCTCACCCTGTCCCGCAAGTCCTCCTCTCTATCCCCCTCTCTCTGTGAACTGTCTGTCTGTGAATTTTGGGACATAAAATCAATGTTGGTGTATTTCAAACCTGCCCGGTGTTTGACAGTGAATGGAAAGTATTGTATAGATAATTTCTATCGGTTTAGCTTTCAGCTAGTTTAAATAATGGGTTACTCTTCTCCATAGTTCTTTTAAGCTAACAACAATCTCAGGCTGACCATCAAGTCATCCATTTGAAGAATAATCTACATAGGAAAAGATTGCCATGCTAAGAACATGACTTCTGTGCTTATTCGTCCCATTTAAGGATATTGGGTTGTGCTTTCTTTAGCCGATCAGTCAGTGGGCCTGAAATCTCAAAAAACATGGTTAAAAGTGGCGGTAATATCCCACCAGACCTAGAAATGCCAGTATGTCATTCTTTGTGATCCATCTTTTAACTTGGTACACCGACTTTACCTTGGCCATCTGAGGAATCACCTTGCCGTTCCCCACCTGGAAACCCAGATATTTTACAGTTGTTTGAGCTAAGTGTTATTTAGCAGTAAATAATATTAAAAGAGGTCTATCAAAACGACCTGTGCTTACATTTTAACTATATACCAATCAATTACTGTATCTTTGCTGCAACTGGTCTGCCTAATGTGTTTCACCTGTATCAATGCTCAAAGGAACATCATTTCAAATGAAAGCTACCACCAGTGCACTGATACTTGAATCATACAAAAAGTGTTTAATTCAATCTGTGATCATCTTATAGTTGTATTCAATTGTTTATGAGGGGATAATATAAGGTTACGATTTTCACAGATTGAATTAAAGGGCATTTATATTTAAGTATCAGCGCACTTGTGATAGATTTCAATTGAAAGTATGTAATTTAGCTGGATTGGTGGCTAGATGGGCCTTCTTCAGTTGATTGCAGACTGCAGTGACATGTCAGACATGTTGCTCGCAATTTGAGCTTTAGAGTACTATGTCGTCCAATTAACCTCTGACAAAGTTTTAAGAGGGAGTCAGGATGAGACCATCTGTTATTGGAAAGTTGATGGGGGCCCCATGAAGTCTGGAAGGTAACACCCTGAAATGGTACATATGCTGTGGGTTGTGAAGGCTGTTTAGGCTTTGGCATCCTCATCCAGTTGTACCTGCCAGTATCCTTTCATGAGGGCTAAGGTTGATATAAATGTTGTGGATCCCAGGGTTTCCATTAGCTAGTTGATAGATGGCATGAGATAGGCGTAGAATGTGGAGCTCCCATTTGGGTGGTGGACATTGATAAAGAAATGCAATGTCTGGTCTGGCTTGAGGAAAAAGGCTATGGGGGTGGGCAACTCGCTGTGGGACTTCTCTATGATGTCCATGTCCATCCTCTTCTTTGTTTCATCCTTGATGATTTTCATCCTTGCTTTGGCCCGCTGATAGGGATGGATGGGGACAAATCTTCCAGGATGTGTGTGTATCCTATGGACGAATCCATGCACTCATCCATGTTTGGGAGAGAAGACATTGGCATATATATCCCCTTTATCCACTATGCAAGTTCTGAATGATGTTTGATTGTTAGCCCTACAGGAATCTCCAATCCCTTAACTGTGCTGGAAATGGTTGCTTTCATGTATACTTAGCATATTGAAGCAGTTGTTGGGAGTTGCATGTCAGTGGAGATACAGTGTATGTGATGGTGTAGAGCTTGTGCCATTTACCCATCAGTTTATTTTTGGCGGTTGCAGTAGGATCATCTCTTATTTTCCCACTTGGAAAGTACAAAGAGAGGTCTTTTTGTTGTATTTTTTTTCTGTTGAGCTTGGGCTTTCGGTAGGTGGGCTTTACCAACTAACACACTTTTGTTTGTATTTTCTAGTGTGCTGTATCATCAGGTGGTCTCTGATCTGGTAACTGTTAGGCCTTTCCCATTCTTCATCGACAATCTCTAGGACATCACTTATGCCACTACTTTCCTCTACTTTGCCACACAACACCAGGCACTCAAAAAACAATACCTCATCTGCTCCAACAATCTCCTTCACAAGTCGGCACTCCTTCCTTTCTTCCTCTTGCTTGATCGTCCTCCAACTTAATCTCGGATTCTCCCTATAAAACCCACATCTTCCCCTTCATGTTCATGTCTAGTATTGCCTCTCACTAGGGATTGGTCCCCTTTCCCTAGCCATTAGTTTCCTGCCATTTTCCCCCAAGTGTGTCAGCAAAAGGCAAAAAACGGACACTAAGCCCACCTACTTCTGCTGCAGAGATTCCATGGTGGCTCTGGAGGGTCAAAGTCCAAGTTCATATGTGGGGGCTGGTTCCTGCACCCTCGAAGGTAGGTATTTGAGCTGGGAGGGTCCCAACTTCTGTAAGTTGTCCCTGGTGGACTAGGGTGACCAAAGAAATAATATTAATGCACCCGCGAGTGCGCTGCACTGACTTCTGTCTTTTGCGTCTGTTGGGTGAGTATTGCAGCTCCGTTCTCTCTCTCTCACTATGCCTCCTGCCTGCTGACGTGGAATGTTGGTTACACAGATTCCTGTGGTGTTGCTGGTGATTGTGTGTTTCTAGATCTCTGGAGCTTGACTGCGGTGGCTATGGGCATTAGTTGATCTCTCATACCAGGAGTATCATCTTCTTCTAATGCTCTGGAAAAAATAGAAAAAGGCTGGCAAGCATATTGAAAAACTGGCATGGCTGGAGATAAGGGGCTGCTGGCAAGCATTCTGGCACAAGATGTGGGGCAGGCATGGGGGCCTGCTCTGCTGTCATCATCCACCTTTGGTGTAGGTCTGGCTCTGGATGGCTCCCTGGTAGGGCTCCTACACCCAGCTGATAGAGGTCACATTACTTCAAGGCAAGGCCTGATTCCAGGGCTTGACACAAGTATTATCGCATGAAGTAATACAGCATGCTTCAAATGTATTCTAATGGGACTCTAACATGGGGAGTTACTAGAGAGTCTGTAGGACTCTAAGTGACTTGCCAAATTAGTCCCACTGTGGGAACAGTAATGGAGTTTGCCAGTATGACCAAGCCTAATACTGTCAAACTTAATTAGCTGCATAGTTGTTCCAAAAAGAATAGGGGAAAGTGATGACCCTTGTGGGATCCGTCACTGCAAGATTGAGGATCTTGATCAGAATTCTTACAAAATGTACACATTTTCCTATTGACGTGCCCCACACCCTCATAGATGGGAGGTACCTTGATTTATTTTCCTCCAGTTTCTCAAAAATTACAATTACAATTTTAGAGTTGTAAGCCTCAGGATGTAGCATGCAAAAACTTTAGAGTGTGGAACTATATAAATCAAGCTTAATTGAGCTCCAAGTTAGACCTCATGACCTTGTCTAGTGATGATTACCAGGACACTGAATACAGAGCAATTAAAATTTCTAAACACACACAGATGTTATCGACATCATAGCAACCTTGAAACAGTAACTCACTTACACATATTTTTCTCCCTTGATTTCTGCAAAGCAACTTCAATAAATAAATAACCTTTCCAGATGCCCCACTATTCACATTTAATGATTCTTATTAGAAACATTATGATTATGCTTATTTGCAACCACTTCAAATTATATCTTCTACACAACTGCTCAAAACGACCCTGGGTAGTTGTATTCTGTTTCAAGGCGTTGCATACATTAAATAAACATTGTTCTCCTTTAGTAGACAACTGTCTGCTGAAACAATGGTGTAAATCTCAATTTCCTTTCATGTATATAAAATGAGGGTTCTTACCACCATATTTTCTACATAGTTGCTCCCCTAATAGGTTTCTTCCTGCAAAGGCAGTTGCAAGGGCTTGTCAAGAGATCCTCGTAAGCAGAGCGATTGCACCTACAATCAACATTACGTGACACCCAAACAGTTTTTTATGACATCAATGTAACAGGGAAAATTACTATCGATTGGATAATTTAGCAACAACACCCAATCCTGAGGGCCAGATAGGGTGGTAACTGCCCAGGGCCCAAGTTACAGCACTCAGGCCTTAACAATGGGCCCTGGCACTGTTACCCCTTGAATCGGCGGGATGGATCAGGTGTTATTGCTATTAGCACCCCGGGTTTCCAATCCAGAAACCTGGGGTTCTGACAGCAATGTTTTTTTAGTATGAATGAAAATACTTAAGTAAGATGGCCGCCGCAGAGCTGGAAGATGGGGCTCCAAGCAGAGCCCCGCTTCCATTTCCATGTTGGGCGGTAAGGCTGGAGCAGCGGCAGTGGTTGAGATTTTGCCAAAAACAATATGATGAGTGGGGTGTGGGCTGGGGAGAGGTGGGAATGGTGACCAAAGGGCAGGTGGGAGGAAGATGGTGAGCGGGGGAGCAGCCATCAGGTTTCTTGGAATACCGGCTTGTATCGGTAGATTCAGCCCACGATCCAAGTAACCTGATTGACTGGCTCCCCCGCCACAGGTGCTAATAATAAATAACACATTTTTACATTCGCCCTACATAGTTAGGCATCACACCATTCTGTAAATGAGTTCTACCATATAATGTGCTTTTATAACACCATATGGACATTGTCCTATTCACCGACATGTACGCTGATGCGGTAAAATAAGAGACACAGTCTAAGAACTGTAAAGAGTATTCCTAAAAAAACATTTTTGTTCAATAAAAGCCATCAATATTCTTTTTACTCTCTTGCTCAGTTATATATTGTGCCCCACGTGACTAACCTATGACCTGCTAAGAGTGAGCCCCTTCTTATTCTTTGAACCACATAAGATTAATAGGTCATCAGGTGGGGACATTAATAGTCTGGGGTACGATTTACACTCTTTGTATCCATCAACATTGATAGCAGCGAAGGTGCTAATGTATTTGCACCCTCAATGAGAAGGTGGAGTCTCATACCCTGCAGCAGAACCTGTCCACATCAATGAATGGACGGTATGGGTGTAGATTAGAGTGCAAAACGAGTATGGAAATGTATATCCAAGATACTAGATGGCCGCAGGTCATAACAACAGGCCCCACATAATTCTTTCCATTATTCATATTAAAAAAAATGTATCTCAGGATAGACTAGCGGACATAGTACTGGCTATCAAAAGGAGTTACAGGGCAACCAGAAAGTAGATGTGCCCTGAGGGCTATGTAATGGGGATATGTGGACAAATGCACAAACAAATAAAACAAAAAATCGAATTTTATTAAAACACCAAGGAAAGGAATTTCACAATACAATATAATAAACATATTACACAAAAAATACTGTCTTCTAAAAACAGAGATACTCAAATTAATAGTACAGAAGAGAGGAAACAGGAAGCCAGTGAAGTTATGGGGGAGAAAGTAATTAAAACAATGGAAACACGCTCAAAAGGAACGATTTAGCTGTTTCTTATTTAGCATTGAATGCATTCATAGTATGTTATGTTATGCAACTAAAAATGTATTAAGGACAGGCATTCACCAGATGAATGACATCTAGGTGTTGCTACTCTTGAGAGCAAGGTGCAAAGAGGGAGGTTACATTGCTTCACCCTGCCACCCATACCACCTCCTGCCAGAATAGCACTACTGTCTTTCGCTTGCACGTAAAGGCCAGCACAGTCATCGGTAATGGAGAAAGTGCTGTAATACCTCCCCTCGCCCTGGTGCAACATCTTGGTGTTACTTTAATCCAGCTCCTCTGCTGATTGGGGCTTCGGAATAATTTAGTTATCAGCAGGGTGTCTCTCTTTTCAAAGACATTTTTGCAACACAATTGTATTTAGTATTATTGCTTTCTGTTTACTGTGAACACAATGTTTGGACTATACCAGAGGGTGTCTTAAGACTGGCAACTCTGCACACTACATTTCCACTGAAATGGAGTTGCAGAGACCCGCAACAGCGTACGAGTTGGCCTATGAGGCATTTAAAGACCCTTAGGTGACAATGAGCTGTGAGCATGGGCGTAGGAAATGGGAGGGACAGGGGGGATATATTCCCCCACACTTTTTGGCAGGGGAGATACAATATGATTTATCCCCCCCACAATCTGGAACAAGGGGAAATAAGGGCTCTTTATTTTTCCAATTACAGTGCAGGGCATCTTTTGGGAAATGCGCCTTTCTTATTCCAAATGCTTGAAATAAATACAGACACTGCTTACCTTGCAATGAACTGCTCAGTATTTCTTTATGTAATTCTTTATTTATTTTTGACTTTTATTTCAGCGCACAAAACCCAGAGGTATCTAGGCACTAGTTACACAAAGTGTATATTCAACTTTCAGAAGTTACAGGTGGTACAATTTGATCACAGCGCTAGGCTGGGTGGGTCACAATTATGTAGTTACATATAGATACAGTTCAGTCCCAATGCAGAGCTGGGTTGGTCACATTATGTAGTTGCATGTAGGTACAGTTCACTCACAGCACAAGGCTGGATGGGTCACATTAGATAGCTGCATATAGGCACAGTTCAGTCCCAACGCAGAGATGGGTAGGTCACATTAGGTAGATACATATAGATGCAGTTCAGTCACAGCGCAAGGCAGGATGTGTCATATTGGGTAGTTACATATAGGTACAGTTCAGTCCCAAAGCAGAGCTGGGTCGGTCACATTAGGTAGCTACATATAGATGCAGTTCAGTCACAGCGCAAGACTGGGAGGGTCACATTAGGTAGTTACATGTAGGTAGGGTTCAGTCTCAATGCAGGACTGGGAGGGTCACTTTCGGTAATTACATAGCATTCAGTTCAATATTGACACTCAAATATACCTGCTAGGCAAGCCTCACCTCTAGATACAAGGGGCTACATCAGGCAACAATTAAGACAAGTTGGCAAGTATATGCAGACTGGGAGAGCCTCTCCTCATATTGCAAGGGGCTGCGCAAGGGAGCGGGAAGTCATGTTGGTCCGGTAATGTGTGTTAGCAGGGCTTCTCCTCCTATTAGAGGGGGTTACTTAAGAAGCAAAAGTAAGATCATTGTATTGGTAGAATAGGGGATGAGTAGATGCACAGCTGTCACAACCCCTCCCCCCTTTATGTAAGAGGCTGCAGGGCAAATCCCAGACATCAATGATAATCTGCAGAGCATCTTTTCAAAGACAGTGAAAAGATTTGGGTATTAAGTCCAGAAAGTAACATTTACCTTGTATAGTTCAGAGTAAAAGAAAATATTATTATGCAAATACAATGTATGTAACTGTGTGATTTATTAAAGCCTTTGTAATTAAATATTTCTATGCAAATGTTACCTACTAATAAACAGAGTTTAGCAAAGAATTCAACCATTAAGGTTTCCTTCTCCAACAAGGAGAAATATTAAGGGGCTGATTCATGGAACAAACGTGCGCCAAAATCCCAGCACAAGCAGGCGCAAGGTGGCGCAAGCGTGCGATTCAAGGAAGGCGCTGTGCGTATATGCCACTGGGTGTGCGCCAAATCTGTGCGTGGCGCACGCGGGCGTACACGTAAGCGGCATGCGCTACGCGCACATCGAAAGCGCACATAGTGCGGCGCACACAACAAAAGTGGGCGGAACAGTGGGCGTAACACGCGGAATGGGGAACAACGCGTGAAAAAGAAGGCGTAACTGGGGAAGTACTGCAGGGAACTACACAGAAGGCCCACACGCACGCGAACAGCCTGTATTTATGGATTCTAATACGGGAAACCTGCGCACAGCAAAAGACGCGCATAGGCGTCAACGCGTCCGTCACAGGAAGGCAGGCGGAAGCGTCCCCGCGCACAGTATAAAAGTGCGCGCAAACAACAAACACGTATATACAGCTACGATGAATGCCCCATTTGTCGCAGCACTGATCGTGGGACACCGCAGGAGGAGGAGAATAGTCTGGGCACGCATTTTTTCACCCCAGACAAGCCTTTTTGGGAAGCCTGATGACCAGGTCTACGGCCGGTATAGGTTTCCACCTCGTATCATCCTAGACCTGGTCAGGGAGTGGGAAGATGACCTTACATCCCCCACCCTCTGCTCCCAAGCATTGAGCCCCTTGGAGAAGGTGCTCAATGTCCTGCATTTTTTGGCCACTGGGTCATTTCAGCGGACTACTGCCATAGTGTAGGGGGTCTCACAGGCCACGCAATCACGCTGCATACACCAGGTCTTGGCAATCATGACAGCTCACCCCTCAGTCCGCAGGCACATATACATGCCCAGAACACCCGCAGAAAGGCAGGCCGTTGTCCAGGACTTTTACAGGGTGGCAAGCTTCCCCAAAGTGCTTGGTGCCATAGATTGCACCCATGTGGCCCTACGTCCACCTAGGGCCACTGAGCACATCTACCGAAACCGCAAGCACTGGCATTCCATCAACGTGCAGGTGGTATGCGATGCAAAGGGAATCATCACCTCTGTCTATGCAACCTACCCTGGCTCTACCCATGACAGTTTCATATAAAGAATGTCCACCCTGAGCCAGGACCTGGAAGCTGGGCAGCATGGCGACACATGGCTCCTAGGTGAGTACAAATGCCTGTGCACATGCATGCATGTCACACACACACACACACACACACAAATACACAAACCCCAATAATCACAACCATCATCACCTCTCCAGGGGACAGTGCCTACCCTCTGAGCAACCACATGATGACGCCAATCCGGAACCCCACCGCACCACCCCAGGTAAGATACAACGCTGCCCATATTGCAACCAAGGCCATAGTGGAGCGTACATTCGGAGTGTTCAAGTCACACTTCCGCTCCCTTGACCGCTCTGGCGGGCAGCTACTCTTGCACCCCCAGTAGTGTGCAGGATCATTGTGGCAGCATGTGTCCTGCACAATGTTGCAACACGGCAGGGCGTACTGGTGGACATTTTGGTGCCCCCAAATCCCCGACCACAGGCACAGGCACTGCCCATGGGAGGGGACAGGGCACGTGGGGAGGAAGCCCGGACCCAGCTTGTGGACACATTTTTCATCTAAACTCCCGCCCCTGCGGAGTGCACACAGGCCAGGCACATACCAGGTGACAATCAATGATGACAAAGAGACAGTCAACTGTCACAACCTTACCACCCTGAGAATGTTGCCATGGAAGTGCCACATTGTGTGCATCCCTAGCTACTTAAACATAAGCAATCCTGTGTGACCAAAAGGCACAAATGCAAGGTGTGAATCACGCAGACCTGCAAAACAGGCCATGACTATCACTGGTATGTCACCCAAACCCTCCCAAACCACAACATGACATGGCAAGCAATAGCTATACACCAACACAGTACAAATAAGGTACACATCGACATGTGAAAAATGTAAAGTGGCATCAGACAATGATGCCTGACATGGAATCAGTTGAAATGACTGACTAACAACCTCCCACCCAAAATAAGTCATACCCAAATGCATTCCAACAGTTGTAGTTGTAACATAACAATGAATACCTGTCTACATGCTCATTGTGCATTGCAAAATCAACACTGCTCCTTCTGTATGCCGTGCCCACCTCCTGCAACACACTGCTCAGTGCACAGCATAGTGAACAGCCATTGTGTGTGACGCACACCCTGAGCATCACATCTAAGCGACAAACTACATCAAAAAATTACGCATGTACAGGATCCACAATTGGTCATAGATCATGTGCTGAAGGGACACAGTGGGCACCAGAAGGCAAAAAGAGTGTACATGTGGACATGCAAGGGTGGTTGCACATGTAGTGGATCAGTAGGGACATGCACTCAATATATGCATGTGCAATCAAGTGACCATCAGTTTCCTCTACACATCACATGTGAACATTCACCATGTGTACACCCCAGCATGTCAAGCCCCAACTATTCCCTCACACCTGAAAGGTAAACACAACACACAAACAGGCATTGATCAGCAGAATACATCATGTACATAGGATACCGCAATTACAATGTCAGGGTGCGCATCACACTGTAGGGCAAGGCAACTGTCAACAACAAAACACCCCCCTCCCTCACAAATCACCATGACCCACTGAACAACTGCACCTGGGTTATGGAGCCTTCATCCTTGATTTTCACCTGGCCACAGGATCATCCTTCCCCTTTGTCACCATCTCCCACCTTGTGTGCAAAAAGCGTCCAGCGCCCTCATAGGCCACCTTGACTTGCGAAAACACCACATCAAAGAGAACTCAAAGCAGGCCTACACAGAAGCCAACCAAAAAGCCTGCAGGCAGCAAAACAAACCAGAAGAGCATCCAGTAGATGACTTGAAGTAGCAGTATGTCACAAAGCCCAAGTACTACCACATTGATGTAACAACCAAGGTAGCACAGTAAAACAATGTCACAACAGGATGTGTACCATGTGTGGTACATAACACAGAATAATGCACCACGAACTGATGTGTACTGTCACTGCTCCCGTGTACAGGTGCAGGAGTGGCACGAACCAACCACCCCCACCGTGGTCTGGGTGCCTGCAAGGTCAAACTCACACAGGTCTCTGAGACCCTGGTGGGGAAGGAGGGTCAGGGATATGCAGTCGGGACAGGCATTGCTATACTGGATAACCGGAATGCGGGGCAGGAGAGGGGAGTAGGATTGACACAGGAAAGTAGGAAATGCACAAAACTGTACTACTCACATTAACACATACACAAGTACACCAAACTTGATCATCATGCACATAGTAACAAATTACTCAAATGGAAGACAAAGAGAAACTTATCTCTGGGGTGAGTGCTGGCCTCCTACCGGCGCACTCTCAGGTCCGGTAACAGGAGCAGTTCAATGCTGCAAAGAGAGCCAGAGTTACTAATCTGTGCGTGCCCATAACACACAAACACACCACCATATATGCCCCAAACTAACAAACTACTTTACAAACAAACAATCTGGTGTGGATGCTTCGTACCCATACGTAACATTACCCATATGATGGTTCATACACAGTCAATGCAGTAAGTCAGGCGCCAGTGGGTGCGTGGCAAATGGAAGACCAATGTGTCACAATTTCCACAACATGCAATGTTTCCTGGGTAAGCAGCCAGATGCATATAGCAAGGTATGACTTCAGAACAAGTCGCGTTCCACCATGACCGAAATAAAGTAGGTAGTTCATGTGTCAAATTCTACATGGAAATGAAATGCACTGCACACAAGTCTGCCCCTTGCTGTCTGTTCCTGTGAGCTGCTTCTTTCCATGTCTCGCAACGCTACATGGCTAATACAAATGGACCATGGTGGACTGTAGGGTATGTGCCACTGCCCCTGCAGGTGCCCCAGACAACTTTCCCATCAACTAGCCATTAGTCCACCAACACATCTCATCTGTATTGTGCGCTTCAACACCAATATTTGTCCAAGCTCACCGTCAGTGCTGCTACTAAGCATGCATGTGCAACTGGCCTGGTGGAAGGTTTGCGGTGTTGTGGCCCCCCTGTGCTGCTCACCTTGCCTGGGGTCCCTTGAAACACGTCAGCTGTTTTTGGATGTATGAGCGCAATCCCTGTGCCTCTGCTTGCGCACACATGCGCATGTCGGCACCACCAAACGTGTCCAGCTTGCAGACGTCCAATGGCCCATGTCTGCTGGCAAAGGTGGTCTGGAGGCTCATCCCCCTGCAGAAAGGGCATACAACACATGATTAATCCTTTACATTCATCTGTGTGTGTCTCTTCAGGCATTTCATGACTGGACCATGTCAGAGACGTACATCAGAAATCACACCATCAGTCCGTCTTTCACAGGCAAAGTGTGGAACACACTATCTACGGCATGAATTGCAACAAGCACATGTACAGTAAAGATAAGAAACATACTACACAATGCATAGCAATGAATGTACACATGAATCATGAAACCGCCCCATCTAACGAAAGAAGACCAGTGGTCAATAACACCCCTATCATCCCCACTAGGGCTGTTAACACAAGTTCGACAGCAGCAGACATGCCACAGATATGACAGTCCAAAGCCCTTGTGTAATAGGCTGTTACACCGAACCATCCTTACGAGCCCATGGATAAGGGAAGCAGGAGTGGCATATGTGAGTCAAGGACCCCAAGCTGCAAACACATACACAAGACAAGCTTGAAGGGCCCAGCTGGAACAGACAGTGGATGCTTTCAAAAGCCACAAAGCACCACACCGTCACATGAAAGCACAATAGACAAGCAATTTTAAACTATATTAAGTAATTACACTAACTATGAAAAAACTACATTACCTAATTAAACTAACTATCAAATAGAAACTTAACTAACTAAACTAAAAGAAAAATCAAAAATGGCCACATACTGTCAAAAGAGAAATTATATTGTGCCTCCTATTGCAATAAATATATGTATATTGGCCTACGCCAAGCTGCTCAAACGTCGCTTGCGAAAGAATCCGTGTTGCAAGGTCCTGACCTTAAAATCAATGTAAGCCGCCATTTTAGATTCATCCACCATTTTAGAATTCGCTTTGTAAAAGTCATCTTGTGAGTTAAAATGGTGGACGATGTCATTCCAAAATACAACATGGCCGTCTTGACCTCTGTACATAGCTAATATGTAACTTGCCTGCAGGCCACTTGTTGACGTCGTGAACTGAGACCTTGCCCTTCGTTGACTTGTGTGTAAGGGATTACTCATGTAAACAAACTAATCCACGAGTATACTATAAAAACAATGTATTCAAATACTGAACATAGAACACTTGTTTAACCGCATTGTATTCATGTTTAAGAAGACTAAACATGGAAAATCCCAGATCACACAGTTGCTGTATAGGCTTGTTGATACATGTATTAAAGGCAAACCAGTTATATGCTGTTTTTCGAGACTTGGCAAGAACCCTAGATCGGTGATGTATTAAGTGGAATATTAACCCGAAGTGGGGCTGGACATCGTGCCCACAAAGTGTATAAAAAGCCAGTACATTCTAATGTACAGCGTCTCTCACTGAACACACTGAACCACGCTGGAGTTCGTTGTGTTGTACTGAGGGCCGATAGCTATCTGATTTTGCTCTGTTTTTGTAACTGGATTCAGTATAAAATAAAGTACTTTGTATGTTCCTTTGTAACCCGTGTTCGGTGTATTTCCTTTTGGGGTACTCAGCCTCGATATTTTGATTTTGTTTTCACAATACGACCCGAGGGGGGGGGCATCCAGGAGAGGGGAGGTACAGGGTGCTGCTCAACACCCACATGCAATGATGTTGAAGAAAAAAAAAAACTCCATCGGCTCAACGCCTGCACAGCCCAACCTATGTGGGAGATAGATTGTCACCCGAGTCTCGCTCTTCAGGGAAAGGAGGACGTGGCACAGGAGCCTGACCACACCTAGCCGCAGCTTGCCCCTCGTTGGCAGCAAGTCTGCCGGACGGGTGAGCCTGGTTCTGTTCGGCGATCACACGTAGGTCTGCATGCAGGACCTCACATGATACGCGTGCTTCCTCTTGCAAGGTAACACGTGTAACAAGGAGTTCTATTGCACCTCTCGGGAGGCATGTAGCTCAGCCAAGATGGTACGCTCAAGCTGCGCAAACCTCTCCTCTGTCGGCTCCCTCTGGGACATCATAAGGACACCCAGAGTGGATCTGAGGGAAGCATACTCCTCCCTCAGGGCCTCCATGTATGCCTCTGCGTGAGCAGCAATTGCTCGATGCAAAGACACCATCTCAGCCTTGCGTGCCCTGTCTGAGGCCGCCATGCCCAGCCTGAGTGAGCAGGCCGTGGACCGTGCCGCCTGCTGCTGGAGAAGCACCTGCCTAGCAGGGGGGAGCACGGATCGGGCCACACGCTCCATGCTCACAGCGATGTTCTCCATTGCTGCCCCCTGGCTTTCAGAATTGGCAGTCATGTCTTGCTCCCACTCAGTATACAGCGGTTGCGCGCTGCGACCGCGTTGCTGGGCTTGACCCCTGCGGGACCCAAGGACTGGGTGCCCTCATTGTGTTGGCACCGCCCGCGGCTGCACGACTACATGCCCCCGTCTACGTGATGGCCCAGGCACATCAGTGACTGGTGTGCAGGGTGACCCTGCATCCCGATCCAACTACAGGCGGAGGTTCCAAGACTGTCTGACCACTCAGTGCAGGTGTCGCGGACAGAGGAGTGCCCACATCAGAATCACTCACCCCTGACATATGGACCTGATGCTCATCCAACTCGACATGGACGTCAGAGTGGTCATCAGGGCTGGACTCATTGCCAGCCAGAGACAAGATGGACTGTAGCACATGTGGGTTTCCGTGGCCTACCACCAACGACCCCCACTTGTCCCAGGTTGCTGTAGTGATAACAACCCTGTGCCTGGCATGACAACACCATCCTCTGGCTCCATTGCATCATCATCTGAAAAGTAGAGAGAAAAAAGGTCACTACACATGTTAGAAGCACACAACACAAACACACACAGACATCACACAGACACCAAACACATCAAGCAGACATGTCACACACAAAAGTGAACCTGCCATGCATGCTGGGTCAACTTGACACTGCTTATGTGATTAGGCATGTAGAATGGTGTCATTTTGCAAAGAAGTGGGTCGATGCAGTGCAGCAAATTTGTACGTTACTCACTGTCTACATGTACAAGTACTTCATGGTGTGTATCTGAAAATGTGAAGGCAGTGCAAGGTCAACTTCAGCCATCACGTGCAATGTGCATTCAATGGCTAGCATGGCTACAAGCAAACCACCCCTCCCCCCAGGTGCAAATGCAGGGATACCTAGCATGGTATCAAAAGGCTGACCATAGACCTGTGTATTGACAGACAGTGTAGACTAGCATCAACTGCATCTTGTGAGTCAAGTGTCAACAAAGCAAATGATGATGGGACAGTAAGCAGGACACATGATGAAACCTCCGGAGTACACCCACGTGTGAAGAAGACACTACACTAGTTGGACATAGTCATTGGCCATTAAACAGGCTGAGGCCTGTGACCCACACAGACCGTCACACCCTAAACATGTGTGCGACGCAGGACTGAGCCACAGTGGACATGGGAAGGCTGATGAAATGCCATGCCATGTAGGTCCCCCTGGACTCCTACTACAATGATCATCCAGTCAAGGACACATAGGGGCATGAGTGGAATACACATGGAGCATGAATGGGCACTCATGTCCCTGCGGGGCATCTGACCTCTGCACAGTCCAAGTGAGACACCCTTCATCAAGTACAAAGGATGTACCACACAGCATATGTCTGGCAGATTGGCTGCTGGAAGTTAGCATGTACACAGGACGCATGAACAGGGAAGTACTCAACGGCAAAAATGAAGCATACCAGTGCTAAGGTGGAATTGGGGTGCAGAGGGGGGTGGAGGGGCAAGGGAGCATGCCTACATGGAGTACCCACATGCAGGCAGAGGACACATGCATGTCAGTCAGGCTATGACATAGTCCCTGGGCTGAGAGGAAGGTCACCCCACGCTACATGCAGAAGGGCCAGTGAGCTGGAACATGGACTTGAGGGGCATCCTGGTGACCAGCATGTGAGTAGGGTGCAATAGTGGTGATGCGGACAGTCCCAGTCCGCTCCACATGTCCACCATCCAGCAGAGCAGACATGCATCAGGGAAGCATTGCATTACTTGCACATCAGAACCATGTACACGTGACATGTAATGGCAGTCATGCACAACACATCACACAAGTAAAACACACATGTCCACAACAAACACGCAGCAACACTCACTGGACTGAGCATCAGAGTCCTGCATCTCTCCCACTCCTTCGACCGATTCAGATGGTATGAACTCCGCAATGAGTGACTCGTGCGGAGTGAGGTCTTCCTCCTCAGGTGCAGGCCCACTGCCAGTCACCAGGGTCAAGTTGTAATTTGAGGTACGCTTAGCCTTAGCGCTGTGTTTGAGGTAATTCCAACGCTTTTTGCACTCTTGCGCTGTGCGCACCTCATGGCCGAATGCACTCACATGTTCCGCAACTTGCTTCCAGTGGGTATCACGGAGGGCAGCCGTAGTCTGACAATTAGGACCCACTAGCATGTCACGGCTGTGGTCCCGCATGTAGTCCACAAGGTAGTCCAGTTCCTGGGTGCAGAAAGGCTTCTTCCTCGACGTGCAGGAGGCCGTGGCTGTGTGTGTGGTCCCAGCCTGTGCTGCAGGTGCAACCTTCCTCCTCTTGGATTGTGGCGCAGGCCCTGGCTGGCAAGTGCCGCCCTGATCACTATGGCCAGTAGCACCGGTGGATTGAGCCAAGGGAGTGGCAGGTGGAGGGAAACCAAAGGCCTGACTTGTGTCAGTGGCAGCTGGGTGCCCTCTAATGGACCCTGTGCAGCAACATCCACTGTGGCAGGGTCATTGACCGCGACTGTCCTGGTTGGCAGACTCACAACCGGGGTGTTGTTGGCTGCATCTGCCCCTGCACTTGCCAACACCCGGCTGTTCGGGGCAGCAGATGACATTACTGCCCCGGGACAAGTGTCTTGGTCAGGGCAGCCCTGCATGCACCTACGGTTTCCCTCCTGGACTGTTGAAAATCTTCCAAGGGCTCTTCAAGTGCCAACGCAGCCTGCGCTGGCAGACCCTGAGCCTGGGTGGCGATGTCCACAGCTGCACCTGCAGCTACCACTACCCTTGAGCCCGTGGCAGTTGATGAAACAGACTGCCGGGTCACACGGGCGCCAGGGCCGGATGCAGAAGCTGCATCTCCCGGAACCACAGGGGGTGGTGGCATGACTGCACCGACACATGGCACAACTTTGTGCTCAAGTGGTGCACCCCTGCCTCTTCCCCCTTTGCGGCCACCCTGGAGTCCCCCTACTCCCTGGTCACCCCAACCACGTCCCTGAACATGCCCGCCACGAGGAGGACTCCCAGCTGAGGCGCACCTCACCTTTGGTGGCCTTCCAACCATGGCACAGATGGAGTAGTGCCAGCACAGATGGAGGAGTGCCAATGGGAGGTGTACAAAACAATTGTCCTGTGCAATTGGGGTGAAGGGGGTGGGATGCAAGATGTTAACAGCCCCCCTGCACCTGCAAGGCTGTATGTGACCCCGGTGATGTAGTGATGGGTCACGCAACGCTCCGGCACCCCAAAACTGCTGTAAAACCGTGCACACAACCCTGCAGCCTACGTGCATGGAATCAACCTCCCGCAGTACGCGGTGGCACCCAGTAACACGAAAAATGCGTACGAGTGGAACACGCAGGCTACTATGACCTCGAAAATGGGTGCGATACACAGGGGCACCCGCAGTGGGAAAAATAGCGTGCGCGACTCACCGTCTGACTAGCGTGATAATGAAAATCACGCGTAGCCAATACTATCACCAAAAGAAGAGATACGTCCTTGATCGGCTGTGAAGTTGGGATGGCGCGCAAAACAACATGAAGTAGCAACACACGTTGGTGTCCACGAAAGGCACGTATAGCGAACTGCTGGCCCCACTCACCTTTAACCCGTGCTGAGGGAAACGCCTGCACGCGTCGCATCACTTATGTGAGTAGGCCCTTTCCTCAGATTACACGCATTCATACGCAGACGTGTAGTTTTTTCATGCGTGCGCTGAACCACTATGCCCACGTTACGAGGGAAATGCCCACGCGTGTCGTGTCACAAACGTGCTTACGCACTAAGGGCCTTTCCTCGAATTACACACTGACGTGCAATTTTTTTACGTGCCAAATCACTCCGTATCAAGTTGGCCACACAACAACACACGGAAGACCACGCTCCTGCCCAGAAGGCCGAATTACTGCCCCCAAGATCCCCGAGCACGCTCCCACCTGCCATCTGCTGCTGCCTGCCTGCTTGCTGCCCACGTGCCCTGCTATTTGGTGCCTGCACATCAGCCAGGGGTGCAGTTGCTGTGACCACCCCTGCTGGAAGTGAAGACTCCCGACTGGGATGCCATCGCTCCACAGCCCAGCCCCAGGACCCAATTGCCCACCCACACCTGCCTCTGGGGTTGCCATGTCGGGCACAAAACCATCTGGCACCACTGCCAACCCCCAGCCAGAGAGGCAGAGGGCCACCAGCTTCAGTGCCAGGGAAGTCCAGGGGCAGTATGATGCCCTCTTTGGAAGTTTGCGCGCCAACAATGAAGGACGGACCAGGATCTGGATGGACATCGTGGCTGCCATCAACGTATAGGGGGTGGCAGTCCGCAACATCAAACATGTCCGGAAGCGCTGGGAGGACTTCGGGTCCAAGACCCTCGACAAGGCCCGGTGCCTCATGAAGGCAGAGGATGCAGAGGGGCGCCGGGATAACCTGTCCGACCACCAACTGAGGGTCCTGGAACGCATACGCCCAGCGCTCCACGTCCAGGTCCTTGAGAGGCAGACCCGTCTGGAGTCGAGCGGTAAGTTCACATGCATGCTGATTGGACGTTGTGCGTGTTGTGGTATGCCAGTAGTGTGCAGGATTCACATGTGTTTTTGTAGGGCCATGGATGGATGTGTATGTATAGGGGTGTGAGGCTGCCACATGTGAGTCCTCTCATGTGTGAGGCACATCGATGGTGTATGTGTTGCTAAGCATGCTGGCCAAATGCAGGTGTGGGAGCACACATGTTTGAATTTCTGTGTATGTACGTTGGCCTGGTTGTGGTGTCGCACATGGATGGTGGTTCCTGCTGCATGTATCTGCACTGTGTACATGTGCATGTGTGTGTATTTGACAAGTGTGCAACTGTGATGCAACATGGATGCATGTGACACTGACATGTAGGAGGCTGATTGCCAGATGTGACATGGATGGCGATTTCATCACTGCGACAGTTGGTGGAGATGTACACATGCATGTAAGTCTGGTGGCGTGTGTGCATGTGTTGTGCACTCCCCGTGTTTCATGTAATGCCAGGCTCACCTTCGGCTGCTCGTGCTGTTGTTTGTGTATGGACGGTGCTGCCTGGTGCAAGATTCCTGTTGATTTGCTCATGTGTGTGAGTTGAAATGACATGTGTGTTGGGGAGTGTGATGCCATGTCTGTAGTTTTACACTGCCACTCATGTGCAACTGTCATGTGTGTATCAGTCCATTGTACAGTGCCCTGATGCCTGTGTTCTATCTCTTACTGTCTGCAGCATCAACTGATGAAGAGGGAGGAGAGGGTGCTGTGGAGCAAAGCGGCAGGGATCGTCCCGCCAGCCGGAGACGCAAGGCCCGGCTCCCCTCCCAGGTTGTCATCTCGTCAGGGAGTGAGGAGTCTGGTGCCGCGTCCCAGGCTGCAGCTGCCGAGGGTATGTCCAAGAGGCGGAGGTCGGAGGTGGAATCCTCGGCAGCAGAAGGGGCAGCTGAGACCCCAGAGGGTCCGATGGAGGAAGATGGCATGGAGTCATCCAAGTTGGTGGGGGGTTTGGTGGAGGAGGAGGCCGTGGAAGGGACACACACAGGGTCTGGAGGAGGGGATTGCACTGGTGCTAGTGGTGCAGTGCAGGGGCAGGGACAGGAGGCAGCACAGCCCGCTACGCAGGTGCCTGTGTGTAATCCTGTCCCCGATCCTGTGACTGCATCATCCTGCACCAGCAGGGATGCCTACGTCCAGACCCGTTTTCAGGGAGGGGATGAGCGCACAACAACTGGCCTTCCTCTCCCTGCGGACGTGCCAATCCGTGACTGGGTTGAGCCTATCCTGTCTGGGATGGGGTTGCGTCAACGGGGCATGCGAGGTGACCTGCAGTGTTTTTGTGAAGACACTGCACGTCATCTCGGATGCCTCATTGACCGCGTTGACCTACTGGGACGGGTCACCAGGGCTGGATTCCTCTGTATGCTGGACCTTGTTCCGACCCCCTCCTCACCTGAACCCCGTATGCGCCAGTCGTCCTCCATGCCATCTTCCCACCCATGTATCACCTGGGTACCCTGTAGAGCTGCCTCCGACCCTGCGGCCAGGCTGGTGGAGGACACATCCCTGCCACAGTCGGGAGTCGGATGTCCAGCAGGGGTGGCCACCTCAACAACTGCACCCCAGCCAGAGGAGGACGTGCAGGCAGCAAGAGCCAGGGCACAGGCACAGCAGCAGCAGCAACAAGGTGGGCCTTCAACATCCGAGGGGCAGGCATCGGTAAGAGGGCAAGAGGACCCAGGATTACAAGTGTCTTCCGTGTGGCAGCGGTTGGGCCAGGCCATAGGTGTGGAGCGACGGCGGGCGGAAGAGGCACGGCTCACAATGGTCAGGGCGGAGAACTCCATGCGGAGGGCACTGAGGCGGGCCGAGTGCCTCGAGGCATTTCGCAGGGAGTTTGGGGGTCAACATGGCATCGTCCCTGCGAACCCTCGGGGCCATGGAAGAGAACCGCCTCCAGGAAATCGAGCAGGAGTTCGATGATTCCCTGGATCGGGAAATCGGGAAGTGAGCCGTTGGACTAGCCTGCCGCCAATGTATATAGTTTGTAGTTTTAGGTTTCCTTTATCTTTTTCATTCATTTAGGGCGCTTGGACTATGCCCCACCTTTTTGTATATAGTTTTTTATTAGGTCTTTTTTTGCTAGGTTTCATTTCATTTGTTGGGCTCATGTACCCTGGATTACTTCTTTGTACATAGTTGAACAGTGGATTTATCTATAATTTTTCTCACCATGAAGCAATGGATTTTACTGTTTCCGTTTCCTTTGGATTTGATTTGGTGGCCGGAGACTTTGGACACATTTTCATTTCGATTTATTTGGATTCAGACTGCATGTTTTTCTTTTTGTGTTTTGGACATGCTGCATTTCATCTTTTTTCAAACATTTTTTTCATGTTTTCATTTGATTACATTCTTTTTGTGTTCAATACATTTTGGTTTATTACTTTGATGTGTGGTATTCTCTCATTGGTTTCATGCATGTCACGGTGTAGGTTTTCACTATCACCAGCACCCATTGTGTGTGTGTGACAGACATGTGTTGATGTACATTCTTGCCATTTGGTTTGTATCATGTAATGGGCATTTCAATGTGGGGTGGATGGGATACTTGGTTGGGTCTTTGAACAGGGGTGGCGTGCGGTGGGGTTTGGGAGGCCATGAGGCCCATGATTGTCGATCATGATGACATGTTGGGGGGACATGAGTCGGGGCCTGCTGGCAGGTGCCTGTCAATGCTGGGTGGGTGGGGGTGCTGGGGGACATGAGTCAGGGCCTGCTGGCAGGTGCCCGTCAATGCTGGGGGGTGGGGGTGCTGGGGGACATGAGTCAGGGCCTGCCGCTCACTGCCGGGTGGGTGGGGGTGCTGGGGGACATGAGTCGGGGCCTGCTGGCAGGTGCCCATCAATGCTGGGTGGGTGGGGGTGCTGGGGGACATGAGTCGGTGCCTGCTGGCAGGTGCCCATCAATGCTGGGTTGGTGGGGGTGCTGGGGGACATGAGTCGGGGCCTGCTGGCAGGCGCCCATCAATGCTGGTTGGGTGGGGGTGCTGGGGGACATGAGTCGGGGCCTGAGCCTCACTACTGGGGGGTGGGGGTGCTGGGGGACATGAGTCAGGGCCTGAGGCTCACTGCTGGGTGGGTGGGGGTGCTGGGGGACATGAGTCGGGGCCTGACACTCACTGCTGGGGTGTGAGGGTGCTGGGGGACATGAGTCAGGGCCTGAGCCTCACTGGTGGGGGGTGGGGATGCTGGGTGACATGAGTCAGGGCCTGAGGCTCACTGCTGGGTGGGTGGGGGTGCTGGGGGACATGAGTCGGGGCCTGAGCCTCACTGCTGGGTGGCTGGGGGTGCTGGGGGACATGAGTCGGGGCCTGCTGCCAAGTGCCCGTCAATGCTGGGTGGGTGGGGATGCTGGGGGACATGAGTTGGGGCCTGCTGGCAGGTGCCCGTCAATGGTGGGTGGGTGGGGGTGCTGGGGGACATGAGTCGGGGCCTGAGCCTCACTGCTGGGGGGTGGGGGTGCTGGGGGACATGAGTCGGGGCCTGCTGGCAGGTGCCGTCAATGCTGGGTGGTTGGGGGTGCTGGGGGACATGAGTCGGGGCCTGAGCCTCACTGCTGGGGAGTGGGGGTGCTGGGGGACATGAGTCAGGGCCTGAGGCTCACTGCTGGGTGGGTGGGGGTGCTGGGGGACATGAGTCGGGGCCTGAGCCTCACTGCTGGGGGTGGGGGTGCTGGGGGACATGAGTCGGGGCCTGCTGGCAGGTGCCGTCAATGCTGGGTTGTTGGGGGAGCTGGGGGACATGAGTCGGGGCCTGAGCCTCACTGCTGGGGGGTGGGGGTGCTGGGGGACATGAGTCAGGGCCTGAGGCTCACTGCTGGGTGGGTGGGGGTGCTGGGGGACATGAGTCGGGGCCTGATCCTCACTGGTGAGGTGTGGGGGTGCTGGGGGACATGGCTCAGGGCCTGAGGCTCACTGCTGGGTGGGTCGGGGTGCTGGGGGACATGAGTCGGGGCCTGAGCCTCACTGCTGGGTGGGTGGGGGTGTTGGGGGACATGAGTCGGGGTCTGAGCCTCACTGCTGGGGGTGGGGGTGCTGGGGGACATGAGTCGGGGCCTGCTGGCAGGTGCCCGTCAATGCTAGGTGGGTGGGGGTGCTGGGGGACATGAGTCGGGGCCTGCTGGCAGGTGCCCGTCAATGCTGGGTGGGTGGGGGTGCTGGGAGACATGAGTTGGGGCCTGAGCCTAACTGCTGGGGGACATGAGCCAGGGCCTGCTGGCAGGTGCCCGTCAATGCTGGGTGGGTGGGGGTGGTGGGGGACATGAGTCGGGGCCTACTGGCAGGTGTCCGTCAATGCAGGTTGGATGGGACTGCTGGGGGACATGAGTCGGGGCCTGAGCCTCACTGGTGGGAGGTGGGGGTGCTGCGGGACATGAGTTGGTGATCACTAATGCAAGGTGACATGTGGGCTGGCGGGGGGCATGCCCATAGTGGATGGGCTGCGTGTGGGACATGACCAGGGGTTCTGGGTAGTCCCCTGTGGTGTGGGCTGCCTGCAGGGGACATGGAGGGGCTAGAGGGCACACCTGGGAGGACCCACACTGCCAATTCATGTGTGGGACTCCCCGCGCACCCCACTGGATACACGTACCCTGCTCTGACAGCGAAATCACGTGTGAAACTCCTGGCGAATCCCAGTAATACACGTACCCCACTCGCACAGGGCTAGTCGCGTGTGAAACTTCCCGCGCACCCCCCGAAATACACGTACCCCGCTCGCACTGGGCCAATCGCGTGTGAAACTTCCCGCTAACCCCCAAAATACACGTAACCCGCTCACACAGGGCCAATCGCGTGTGAAACTCCCCGCAAACCCCAATAATACACGTACCCCGCTCGCACAGGGCCAATCGCGTGTGAAACGTCCCGGACACCCCCGAAATACATGTACCCCGCTCGCACAGGGCCAATCGTGTGTGAAACTTCCCGTGAAACCCCGTAATACACGTACCCCCCTCACACAGGCCCAATCGTGTGTGAAACTCCCCGCGAACCCCAGTAATACACGTACCCCACTCACAGAGGCCCAATCGCATGTGAAACTCCCCGCAAACCCCAGTAATACACGTACCCCGCTCGCACAGGCCCAATCACGTGTGAAACTCCCCACGAACCCCAGTAATACACTTGCCCCACTCGCACAGGCCCAATCGCGTGTGAAACTCCCCGTGAACCCCAGTAATACACGTACCCCGCTCGCACAGGCCCAATCACGTGTGAAACGCCCCACGCAGGGGTGTACATGTATTCGGAGGGGTGCGCGGGGAGTTTTACAGGCGTTTTCATGGTTGGGGGGCTGTATGCTGGTCCAAGGGCTGTGCGCCATGTACGGGATTTATGCGCTGTGCATGGCGCACGGGGAGGGGTTAGGGGCGTAACTGGCGCTGCTGCAGGGTCGCTGCACCACGGCTGGTTTTGGATGTTGAAATCCATGAATACGCTGTGTGCGGAAATGGATTTTGGCGCACGCAGCTGGCGCAGACTGTCGCACGCGCACACTGTGCGCCAGACGCTTGCGCCACTTGTGCGCTGAATTCTATGAATTACCCCCTAAATCATTATTTGCTCATGGGATAGTATAATCAGACATTGGGCCAGATTGTCAAAAAGCAGTGCAAATGAAAGGAGCGCAGCAAATTAACTCAATTTAATTTTGCTGCTTTCAGAATTGCTCAGATCACCTTATTCACCGAGTGACCTGAGCATTTTTGTTGAGTCCCCTTGCATACCATTAGCGTACTCCCAACACTATTGTATGACAGGTTCCCAGCAACAATGTGATTCCTGCATGCGCATTTCACCAAGACGGGTAATTAAAGGGACCATCTCTGCGAATTGCCCAGAGGAAAAAAAGCATTTCCATTCCTGTTTGGGGGATGGAAAGGGTATGTTACGTAAAGTTATTTATACTGCACACTGCTGCAATTTCCATGGTCTCCAGGGGCTCTTGTGGATCTGTAAGGTAAAGTGGGGAGGGTTGGTGCATGCAGAACCAGGAGTAACTAGAGTCTGTGCAAGTGTGCTTTCTGGGTGTGTTCTGTTTTGTAGACTGCATGCTTATTGTTTCCAGATGGGCAGGGTACAGTGTTTGCGTTGTTGAGTGTTGGAGACTATTGGGGTTTGTGAGTTGGTTTGAGAGTGATGTGCAGTTTTGGGTGTTTAGCAGGGTGGTTCCTTAGCCATCTGGGCATGGGTGGTAAGTGTGTGGTGACGGTGGGTGGTAGAGAAGAGGAAGTGGGTAGTAGGATGTTGGGTGGTATCTGGATATTTTGCAGCTATGCTATTGTTTTCCTTTTGCAAGGCATTCGCCTTTGCATTGGTTTGAGGTTAGAATTGAATTGGTGGGACAAGACTACAGGGAAGAAAATAGATTAATATGGTACAACATATTGTGTTGGGGACTGTTAGCTGTCACTGGGGTGGGTAATTATCTAGAGGTTTCATGGGTCCTCCTGACCCGTTATGCAAACTTGTGTGCGTGTTTCTTGAAACATTGGTCTTAGAATTGAGGAGTGTTCGGTTGTAGGGTTCCTTGCAGTTCTGTCCCTTGAGGCTAGAATTCTAATGCCTTTGTGGATGTGGTTTGGACACTGTATGGGGTTGGAAGAGCCTGCCATGGTTTGGACTTTGTATGTGTTACGCTCACCTGATATCCCCGGGGGCGCCTGGAAGGCTCTGAGATCTAGAACCCTGGATGCGTAGTTGCCCAGTGCTGAATAAAGAATCTTAGTTATTTGTAGGGTGAGCTATCCGTCCTGTGTTTCTTAAGCAGGGGCGCTTGACGTTTGTTGGTGAGCTGCCCGAGTTGCTTCACTGGTGCAGTACGCCTTCCTTGGGCCCAGGGCTGCTGTGACCCCGCATCTGCTGGTAGGCAGGTAGGTTTGTTAATTATAAGTCTTTGTTCTGTTTATGATGGGAATTCGTTAATGTCTTTATCTCCTTCTTTTCAGGTGCAAAGGTCTTGATGCTGGCGTGCCGGATGGAGAGGCACGTTTCTAGGTAAGAGAAAGCGTGAAGCACAGCGCCTTTATTGTCTTTTAAAGCTAACCTATGTTTTCTTCTTCTTCTCCTCACAGGCCGCTGTGGTGCTGCGAGTGGATGAGAGCGCAATGAAAAACAGGCCTCCGGAATCCGTTAAGGTAAGTACAGCGCTGTGCAGTTGTTTAATATTGAAAGCAAACCTGAATATGTCTCTTTTCCTTTGCAGATGTTGCTGTGGTGCTCCAGATGGACGCGTGGCATAGCACGATGGAACTCAGGTAAGACTGATGGAATTCGATGTTTTGGAAGCGCGTGTTCTAATATTGTTTTTCCCTTTCTCGTTATTGCAGGTCGCAATGTTTGAACTGCAGCTTTGGTAGCGGTTCGCCAGAAGTCCTTAGGGTAGTACTCACAGGTGAGTGATGTTTCTTCTTCTCTCGGTTTCCACAGATTGCAGCCCCATTGAGATGCTGAGTGCTGGATGGTGTTTTCTCAGGTAAGACAGAATAATCTTGTTCTTGCAGGATTACAGGAAGATGCTGAAGACCAGGAGCTGGACATGGTTAGTGTCACGCTGCTGGTTGCAGAATAACGCAAAGCATGTTCTGCAGTCAGGGTGTGGTTTATATAGCCCAGGAAAAGTAGTACCAGGGAAAGTAGTTCCAAGCCTGCCACACCCAAAACAGTAGAGCGCATGGCTTGGTTCTTAGAACTAGGCTGTGCGGGTGCTTCCATGTTGGATTTAAAGGCTCATGTACATAAATGGGACCTAGTTTGAACAGCCCTTCCTTCCTACATATGAGCCTGGTGCCAAAGGCACCAGGACTGGCTCCAGGAGCCCTTTTGCAGTGGTTTTAAGGCCCTCAGAGTTCTATTGGGAGCCTGCTTGTGGCACAACCTGTGCCCCCTCACAGTGGCCATGACAGTATGAGGTGGAAACGGCCTGCCCATGAGGGTGATCATTGTATAGTTGTTGTTGGTCTGTTTTTATCTCAGCGAGTTGAACAACCAAGTTTTAAGCCATTTCCAGAAGATTAGGTGGTCTTCTGTCGTCCTCATTTCCTTCGGGATCGAGCTCCATAGTTTGGGTTTGAAAATGGAGAAAACAGTTACTCTGTGTTTAGTCTTGTCATAGTGTTTTGTTTCTTTTTGGAGGTCAGTGCTAGAACTTAAGGTTCTTCTTGGTTGGTATTGGGGGATTTTTGCCTAGAGGCTTCCATGTCATGTGGTGGAGGAGCCATCAAACTTCAAAAATAAATAGTTTCTTTTTGCAGTCACTCTGCCTTTATGAAGAAATAATTTCTATTCAGAAATATTTTCTTCATAAAGGCAGAGTGACTTAAAAAAGAAACTATTTCTTTTTGAAGTCCAAGTGACCCCCCTTGACACGTAACAATGGGTGGAGAGGGCCATATGCCAGTGATTGGGTGAATATTGCACTGGTTATTGGAGATGTGGTTTCTGTTGTTAGTGGTCCTCCTGGATGCCTCTATGGCTTTCTGGATTGAGCGCATTTTTACCCCAAGGTGATCTGGAATACTCACACATAACATTTGCGAGGGTACAGTGTTGTTACTGCATGAGGTTGGGTTTTAAATATCCTTGATAATTCTGTACATTTCCATTTGGGGGTTTGTTTCCGATTGGATTTGTGCAGCGTAATGTGCATTCTTGGGTTTGAAGACTGCCAATCTGTATAGATTCATTTGTATTTGGCAGTTATTTGTCCAGTTGGTTGTAGTTTTTTTTTCAGATCTTTGCTAGTTTACAGGTTATTTTCTTGACTTCTCACAGTTCCTCTGTGAACCATCTGACCAGTACATTTTTTTGGAGTGGGTTTGAAAGTTTTTAAGGGTGCCAAATGCTCTACTCCATCTGTGATCCAGGTACAAAGGTTCTTTTCAATAGTGTCTGGTGTTGTTTCATGTATTTGAGAGGACTCTGGTTTGGTGGTTTCTAGTAGTTGGGTTAGTGTTTCTAGATCAAGCCTTTTCCAGTTTATTTTTGTTTCTCATCGATTGCTTTATTTTTGTGGGTATTGTACGGGTTGGTGTTCTAACGGTGAAAGTGATCATATGATGGTCCCTACAGATGGTTGGTACCAGTGGGGCAGTAGTGGAGAGTCCATCCTTGAAGAATATTGCATCAAAGGTGTGTCCAGCTCTGTGTGTGGGTCCGTTCACCATTTGTTTAAGATGGAGAATTTCCAGGAATGCGCTGATGCTGAGTTAGTTTTGGTTCGGTTTCTCTTTCAAACCGAATGTAGAAATATCCCAGAAGGATTATGTTGTCATGATTTATGGCTATGCTGACTATGGCATCAGTGAATTTTTGGGGACAAAGTTAGGGTTGTAGGTGGGCAGTCACTAGATAAGAAGGAAGAGTAGGGAAGAGTATGTTGGATTGTTTGCTGAGTTTGAGGTTGACTAAGAGTGATTCTCAGTTTTCTGTCTGTTGAAGGTAAATATGTGAAGCTGATTTGGTTTTTGTTTGCGATGGCAATTCCTACTCCTCATCTGCCTTCTCTGTTTGATTATATTAGTTTATATTTGACAGGTATGGCTCCATGAGCGATAACTTTATAGTTGTCTGATAGTCATGTTTCTGTGAGGAACAGGGTGTCAGTGCCGCCTTCGCTAACAAGGGCGTACATTTCTGGAACCTTGCACATATACATCACCACACTGTGCACAAACACAGCATTCCAACACAACACTTCACACTGCCCCCAGGATAGCAATGCACATATTTCACCCTACTGTGCATGCAGCACCCGAGCACTGCACTGCACACTCCAGCTGCCCCCAGCACCACACACATACATCCAACTGCACCACAAACAAACAGCCCCTACAGAATATACGGAAGTGCAGTGTTATCCAAGCATACTGCAGTCTGGGCTTACAGTGCTAGTGTTCATAATGCTATCTTGCTCTACTGTGAAAACTACACATAATTTAATGTGGCATCACTGTGCTAGTTGGGCATATTTTAATCTGCCATTGCATATGATAAGTTGCCATATTGGTATCTAGCATTTTGTGCTAAGCAGATATAATGTAACCTTGCATTAACATCATAATTTAGTAAAACAGAATACTGCACTGCAATGCTAAATGGGCATAATGTAGCCAGTAACCTCTTTGGTAAATGGACATAATGGAATCTGACACTGCCTTCTAACTGGGCAGCGTGGACACTGGCTATACTATGCTAATTTTGCATAGCGTTGATAGTCAATTGAGTACCTAGGTATTGGATGGTATATGTGCCTGAACCTGATGTATTGATGCCACTACCTGGTGATGGAATAAGTACCTTAGATTCTGATAAGAAAACATTGCAATTGTAAGTACTTGGGCTTTTGATTGCATTACTTGGTACAAGGTAGAAATATATGGTGCATGGTGTGAGTACCAGAGCACATCATGTCTATATCTGACAAACGATGGTACTTTATGGGCCTATGATGGAATAGCTGGTAATTACCATGGGTTCCTGGAGATTAACACCACTGCATATAAAATGCTTATACACAATGTGCTTTGCCAGTGCTTGCTCTAACTGGAGTCTAAAATGTTGCAGCAGGCATGGTAATAGCCAAATTAGTAATTTCATCTATCAACCTTTTTGTTTGGACATTATCTATACCGTTCCCTCCCTCTGAATTGCTCCTCCTCCCTGATCATCTTTTTTCCACGACTCTCAACAAATATCCACCTGTCCACTACTCCCTTCTTTCACCCTCCCCCATCTCCCTTTCTGAACTCATCCATTCCACTCTTTCACTAACCAGGGAGAAGCACTGAAATGATAGTTAAATACCTGGTAATCAAATATGCCCTCCTCTCTGCACAATTCACCATTTTATCAAGCATCCACAAGTATCCTTCAGTCCCAAAACGGGTAGATATATTTCTAAGGAATCTTCCCAGACAAAGAGCTTTCTTTGCACAGGTGAAGCCTAACGGTTCCAGTTTCTTTCTCTGAGGCTGAGAGGAGCGTTAGTGTTTTGCGATGACTGAAAACCTGACTGTGTTCAAGTAAATCGCATAAAAACTGAATTATATTGTTCTGCAATGCATAAAGATGTCATGCATCTGGTAGAAATACAAGCAATAGCAGCATAATTTGCTTGGGAATCTAAAGGATGCAAAAATGCACAAAAAAATCAAATATCAAAACCCCCTTACAACAGTTACACTGAGAGCTTCAAAAAGATGAATAGTACTTTTTTTAGTTAGAATCCCTGCTTTAAGATGGCAGATGCTTGAAAGTTAGTTTTAGTAGTCCACAAATATTTTATTTCTAACACTGTTTTGCTGAAAATGTGTTCATTATGAGCTTTTGTGCTGTTCGTGAGAAATCTGCAACTTATTGGAAGTGTGACTGTGTTTTTAAAACTGTCATTATTTCTTTTTCTTTTTTTAAGAACAAAGAAGACATATTTAACATGCTTTAAGGACTGGCACTCGACCCTGTGGCGGTTTGAATTGGGTTATGTTGTGTCTTTAGCAAAGTCCCAAAGGTGTCCCATGTCCCCCAAGATTTTGTGTGTCTCCTACGCCCCTGGCCGTGAGCAATGCCTGCGAGGCGCAGATTCCTATGGCCGTGGTAGTGTTTTTGCGTGCTGAAGGGGCTTTTGGCAGGAGTAGTTGGCCGAGGGACCCTGGCCTGGAGGTAACATGTTTCCAGTTCTAGTCACTCGAGAGCCTCTGCATCAGGGAAGAGTCAAGAGGGATGAGGGCGATGTGAATCTATGGACGTGGATCATGTTTCTTTTGATTACTATTTTCCAAAGCGATGACTTATAACGCTCGTGCAGGCAACGAGATTATATCCATCAGCAGAGAGGTAAAGCATATGACTGGCCCAAGCTGCGGTCGTCTATTAGCACGGTACTGCTGGACTGTCACTGGAGGACCAGTGGACACACGTGCCAGCAGCAGGTGACGGGGTGACACCATTTAAGGCTCTACCTGGCTGGCTTGGCAAGTGTGGTTTTGCTTAGGCAGGCTGAGCATTGGGAACCACACCATCTCTGAGTCCTATATTTCAATTTGGGCAGGAAAAGGAGATCAGAGGCGTGGAATCTACAATTCCTGCCTTCATTGGCTACGTGATGCATACGTTTAGTTACTAGGGAGCAGCTAGGGAGGATAACTCAGGGGCAACGTGCTCGCCTTGGAAGCAAGACGGCACAGAGCAACACGGGTTTGATCTCCAGGTCCATGCTTAGAACCCTAAATAACCTATCATATCATATCATTTTAGATTGTTGTGTGAACACTGGTGGCTGACTCGGGTTCATGCAGTACAGAAGGAGATCATCCATAAGAGGGTGTTGCATTAAGCCCTATTGACAAGAAGGTCACAGAAAATGGAAGAAAGGGCTGTGGGTCTGATGCTTGCTGGTGAGATCTGTGTTCAAACTGCAGGTCACGTGTTCAAGTGCCTGACAGACTACAGAGTTTAGGAAAAGCATAATTTCAGGCATATGTTCTGGGGAAATAGGACAAATGAATGTTCTGCAGTGCCTACATTTTCTCTCATTTGAAATTGAAATGATACATTTTGTCCAATAAAAGGTATTTTCAGAGAGTCTGAAAAAAATTCTAATGTTAACACTGGTGCTGTAAAGTGGGTAGAAGGCACTATATAATAACATAGACTATTATCAGTTCCATTCATTATTACCAAAGGCCATGCACTGAGCCTTTGTTAGTTGATTCACAAGAGCTTGTCCAACTGCAGGTCTCGAGGGCCGGGATCCTGATGGGTTTTCAGGATATATAAATAACCATGAGGAAAAATGCACAAACATTTAGAATCACTGTATGCAAATGTGTGGCAGCTGGTGAATTTTGTTTATTCGAGGCACCTACATGTTTCAAACGAAAATGCGTTAATAACCGGGTGCAGCAAAGGCACCGGAATCAACCAACGGTGGTTCGGGGGGTTTTCTCCACAAGACCATTTTAAAAATAATGGGGTAACATAGTGCATTTTTCAGCATACTTCTGTGAAAAATTGGTCAAACGTCACACAATTTGCAATCGATTTTGTCAAGTAAAACAAGATAAACTCCAACAGATACAAGTCACCAAGTCACCAACAGTGCACAGGAGCACCTTCCAACTCCTCTTCTTGATAACTTTCCCCACAATACGTGATAGTATAACTTTATTTTCTGGCTGTCTTTGCCCATACATTCTTTTAAATTGATCCAGAAACGCAAAACCATGAGAGGTGTAGTTGACAATGGCCACTTTTAGGGTACTATAGACAATGGGCTTCATTACACTGTAGGAGTTAACCATGCCGCTATTAGCGGCATGAATACCCCCTTACCGCATTCCGGGTCCGGGTAGGCAGTATGGGGACTTACCGGGTCATTCCAACCCTGGAGGGCCCAGTAAGTCCCCATTACAAATACCATTCCCCATTCCCATTTGAGCCCCCATAGGGCTCAATGGGAATGGGGAAGGAGCTAAAAACGGTACCATTATTAGCTCTGAAGTCCCTCAGCGGGTCCCGTCCTTAACGCCTGGTCAGACCATGTACCTATTTAGGGAGGGAAAGTTGAAGATAGCGTACTCCCAAGTCTCGGAAAGCCTGCAGGGGATCTTGCATTTGATCCTTGCATCCACCGGGAGCTAGTGGAAAGATTTTAGGGCTCGAGAGATACAGTCCCTGATCTTGAAGCCAAGGATAAGTCTTGCAGCCCTGTTCTTGTTAGCTGAGGGGACGTAGGAAGGAAAGAGGGAGATTGAGAAAGAGGCTGCCGCAGTAGTCCAGCTTAGAGTGGACCAGAGCTTCTGGGGGAAGGTGAGGAAAGGGAGAATGCCTCTGAGGAGGTGGAGCAGGAAGTGGGACTTCTTGGTAAGGTCCATGATGTGAGGGATGAAGGAGAGAGCAGAGTCGAAGATGAACCTGAGGTTTTTGGCCTCACAGGATGGTGGGGATAGAGGGCCCAGAGAGGGTGGTCAGCGTTTTGAAGGAAAAGAGGGCACAGGTGTCCCAATGAGAAGGATCTTCATTTTACTGTCATTAAGACAGAGAATATTAGTTGCACACCATGCCTGAATTGCAGACAGACAGTAGGGATGAGAGAGGGGGGTAGCGGGGATACTAGAGGGAAGTTTGAAGGAAAGCTGTGTGTCATCAGTATAACACTGGAAAGGAGGGGAGAAGGAGGAGATTAGGTGAACAAGAGGGGGGAGATAGATATGGAAAAGCCATAGCAATGGTAAATAGCCATGTGGGATGCCGCAGGTTGAGCGTGTGGTGGTGGAGGAAAAAGGGCCCAGTTGCAGCTGGGAAGGGCGGTTAGTGAGGAAAGAGGTCAGCCAATCCAGTGCCCATCAGTGATGCCAAGGGTATCACAGAGTCGTTTTATGAGGATAGAATGGTTGACTGCATCAAAGGCAGAGGAGCGGTCAAGGAGAATGAGGACAGCAAGAACATAAGAGTCGAGGTTTGCAAGTATATTTTCACGGGTGTCCAGGAGAGCAGTTACCGTGCCTCTAGATGCTCAAATCCAGATTGATGGTCATGAAGGCAACAACAAGTTCAGTGTGGAGGGTCCGTTGGGGAAGGACCAGCTTCTCCCGAAGTTTACCCATGAAGGGGATAGTGGAGATAGGGCGAGAGTTAGCCTGGCAGGAGAGGTCATCAGAAAAATATTTTAAGAGAGGGTGCACAAGGGAGTGCTTGAGGGATAGAGGTAAAGAGCCAGTGGCAAAGGAGTGGTTACAGAAGTCAGCAAGAGCTGGGGTCAGAGAGGAGATGTTGTCCTTAATGGTTCTAGAAGAGCAGGGAAGCACCTGTTTATACCTCCATCAAGAGGACAACTTTAGAGACCTCATCCGGTGCTATGGGCAGGAGGGAGGAGAGAGCGCGGGGTGGGAGGAGGGGATCCAAGGAAGACCACGGAGCAGGCGCGGGAGTGGAGATGGGGTGGAGGAGAGTGAGGACAAGATGTCCTGGGTTTCTGATGTGAAAATGGGAGGCCAGAGAGCCTAGGAAGGAAGGAGTGAAGTGGAGACTGCAGCTGGGTTGGCGAGTTACTTGCAGATTTGGAAAAGTTCTGCTGTGTTGTTATTTCACGTCCGTCCCTTTGGCAGTTCAAGTCAGCCCACGAGTACCTGCTCAGCTGTTTGCCGCAGCTGAGGGAGTGCTGAGTGTTTTCAATGTGCTGGCGTGGCAGCTTGTCCAGAATGGGTGGGTTAACACACCATACCCCATTATGGATGTGCTGCCTCTGGGACAAGTTGTAACATTATGAATAGATGGATTGTATAGTTGCTCTAGTGGCATTTGAACCCTTAGTCCTAGTAGACCCATCTTTTCACAGAAACCAACCTTCCCTTCCTGGTAGCCCAGTATCTATTATCATGCCATACATATGTATCACATGGCCTTATTGGAAATTTTAAGTACATTTAATATGATATTACATGGAAAAGCTAAAGACCCATCTTTACTCTCACTCAATTTTAGATTTGGCACAAATTGTCTCTGCCATCCACAGAATGTCTAAATAACTATTCTGGTCCTGTTAAAGTTTTAGCTATCAAAGTCACATTATGGATACCCTGGAACTGCAAACACTGCCCTGCGAAAGTGAACAAAGGGGAGATTGCGATGCTTAGAGAAAAGGCCTGTCCGATATAGGAGGAACAGAGATGCAGTGGGAGTAGAGAATGGATGGGAGAAAATCCGTTAATTGAACACTGGGCCCTCATGGAACAGATGTCATGTCTAGCTGTAATGTGAGGTAATGGACCTCTTATTCTCACCCCATTGTGGCAAGAGCAGTTGGTTTAGAGCTCTGATGTTTCACCACTACCACCATGTAGAGGAGAATCCCACCATGCCAGCGCCTCTAACAGAGTTAAGGGCAATGATGGTGCCAGATGCAAGGATGGTTGGGTTGGAGCAGAAATAGTCAAATATCACACTCAACGGTGGTTGTGCTGTGGTGGAGTCAAGTGACATGCCAGGTTCCAACATTTAAGGCATGTAGGAATGAAGCAGTGTCAAACTAGAATGCTGGCAGGGGAAGGGTATAGAATGCCAAGACAATGTCATTCTCATATTCGATTTAATGGCTGGCGGGGTGTATCTGGCTGGAAGGCCTCTGTGGTTGCTGGAGAGTCATTCTCGAAAGCTGGCTAGCAGGAGCAGTGCTTTCTATAACACATAATGCATTAAGCGGAGGACATGCATTCAACATCATACAAAACAGTTCTTGATTTATACTCGCAAAAGTTACTCTAATGGTTGTGCCCACCTGTCTGGTCCACTCCCCTCCCACATCAAAACCTGCCTCTGCCTCTGACTGCCACCCTTTATTTTCTCAAAGGCTTCCACTAGGGAGGGGCAGACTCTCATTTACTGAAGCATATGTTATGTCCATAAGCCAAACAAACAGGGCAAGAGAATATAAGGAAGGCTGCCTTGTCTGAGAGCTTTGCCAAATATTTTTTTATAATAGATCAGTGAGTGTATGTGGAATAAAAAGATTTGACTCAGGTTTTGTTCATTTTAAATTAAATGAGATGGTAGTTCCACCCATAGGTACCCAAGCTCTTTAGTAGTCCACATTAAGGAAACTAACAAGATGAATAGCAAAGAACAAGGATACAAACAGCCTTCCTGAATTGGAATATTTGAATTATTTTCCTACATTGAAGATGGTTTGAAGTGTCCTGAATATGAATTGGAAAAGAATTACACAGGTTAACTGCCAGGCCAATACTAGATCTACCAAACATCCTACACTTCATTAATTTAGGAAAAATAACTATGAAACACAATCTCGAACATAGAGCTTGAGGAGACATAGGCCAAAGAAAGTGATGTTTGATGTAGAGATGACTGAGCAGTGTCATAAAGCGCTTGGTGAATCATGGTTCGTAGATGAACTTTACCCTAGTGTTCACAGGGAACCAATGCATACTCTCAAGGACCGGGATCATGTGACTCTGCTTCTGGGCATTTGAAACAATCTGTGCAGAAATATTTTAAAGAGGTTGTAAGTGTTCAACAGCATAGATAGTAGAAGCCATATAAAAAGCATTACAATCACTCTAACTACCACATCACTATGGCATTCAGATAGTAATGGTGAGATTTGTCTGAAAGTCTTCAGATGATCATTACAAGAACTCACTACACTACTGATTTGAGGGAGCATAGCTAGGGATTAATACAACAAGATCTCTAAAGATTCAGCTTTTTCAGAGACCTGGATAGTACAATTATTATGTTTAAATCCTCCGGGAGAGCACATTCCTTTAGCAGCATTGAGGATGGTGGAATCAAAAGAAGTTCAGTCTTGCCCTTATTCTTACCAAACGAATTAAGGAACATCCAAGCACGCATTTTAAAAACATACATTGAACATGCTTGATCATTATGATTCCAAGGTCTGATCAAAGATCATGGGAAGTCTTAGAAAGATATTGAACATTAAAGGAGAAATACACACATCCTGTGGAACACCACAGGATCCTAAATGTGGATATCAACCTTGACTCTGTAAATATGGCTAATTAAAAAGGACTTAACCCAAGAGATGGTGCTATTGGATAGATGAGCTGCTTCCCTCATCCACAGTCACAGTTTAGAATGGTGTAGGTATCCAATGGAAACGCTGATAAATTCAGAAGCATCAAAGGCCCTTCTTATCCTTGTTTTCTCCTTGAGAGGATTATCGCAAACATCTACCAACGCCATTTCTGTGCTTGTAGACAGACGGAAGCCAGATTTCCCATCACCAGTAAGGACATGATTTCCAGACGAGCTTGTACTTCACTTGTATACTATTTTCATGAGAAAAGGAACATTGGTTATAGGCTGGTAGCTGGGATATATATCTTGATCCAGACATTTTATTTGTTGTAATTAGAGTAATCCAAGGGAGTTGTAGATCATCTGGAATGCTAGTATGTTTAAAAGGAGACATGATTATATGAGTGATTGTTGCAGTCTGGCCCTCGGTGCAGTCTTTACAAACAAATGGACTAGAAGGGATCACAAGGACAATTAGTGGCCTTTGGGCTCAGAATAAGATGTTATGGTTCTCCAGTGATTAGTTCCATAAAAACAAACTCCTCATCAAGATCTAAAGTATCTGTTGTTGATTCCTTAGTATATAATAAAGCTTGACTATCAAGAGACTGCAGGGAATCACTGCTATTGTTATGGATGTCTAAAGTTTTAGCAACAAAAAAAATGTCCCATACCCAGTCCTCAGATCATTGTCGCAAATTAGCTCAAGAACTTGGATGCTAAACATTCATAGTGCCACTAAGTAGCTTAATTTACCCAGGCATTCGAAGAATGGCACAGAATTAGACATGTCACAGGCATGGTCAGAGCTCCCACAAAACATAGTTTGTTGATATTTGGATGCAGTCATGAGCAAGGTTTCTGGTACTGCCTCTGACACATTACCAAAAACAAGAGGTGATGGCTGGAAGATTTAGAATTAACCTTAACTTCTGGCATTGCCCTGAGCAACGCTCCAGACCATCGTTCTTCACCTGCCAAGCTATTGCGGAAGGGAAAATACCATATGCAAATCAGGCTTGGCCCCACCACAAAAGGGGCGGTCCAGCACAAATTGCTAGGTCCCATCCTTTATGCATGAGAACACAAGCTTCCCAGACATGTTTTTGGGCCTCATCAGTGATGAGTAGCTTGGGTTTCTAGGACCAGCAGGCACTGGACCCACGTCTTGGCATAGCCATTCTACTCTGAGTGACCATAGAAAAACACAAGAGGTGATGTCTGGAAGGTTTTTAATTAATCTTAACCTTTGGCATTGCTCTGTGCAATCTTCCAGACCATCATTCTTTGCCTGCTAAGCTATTACAGAAGGGAACATACCATGTGGAAATCAGGCTTGGTCCCACCCCAAAAGGGGCAGGCTAGCACAAACTGCTTGGTCACATCCCTTCTGCATGAGAACACAAGACTCCCCATGCATGTTTCCGCCTGATTGGCCCTCATCAGTGAGGAGTAGCTTGGATCTCTAAGCCCAGCAGGCACAGGACACATGTCTGGGCATACCCGTCCCACTCAAGTTGACTATAGCAAAACACAACAGGTGATGGCTGGAAGGTTTAGAATTAAGCTTAACGTCTGGCATTGCACTGGGAAACCCTCCAGACCATCGTCCTTCGCCTGACAGGCTATTAGAGAAGGGAAACGACCATATGCAAATCAGGCTTGGTTGCAACCAAAATGGGCAGTCCAGTCCAAACTGCTGGGTCAAATCTCGCCTGCACAAGACCATAAGCATACCGAGACATGTTTCGACCTTGTTGGGTGATATCAGTGAGGAGTAGCTTGGGTCTCTACGTCTAGCAGGCTCGGGATCCACATCTGGGCATACCAGTCCTACTCGGGGTAACTAATGCAAAACCAAAAGTTGATGGTTGGAAGGTTTTGAACAAATCATAACCACGAGCACCGCTCTGGGTAACCTTACAAACCATCCTATGTCAGCCTGATGACTGATGAGGCCCAACAAGGCCGAAACATGTCTGAGGCTGTTTGTGTTTTTGTGCAGAGGGGAACTGGCCTAGCAGTCTTGGCTTGCCTGCTCCCATTGGTGGAAGCACCTGACTGATTTGTGCATGGGTGGGCCCCTTTTGCAATGGCACAGATTGGCTAAACAACTGTGATGTGGAAGTTTTTCCAGAGCAGTGCCAGTGGTTCAGATTAATACAATACTTTGCACCCATCACTTTTTTGGTTATTGACCCAATGCAGCAATCTAAAGCCTTAACTTGTTTGGCGGAAGCCTGCCGGTTTTACCTGCAGGGCGACATCCAAACATGTAATTAGGCCCATTGTCTTCTTTATCACCATGAAGGGCATTGTTCTTTTAACCTACAAGACCTGACCCCTTTTCTGCAAACACTACTGAGACAGTGAAATTGTACTTGAGAACAACATTTCTACAAATCATTCTTTATTATCATCCAAATCAGCCATCATACCAACACATTTCGCCTCTATTCTGGGCCCAGGTTACCTCCAGTACTAGCTGTACACAGCCTTCGGAGACGCGTATTATCATTTCACCGCTACAGGGCTCCTTGTCATTCAACAGCGGTAGAGGAAATTGAGCCATGATGAGCTCACCCTTGGCAAAAGCACATTAACTGTAAAAAGGAAGATAGTGTGACCTAGGAATCCTTCAAACAAATATGCATTCCGGTACCTGTCATTCTCTGTGAACCTGCTAGCTGGGTTGATTACCTTCCTCTAGTGTACCTGTGATTGATTGTGGGACAGAGTTCGAACCTGTTTGCACCTCATCACGCTAAATGAGCAATCCCTGAATAAACTGGGTCACGAGTGTTATTTCAAATGTGTTCAGAAAATCTCTGATATTATCTACCTCTGTTGCCATTTGCGTAAAGTAGGCGCTCTAAAACATCTTTGCTGCCCTCTGATCTTACTGCACTTTCATCCTTACACTGCCTCTTTTATTCTGCTTTACTTACTGCATCCTACTTTTCGGAACTTACAGTTTTTCTCTCTTACCACCCTCGTCGTCTTTTTCAACTTATTCACAAAATTCTGTCTCCAAAACCTCTTGACCCATCCCATCCCTCATCCCTTTCCTCCTCTGATTTTGCCAACTACTTCAGAACTAAAGTTGCTAATCTTCTGCTACCTCTTACTATCTCTCTCTCCTTAGAGTCCAGCCTCAAATTCCTTATCTTGTTTTTCTCCCCTTACTGATTCTAACACCTCTGCTCTTCTTACATGTGCTCACCCTATGGCCTCCCCTTCTGATCCTCATCCCTCCTCTCTTATCCCCCAGATGTATCCCCACCTTCTTTCCTCTCTTACTTCACTCATTAACTCTTTCTTCTCAGTTTCCTGCTTACCTGCTGCTTTTAAGCATGCTCTTTTTTCCCTAATCTAAAATAATAATCTCTCAATCCTTCTATTCCGGCTAATTTCTGTCCTATTTCTCTTCTTCCTTTTCAGTGAGTGGGTTGCATATGCTCAGGTTGCTACTTTGTTAAATATTTACTCTTCTACCATCTTTATAATCTGGTTTCCAACCCTCTCACTCCGCAGAAACTAACTAATCTCTCTCATGTCTCTAACTCTCTTCTGTCTGCTCATCACTCTAAGCGTTCCTCTACAATCATTCTTCTTGATCTTTCTGCAGCATTCAACACTGTTGATCACACTCTTATTAATTCTTCTCTCGCCACTCTGGGAATTTCTGGGGCTATTCGCGAATGGTTCTGTTCCTATCTTTTGCAGCAATCTTATTATTTAACTTGGGCTAGGCATACTTCCCCTCCACTTCCTCTTCTTTATGCTGTCCCCCAAGGCTATGTACTTGATCCTCTCCTCTTTTCTCTCTACACTGCCCCTCTCTCTGCTCGTAATTTCTTTGGTTAATCGTTCTTTTCATCTTTATGCAGAGGTTATTGAAATATGTTTCTCTTTTTCTCCTTTCTTCCACTATCGATCTGAATCCAAAACTGGATGTCTTCACACATTTTCCACCTCAATTTTTCTAAGACTAAGGTTCTGTTCTTTCCAGCTTCAACAATTTCTCCTATTCCATCTGCCCTGTCTTTCTCTTTCCCCATTCTTCTCTGCCCTCTTCTGCATGCAATGTGTGTGTTATCTTGTATCCCTCGCTTTCCTTCTCACTGCATATCTCTTCTACTTCTCATTCTGTTGCTATGCTCTTTTCAACATCCATCGTACCTGCCCATATCTTTCATTTCATGCTACTAAACTTCTTCTCTTCTGTCTGCTTTTTCTCATATCGACTAGTGTTAGTCTCTTCTTCTTGGTCTTCCTGCTTCACATCTTCTTCCTCTTCGCTCTGTCTATAATTCTTCGGCTCATCTCCTTTTCACTTTATCGTCTCGTTCTCCCATTAAATCCTCTCTGCTGTCTGTTTCATTGCTTCCCTTTGAATCACTTCTTCTTTACCTCTTAATTGTTTTTAGATGAATTCATAGACTTGCTTCTCCAATAACTTTCTTTGCTTGTGTTGTTCATGTCTCCTTTTCAGACTCTCTGTTGTCAAAATCAGTTCCTTCCCACTGTTCTCAAACCCCATGTGCTTCATCTAACTTCCGCTCTTTTGCGCTCCTAGCCACCAAACATTGGAATTATTTTCCTCTTTCTATCTGCTCTTCTTCATCTCTTCATATATCTTTCAATCTAATATTAAGGGCCATCTTCTGTCTTTTCTTTCTACCTAATGATATGTTGTAACCACCCCCTGTTTTTTAAATGGTTTTTCATTGCAATGATTGCACCACCCTTCTTTTGATATACTGTAATAGCGCTTTTGGCGAAAAGCCCTTCATGTGTTCGATAAATGAAATGAAAATGAATGGAATGAAAATAGTATATTTTACACCTAAGTTGTTTATTTTATTTATTGTTGTAATTTATCCTGTGATTTTTATTAGATTGTGTCTTATCAATTGCCTGTTTTTTTCTGGTCCTGGTGCATGGAATAGGCATGTGATACTGATATGATATGATAGTTTATTTATATAGCGCCTATACATAATGTGTTTCAAAGCTCTTCAAGGCAAGGGAGGGAACAAGGTAAAATACAATGACATTCGTACAGGCCATGAACAGTAAGGATGTGAAATTAACTATCGTACTCGGCCTGCCGACATTTCAGATAGTGCAAGCGCTAAGACATAGATAAGGAAGGGAGGGGGAGAATGGGAAAGAAATGGAAACTGACAGGCGTCTAACGTACTAGGACTGACGACATTTCTGGTAGAGCCGGAGAAAGACAAAAGGTGAGGGAGAGGGGTGCTGAAAGGGAGGGGAGGAACAAAACAAGCGACTATCATACTAGGACGACATTTCAGATAGTGCTGGGGGGAGATTAAGGGGAAGGGGGAGGAGACAGACAAGGTTGCTATCATAAAAGGTCCAGGGACAATTCTAATAGAGTAAGTGCATAGAAGAAAGTAAGGGGAGGAGATAGGAAAAGAGAGAAAGGGAGAGGAGGAGAGAACAGAGAGTAAGCAGTCAAAAAGAGTGGAGAAACAAGAGGGGAGAACTAATACAATTGCAGATGTCATGAGTAACACATAATGTTGGAGATACAGATGGGAAAAGCATGATTCAGGGTCACCATGAGTACGAGATGCAAAGGCAGTCCAGCATGAGAGTTGTGAACGGGTGACTGTTAGGCAGAATTATATGCAGTACCCTTTGGGAACACCACACACAATTAAGACTACAAGTGACAGTACAAATTCACCTTTGGTACAAGCCTGTACGACACAGTAAAAGTGGTAGCTGTAAAGACTGGAGGGAGTTCTGTACTCTGCTCTCTATATGGTAGAGGAGAGGCACAGAGGACCCCAGCCAAGATTCTCTATAAGGTAGCAATGGACGAGCAATCAATGCCTAGCTTCTCAGGGGGTGATGCAGGCTGGTTCTTAAGTACAGTGTAGTCCCCAAGCACCCACAAAGGAATGTCCACACACTGTATTAGTTAAAGCACAGTCTTTATGCAATTAATGTTCAAGGTTATGTTCAATATCATGATAACTCACTTTGTGCTCAGTTATCTACAATGGCAAAGGCACAGTTTTACCTGGTACCACTATTACTATAAGATCTCATTAAAGTGCATCAACTGTACGGTTAAATATCACACAAATCAGTTTGTAAAGGAAACCAACAATAGAAATAGGAAGAGAGCAAGATGAGAGCAAGATGATGAGAACAATAGGCAGATTACTGGCCTCTACCGTTAGACACAGTTCCGTGCTGAGATCCCCCCACCTGGCAAACCTGTAGAATAAAGATATATCACAAGCCCAGTCCATATATTGTTCACAAGAATCTTTCCAATAGTTCAGCAACCCCAAAGTACCTGGTGTTGTAGAGTTCCCCGTCGGGAAATCGACGGCCCTTCTTGAGTGCACTCCCTTTATGGCAGGAGCCACGGGTCGTTGAACGTCCGGCGATGAACACGGTGAACTATGGCGGTGAAGTGGCAGCTTCGTTCCTAGTGGTGCTCGTCGACAGGGAAGCTTAAACGTCCTGCAAGGAAGAGGCATGTGGGGCACCTCGATGTCGATAGTCGATAGTTCTGGACCGTAAAGAGTTTGAAGAACTGTGGGCCAGCAAGGGCGTTGAGTCGTCGTTGTGGTCTTTGGGTGGCGGGAAACTCACCGGCAGATGCTCCTCGGTGCGTCGACGGCCTGGCCATCTCCGGCGGGATAAGGCGGGCTGCCGTGCAGACGAACGCGTGAATCAAAAGTACTTAGGCAACAGGAGCACCGCGGCACTGGTCGGCGATGGCGGTCGTTGATGGTGGCGGTTGTCGACGGTGGCGGACAACAGTACATGTGCTTCTCTTTGGGGTTCCACGGCAGTCCCCGTCTCTGGTCAGCAGCCTGTCGTAGGTCTGTCTACCAGGGAGCTTTGGAAAATATCATCTGGTGCACAATGGTCCCTCGCAGCTCGGTAAGAGGGCGCCTTACCAGGTCCTCTCTGTGTTAGTCCTTGGAGACACAGGAGCTTTCAGATTGATGAAGTTGAGCAACAGTAAGACTTCTCTTCCAGCAGGGCTTCAAGGTTAAGCTTCAGTTTCATCACCAGTTTCTCTTCAGCTTCTGAACACTTTTCAGTGGTGAGAGGTCCCCAGATATACTATTCTGTCTCTCATCCACACTGCTGGGCCAAGCCCAACAGCCAATTGTTACAACGCAAGTTGAGGGGTTGCAATGATGAGCCAGGAGACCAGGTTGGGTTAAGAGACTTTAGTGGGTTCGTGGCACATAAGTCACAGGTAATAAGTTACAGGCAGGATAAGTACATAAGGGAGGGAAGCATCCACCGGTCCCCCCTCTGTTCAGCTCATTTTCCAACTGAACAGGGAGAACCTTGGCACTCACACCAAAACATTCTAGATGGAACACTATAATACAAGCATACCAGGCATAGGCTCACATATACTTAGGAAACAACTAATGAACCAGGATAGGTAAGACATAACACCAATCATCCAGAAGGGCATTCAGGTGGTCAATCAACCAATCAGGTACACAGTGCATTCAGGCCATCCTCCTCCCTCTCAGACACTCACAACAAGGAATATGGATTGGGAGAAGTACTGAGACATTCAGAACTGCACACTGCATTCATGCCAGTTTCGGGCATGGCTGTCTCAGTCTTTGTCTCACATACTAGAAACCAGACATCCACAACAAGAAGTGCATATTGGTCACACACTCCATTCACCCAGGTCCCACCCACAGGGTGTACCCACTACATACTGTCACTGGGAAGGCTCCAGCCAGTCTGGCCTGGATTTCACAACAACACCATATATGGAACTGTCACCCAACAGTCAGCCAGGGGGAAGGGACAGAGTCAGGACTTCCCAGGACTTTGGGAAAACAAGGTAACAGGCAAAAGAAAGCAAGAGGGCACAGGGGCCATCTTGTTTCCTATAAGGAATCAACTGATTCCAACAGGCAGGGCCTGGATATCCCAAAATGGAGGATACTCAGGGCACCTGTCAAATTCAGCATGGAGCTGCCACCAGCTCATACCCTGCTCTGTGGGCCACCCACAGGTTCCCAAAAACATACACTAGGGGCACAGGGTTGTACCCCCACCAATGGGTGCCATAAGGGTATCCCATGGATGGATCTGTGCACCAAACCAAAAACAGGAAGAGCTGCACTGCCAGGAGTCCCACGTGCACTCCTGGGCAGAAAACAATACAGAACACAATGAAAAAGGACTACAGGACAAGTACAGGGAGGCCATGTCCCTCCAATGCATTTCCAGCATCACAGTAACGATGGCTGAGCAGCCAGACTTATCTCAAGAGTAAGTGAGCAGTATCAAATAGTTCCACAAAGGACAGCAATTACTATGATTCAAACAAACACTGACTCAAGGTGTTTGAGTAAAATAATAAACATTTATTTACCCATCAGTTGTATAACATTTCACGACAGTAAAGCAGTTGAAAAATCATGTTACCAATACACCACACCACTCCCAATGAATTCTGGACAAGTTTAAACTCAAAACGAAGTGTGAGCAAAATGGCACTGCAGCAATTTAAAAAGGGAGGGAAAAACAAAGTTAGGCTAAAATTGAGCAGCACCAACAGGTAAGTAAGCAGGGCAATCTAGAAAGAGGAACTATAGTGATGGAATCAAATCAGATAGGCCAAAGTCTATAGGACAAAAGTCTTTTGCTCAAGATCACACAGTTCAGGGTAGTTCACGGTTAAGTCTTTGCCAAGAGTTCCGGACGAAGTTGGTCGGCAGAAAAGTTAGTTTAGAGAGAAGAGGACAAGCCCTTGGATTGGCCAAAGGTTTCACACACCTTCACCGCGGCTGAACGAAATGCACAACTGGATTTGCACAGTACCTTTAAATGGAGAAGAAGCTGTAGCTTTGGCGGACGTTCCTGGTAATTCCTGCAGGCTCACGGTTCCTGAAGCGACTGTCGGACTGACAAGAAGTAGGAAGACTGGAGGGTCCTTCACTACCCAGGGAAGAAACCAGCAGCAGAGCAAAGCAACTAATAAAAGGTGTGCTCCTTAAAACCCAAGCAGGGTCCGACCTTCCTGGCTATCCGGCTCACTGTAGCTCTGTACAGCAAATTCGACCAGAGGAGGGAGTCCTGGCTTGCAGTTTGGGCAAACTGGTTGGTCCCACCAGCTCAGGGGAAGAATATTCCTGGAGGATCTTCTCTGTCGTTGGAGTTCGAGGATTAGGACCTACAGCAGGGCTTCACCGGGCAGTTCAGTCATGCTAGGGGTCCTCTTCGGTCAGCTCCTTCTCGGTTCTTTCGTTCCAGTGGCGACTCTGCCTTTCCAGACCCAGAGACCTGCTTTTTATGCAGTTTTCCCCCATTCACACAGCCTGGCTGTCAATCACACAGCAGGGTGGCTGTCCCGCCGGGACAGTCACCACAGCCAATAATTTCAGAGTGCGACATGGGTCTCCAAGGAGACTATGTGCAGGGAATCCTTAACCCCTCCCTCACATCCTGTCCCCCCCAGACATACAGGCGCCTAAGGAGGGCTTCTGCGTAGAAGCCCGCGAAAAGACGGTGAACAAAGGATTCAAACCTGGTTTGGCGCGCAGAGTAAAACATGACAAAGACTTTTACAAAAAGAAAGGGCAAATAAACCCAGCTGGAACCGTAATAAAACATATATGGTCTAAGGGGTTTACATGTAAGGCTACCAAGATAGCCTAAAACAATACCAAGGTTATTTAAGATAACCGCGGTAGGCAAAATAGGGTAGTTACCACTGCCACCAGCCAAGTCTTGATGAAATGGGAGCGAATCAATGCTCCAATACAAACAGACAAAAAGGGATAAGTATTAACCCTTCCCAGTACTTCATGTAAGATGGTTTGTACTGGGTTTGTGGTTTTACAGAGGCTAATAAAGTTAATGGCAACTGTATGTGTTCTGGGAGACAGTAGTCAATTCCAGAAAATGGAATCTGAGTTGGGAAGTCTAAATGATAACCCTGTGTCACTGCACTGAAGGTGCTGTGTAACACAGTAAAAAGATGATGCCTGTGGAGTAGGTGAGGCTCCACAGTCTATGAACACAAAAATGTTAAACATGCACAGCAAAACACATGTAAGAGTGGGAAAAAGGGCTCACACTCTTACCAGGTGAAAGAAATCCTAGAAATCCAGCAAAGCTGCTGAGGGACTCAGTAGGTAAGTGAAATTAGCCATTCTTGAGAATTCTCCCTAACAGTGACACACTGTGAAATAATGAAGTCCATAAAAGTCAAGTCCAGCATAGGCCACAAGATGGTGATAGGTCGAACCAGAATGCATCAGGACAGAATCCTGCAGAAGTAGGCTGGAGTGGAAGGAAGGGAGAGCAGGGTAGAAGATTCAAGCAAAACAGGCAACACCTATGTGCGAGAAGGGTGGGGGACACAAAGGAACATCACTGATATTGTTGATTATTATTACTTTTTAATATTTATTTCCTGCTTATTTCTCTATAATACAGTGTAATGTAAAGCCCCGATTGCGTATAATTACTGCTACTGTACAGAACATTTGAAAGGAAAACACAGGGAACGACGCAAACCTACAGTTGTGTTAGTGTAAATGCGAGTTTGAAATTCATGTTGCCAGTAGAAGGTACATGACATTCACAAGGTCAGGAGGTCTGCATCATGTGCCTTGGTGGGTGTTCTATAGTACAGACTCTTACAGCTGCATTTCCTTTTTCCCAGGAGAAATATGGGACTACATGTCCCAGGAAATATAAGGCATATTGGTATGTTTTACACACTGGACACATTCTGAGCTTCCAAATCAAGCTAGAAAGGCACCCCATAGTATACACAGACACAATGTGTACTTCAAAATTAACCTCTACCCCAAACAGTACAAACTTCTTTGAAACCACTTTTGAATTCAACCTAACCTCCCCTGGCTGCTCACTCCTCCAGTGATGCACACATGACATGCTGAGGCCTAGAGATTCTGGCGCTTTAGGGCCATTAGGGTGACATGTTGCTCAGGGGCAACGCATTTGTCTTGGAAGCAAGGCAACGTAGCGTAACACAGGTACGAATCTCGATCCCGTGCTTTAAAACCACTTGCGTTATAAATGAACAATAAAATAAAATAAAAAGTGTATCAAGACAACGTTTCATGCAGAACTGTGTAAGGAGACGTGGCCGAGCCCCGGGTAAGATGGCCGCCTGATAGAGCACCTCCGCCTCAAGAAAAATATAAATAGTGCATTAAGCTTTCATTTTTACATTATTGCTACCTTTCTCTGCTAGCGCCTTGCTGCGAAGTCAGTCCGCTGTGATTGGGAAGTTCCTACTGTGGTCCGGCGGTGAAAACAGCTCTTTCCAGAGCCGCGTCACGTCCCGACGATCGACTCCGTTAGGAAAACAGAAACGCGCTGCCCCTCATGTGGAGAGGTGCAGTGTCGCGTTCCATGTGACGCGCCGGCCTTGGGCTGCATTACAGGCCCTATATTTTAGACAGCACCACCTGTGGCGAGCCGAAGAAAAAAAAATCTGTACTAGGAAGGAGCGTATTACAAGAGCAGCAAGTTTACTGGTGAAGAAAAAAGGTGAGAGGATAAGGAGGAGTGAGAGGAAAAAGGAAAAGAAAAGAAACAGCTGGTAAGATAAGAGTTTTAAGAGCAATTATAACAAAACAAAAAAAAACAGTGTAAGAGGGGAAAGAAAAAGAGAAATATATTGAGGTTTACATCTGCTAACTACACATGATAGACTATTAACTCTTAACCGCTTCACCTCCGAAATGTACAACCCTAATAACTCTTATCTCTAAGTTTTAACCTTCATTGCTTTAAGTGTTGGCTCCTCTCATTATTATACATTGTGCAGGATGATTGCTTCTGGATTCAATTAAGCTTTTATTAACACGTATCAGATCTCTTCATACTATTAATAATCCATAGTCTGCGCCTTCTTAATCTCTGTCCATTTTGTACGTTTATGGTATAAGTACAACAGTATAAATAATATGGATGTAATAATTGCATACTATGAGATGTGATATTAAATAAATAAATAGAGATCTTGGCCTCAATATACTGCTCCACCAACAACTATTAATTTTGATCTGCAATGGCAGCTAACAAAGTAAATCAAAAAAATGCATCCTCAGCTAAAGATGCCACCTCCTCCTCGACGAATCTTAAGAGACCAAAAAGTGATTCACCACCTCTTCTGGGCATTTCTGGGCCTGAAATTGAAGTAATTCTAAGGGAAATCAATGCACTTAAACCCTTTTTTGAAGCTACAAATACCAAACAACAGTAATTAGACGATAATTGGATGGGTGTCAACAACAGAGTGGAGGAAGTGGAAAAAGGAGTAGGGATCCTTGAAGATGTATCCCCTAAAGTAATACAATTAGAAAAATCTGTCAAAGACCTCCAAAGGCATAATGAAGACTTGGAAAATCGCAGCAGGCGCAACAACCTACGCATATCAGGCTTACCAGAGGGGTCTGAAGGAACTGACCCCATTGCTTTTATACAAAAATTCCTACCAGCCTTTCTACATCTGCCCTTGGAAACAACATTCAACATACAAAGGGCTCATAGAATAGGCAAATCTACAATTTCTAGCACGTCTCGTCAACAACACAGAACTCTTATATTTTATCTATTGGAATACTCTCAACTACAACTTATTATGTCAACAGCTAAGGAGCGCAAATCCCTCATTTGGCATGGCATCAAGCTATTTATCTCACAGGATGTGGCCAGAAGCACAGCTCAATGAAGAAAAGTTTTCTTATCTTTTTGCCCTGCTCTAAAGCAGCTAAATATCCGTTACGGTTTATATCATCCATGCTCCTTTAAGGTAACACATGAAGGATGTACAGCTGTGTTTGATGGTCCAGCAGATCTAACAGCCTTTATCCAATCTATAAAAAGTGACGGCATGGATACATCCTCTCCTGCAAATGCATGAGCTTCATCTGTAACTTGAGTTCATGATCTCAAAACATATGTCGGCTTTTTTCCTTTTACTGTATTATTTACTTAATGCTATTATTATCCAATTACGGGGGTTTAAGGCAGATGCTCTTGTGGTGTCCCTCTTCCACTGTTGGTCGTTCTCTCTCCTTTTGGCGACCCAGTTGGTGTTACCTATCCCTGTTACTTCCTTCCTCCCTGTTCCTTCTCCTATGTCTTGTTTGATCTCAAAAATGACTTGTTTCTCATGGGCTAAACTTCCTCAGGCTATGATCAAACACCCTTCTCCCTCCCCTGTTCCTCACTGTACTATCCTTATGTGTCACAGTTTGGGTACATTTGATTCTAACCACATTACTATGAAGCTGATTCTGGTATTTTAATACAGCCATATGATGCATGTTTGTCATTATATAAGTGTCTAAATGATTTTCAAGTGTATTACATGGAACATCAAAGGATGTAAAAATCCCATCAAAAGATGGAAAAATATATCTCACCTCAACAAATTTAAGCCATCAGTTGCTTGTCTACAAGAAACACACTTATCTATCAAAGAAACAATGAAGCTTAAATCCCTTTGGGTAAAGGAGGTTATTTCTAGTCTGGCAATAGCCAAAAAGAATGGAGTAGCCATATTAATAAGTAAAAACCAACCCTATAAAATTATAGAACAAGATGCTGACACTAATGGTAGATGGGTGTGGGTAAAACTTTTAATTGATTCTACTCCTGTCTCTATCTTAACATCTACGATCCCACTTTACCAGATCCCGCCTTTTGGATTTCAATCAAAATGATACTCAAAAATAACTTTACTAGCTTGATTTTGTGTGGAGACGTCAACCAGGTCCTTGATCCATTTTTAGACCGAAAATCCAGCAGCATGTTTAAATCAAATAAAACCCATAAGTCCCTTTTTAAGTTGCCTAGCGGAAACAGGCTTAATTGATACGTGGAGACTATCCCATTCTACACAATTAGACTACACCTTCCATTCAACTCTGCACAATACACTATCACGCTTGCATTATATTTTTGCAATTAAAACCTTCTCCGGTTCCATTGTAGATTCTAAAATTTCTAATATTATTATATCAGACCATGCACCTGTAATTACATCCTTTTCCCTCACAGAAGTAACCAAAACTGCTAGCAGATGGAAACTTAATAATTTCTCCTACAGGATCCACAGTTTACTCAATCCATCCAATCATTTATCCAACAATATTTCATTTTTAATCAAGACTGTGATACTTCTGTTGTTAACAACTGGGATGTGTTCAAAGCAGCTTTAAGAGGTCACATTATGGCCATCTCAGGTACAAACAAGAAACTAAGGAAAAAACACCTAGATGACCTTCATTCCCAACTCACCCAAGCAGAGCAACGCTACCATTTAAACTCTAGCTCGACTAACCTAATGCAGGTGATAAAGTTACATTTCATAATTAATAAAGAAATAACAGAACTTGCAGCAGGGACTATACTCAAATACAAAACTAAAGTATATCAAACATGAAATAAAGCGGGCAAAATACTTGCCTCTTACTTAAAAACGAAAAAGGAAATGTTTCATATATCCCATATTAAGGATACCCAGGGCATATCTTATCATCGCTCAGAAGAAATACTGGATTGTTTTAGGAAATTCTACACTGATCTTTATACTCCAGAATGTTCTATTCCCAATGAAAATATTGAATCTTTTCTTAACCATATCAGTCGGACATCATACCCTCATATAGACCTTTCTCACCTTGATAAAAATATTACATCCTCAGAGATTACTAAAGCAATTCACGGTCTGAGTAAAGGGAAAGCACCCAGCCCTGATTGACCATCCACTGAATTCTATATTAATTTATCTGAAGTTTAAACCCCACAACCTAAAACACTATTCTCACACTTTATAGCCCAAAAAGCTTCTTCTGGATCATTTTCAGAAGCTTTACTAATTATATTCCCTAAACCAGAAAAAGACCCAACACTTCTTAGTAATTATAGACCCATTTCCCTTATCAATATTGAAAGTAAAACTTTAGCAGAAATACTAGCTAACAGAATCGAATCCTCACTTCCAATCCTGGTTAAAGCAGATCAAACAGGCTATGTGAAAGGACGCAACATATCCTCTAACTCTAGACTGCTTCTCAATGCCACTAACCTAGCAGCCAAAGATAAAAAAGAAAAACAAGGCTATGCTGCTATATCATTGGACACGGAAAAGGCTTTTGACTGTGTAGTTGGAACTTTATGTTTCATACCCTCCGCTGGCACGGATGCAGTTATAAATTAATTTCATTGGTCAAACTCCTTTATTCATCCCCCAAATCCTCAATCTATTTAAATGGTCAAACATCCTCCTTCTTTCCAGTGCTCAGAGGAACGCAGCAGGGCTGCCCCTTCTCTCTGTTACTATATATTCTTTCACTGGAACCATTATTGGAATTAATTAGATCTAACAAAAATATCCCAGGGATTCAAGGAGGTGCTTCATGTACCAAAATAGCAGCGTATGCAGACAATATCCTTATTCTAATTAAAAACTCCAAACATCACCTACCCAATCTCTTCAATGCTTCATCATAGTTTGGTCAAGTATCAGGATACAAATTAAACAGACAGAAATCAGAAATAATGCCCTTAAATCCCTACTGATTCAAACATGACATTGATTTTTTTGGCCTTAAATGGTGCAGCAGCTCCATTAAATACTTGGGTATTCGGTTTGCACCTACAATCTATGATACTATCAAGCTTAACACTAAAATATTACTGGACACACTTAAAGACCTAACATCCAAATGGTCCCCCCTTTATCTCTCTTGGTGGGGGCGTTTGGATACGATCAAATGATGTTGTCCCCTATTGTACTATACTACCTTCAGCTTCTTTCTGTACCACTATCTCTTTCCTTTTTCAAATCGATATATTCTATTTCACTAAAATTTATTTGGGGCGCTAGAAAAAGTAAAAGAATTGCGCTAACCAAACTTAAAGCACTCTATGAAATGGGTGGTGTAAGATTTCTGGACTTTAAGCTATATCACTCTGCATTCCTCATTAAGCAATCTAGTCACTGGTTCGCATATCCTGTAATCTCTGATACTCCCACTTGGTGCACATTAAAACAAACACTCAGTACATCCTAATAACATTACTGATTACATATACATATATTCAAACATACTTCCATAAACACCTTGGACCCTATAAAAGCATCCGTAACAGCCCTACAATCCTTTCTCTTCACCTATACCAAAACTCCCAATAAGTACCTTTCCCCTTTACTATGGCACAACAAGAATAAAGTTATTAATATCAGGGTCCTTAATCGCAAATCATGGATTAAAAAAGGAATTAGATTTGTCCAACACATTGTGGATGGTTCCTCCATTCTCTCCTTTCAGCTAATCTCATCCAAATTTGACATTCCCAAAGCTGATTTTCAGTACTACAATAAGTTAGTTAACTCCTGCCTAGATGCACTTGATCACTTCTCTAATGAGATGCTTGCTCCAGATGCCCTCAGATCATTACAGCTCACCATGACCTGCGATGTGAGAGCCTCATAAATGTATAAAATGCTCACCTCATCATTTCATGTTTGCTCAATTCGTCTTAAGTGGGAAAATGATTTAGGATGTATATTTGAGGATCAAATCTGGCTCCGTTTGTTTTCTAAAATTAAACACATATCGGTTTCAGCAAACATAACACAACATTATTTTTTCTTCATCCATAGAGCATTTATCACTCCGGCAAAACTAGCAAAGGCCAACCCTAATCAGGATGCTAACTGTTGGTCATGTGGCATATCTCCCGCCTCATACATGCATATGTTCTTTGAATGCTCATATACCTTTAGATTTTGGCAAAACATTTGGAAATTCATTGAGCTTATCTTTCCTGTTGATGTTCCACTTTCCTGTTGATGTTCCACTGTCCTCTACAAATGTGTTTTAGAGGTTTGGCACTGACAACATATATTTCCCCTGACTCAACTAGACTGTATGATTTATTCATCTCCATAGCCTTGAAATGTATCACAGCCAACTGGAAAAAACTTCCAATCTCTTTCTACCAGAGTATGGTGGAACGCTGTTGTCAAATTCAAAATATTGAACTGTGCATGGCTAATAACCATAATACTATTCTTAAACGTAATGCTAAATGATATTTTTTCATCCGCTATCTTAACTGTTTTAATGCAACTGCTCATGGCTCGTGAACATCTATACTCCTACTTAAGTTATTTCCTAGGTGATTATTTTCTCACTCAAATGCCTGTTATATATTATGATTGTAGTGGTAAGAATAGTTTGATCAAATAATGCATTATACCCATATTCCCACCCCTACCTTCCTCCCTTTAGTCTCTTGTATGTCCTAGTTCTGTCTACCTGTTTGTCTCCCCATTTGTCCATTCTTATTTCCCCTTATCTATTATCCGCAGACTCCATACAATAATGTTAAATGTATATTAATTCCATCTACTATGCTATTTGACATACTGATTAACTGCTTTGCCTGTCAATATTATTAACCTCTGTTCACTTTCTTTTTTGGTATAAGTTCCTCCTAAAGTCTGTAATTTGTTAACATATGTATTATCTTTATTATCTTAAACAATAAGAACTATTAAAATAAAAAAAAGAAATGTGTAAGGAATTTGCATGAGAGTTGCAGATTTGACAATGGCCCATACAGTGCCTCAAATTAAAGAGAGAACATATTGATGTGTACCTTTACTGTTGTTCACTTCTGAACACAAGAAATTGCAAACACCTGATTAAACAGCACTGATCTTCAAATAAATTTCAACAGGTTCTACAAAAAGAAGTGGACATAGATAACCAAAAATCTTGCCTTTGCCGATAACCCAATGCATGAACATAAGATGCCTGCCATAAACCAGAAGAGATTTAAAAGGGCCAAGGAGTATGTGATCACCAAGACCAAGAAGAGCTTCTGAGTACCTAAAGTGAAGAACTGAGTCCTCTTTCCAAACCTTGATAAATTGCTGCACTTGGCTATCGTAAACTGTTGTAATTTGTAAAATAGTAAACTGGATGTGCACTATCTATTACAGCCTATTATCACCATCCTTAAGTATACAGTGGCATTCAAAGTGTTTGAAACAAGTACTGTCTGTTGTGTGACTCCGATTATGAGGGTCCACAACATGAATGTTCTGTACTATTCTTTTCTTCAGAGACAGCTCATCTGCTTGTGCTGGGTATTGTGTAGGATGAAGCATTGGACACTGTACATTAGGAAATGGAGAAAGGACAGGGGGCACATCAATCTGCCTTCAGTGACACCATGATATGAGAAAAGAAGCCTCATGCCATTCCTTGGCACCATTCCATGGGCCCTGACCACACAGAATTCCCTGTCCTCTTATTTGGCGGCAGAGCCTGAGGTATTGAGAGAGACCTCAGGTTAAGGACGACCAGGAGAAGAGGTAGGGCCAGGGCCAACAGAGGAAGCCTCGACTACTCAAGATGTAAGGGAAGCAGGACATTGAATGGAGGCTCCCATGATGCCAAGTGTGATAGGGCCTCTTGCTGACAACACATCAGAGGCAGGGCCAGCGGGGAGCAGAATGGCAGGTTCCTCACTTGGGAGGTGGGGAGCTGCAGCAAACACTCTGAGGAAGGATTACAGGAGGTTTCCTATCTGAGTGAGAGCCAATGACATGGTTAGAGTCTCTACCCAGGATGCCTAGGGTGCTGATCAGAGTGGGAGAGGAGCTTAATCGGGGGCAAGGGGGGAATCAGGGGGAGTAACAGTCTATCTGTGGAGGTATCACAATAGGCCGTGGACATATCTGAAGGGAGTAGAAGTCTGCATTGGAGGAGCACAAATAGGTGGTGCAGGATGAGCCCCAGTCCCCTGTCTGACATTTTGGATGGTATAAGAAAGGTACAGTAGGCGTCTCAAGGAGTGCGACCTCTAGCCCACCACACAGCCCACATTGTCCTGGGTGTGTGAGTATGCTTCCTTGCAGCTGGGAAAGACAATCAGGAGAAAAGAAAGTGAGGTCTTCATGTCGGAGGGATGTAGCAAGAGGGTAAAGTGGGGTCAGAAAAGCAAGGCAAGCGCTATGCCTTTGCGAGGATGGCTATGAGAAACAATACTTGTCAGTGGCACACATACAGTTACTTGGTGAACGAGACCCCAGCTGCTGCTTAGCTCACTAGTGACCCTTGACATCAACACGCCCTCTAGTGGTAGTGACCAGAAAGCAGGTCTTAGTACATCTCAGGCGCAGGGTGCCGCACAGTGACATTCAGCCCACCAAATCAGTGCCAGGGGCCCTAGTAATTGTGGCTTGCTGCCCTGTTTTGGGCATCAACCCAACACACTGTTTGGAGCAGTGCAACACTGGCAGTGCCCATCTTTTGGCAGAATCCCCAGGTTCATATAATGTGACATGCTGGAACTTATTGCATGCATTACTTGGTGCCTGTAAGCCAGGGTGAACTGGACCACTCAAAGGTGATGAACAGCATGCAGAGGAAAATGCAACTGTACCACCATCCCTCTTGTAGGTCACTGTGCAAAGGAGAAGGAATGAGGCAGCCATGGGGTTGGGGGGCTTGTCTCATAGGGACTCTCTACACTCATAAGAGTGGAAGCTGTGAGTGGCAGAGCTGGGTACATTTATTAGGAGGAAACCCTCTGTGGGAGAACTTGATATCTTAAGTGGAAGACAGCACCTTGGAGAGCGCATGATCTTTGGTGGGTGCAACTGGCAGTGCTCTATGGGAGATCCTGAGAACTCTACTGGATGGCTGTGCCCCTATGTGAGAGCCTGAGAACTTTAGTTACCGGCAGCCTCATGGGAGAATGACTGAGAACTTCAATGGATGGCTGTATAATTTGAGAAAGCTTGAAGAAGCGTAAACAATGTTAGTGGGTGGCTGTACTTTGTGAAATAACACAAACCTTAACCAGTGGCTTTGCCCTGTCAGAGATACAGAGAATCATAATGGATGGCTGCACCCTGGGAGGGAGCCCAAAAATGAAAGGGATGGATGCACATTGAGGAAGAGATGAGAACATTTAACAGGTGGTGCTTATTTTTGTGAGGTAATAGTAGGAGTAAACCACATTTCTCACACAATAGGCAGTAGGACCTAACCTTGTCCATGAAGTGGTGTACTGCGCCCCCACTGGAAATGTGTGAGGATAAGTTAAGAGTATGGGAAAACAGGAAATAGATGCTACAAAGAAAGAGAAGGAGGAATACATTGCATGAATGCTGTTTTGTTTTATCAAGATGTGTATATGGTGGATCACAGTTCTGCAAAAGAGAAGAGGGGGCTGTGTCCTAAAGAGTTGTGATATTTGGGTTATGTTTCCAAAGCAGACATGAATACACAAAGTTCCAAAAGCTGTAATAGACTCGAAAAAACGTTTTGTAATATTTCCCAATGTATTGGGAACTGTAAAATGGTTTAAAAAGAAAAATATAAACACTTTGATCCAAAAGCAATGAATATTGAAAGGAAACAATTTATATAAACTCTTGAGTGTGAAAAATGGTCAATAAAGAAAACAAAATCATGAATGAATTTGTTATACAGCCTATGCAAAAATGTCACAAACACAGTTTACAATATTTAAGATTACACATCTGTCAATATATCACAAAATGTGAAAAAAACTCTTTAATTTTCAGGTCTGCCTACGTAAACAACAACCACTGCTGTGTTCAATGTCTGGGATGCTATTACTAAAAACTGCTCAAGATTCAATCTGGCATCGACCTAGTTACGTTTTGGCGAGCCATCTGTAGGGCCGAGTGTCAAAAAAGCCTTCCTCAGGGCAGGTTTGTGATAATGATCCCCAACACAATGATGAGGAGAGTTCAGCAACAAGTTAATGACAGGAGCCCATGTCGGAGCAAACATGCATGTCAGAAAGGGCGAAGAGTCATTGCCAGTGTTAAACCTTTATCATCTGAAGTCCAAAGGTTCAGTGTATCCATGAATAAGTGGTGCCACAAAGTCACAGTACATCCATTTGCCACCAGCCGTGTTTGTATTATTGATACTTCAAGGCAAAGTTCAGCCTTGCTTGTCACAGATCTACTTCCAAACACGGTTTCAGGAGCCCACGTCGGAGCAAACATGCATGTCAGACAGGGCGAAGAGTCATTGCCAGTGTTAAACCTTTATCATCTGAAGTCCAAAGGTTCAGTGTATCCATCAATAAGTGGTGCCACAAAGTCGCAGTACATCCATTTGCCACCAGCCGTGTTTTTATTATTGATACTTCAAGACAAAGTTCAGCCTTACTTGTCACAGATCTACTTCCAAACACGGTTTCATTCCCATTGGTGTAGTACCCCTGCATATGTTCCCAAGTGGTGTATTTCTTTATTGCTGCTATTGAGCTCCGTGCATTGAAGCGACCACTGTGTTATCCGATGTGGTTTGTAACCCAACCAGAGTACAGGCAGCATGCAGTGTTACATGCTTTTCCGGGGTCTGCTTTCCACTTGTCACGCGGAAATCACTATGGTGGACATGGACACTTGTAAGTTATTAGGCAAAATAATTTTGGAGAATGATGGGCATGAAGAGGTACTAGGGCAATCCTGGAAGCTTTATGGCATATTAGAATCTCTATATGTTGCACCCCAGCTGAAACTCCAGAATGTTAATTCTGTGACTGCTAAACTAGACTTTCAGAAAGGTGAATGCTGTTGGTAACAGAAGATAATGAATTAGAGTGTTCAAAATAGTACTGAAACATTGAAATGTCCTGCCAATTATATGTTAAAAAGGTTATAATTAAGAGTTTGTTCCATGTCATGTCATGCTCAACTGTATTTTGGATCATGGCAAGACAGGGTGGAGCCTTAATTGGAAGTAGGCTATCGGAATACAGCAATACATAGCCAACTATAACTGAGCTCTGTATGGTGGATGTGTTTGTTTGACTGTTTGAAATGCAGGGATTGATGCAAACGAAGGGCCAGATGCCTGTACTCCTGTATGCAGTGACAGTTTGGCACCCTTCTTTTATGTTACTATGGCTTGCCTGTAATCATAAGGCTATGAAGCATGTTGCTGCTTGTACAGCACTTTCTGCTATAGTAAGTCCACCTCACAGGACTGAAGGGGCAGGCGGGGAATACTTCAGGTTACAATGCAACCATTTGAGCAACTGTGCACCCAAAGATCAGCACTGAGGGACCACCCAGCCAAGCAGCCACCCAGACAAAGTTGAGAAAATGAACGGGAAACAGAACTGAATGTCCTCCGAAGCTGTTTCACGGACATGAGGAATGGTGATCTCTGCAGCCTCTACTCCTGCAACAATGTTTTAATAATAGTATTCAGAAGGGATTTTACATTGCCATATTCACAACACCCAGAAACATTAGCAACATTTCCAATGATTTTATATCCTATTTATGTTATGTTACAGCGTTTTATACTACACCAAACCACCACCTCAGTAGTTTTAGAGCAACTAGGGCCTCTTTAAGAGTTTGTTGGTATCTTGACATTAAATACACCCAGATACCATCAACTGAATTACTGTTACCACCACTTGTTCCAACAGTATTACCGCCAGATTACAAGTGGCAGTATAAACCCCCATTGTTTTAGTCCATAGGACTCAATGAGGTAATTCCACCGCAAATGGGCACAAAGTCGTAAGATTTACCCCCAGCTCATAGCTGTTGGTGAATCCTCCAACTTTCCACCCAACTCATAGTTGGGCGGTGTGGTAATGCAGCGGTATACAGTAATACCACCACATTTAACCTGCACCACCCAACTTGCAATGAGGCCCCTAGACTTGTTTTTTTTGTGCAAAATGTATAGGGACACTGTGTTGCATAGCCTTCTTCAGCTTGGCTGCAGTTACTTTGTCTGTCCTGTTAATAGAATGTAGCCTGTGAAAAACAGGTGTATAGGGAATGCTTACCAGATTATAATTTGCAGATGTTCTTTTTTCGTTATGGCCCTTTTCCTAAAGACAAGCATGGCCCCTGTGTATGACTTATTCCTTTGGGTCGATGTTGCTCCAGATTTCCACAATGTGGTGAATGTTCATTTTTATAACTCTAATTTGTTCAATATGTGGTACTTTGAGGGTTCTCCTGTTGTTACAGACAACAGCCCAGGGTGCACACTGCATACTTGCCAGGGTGATGCAAATTCTTGTCAGGTAATAAGGGGCAAAAAAGCACTTTAACTCTGACTTTTGTAAAGTTAACACAACAACAGATACATTTTCAGATTCTTGACTAACTGTGGTGAAACAAATAGTTACAAGACATAAAGTTAGTAACTATATTTGAATGTTTCCCTAATTTTCACCAGAAAAAAAGATCTTTACAAATTGACAATTATTTAAAAGGCAACAGAAACCACAATCATATTATTAAGAACATTACAACTCTGCTTAAGCATTCAAGTCAATTTCAGATACACCACTTCAATATAAATGTGAAAGATACCCTATAACTTCATATAAGACCGTAATCCTCCTGATGAACCATTAAGGTGAACAGTGTATAGGGGATATGAACATTGAGAATATGAATATATGATGAATGGAATAAATACTAAGCATTAGTTTGGTGCACAATTTAAACCTTTAAACCTAATGAAATATTATGTAAATGAGCTATGAAAAGAAATGACTATTTGAGAAGATATGGAAATGAGATCCTTTGAGAAAACTCTATAACATGAAGTTATGATGATATAAGGATATGATGATTACAAGATGGATGACAAGCTTATGGTGGTATAGAGATTGGTATTGGAACATATTACACTTTCATAAAGATTTGTGAATAGAACACATCTTTTTTGTCTTTTACAATGCATGAATTATTTGTTGACTTTTCTCAATAAAATACCACTGCCAGAGTCTTTAAGCGCAAAACCGCTTCCTTTTCTTAATTAATACTCGCAAGAGTGGCAGCCTAGAAAATCAACTGTAATTCACACGTGTGTGGCTGGCTAGACAGGCTCCATGCTGTTCTCGGTCACCACTCCATGCCACAGGTGAAGTGTTCAGTAGACTGGCGTCGAGCATATGTGCTGCTGATGGACAGCTGTCTGGCTCAGTGGTCCCGCTGAGGATCCATCTGCATTCTAGAATCCCCTGAGGACGGTGACACATGGCATTTCCTTCCCGTAATCTGCAACTGCATTACTCTCAGAACCTTCAGTAGGTGTCAGTGATGCACTGCTGATAGATGCCATACCTTTCTGTGACCTCGCATTATCTCTGTTTTGGCAAAATGTGGGCTAGTTTGTGTTCTTACAACTGCCTGCTTTCTTTCTCCAATTGATATTACAAGTGCTGCAGTAAAGCGTTATTGCACATTTGCATAGTGTCCATTCCTTGTGATGTATGCTGTGAGCCCGCCTATTACATGTAGCTGAAAAATGTCTACTTTTACACTGTAAAGCGGGTCCCTAATGGAAGCAAATAGGTCCTCAATTTTGTCTTTTAATGTGTGTGTATGAGCGCGATACAAATAGAATATCATATCATAACCAATGTATCACCATTCAATGTTGAAAGAATGTCCTACCTAACTGTGCTGCATCGGCATTACCTGACAAATCATGGACCCTTGCCATGTTGGTTAAGGATGAACTCAAGCAGATACACCAGTGTGACAATGTCACTAAGAGGTGACTTGTGATGGGTAACCCACTTGAAAGGTATTGAAAGGTTTTTAAATGTCATAACAGAGCAAAAAATTGACAGCAGCTACCATCGACAAGGTTAAAAAAAAGCCCACTCTAGGGTCTGCTGTGAGTTTTACCGTAATCTGTAATAGCATTGAAGTGCTCACATAGCCTGTCCAGTCTTCAGATTGGGAAGTGTGAACATGTAGCACACCTTGGAGAATTGCACCTTTGGCATAGTAGCCTGACTGAAATGTGAACTAACCTTCAGGGCCACAGCAACTATTTTTTTTGCACAGTCTCAAAATTACTGATGAAGCGCGTGACTACAAGGTGAAGGACATGGACGAATCAAGGGGTATGCATTGTCTAGCCAAATAATGATGTAGCAAGGAAATTTGATCCATTAGCGTCTGAAAACAAAATGTAAATTTTGAGGCTTTAGCCACCTCACCTTCACTGCCTCTACATTCCCCTAGCTGTCTACTTCCTTGTGGTCTCCACCTTAAAACCAAGGCATTCACAACATTGACTCGTGCTGAATAATATATACCTGCTGCCCGTAACATTAGTCCAGGACCCCTCTTGGATGGTGAAGGAAGGGAAGGCTACCCAGTGTGCTGTGATGGCCATGTAGTCAAGCCTCTGAATACTGGTTTGCATGTACATGGTGAGGCACATTCCTGTCAAACAGATTGCTGTAGTACCCACTCCACTGTAGCCATAACCTACACATACAATTTTGGTACCACCTTGAGAGAGAAAAATAGTGTCCAGGATCATCCCAGCAGTGGTTGACTTTTCCCATGAATGTCAGAATCCTGGGTTTTCCACAAACGAGTAGGGCAAGAGGTATGTTGGAAACATTATGGTCTAATTACCATAGAGCAGGCACTACCACCCCTATGAATTATTATATTTGAGGCCACGCTCAAATGCTTCCACACCACTGGCTGATACAATGGAGGAATCATTGCTATGCATCACTGGGGTATAGGGCAGAGATTAGCGTGGTATTTTCAGGGGTCCTTTTGAAGGTTGGCGTATAAATGCTGCATGTCGGATGACAGTGGGAAGGATGCGCTTCACGTAATGTGTCACACTGGCTGGTGTGTTACCAGACTCTCTGAATCTCTGCTGCTTCCTTCCACCAAATTTAGGTGAGCCTGGCACCCTTGCAAGCGGCCCTCAAGGATTCCTGAGACCTCCCTTTTCGTTACCTCTTGTCACCCGATGGAAAGGGCCTCAAACACTCATTTCAGAAGATGGGTACTGATTGTGGTGTCACCTATCTCCCCGAATCTCTGCTGCTCTGCCCACAGAATTCAGGCGAACATGACTGTCCCACAAGCTACCCTCAGGAATTGTTTTGCTCCCCTTCTCCTCCTGTCAGGTGACATTAATTTATGTACATGGTGTTAAACTGGTGTGGCGAAAGATCTAAGGGTAAATGAAAAAAAGGTCACATCATATGATATTGTTAAACATTACTTAAAATATTTTATTACTAATGTGTGTGGGCATTCTTTATGCATGTTGAAGCTGCAGACCTCGGATTTGGAGATGCTACTGTGGGTAGTGATATGTTAGAAAAAACAACTCTCACCAGTCCTTCCCTATGTATTCTTGGGTATTGTTTATGGGAGGTTTAATACAAAACATTTGGGAGGAGTTACAGAGTATAAGAACATTTCTTATCATAATGTATGTAGAGAGGAGGGCAGATGGGAAATTAAAAAGGTCATGTCCACTGACATTAGGCTTCTAGGATAGCTCAGAGACAATGCACTTCCGTTGGGAATAAGGTGATGCTGTGCAACATGGGTTTCATCCCTGTTCGCTGCTTAGAAGCTGGAGAAGTGTGGCACTAAGCACAATATCGTCCGGCAATGACATAAAACAGAAAAATAGCCTATGCTACCTGCCTCTTTCATTCACTTCAAGACACAGACATCGAGGGGTGCTGTTGAGCAGCCAAGGTATACAGACATTTTATTTATTTATTGTGCACTTGTAAGGCACTTATACAACAACTACATTGTGTTGCAAAGTGCCCATGAGGTTTCTCAGCTCTGTCGTGGCCTAAAAGATCATGGCACTAAAATCCTGCAAAACACTGATTTCCAGAGACGTCAAGGGTCAGGTGTGTGGCAAAATATCTTCTGATCAACCAGCTGCATCTCCGGTGCATAGACCTACCAGAGAGCAGAAGATACATGAGATGAAGCCAGTATGCTTGTGAGGGGAAACGCCATATTTGCAGTTGGGCCGCAGCTGTGACAGCCCAGCTGGGACCCTCTGGATCCAGGTCTGTCGGGCCCAACTTTGGCAGACGGGAGGCCCTGCAGTGATCATCTGGCAGGGTGCCTCGAGGCACCATGAACGGAGGACAAACTCAGTGCGTTCACACCTGGGTGATGCTTCCGGCTGAACAGCAGCCACATGTGACCCGGGAAAAGAATGGACCACCAATTAGGTCCTGGGCCAGGGGCTCCGATAACAGGGACTGGGCATGCCGTTGGATCGCACAGAGGAGAGGACCCAAGAAAACACCAGCCCATGCACTCCTCTGTGTCAGCGTCCCCAGAGTCTCAGCGTCTCCGCTCTCCCAGAGTGAAGCGGCTTGTCGGGGTTGAGCCTCCTGGCCCCTGGGTGATGAGAATAAAACATAGGGGATGAATCCCACTCACAGGTTGACAGAGGACTGTTGGATGCCGCTGCATGGAGTGGGTCAGGACTGCGAGGCCCTGGTGGTAAAATCACATGAAGGGGTGCAGCACCCCCCCACCAGATCTAGGAAGCCCACGGTGGACCAGTAGGGCTTTGAACCTCTGACTGCAATATAAGTCTTGCAGCTATCCCGGCAAGGCACTGCTTTTCCCGTGTTGAATTGTGCTGGGTGCCTTTCACCCACAACAGGGAAACATCTGTCTGTCATCCAAGATTGCTCACACCATAAGCAGTGGAATTTAAATCCCTCCTCTATGGGCGTCCCCCTCCTGAGAGAATGGTAAAAGACAAACTCAGAAAGGCAAGATCACAACATTAGATGGACCAATATACAGTATGTACTCCAACCGCCTCAAACCTCCTGGCTCCGGCAGACACAGTGGTGGGCGCGGAATAGCCAGTGGGTTCCCTATCTCGGAAAGATGTATTGAGTGCCATAGCAGAGTCTAGAACCTCTATGGTACGGTAAATAGATGGGCTCACATCAGAGGTGTCCCTGTTGCTCCATTATTGACATAACTTGTCTTCAAGAGTGGGGGGGGGGCGTAGAGGCGCATTTCAGACTTGGAGGATTCCATCAGGACAATGTAACGTTATTTGTCGGCGATTGCACAACAGAACAAGTCACTGGAGATCCGAGCGGATGAGAGCAAAGACCAATCGAGGGGAAATAACCTTTGCATCTAAGGAAGAATGTCCCAACATTGAACTCTTCTTAGAACACTGGCTGATGGGCCTAATGGCGCCCAAGAATCTTTCCAACGTTTTCTCTATGGAAAGAGCACACAGGATACCCACGGGTTGGCCCAGTCCCGGGAGAACCACTGTGCACAGTGATAGCCAAGCTACTACATTACCGGGATCATGACACACTGCTGCAAATTGCATGGGTCACACGTCTGATTACTTACAACGGATCCAGAATTGCCTACTTTCCAGATTACACAAGGGAAGTGCAAAAATCCAGGCAGTCCTTTGACCTGATAAAGCAAAAGCTACACGTGCAGCGTATCAAGTACGCTCTCTTCTTCCTGGCACAAATCAAAATATATTTCAAGTAGACCACCCATAATTTTGGCAATCTGGGAGATTCCTGGGACTGGTTTGAAACCAATGTTGAAACTGATCCCACCCAGAGATCACAAAAGAACAATGCATCATTGATATCTGGCCAAGAGCTGCTACCTCATCTGAACAGATCCTGTGTCGTAGATCCGCCTGGCATGGAAGAAGACTCCCAAGCATCTGCAAATACAGGTTGATAAGTAGACACATAACTGTAGCTCCTATCACGTTTTCACTGCTGGGATAAGATGCCAAATAATACGGTTCTTAGACACTGTGGCCATACCTATTCGAGGTGTCCAGTCATAATGTCGAACCAATAATGTCGAATTACAAAAATGTCGAATCCAAAAAGTCGAAAACAAAAATGTTGAATTTTTTTTTTTATTTATATATTTTTTTTGGGCTCCGGGGGTAAAAAAAAAGGGGTAAAACAAAAAAAAAAATTTAAAAAAGGGGGGTTGGGGGGGGACCCCCCCATTTCGAGAAAAAAGCAACCAAAAAAAAAATTCGACATTTTTGTTTTCGACTTTTTGGTTTCGACTTTTTGACTTTCGACATTATTGGATTCAACTTTTTGACTATAAACCCCTATTCGACGGGAGGCAACAGAGGTATTGTTATTCCCGCAGCCGTAGTTTTCTCGCAGACCCCTTCCCCCATTTGCCAATTTAAGCTGACTGATTGTTTGCTTGCTTTTTAAAAGTGTTACTTTAATGTTTGGCGACAGGTGCTTCTGGTTGCAATGAAGTATTGGGTGTGGGTGGTTATGGGCATTTTTTTTAAAGGTTGCTGATTGGGACATATGCTCAGACATCACACAGGGGGACACTATTTATGTTCTCCTAGCACCAGCCACAGTCACCAGAGTGCTACACATACATACCTTATTCCACACACATGGGCACCAATGACAACACCAGGCGTGGAAGGTAAATGGGCTTGGGTCCAGCATCAAACAAGGGCTTCTACTACAATGTCTTAATAGGTACTCACCAGATGTAGCCCTCTTGACTGAAACAAATTTGTCTGGGTCGGTGTGCCATCTCTCCAAAAGATCCAATTACAAAACCACTGCTCATGCAGGTTTCACTAAGGACTCCCGGTGGACGCTAATCCTGATTCCAAAACGTTTGCCCATCAAGCTCCTCATGGTACAGCAGGACCCAAGGGGGTGGTTTGTATAAGTGTGGGTGAAATATGGGGTGCCACCCTAGGCATTATATCTGTCTATGCACCTCCAATGCTGAGGTTGACTTTCTTAGAAAACATACAAGCCCTATTCATAACTCACCAAGTGGACTCATGTGTACTGGGGGAATTTTAATGTGATTATGGATTTGGTCTTTGACTGGGTACACCTCCAGAGCAGGAACCCTAATACACCTGATTCGGTGATTGGGTTCTTGGATGAGTGGAGACCTGCACACGCAGGACAGTGGTGTCTAGTTTCATTCTGGAGTTCACAGCTCCATGTCAGGATGGACTACTTCTTTATCGCCCAGCACGATGCACATAGACTGGTCTCATTTACGTTTTTGATTAGAGGAATATAGGACCACTCCACGCTTTTAATTAAACTAAAAACTGACATTAAGAAGCCCAAGCCGGCATGGTGTTTAAACAGCTATGACCTTGATTTCCCCAAATTTGTTAAAAAGATAATTTCAAAAACTACTGAATATATCTTTCTTAACGAAGGGACAATAGACAGTCTGTTAACATTATGGGAGGGATACAAAACAGTGCTCAGGGGAGAAATGATCTCACTAATAGCAGTTAAAATGAAAATCCAGATGCAAGCTATATGTGAGGCAGACCTCACCTTGATAGCAGCAGAGGAAGAATTTCTCAGAACGGGTATCAAATATCACATGAAGCGTTCCACACGGCGCAAGAGGCATTCAGGGATGTGTCCCTGTACAAGGCACAACAGACACATTAGATTAAGCACAGTCAAATTGATGAATTAGGGGATAAGGTGGGGAAATGCTTGCCTGTCTAGAATGAAGAGACAAAGGGAGCAGGTACATTAGAGAAATAATATACAGTGAGACTGATAAGATTCCTGAAGACAGAGGAACTGCAGAGCAGTTTGCTGATTATTATGAGGATCTATATCAATTCCCACTGGACCAAAGCTCCTCTATCGAGCCGAATGTCTTACATAACATTACCCTTCGCTTTCTGTTGTGTGAACACAATTTAGATCTGGAGGCCGAGGTAAGTGAGGAGGAGATAGCTGGTGCCATCTCCGAACTCCAGTCCAGTAAAGCACCTGACCTGAATGGGATCCCGGTCGGAACCTGGAAGAAGCTTAGCAACCTTACAATTACCCCCCTGCATAATCTATTCACTCATAGCAGAGGAAGTGAGATTCTTCCCAGACCACCAAAAGGCCTCCATCCTGGTCCTCCCTAAGAAGGCAAAACGCCCTAACTCTGCTCCTTCTATAGACCCATTTCTCTGATTAAAAGAGAGGATATGATCCTGGCAGGGTGCTGGCCAGCTACCTGCTTAGGGTGATATTATCCCTGGTTCACCAGGATTAAAATACATTTAGCAATATATCAAGCCTCGGTACTTCAGGACCCATGGGCACTTCTCTCAATAGACTTTGAAAAAGCTTTTGATTCACTCATGTGGGATTCACTGTAGGAAATCATGGTGAGCATGGGCTTTTGGGATAAGGTGCATAGTCAGGTGTGCCTGCTCTACAACACACCAGGTCCAGAAATAAAAGTCAATGGGCTATCTTCAAGATTTGTTTCCCTGGGATGTGGGACCAGACAGGGCTGCCCTCTTTCCCCTTTGTTGTTCACTCTAGCTATAGAGCCCTTAGCAATACAGCTGAGAATGGATCCTTGATGGAACAGGTTTTAGTGGCCATCTGGGTGGGAGGACAAAGTTTAATTATATGTGGACAATCTACTAATATATAAAGGAAAACCGGTACATTCCTGTCTGAAAGTAACCCTCACACTCTGTGAGTACGAGGTATTTAGTGTACTTCGGGGAAAAGTCATCCTTTTTTTCTCATCGGGGATACCAGGGGGCCACCACCCTGGGATGTCCTTGCCAGAAATCTTTTAGGTAAAATTTCACTTAATGCTATTTTGTGGACCTCTTGCTTTTGTTTGAACCTCCTGTCTTGACTTTTTGCCAGTGGAGCACAGCCTTCAGCTGCACTCCACTGGGCTTTTGCTCATTGTTCTGTGCAAACTGACTTGTCCTTCTTTCAGTCAGTACTGGGAAACATAGTTTCACTTAGTCTCATGACTTTGTTGCCAATTTTAAGAACTGTATTTCAGTTTGCAAAATACATTACAGTACCGCGCAATGGGTTCCTTGTATTTTCTGGACCTAGACATACCTTAAGGATTGTTTGGTAACTGGACAATGTGCCTAGGAGTAGACTGATGGCAGCAGAAGCTTGTTTACGTATTTCTATTAACTTTTACTGGGCCATACCGCGCTTACCACATTTGGCACATGACTGTGGCTAGTATCCATCATGGCTGTGCAGAAGGTCCTTTGTCTTCTCCTTTGGCCATTTTGTCCTTTGGCCTTCCTCTTGCTCTTTGTGACCCAGGAAAATTTTATTTGTGCATGCATTCTCCCGTGAAAGTCATTGTTTTTCATGGACTAATCCATGTCAAGTGTTTCATTACCCATGACGTGGGCTGGGATTGTCTGGTCCCAATCCACACCACTGATCCCAGGATGTCTGGTGTGCATGAGAGCATGAGAGTTGCAGTGGTCCCTAATTGGACCACTGCTGGCGTGCATGAGTGGGGCAGATCTCCTCATTGGCCAGCTGAGTGTGAGCACTCACTGGACATTGGGATATGAGGAGGATGCATGAGTGCAGACCAGCAGAACACCCTAAGGTCCAAATTAACCTATACATGGAGCCAAGTATCCTGAGAAGCGAAGCAGTTCCAAGCGCTGTCCGGACCCGCCCAGAGAAGGTTTCGCACTATGAGCATGCTGTTGTCCCAGTAGAGCCCTGCTTTGAGCTCAATCTCTGAAGACTTGCAAAGGTGCTTCAACCCCTTTGAGAGGTGAGACCAATAACTCTCAATGCCTCAATGGTGCCCTGCAAATGAGCCTTTTTAGAAGTGCCCCGGGCCCTCCAGTGGACTGACCATCTTGTAGCTTAGCACCTGTGCTGGAGTGTTGCTACATTGAGTTTTTGCTCGAGGTTTTGGAGAACCCTAGCTTACACTAAAGCCTCTTCTTTACAAATCTCATTGTCCCTACTGCTTTGGGCCATGAGAGAGAAGTGTGCATCAGTCCGTGAGACTTGGGACACTGTGCAACAGTGGCAGTCGCTGCTGGTGACATTCTCACCTTTCTTCAAATATCCTGAGACGAGCTGCATTGGTGCTTTCTTTGTCCTTCATTTGTGATGAGAGATCCGGCTCGATATTTAAATCAGACTCTCATCCTCACCCGCAGCACCTGTGCACTTTGAAGCGTAACCAAGCAGGGGATTTTGTAGTCCATACAACCTTCTTCAAACTTGCCAAGTTTGATCCCTCAGGGAGCTAAGGACGGCGAGTAATCATTCTACTTAGCGGTAGCCCCTAGTTCATCCATACTGTTTTTACGCATTAAGGATTCCTTGTGATCCTTGTCTTGACTTGGATGGCTTTTCCTTTCTATAGTTGTCAAAAAATTGGGGACAGCTTTGTTCTCCATAGCAGACCCACCTCTGACTCTTGGAACCAAATTCCTCACACTCACTCCAGTGTCCTCTTCTAATGTTTGCTTCCCTTTTAAGTGTGTCCTTTTTGTGCCCTTACCCATCACCAAACGTTTTCATACACAAGTGAGAACATTGAGCACAAGGCTCCAATCTTCATAGGGCTGAATTTATTAAGTTAGGAATATTGATTCCTGTATTTGCCCATTGTGATAAAGTTGGTTTGCTTTCCCTCCATCCAGGATTTGGCGGGAATCTGCACTTTACTGCATAGACTGAAAAGTGTCTGCACATATATTTTACCTAGTGTCTGTTTAAGTATGGAGCATTACTGTGTTCTGCATTATTCACCCGTGTTTGTTTTTGGACCTAATAAATTGTGTATTTTTTATATACTAATGTCTAAGGGTAATTTTTGTCGTCCTGCTGTGTGTGCTCACCCAAGATCTCAGATCACCCCACTACTCCTGAGACTTAACCTTGACTGCTCTCTAAGCTACCTTGAGTTGCCCTGGCTAACTTTTCAGAATTGTTCTCTGTTTCACTAAACTACGGTGGCCTCCTGAACATCTGTTCACCAGAGCAGAGTTCAGAAATACTTTCTAACACTATTGATAGATGGTTTTAAATACTTATGCGTCCAGATTGGACCGGACCCTATGTGGTTCCTCCCGCACAATCTTCATCCTATTACGGAATGACTCCACCAGGATGTGACATACTGGAAATCCCTCCATTGAATTTGATGTGGAAGGCTGCCCTTTTTAAAATATTAACACTACCCAGATATATCTATATACTTCAAAATGTCCCTTTCCCGGTCTCTAAATCAAAATTTGATAAAAGTGATAGGACCCTTAGAGAAGTGTTGTGGGGTGGGAGACAACCTTGTATTGTGCTGTCCATGTTACAAAGTGTGTGCAGGGGGCATAGGTCTACCCATCATATGACAATATTATTGGGCGAGCCAATTGACAACAGTAAATGGCTGGTTGCGCAGAGACCCGCAGTTTCCACATATAAGGGCCAAACGGTGATGGAAGATGGGCCTCACATTGATTCAGACCTTATACACAGGGCGGGAGGGGTCTGCTCTGCCAGAAATTACACAGCATACCCTACTTATATGGGTGGAGGCACACCAACATATACGACGGGATGGCAAGTTGATATTAATCCAAACACTATGGTATAACGCACATATGCCTGAAGTTAATAAGGTCGGTAGACTAAGTGTTTGGAGCTGGTGTACCATTTCTACAGTGTCTGATGTGATAAAAAATGTCAGCACCCTGTTCTTTGCAGACCTACAGCTCACTTACAGGCTCCCGGACATGAAGTATTATCATTATATGCGGTTCATTCACAATCTAGCTGCACAAATACAGAACTTCATGTCATTCCACAGTCTCCTCCTCTTGAGGCAAAAGTCATCCCTGAACACATATGGCCCTCATTCTGAGGTTGGTGGGACTTACCGGTCCAGTCCGACCTTGGCGAGACCGGTAAGTCCCCATTTGAAAAGCCATTCCCCATTCCCATTTGAGCCCCCATAGGGCTCAATGGGAAGGGGGAAGGCGTCCAATAACGGTACCGTAAATTGCGGTACCGTTATTGACCCCGGTATCCCTTTGCGGGTCCCATCCTTAACGCCTGGTAAAACCAGGCGTTAAGGGAAGGACCCGCAAAGGGACCTCGGAATAGGGCGCAAAGCGATTACCGGCGCCGGTGTCATTACCGGTGCCCGGTATCCCTTTGCGCTCAGGTCGTAATGACCCTATAGTCATTAAAGTCACATCCACACTGTATCAAGCCATAACTGCCTTTGGTGTTTCAGAATTGTCCAACCTCCAAATACGATGGGACGTGGATGTGGGTGTGGGTATACTTGATCCTGAAGAATGGGTGGAGACACTGATGTACCCGAGGGAAATTGGAATTTCAGCCACGCTATGGCTAAAACTATTTAAAATACTGCACAGAGGGTATTATCCCGGCACCTTGTTATTTAAACGGGGGCATACTCAACATGCTAACTGTCGAAGTTGTGGGAATACTGAGGGAACCTTTTTTCATGTTGTGTGGGAGTGTACACAAGTCTGCTGTTTTTTGAGAAAATGTCTGGACATGTTAACGAGGGTCCTGGGGACTGACATTCCGTAAGACCCAAAACTACTGTTATTGGGAATATGGGGGTAAACCTTTTATAATAGTTATGAAAAACTGTTCCTATCGACTACTGTTGGACTGATAAAGTGGATCATTGTGGCTAAGTGGGGGGAAGCAGAACGACCTCGGATTAGTATGTGGGTTTCTGAGGATGACATGTGCATATCCCTGGAAAAAAAGAATGTATAATTCATGCGGTTGCCATGCTAAAACGCAGAAGATATGGGAGAAATGGGAAGGGGAGGAATGACAGGTGGGGTAGCGTGCTAGAAATTACTCTCATATCATAATCACTGCTCTGGACTATGTTTTATTAAAGATGTACACACTTTGCATTGGCTGATCAAATGCACCCAATCACAGTTGTGTTATTGTTTTGCTAAAATGAATAAAATGTATATTTATAAAAATGAAGATGTGTGGGTTTGGTGCTGGGTACCACTAGCTGCCCTCAGGGATTCTCCTCTTCCTATGGTTCACCTAAATCTTATCTATTCATTTAAGGAGATGGAAACTGACTAGTGTATTAGCCACCTTCCCAAAACTCTGGTGCTTTCTCCCACTAATATTGGCTAAGAGTGACTCTCATATGGGCTCTCTCAAGGCAAATCAAGAGTCACGTGTGTCTCTAACAGGAACCCAAGCAGTACTCCCTCACAGAGATTCACAGAGATTCCCTTTGCTTAACCTCACACCAGATACTGCTTGCATGTTAGCAAACTTCACATCAATGAATGTGTCACCCAGTGCTGCTTAAGACAACACTTAAATCAAATCTAAGTCTACGAGTCACCATCAATCACTACTTTTCCCTCCACTTTATCTGCCTTCCCCACATTTCTTAAGCCTGCCTTAAGAAAAAAATTCCTGTCTCTCTTAAAGATACCAAGTACTGCAAAGGAGCATCAATCACACGTTCCCCCTTTAAGCCATGTGGTCGAACTTCAGAGGAACTGTTTAAAAAGTGCATTTGAAGTTCACTGTGGTTGAATCACCCGCAATTTGGCTAATTACAGATTCCAGCAGATATATTTGCTCAAGGCCAACAAAGAGGATTATGCAACGCTTGCATGTTATAATGGTAGAATTGCAATTTGTCATCCAAGGACAGCCGAGCATGGAGAACGTTGACCAAAGCATGCCTTGACTTATATTATTTTATTGGAATGTTTGCTCATCCCTGGCCCTACCCACAGGGTCTTGGAGCACCTTACAAAGTTCAAAGGTTGAAAGGATCGGAAGTGAAACTAAAATTACACAATATTTTCAGAACAGGAAGATCCGGATAGGCAAGTGGTAGCAGGGGAGGTGGAGGGTCAGGCTTATGTGTGGGGAGATGGGTATGTGTTGATGTTCTTTCTGAAAGTGGTGATGGATGGTGCAGTGTGGGTGTGAAGAGGTAGGGTATTCCAGGTGCTGTATGCCCACTAGATAAATGCTTGTTTTTAAGTTGCACCTCAGCAGCCCAAAATCATTGGTTGTTACTGCCTGTTATCTTGAGACAGCTACAACATTCAGTCCTTTCTAATCATCTCAATACCCCAATTTTCTCACTGGCACACTGCCCTTCAGAGCTGATTATCTCCTCCCTCATCACATGGTCGATGGTCAGCCACACAACACCCATCTCATTGGCAACTACACCCACAGCATTACAAATCTGAATGCTGAATATTGGCAACCAAGTAACCCCAATTCCTTGCAACCCCTTGCCACTGTTGCTCCCCATGGTAAAATTAATCCCTTGCCACCTCCCCATGGATCCATGGAAATAAAGCGCTGCTGCCTTCTTGCCTACAAACCCTTTACAAGATACTTCCCTGGAAGAGGAGTAGGTTATTGTAAGCATCTTCAGACATTTTACATGCAAGATGGTATACATACACCTGGGGCAAGTTTACCTAAAATGTACACTGGTGCCAACAATTAAGCAAATTACTTTCGCACATCTTTTGCTGTTTATGTAATAAAGAATGGACCAACGTGTTCTTGTCCCAATGTGTATTATTTTAAAACATGTGCAATATATTGTTTGTACTATGTTTCCTGTGTAACCTAAAAATAAATGTTTTTCTGACTTGTCTTTTCATGTTACACAGCAAATATAGTGCCACAAAGATTTTGCTTAATTTTTCTCCTAACGAAAGCAGTTTCAGTTAGCTGAGATTGGGGCAAAATCGGCACACACCATTCCCGACTGTACACACAGAAACATTTTTGCTAAATTCATTTTTTCGAAGCAAAGACAATGTTTAGAAAAATATGGCCCCATATGCCATATCAACAGTTTCAAGAATGGTGTTAGAAAACCAGATGTGATGGGTTGGCAACCAAGGCAATCTTGCATCTTAATCTTAGGACAACCATACTGAACTCTGTGCATGCACATTTTACGTGGATCACACCATGACATTAAGGACAACATTAACAACATATTGTGAATGCTTCGATGACAGCCTTTGTATCCCCACGTATCCGCTTGCTCCCCATCGCCCCTTTAGTAGGAAAAGTTCTCCCACATCGACCTTGGTCCAACACACGACTTCCCCACATGACTTCCCCAGACACAACACAGACACACCAAGATAAATCCCCCAGAATGAAAAGAATCTATGTTCAGCATGTATGTCTTATTTTAGTGTATATGTTTCTTTATAAATCAATTCCAGCAACATCTTTATGAATCAATATCTGAAAATAAAGAACACAAAAAGCTAAATGTTTATTTCTCTGCATGGTCATAAACTGGGGTGGTGCAAGATGTGTGGATAAATGAAACAAAGGTCACATCAACTGCTATTATTAAACATTACTAGGCAAAATGCATTACCGTGGTATATGGGCAAACTCTATGCATATCCATATTATTAAACCATCAAAGCAGTACTTTGAGATGCTACTTGTCTGTTGTGAGGTGTTACAAACTAGACTCCCATGCGCCTTTGCTATTGAATTTCCTGGGTAGGATTGATGGGAGTGCTAGTCCAAAACATTTAGAAGGGGTTGCAAAGTATAGGGACATCTCATAGGAATGTACTCAGCACAGGGAAGATATGAAATGAAAAATGACTAAATCCATTACATTACTTCTGTGTACAGTCGTTCAGTACACATCTGTATGCATACTGAAGCCGGTGATGCAGGCTTGGAGGCCTTGGAGATGGGCTTGGAGATGGTGCTGACAGGTTTCTATGCAGTGGTGCTGAGTGTACTTAACTTTTCACGAAAGTTGAAGTTAGGAAGATCTGTAAATGTACCTGCTGCAGAGATATAGTTAGGTCCCAGGTTTCAGTCCGGACAAGAGATGCGAGGATTATTGTGGCTTCTTTGGAAACACGTTTTAGCACATGAGCATGAGTTCCAGCTGAGATTATTTATCTTTGCACTTTTTAACTTAAGCAGTGTTGAAATGCATTTATTGACATTTTAATGTACTTCCAAATATAGCTTCAATATCACTTCAAAGCACTGTAGAGGCACAAAAGACTTGCAGTTGTTTAAAGTGGAAGTTCCAGCACTGCAATGGAACAGTCTGGCCTCTTTTCGTAATGCTAGCTATTTCCGAAGGGATGGTACAGCAATTTTTGGTAGGTTTGCTCTACCTTTTATAACATTTTTGTTATATCTAGATCCAAGTTATAGAAAGACAATATTTTTTTTTGCTATCAGATAACCAATGCATAGACAAATATTACATGTAATCATGAATATCTATGACCAGATAAACAAAAAGCTTAGTTTAGTAACAATAGAATTCAGAACTAGTTAATACATTGAAGTCAGATCAAAATCTGACATATGGATCAATATAATATAATGTAAAGTAAAGAATAAAAAAGGAGGGAAGACGAACAACAATAATATGCCAATACAATAAAAATAATCTAAAACGTATAACTAAACTTGTCTTGAAAAGACATGTTTATAACCAATATATTTAAAATGTACTTGACTTGGGTAGGTATTATTATTGTTTAAATAGTTTGTAAATAGTAGCCATTTCTTTTAATGTTTAATGGAGAGAGAGAAGGTGATTTGGCAATACATGTCTTCATGCTATCGATAGCACATATATTGTTTCACCAAACTTTAATAGAAACATTTGTAAAGTCTTTGTAAAGTCTTTCCAGGTGGAGGTTATTAAGCAAATTGCAATCAGAATACATAGATTAAATAGATGGTTTAATTTCCCCTAAATTAATAATAGCAAGATTTCCCAGCAGGATATTTGTTAGATTTAAAGGAATGGATACATCTCCAAAACTGGAACAGCAGCTCGCCTCAACCTACTAAATATTAGGACAATCAGGCTGATGATGCAAAACAGAGCCAGATTTAAATTTCTACTCCTGGTTCACAACTCATTCCAAGGTAAGGCACCACTGTATCTATCCTCCTCTATCCAACTCTACAAGCATCTTTGAATGCCCTTATGGCTCCTCACCTTCCCTGTGTTTCCTCCCATTTCTGATGCTTCACACTTCTTGCTCCACTTGCAAGGAATTCTCTTCCCCAGACATCCAAGAAACAGTCCACATGGATTTGTTCAAAACCAAATTAAAAGCCTACCTCCTCTCCTCCAAGTTCCTCTCTGAACCTACCACTCATGTGCCTGCTAGAAAACATTTTCCCCTTGCCTCTAACCTGCCTCGGTCCCTCAATTTCTCTGCCTGCACTCTAGCACTTCACCCATCGTGGTCACATCCCGAACACAGCTTGCCGCACCACTTACTTGTACTTAAAAACATCCAATGTTCATTGTCCTTAATCTATCTATGTCTACTTATGTACTGTCAGTGGTGACTGTTCCATTTACTGCCCTACACAATCTGATCAGAATGTCCTTCAAACTCACCACATTGTAAGAGCTCACCACTTCTCGTCAAATCTGATTTCTAATGTATTGTATGTTCTTTTCTTCCTCCTGTATATAAATAAATAAAATACTTTGAAAATATGTTGAATGAAATTTCATACCTGATACCAGAAATGTTTCAATAAAGAACATTTAAAAAGTACCAGTAGCCACACACCAAGACCAACATAAGTTATTGTTAGAAAACTTAGTGTTAAATAATTTGAGTTTGGGTTAAATTTGCAGAAGCAGATACAATCTTGATTTTAGTTGAAATCTTAGAACGCATATCATCATCAAACTGAATATCACAGTCCTACTCCCAATGTAATAGTGACAACCACTTAAAATTAACAGTTCTTCTGTCTTTGAGAATTTTGTAAAAATTGGAAGCTTTGAAAAAATCATGTAACATAATCTAATAGATTCTAAAACCAATGTATTAATAACATTTCTGCTCATGGAATCCAAGCAAGCATTCATTAAGTTAAAATAATGATTAGAGGTGAAACCAGGTATAGCAGATTTGAATTTAAATTGACCTGAGGTAATTTGATTTATAAAGTATGCTCCCTTGCTGATCCATGTTTCCAAAGAACAGGTCTATAATTTATAGATATATTTTTATTACACCATATGAACGGAGAAAGAGCTTTTGATGGTCTACTGATTTGATGAAAAAGGAAATCCCTTACATAAGAAATAGTGACATATATCGTTTTAGAGAGTTCTGTCAAGATACGTTAAATATATATATATTACATCTTTAATATCAAACGGTGCCACTAAAGATTGTTCTACTGAGGAGAGTGTCCTTGTAATGCCCCTCCTCATCTCCATGAACATGACGGCCCGACGAGTAAAGAACGCAAAAAGTCCCAAATTATTCGGACAACCCCCATGAGCACCAGTGACAGATACGTATGCAGATAGATATTCTCTCAGACAGCCATTCCAATCTAATCCAGTGAATGTCTTTCTGAATACAGGTTCCTCAACAGTGGTCATAGATTCAAATGCCATGATGAATAAATTGGACGAAATGCAGAGAAATCACTCTGCTGGCATCATTAGTAACACCACAACATAGCCACGTTATTCATGAAGCACACTTGCACCCATGCACAGCTTTACATGAACACACCCTTGTTTACATGAAGAACATGCTTACACAGTTCTGTAGATACAGGATGGAGACATATACATGCTGCCAAAGCTTTTATTATTTTTCACATTTATCAAGTGCAGAAACGTTGAATGCAATTCAATGAATAGATGCAGAGCAAGCTTGCAGATGCTTATGGCAACTAACCCTATGGAACAACAGGATCATAAAAGGAGCCTGTTAGGACCAGGTACGACTAACCTATATGAAATATAGCATGATATAAGTGTGTAGAAATCATAGTATAAGTCTAATGAAAATCCCAGAAGGCCTCAGCCGTAGAACAAGAGATGAGGGAAGCAGAACCAGGCTGCACTGAGCTTGAAGGCCAGATCTCACAGCCAAGGTCAGAGATAAACAGCACATTCCAAACCGCAAACGACAAGAGGGCAGCCGCAGAAAAGCAGAATAAATCCTCATAATTACAGACCCGGAGAGCTTGGATTTGCGGTCCACAACTACGTGATGCAGCCGAGCTAGACAATGGTCATTCACCGCAGTGGGAAGATGAACAGTTCTCAACCACCCAGACAAGAAGTGAAACATGAACAAGTTAACAATGATGTCCATCTGGAGAACACTCTCATAGGCAACCTGGTGTTTCTACCAGATACATTGGGAACACACAGTTATTTCACATCAGGTGCACAGAAGGCTTAGAACCAAACTGGGTCCCAGGCCTGAGGAGACCAGTTTCAGCCAACCAGGGGACAGAAATACAGGTGTGGATGGCAGGGGGCAAGGGCCAATGGTAACCCTGTGACCCTTCATCAATGTAATAGATAGTTTCTTGGGGAAGGGGCAGGCCAGCCACCTGACATGGCAGGACCAAAAGAATAAGATGTATATGGGCAAACTATAGGGTCTACCACTTTGAGCATCCAATGAATCAGTGTGTTTTTTTTTGGGGGGGTACAGTGCTGATGCACTTCTGCATCAAAGAGGGGAGACATAGTGTTGAAATTGATGACTCTGGAGATTTGCGAATGTCCTGTATAATCCCTGTCAGTTTTGGTAATAAATGATAGTTCTAACTTGCCCTTGGCTGAATTCTCCGTTTGTTCTGGGGAAACAGTTGTTGGGCCCTTGGGAGCTGAATGGGTGAGCTCGTAGAAATGTGCAGATCTCTGTCCTTCCCTAAACCTCACCAATAAATTGGTAGCAGAGGATCGGTTGGCTATGCCCATTCAGCACTGAAGAGGGGTTTGAGATCCTGCCACCCGCCTACTAAATTCATTCAAGAAAGAAGGCCAGAAAACACCACAATCATCCATTCAATTTTGGACAAATTCCTAATGGGACTATGATTGACATACCCTCAGCCAGCCATACTGACCAAGGGACATACAGATCTATCCATGCGTGAATGAAGAGCCGCAGGCCATGATCAGAGACACCTGTATGGACAGCCTGGACTAAACACCAAGAAGCCATGCTGTTGACTTCATTAGAGACACCATGATATAGCAGCATTAGACATGAATCACACATGACATCTGCACTTCAAGACACAAACACAAACTCAAATACATGAAGAACATGAGTGTACAGATCTATAGTTAGACAACATATATATATATATACATACTGTCATTGCTTTTATTATTATTGCCATTAGCCAAATACAGCAATACAGAAACCGCAAGGCGCAAGAGACCCCTAGTAAAGCTTGTAGATGCTTAAACGTGAATAACCTTTGGAACTGCAGGAGCACTTATGGGGCCTGACAGAGCCAAGTGTGATCAACCTATGGAAATGTAATATAGCATGGACACTGAAGAAACTGCTTTACAAGGTTTAGGAAAAGTAGAGCAGGCCTCAGGCCTCTGAGCAAGAGACAAGCTGAGCTGATTTATCCCGGACAGAGAGCAAGACATGTAACACAGGACCTGTAGCCAAGGTCAAGAGACGGATGACATTCCAATCCCCAGACGATAAAGGAACAGCTGCAGAAAATACTAATAAATCCTCATAGTTCAGAGCTGCGGAGCTCAAATTCTTGGTCTCTGAACAGGTGACGCGGCCGAAGCAGACAATGGACAGCGATAGGCGGTACGAAAGGAGAGCCGGTCCCAGGCAGCAAGACACAGACCGCAACAAGTATGCAACAGTATGCAACAAGTGTTGCACTGGACAGGTGAACACTCTCAGAAGGCAAAGGTGGTACACACAATACAGACACATAATCATTTACATCACCTCTGAAAGGTACAAAGTGAGCTGAGAACTCTTTCGGGTCCCAGGCCTGGGGAAAGCAGCTCTAGTCAATCACAGTTTAGTACCATAGGGGTGGATAGCAACTGGCAAGAACCAATGTTAATTCCACCACACTGCAACAATGTTATAGTTATGAAATTGGGGATGGAACAGGCCAGACATCTGACATGCAAGGGGCAGTAGAATGACATCTATAATGTCCTGTATAAATTATAACATACTCAATACCCAATCACTTGGCCCAATAGGTTTTCTGGAGAGAGGCCCAGGTTGTGATTAAGTACTGATGCCATCTGAAAGTAAAACCAGCCAGGAAGAGCAATATTCTCTGTTCGCGTGCTGATCTTTGTTGGATTTATCCGTAATAAACCGCAGTTTGAACTTGCCATTGACTGAGTCCTCCGTATATCCTGGGGGAGGATGTTGGGCCCTCCAAGTCCATGCAGCATGCACTCCTTTTGGGCAGATTGGTAGACGTCAGACAATTCCAAGAGTGACTAGCAATCATAAAATGGCAAGCACACAGAAGAGGGAAGATCCTATCTCAAGAGGGAACCAAGCAGCAGACATGGAGGCAAAATGCGCTGCATATTTTGGGACCTTCTAGAAATTGAGGCTTTGTCACACGCATGCAATTATGTAAGACCAATGATACTCAAAGAGGGGTACAACATATTACCAGAAAGGAGCTACAGGGAGCTGCACCTATGGAGGAAAAGGAACTGTGGATTAGGAAGAGGTGTACAGTATCCCCAACAGATGCCCTATGGCGGCAGAACAACACAGGGAAAGTGGTCATCACTTGGATTATTGGACACAGCACTAACACACATGCATTAGCACTGAAGGATCTTGAAAACCAACTTTTTGGGGGTTTTCGTGGACCTAAAGGCTGCGTTCGACAGAGTGCCAACAGATACTCTTTGGGCTGTCCTATGGGCCAAAAACAACCCTAAGGAATTGTTACGCTCTATCCAACTCTTGTATAGAAATAACACGACAGCCGTACAGTAGGGTTGCATTCTCGACACATTCTATTTTGCCTCTATATAAATGCAATCATAGAGAGGCTCTTGGAGGAAAAGGCAGACCCTCTGAGAATGGGGAGGGAATGCATTTTGGTTCTTTTCTTCGCGGATGGCGCAGCCCTGATGTCCACTTCCCCGATAGGATTACGTCAGGCCCTGGCAATTTTTCAAATGAATGTGACAAGTTGGGCTTAGAGATCAACGCCATAAAAACTCAGGCAATGTTCTTCACATCAAAAAAGGCGAAGATAAAACTGTTAAACTTGCAAATGAACAGCAATAACTTAGAGCATGTGTACTGGTACGACTACCTGGGGATCAGGTTCTCAAATGGGGGTTTTGGGTGAACCAGGTAACTAAGGCAAACATAGTGCTTCAGAAAACAAGTGGGGTGGTAAAGGAATTCCATGCTACATATGTCAGGGGGGCTGTAGGACCGGGACTTAACCTCTACGAGGCCCAAGATAATGCATCGGCCATGTATGGGGCCGAAAGATGGGGTGATGCCGATTCATTATCTCTAAGAATGTTCGAAAACACATTTCTGAAGTCTTCTCTCCGGCTCCCTCAAAGTATCCCAAGTAGTGCAACTAGATTGGAGTGTGACCTCCCACAGATAGACAAGGAAATAGAAATTAGGCCTGTAATGTATTGGGTCAGGGTGTGGGGAAACCAGCACCTAGAGAAATACTGATAGACCCTGAATCATGTGCTATCCCTGGGGGGCTGCCAAAAGATTGCATGGCTGGCCCATGTTCAAGACGGCTACCCCAGATGGGTCTTACTACTTACAGTCCTCGCCAAATGGACACTAGTGCAAAAGCAAGGATGAAAGAAGCCTTCCAGAGATATAGGTGGAATAGGGCTGTGACAGTTACAAGGGCGCTGGAGATGGACCCATTTTATCTGGAATTTAAACAGACCCGGGGTTTTGAAAATGATCTGGAAATACTTAATCCACCTTACGCTTGTGCACTGTATACGCGATTACACTTTGCTATTTTACCATTGCGTAACCTTACTAAAAACTTGCCTGGAACAGAAAACTCTGTGTTGCAGTCGATAAGGGTGAGAAAACAATGGTCCATTTTCTATTACTGTGTGAAAATTTTAAAGATATTGGAGCGACATATCTGAAACCCCTGTTCCATTTACATTGTGTTCTCACAGTTAGGGACGATATACGGTTGTGCAAGCAGTCCTCGGATTTGAGTGTGGCCAATTTTGTCTGCAAATTTACCCACAGAGCATGGCTAAGAAGAGATAAGGCTCTTTTGTCTAATGGCCCAAGATCTTAAGTATTGTATAAAGCTCACCCTAGATGAAGCATGGACATGTTAGGGGGATTTGAGGCAGCTTGACCATTGTTGGTGTTCTATCATGCACTGGTATTCATGTACGATGTACATTTTATTATGTTATTACTCTGTTTAATTTGATTTTAGAACTCAACATTTAACATTTTGTACTGTGTATTGTGGTTTTATTTATTGAATGTTTTTTATCTTTTTTGTCACTGAATCGGCTTACGACGAATGAAGGTATATACACACAAACATTATCCAACACACAAAGGGAAGGAATTGCTTGCCGCCCATATTGGAGAAACATGGTTCTGTACTAGCTTGGCAGAAAACATGGCCAAATTCATAAGTAATTGCTTGACATACAAACAGTTTACTGCAAGTCATACAATGAGGGTAGTGAGAGGAGCCATACCTCACCCAGTTCGCCTATTCTAGGATCTCCACGTCGACTATGTCGACAGAATCCAAGTCTGCCAAGGGCACTGCTATATGATAGTGGTGGTGTGTCCAATTTCCTGTAGGATCGAAGCAGGCCCTTGTTCTTATCCTGCCGCCCTTAGAGCGGAAACATTCCTGGCCTGGTAAGTATTCCCACAAGGGGGCGTGTGTGAGGTCCTGCGGTCTGACAATGGCCCTGACTTCTCCAATGAGATATTTCTGCATATTACAACCTTGCTGGTAATCCAACACAAATTCTCCTGTGCCTGTGACCCTGTGGGATGTATTAATCCACTTATGCTCTGCCCTGCGGCATCACTGTGTGGTGATGGCGCCAGAATTATCAAAATGGCCGCAAAACCCCTATGTGTGCCAAAACCTATGGAAATCACGTCTTACAACAAGAAAAGATTGCTGCCAAATCTACCATGCATGTTGTCAGTGGTGGAACGGAGAACTCACTGCTGAAACATGTCACTGGGCTTCACAACAAGTAAAAATGGAGACTGCATGAAAAGTAGTGTTTTGCTGAAAGGAATCCAGAATCTTGTTTTCAAATCTTTTCCTTTGTTGTTGAAAATACAGAATGCCGGTCCAAAACACCATCAAACATCCAATATTCTTGCTGGGTGTTACTAGTCACTTCATTCAAGAAATCATAATGAACATACAATGTCATGAAAAGCGGAATTTGTCATCAAAACATTCACAGCAAATGTGCCTGCCTGTGAAATGTGCCAAAGTCTGGGCGCAGTACAGCGGCCGCCTGTATGACAGCTGTCAGTAGATCGCATCGTATGGATTTAAACTAGTACCATTGAAATCTAATGTCTGAAAACGAAGTGACCTGTTATTGAGAGTAACCTAGGTTGTAACTATTTAAATCCCATGGTTTAGAAGCTGGAATAAGTGTTCTAGCTGCTTGTTTGAAAATTGCAAGTTTGTTTTAAACTAAGAAAAAAAAAATAACAAAATGACATTGAATTTAAGCTTCCTCAAAGACCCCCAACCAGTATGATAGCTTCCCCCCATCAAGGCCAGGAAATCATACCTCTGTGAGGATTAGATCTGGGGAGGAGATCTTGGGCTGCAGGGGAAGAGGACAAGGGACTTCCTCTGGCTGAAAGGATATGCAGAGTGTTAAGAGTCATAAATGGTCTCTCCCAGAAGGAATGGGGCGGAGATTGCTTCTGAGCTGCCAGAAGGAGAAGGAGGTGGGGAAAAAACACCATTTGCTGTTTAACAAAGGCAAAATTACATTTTTTTAAAAGACTGATAAATTACAGTGTAAAATTGTGAAAAATATGTCAACAACAGATTTGTTAATGTGATTTCTGGATGCACGGTTTAAGAGATGCCAGAACTCTGTGAGATGTTCTGGGAAGTAGTAGCATAAAATATGGTTTTACACCAAATGTATTTATTCCAAAAGCACGAAATTTTATACTCTTATGCCCATATGCAATGCACACATTTGTTCAAATTTTCGGATAAACTAGATATTGTATTCCAGACAAAAATGGCAACATTCTGTCAAAAGCAGACACAAGATCCAACAGTGACGAGGTTTGGAAGAGTATCTGCCACACAAAATATGTGATCAATATATGTTGTTGTTATAAAGATTGTACACATGTAAATATGTATTATGCCAAAAGTAGATTTTATGTTCAAAGGAACAAGGGGAGGATTCTCTGACTCATCAACCCACATCATCACGGTGACAACCAGTTTTCTCCTCCAATCAAGGGAGAGAAGAGACTCTCGCCAATTGCCTTCATAAGGGGCGAGCTTAGGATAAACCAGCACACACCCCTTTATCACATGCATAAAAAGAGACAGCTGAGGACTTAGAAAGACACACAGATTCACCCACTAACCGATTGCTGGCAGAGCACCCTGTGAGAGAACCATCTATTTTCCTTGCTCCTGACTCCAGAAACGTGGCAAACAGAAAGGCCCATTCCATTAGTTGAACCATTTTAAACTAGGCCTTGAAATTCCAGAACCCCAGAAATCTAAGGGGAACAAAAGAAACAGCCGGGCTGTGCTGTAACTGCTTTCCTGCTAAAAGAATTATTACCAGAACCAAAAGATCCCATCCGGTTGTGCTGTGTTGAGACCAGAGAATTTTGTATACCCGATCCAGTCCTGTGTGGAGCTGTAACCAGAACCATTGCAGATCCAGTCCAATACGCTGTGCCTGCAGTCTGTCCCAGAACCAGAATTCCTGAAAAGAATCCCTGACCAGAATCCCTGAGGTTCTGTTTGAAACCCAGATAGTGAGTATCTATAGATAGGACTGTGTCACTAGCATATTTACTGTCCATAGTAATCCCCTATCCAAATACATCTTATCTTGTCTTCAGAACCTGCATTGTTAGAAATCTTTTTGAATTGCCTGAACTCTCTATCTTATCCCTACTATCTTCCTTCTGTACTAGTATTGTTAAAAATATCTTTACGCTGAAATATTTCATCGAAGAAGGCAAGCTCCTTGTTAGGCAGTCGCCCTGATCCAGTTGCTGTGCTCCCGTGTTGTATTTGCTTCTTCATAGTCATCCCCTAGTATAAGAAATCCCATTTGTCTTTTAAAAGTGTTTCCCTGTTTTCCCTTTCTTGCGCCTATATCAGAAAAATGACCTCCACTAAAATGTCCATAACTTTCTCAATGTTCATGCTAAGAACGAAATTTCAACTTTTGCGTGTAGCTCCTATCCACTGCTTTCCACAAAACCAACAGCCGCATCTGAAATCTATATAGTTTTCCCGCAATCGTGATTACCGCTCATGGAAATGTTTGCCACAAATTTTGTTTTAGGACATTTCTATAACGTGTAAAACAGCTTGTGATTGCACCCAACCTCAGTTTTAAGTTTTTGCATTGCTTATTAGTGTGGAATCATTGCTAGTGTTTGTCTGTAACTACCTAAAGCGGCTCCCAATAGAATGTAAAACATTTCAGCAATTTAAGCCATATTTAGTGTTTTAGCCAATCCATTCTCAGGTAACTTTAAAACCATTTTGACAGTTTGCCAATCAATTCTGTTTCTCTCTCGTGTTGCTGGGGGGAAATTGGGATTGATATTTTGTTGAAAATCTGCATTCCTGAATACCTGCTCTCTCTCTTTCTATCTCTTCATTTTGCATATTGGGGGGTTGAGGGGTGCGCAGGGGGAAATAGTAACCACATTACCATTTGATTGAACACACACTTGCAAAAGTATTAATTCTGTGCTGCATTGTTTTGCTCACTACTACTCCTTGTGATCAAAGAGATTGCTTAGCGTTACATCACCCCATTGGTGATTATTGTATACCCATTAAACATAGTGTGATTATATTGTAACTACATAAATAAATATTTTAACTTTGCAAACCAGCCTGATTCCTGGTTCAGTGTGACCGGGTGGGGTGGGTGGGGTTGCAAGAGAGAAGCGTGATATGAGTGGTACATCGTTCAGAATAAAAGAACTTTTAAACACAAATAAATAAATAAGGATTTCAGTTGTGCATTACACGGTAGGCGTTGACTTAGGTGAAGTGCCGGATTGAAATCACTTACACATTGGGGGCTCGTCACGAGATCCTGAATTAAACATACCACTTGTGACAGTCTAATACACCGTGCTAACTGATGGGGTACATAAACCCTGTTGGGCTACCACACTGTGCTACATTGTGAAAACACCCTTCAATAGAAATACTCTAAGGAGTTGGCCTGTTTTGCAAAAATAAAATAACTCCTGTAAGTCAGAAAGGAAATTAATATTTCCGGAATGGCGACCCCAGTAGAAATTAATATGGCAAAAGAACACCTACTGCACAAATTATTTGTCAGGGGTGAATGGACAGAGCAGGATCAGAATGTTTGGCTGCAGGAAATCAAAGAACAAGCCACTGCCACAGGATTAGCTATATGGCAGGATCAGGGTCCATTACACATGGCACTTAGTGAATTGTACATGGCCCCTAAGGTAAAAGAAGAGCAAAGTAAAATTGCTAAAATAGCGGCATATCTGTACCTCCACATTGGAGCAATACAGGAAAAATATGCCGAAAACCTAGATCTGGCAAACAGGCAACTACAATCATTAGAAAAAACCCAAACTGATTGGTTTCTGCAGAGCAAAGGCTACAAAAGAGCAAAGAATCAGAAAATAAAACCAGGCAGTACCTGATAAAAGTAAAAGGAGATCTGGATATCCTGCAGCAAGAGAGGGTAGAGCAGGATACCAAAGTACTGGTGCTGCAAAAAGAGTGCCAAAAAAGTTTGGACTCCCTACTACGGAGCCAACAAAAGCTGGAGCAGCAATCGAACTATAATAGAGTCTGTGCAGAGCAGATAGTCACCCTGCAAAACCGCCTAGAATCCTTAAAAGAGAAAAACAATAAATTAATCCTGAAAGACCTTGACTCCCAAACTGAATTTGATGAAGAGCGCCAGAAAGCTGGTGCACTCCAAAAACAAAGGGACGACCTGGCTGCACAGAGGGGTACTCTAATTCAGGAAAGGGACATCTTCGGCCAGGAGGTCTGTTATTTAAAAACTAAGATGGAAGAAAATCACCAGGCAGGCCCTTCATGGACTGGGTAAGCTCCAAAAAGACTATGAAAAACTGTTAGAGCATGCCAAGTGGGTGGAACATGCTCTAGCAAAGAATATCCAGGCCAGTAAGGACAGGACTCAGGAGGTAACCCTCCTGCAGCAAAAATGTTGCCCAATACTCCAGAATTACACAGGAAGCACAGAGAGACAATGAGGCTCTCTGTGAGAAAAATGACAGGCTCCACAGACAGGTAGCTATGCAGGAACAACTAATAGCGACTAGTAAGGCCTTGATAGAAGAACAAAAGTGTCAGGTTATTGCATATCAACAGGGAGTAGGGGCTGAGAGAGCTGAGGTCTGCTGGGAGAGGGAACACCTGAGCATAACCTCAGGAACCCTGGTAGCAGAGACTTTCATCTCTTCAACTCCATGGACTCTGCCACCCCAATGTCCACTGGCTGACATAAGCCAAGGACCATGGGGATGGTAGACTTCACTCCAAAGGGAAATATGGGGCCAATAGGTCAGCGCCTCCCAGAAATGGATGGGCGGGCATCTGTGTATGGGTTCCCAAGTGCGAGGGCCATCTTCTCTGATCAGGGAGACTCCAATGAGAGGAGAATCAGAGAAATGGATCCTCAGAAATACCACTTGTCCAGAGATCAGACGGTAACATTTAGTGGGGAATTCCATGAGGGTAGGCCCACTAAGAGTATATTAAAAACCTCTTCCCAGCTAGGACAGTGGGGGGGTATTCAGCCAATCCTGGGAGCAAGGAAGAGTCAGAAGACTCTTCTGAGCACCACAGGACCCAAGAAACTAGGCCCCCACATTCTGCCAGCCATTCCCAAGCTTGCAGAATCCGGGAGAGCCTAGAAGACCAGACAGCCTCCTCTGATAGCAGTGCCTCTGAGTCAGAGGATGAGTGGACCAGAGTGACCCGAACTAAAAAAACAACAAAGTCTAAAGGGCCTTGCTCCAGGATCCCCTGAAACAAATAAATGCCAATAGGAGCGTCATTACTCCCTACCACAAGAATGCAAAATATTCGGTTTGGGAGCACCTTCAGCTATTTGAACAGATGATGGACACTTTCCATCTGAAGGACAGCCAAAGCTGTATTCACTATGTGAAGTGGACATTTTCTCCTGAGTACTCTAGCTTCTTTACGGGGCTGAAGGATCAGAATCATTCTATAGGGGGCCCACCCATAGGGGGCCATCCTGAAACATTTTTCTGTTCACAGGAATCCTCAAGAGGCTGGCAAGGCAGCCTATAATTTACAATGTGGAGAAGACCAGGCTCCCCAAGAATTTGTTCAGGAGTTGAAACGGGCCTTTGCGCAGACCACTAGAAGGGTGCACACTGACAGCAAAGAATTTGTAAACACTTTCTTTCAAGCTCTCCCTAAGCGTATTATGACCCAGCTAGTGAGGGACTTTCACAAGAAAAGATCACTAGACTGGGTAATTGAACAAGCAATGCACATTTATGAGGTGCAGAAGCCATTGGAAAATAAAAATTTTGGAAAAAGCCCCAAAACAACCAACACCCCTGCTGCTACTAAAGTGGCGGAGGTGAAGGTTGCCCCCATTTTAGATCTGGAGATGGGGGAGCCTAAAAACCTTCCCGCACAGAATCCAAACAACCCCAAACCCAGAAGGCCCTCGGGCCCATCACAAACAGGGAGCCAGGGAGGTAAGCCCACACATGGGACCCCTAACTCCCCTAACTACATCAGCCCATGTTACAAGGGAAATAGACCCATCCTGGGTTATGTGTGGGCTCCTCCAGCCCAAGGAGGGGGGATCCAACCAGACAGCAGGAAACCCAGGGAACATCCCTCCTCACTTTTCCCCAGAGGGCAGTAATCCCCCAAATACCAGACAAAATTTCTTTCCTAGGCACCCGCCAAATTTCAACCCCCAAAACAACCCATCATTCTTTCCTCACATTCCTGAGCCCAGACAGCCCAATCTGGGAGAGGGGAAGCCAAAGGGAGAGGGGTACCCAAACGTCCCTAACCAGGTTATTTTGTGAGAAGGGATAGCTACCCTTCCCGGGATCAATCCAGGGGAAATATGAGGACCCTGTACCAGCTAGAGCGGGTGTCCCAACTAGAGCGCCAGGTCCAGAACATGGCACAGGATCTGGGTTGCATGCTGAGGGCTCAACAGAACCCCCAGATGAGCATGGAGGCTCAGAATGCCTCAAATCCAGGATCTGGCGCTCCAGAGCAATGACGGTGGAAGAACCCCGACAACCAACCAGTTCCCAGGGAGGAGACACAAGGGGAAGGGGGGTGTAAAGCCTTGGAGGAAGCTTCCTTCCCCACTTGTGAAAAGACCCTGGAAACCCAGGAACCAGAACCAAAATCCCCTGTCCCCCAAAGTCTGCCATCCAAGGAGCGGAGGCGTGGTAGGAGAAATAAAGAGCCCAAAAAGACCCATTTTGAGGAGGAGGTACAACTGTTCCAGTTTGAAGGAGAGGGATCCTCAGAGGATCCCGGGTAAAGGATCTTCTTTTTCAGGGATGGGGGAACTACTCCCAAATAAAAATGGGTCCCAAAGGATGCAAATCCAGACTGGGTAGATGTGGGGACCGAGTTAGCACCACCCATCATCAAACCCCAGGATAACCAGCACGAAAATCCTCTGGTTTAAACCCCTCCTGGTGACTGCCTCCAAAAAGGGGGGGTAGCCCAGAATCAGAACCAGGGGAACCCAAAACGTCCCCCATATCTAGCTGTCACCTTTTTCTTTCCAATTCCCAAGAGCCCAAACAGAATCCTGCCCAAATCACCTTTCTGTCAGTATCCAAATTCAAGACAAGAAACTAACCCACCAGTTGTCCAAAAATGTACATTATCTTTGCCCCCTTGAGTAGAAGGAGGGAAGATGCTATGCCCCAGTCCAAATACAGGGGCAATGTACAATTTTGGCACTGGTGGACACTGGATCCCAAGCTACCCTTCTGTCAAAAAGGGCCTTTGATCAACTGAATTCAGGAAGGGGGGAGGAATACCAAATTCCTCTAACCCCTCTTCCTGGGCAACTTCAGAACTTTAACAGGAAGGAAATTCCCATCGAGGGGATTGCAGATTTGGACATTAGAATTGGGTGACACAAGGTGAAGCACCCGGTCATAGTTGTGACTCCAGAGGGCACACCTTGTTTACTTGGGAATGACATCCTGCGTAGATTGTCACCCCTCATAGATTGTGTAAACACGGTCCTTTGGACCCAGACTAACCGACCAATAAAATTAAAACAGAGTGTCAACCATGTTAGTTTAAACGGCACATGCCACATGGTTGAAGAAAAATCTGACCAAATAGAATTTCACTTCCAGAATAATCAAATCCCAGATGTGACAGTGATTGCAGTAGGACAACAAACTGGTGATGGGGAATCCTCTCTATTTCTGAAAATCAACCTTCCTTCCAGTCTAAGGTGGCATTCCACACTGGAAGGAAACACTCTGAAATTCTTTACTAAATCACAATCCGAAAATCCCATTCCTATAGTGCAGAAAAATGAGAAATCAGCTCAAAGCTTGGCTGATATTCAGAAAATTGGAGAGCAGTTATTCATCCCTATTCAGTTAAATGAAGGGAAGGACTCTGTTCTCGCCCAAGTGTGTGTGAACAATGGTAAGAGCTTCATCAGCGAAGCCATGTTCCGCAAACTCCCAAACGATCCAGCCATTCCCACATTTAAACTGTTAGACAAATGGGAAATGGACCTGGAAACACCCATTTCCAAACATCTCCTGCCTAGCAGGTGTATACTCAAAATTTCCATCGGCAACAAGAGCATAGTCCATAATTGTTGGGTCATGCGAGATGTCTGTGCTGCATTTTATTTAGGCAGTGACATTTTCAATCGCTTTGCTATTAGTTTGGACCTAATAAACGTCAAAGCCTGGTCCTGATTAGCGGGTAATCCCATGGACTTTGATGACCCAAAAAGCATTTCGGTCAGCTCAACTGCTGCCTTATGAAGTTGAAATTCAGATTGGAGAGGAAGTCACCATCCCAGAAAGGACCCGACAATTCTCATTGGAAATAAAAATTAAAAGAGGACAGAAACTGAAAAACCCTAACGCCTATATTCATCTCAATGCTCATTTCCAACAGCAATGGTTGGGGGTAAACCCAACACCATTAGTCAGCATCGAACACAACACCATTCCAATAGAGGTGGATAACAGCGACCTAAAGATTATCACTCTGGCCGCAGGCACCATTATTGGAATGGCGGCTGATGACCGACATTTTTCCATAGATTTAGGTAATGAACTGTTAGGACCAATCCCCAAGGACTGTTTTGACAGTGATATCAATGATGACCCAACCTCAGACAGAATCTTCACCCGCCATGGGGGGAATTTCCTGGGTTACACTTCCTGCCCTTATGGTAAGGAAGATGAGACCTGTGACTTCAGGAGGGATGAGGTGATCTCTCATGTCTGCGAGGACTGCCTTCCACACCTGAAGCCACCAGTCCAAATCTGCACTTTGACCAGGGACTTCCCCACCCAGCTGGAGGAGGCCACTGAGATAGCCAAACCGGAAGTCTTTCCAGGCTTAAGGCAGATGGTTGAAGAGAGTGTCACCCTAGCTGATGCCTGTGAGACTCAGGAGCAAGAGCAAAAATTGAAACAAGTTTTCTTAGATTTTCAAGATCTCTTTGCGGTGGACTCATATGACTGTGGTCACACCGACATCCACACAACAACAATTCCCACGGACCCTGGCATGAATCCAGTGTTTGTGAAGCAATATCGCTTGCCTCTCGCATCAATGGAGTCCCTTACTGAAATAATTAAGAACCTTGAGTCCCGTGGGATAATTGGTCCAGTCCACAGCACCTTCAATAATACAGTGCTGGGGATTTTGAAACCAAATGGCCAGTGAAGACTCTGTGCTGACATAAGGGAGCTCAACAAGCGGGTCCATACTTCCCGATGGCCTCTTCCCTACATTGACCAAGGGCTGGCCCAGATCCAGGGGTCAAAGGTATTCACTTCCATTGACCTGACCAATGGGTACTGGACTGTACCTGTCAGTAGGGAGGACCAATACAAGCTGGCTTTCACCTTCGGGGGAAGCAATACACTTGGACCCAGACTCCCTTTGGATACATCAACTCTGGAAATTAATTTAACATTTTTCTATACAAGGCATGCCCGACTTGGGTGAAAGAGGTAACCTGGCCTATTTAGATGATGTTCTAGTCAAAAGCTCCACTGTGGAGGAACACATAGCGGAGATCTGTTATGTCCTGACACAGTTGAGGGCTGCCGGAGCAAAACTCTCCTTTCAGAAGGCACAGTGTTGCAGAACCCGTGTCAATTTCTTGGGGCATGAGATAACTCCTCAGGTTCTCTGTAACAAGGAAAAGAAAGTGGAAGTACTCCAGAAATTAAAAGACCCCACAACTCTGCGGGAACTAAGGAGCCTCCTTGGACTAACTAATTACAGCAGAAAGTTCATTGAGGATTACGCAGAGATCACAAGACCTTGATCCCTCTTTTGAAGGGAGTGGGGTCCAGAACAAGCCGAGGCAGTAAGACAATTCAAAAAAATCCTCTCACAAGCGCCTTGCCTAGCTTACTGTGTCAAAAACAAGGAGTTCTTCTTGGAGACAGGGTTCTCAAATACATGCTTGACCGAAGTATTATATCAAAAGCATGACAAGGTCAATAAAGTAATCTCCTATGCGAGTAAGACGTTATCCTCTGTGGAGGAAAAGTTCAACGATTGTCAGAAGGCACTCCTGGCAACAGTGTGGGCATTGAAGAATTACCGCCCATTTATCCAGGGGGAACACATCATAGTGGAGACTCCACACCAGCCTCTGCAATATCTCCAAAGTGACAGAATCCGGCCCGGAAATGTGAGCAATTCCCGAATTACTTCCTGGATTCTGTCAATGCAAGGCTTTCCTGTGGAGGTCAGATATGGCCAAAACAAGAAGAGTCCCTCGTGCAAGGTCTGGCTGACTTGCATGATTGTGCCAGAGAAAACTGTCTCAAGGACGAAAGTCTTAAAATCAAGGACAATATGGAGGCATACCTTGATTCCCCAAACAAAGTCTATGAAGAAGACCAGTGTGAGGGAATGCCCACTGTCTATGTGGATGGGTGCTCCTACCATGTTGACAACAATGGGGATAAAGAACTTGTGGCCGGCGTACGGAATGCATGGGTGAATGATGCCTCAGAACCCTCTGCTGGGTACACGTGGCAGAGTTGATGGCTGTGCATCAAGCCATCCTCACTGCTGTCCAACACCAAATCCACAAACTGGTCATAATCACTGATTCGGATTATGTACGGAACAGGTTTGTGGAGCACCTGGTTAATTGGAAAACCAGAGGCATGCTATGTGCTAATAACAAACCATTGAAACATGGGAAATTTATCCAAAATATTGATGATCTGGTCACCTCGAATGGGATGACCATCTACTGGAAAAAGATTAAGGGTCATTCTAAAGTAGAGGGACCCGACAAAACTTTAAATGACCTTGCTGATCACCTGGCCAAAACTGGAGGCATCCAAGGGGATCTACTTGAGATCGAGTCCCTGTTTGGAGAAATCCAGGTCACTGCTATCACTAGGTCCCAGACAAATGCTCACAATGAACTCCCAACTGCCCAATGGAGTAAGGAGACCCCAGATGCTGATTTGATTACGGCTCAAAAAGTGGATCCAATAATTGGTAAGTTTTATCAACACATTGAGGACCCTGAGAACTTTCTCTTGATGGAAAAGAAAGAGAAAGAGAAAGAGAAAGAGGATCTCAGAGTGTTGATGAAATGTCCAAAAATGTTCAGAATCCAAGACGGTTTGTTGGTAAGGAGATCCATAGCTGGTATGGCCAATGGGTCGCCCCTACCTCATTCCGAAGCCTGATGCTAAGTCACGCCCATGATGCGGACACAGCTGGTCATCGGGGGTTTCATACAACACTAGAAATCTTGAGAGAGGTTGCATACTAACCACACATGGGGCAGGACCTCAACCAATACTTTTCAGTAATACAGTGTGTGGACATTCCTTTGTGGGAGTTTGGGGACTACACTGCACTTAGGAACCAGCCTGCATTACCTCCTGAGAAGCTAGGCCTTGATTGCTCGACCACGTAACAATAATAGAGAATCTTGGAAGGGGTCCTCTGTGCCTCTCCTCTGCCATATAGAGAGCAGAAGCACAGACACCCCCTCCAGTCTTTACACAGACAAATGCTCACAATTAACTCGCAACTGCCCAGTGGAATTAGGAGACTCAGATGCTGATTTAATCACGGCACAAAAAGGGGATCCAATCATTGGTAAATTTTATCAACACATTTAGGATCCTGAGAACTTACCCCTGACGGATACCGATTGCATTGGGAAAGAGGACCTCAGGGTGTTGATGAAATGTCCCAAAATGTTCTGAATCCAAGACGGTTTGTTGGTAAGGAGATCCATATCTGGCTGTGACCAGTTGGTGGTCCCTATCTCATTCCGAAGCCTGATGCGAAGCCATGCCCCTGATGTGGTCACAACCGGTCATCGGGGTTTCATACTACATTAGAAATCTTGCCAGAGGTTGCATACTGGCCACACATGGGGCAGGACCTCAACCAATACTTGAAGGGGTATCTTGTGTGTGCACAATTTCAGCCAACATCCCTCACACACTGTGCTCCCCTCCAAAAGAGGGGGATGACACTGCCTTGGTCAGATTTACAAGTCGATTTTATCGGGCCCATGATTCAATGCTCTAGGGGGAACAAGTACATGTTGACTGTGACATGCTTGTTCACTAAATGGGTGGAATGTCTCCCCACCCCAAATTGCAAGGCAGAAACAGCAGCTGCCTTGATGATCAACCACATCTTCTTGCGTTTTGGACTACCCCAAAGGATTGAGTCAGACCGAGCTAGTCACTTCACTAGCGAAGTGATGACAAAGATGTGGGAGATACTCGGGGTCAAAAGGACACTACACATTGCCTACGGCCAACCTCTAGTGGTAGAGTTGAGAGATACAACAAGACAAGTGTGAGCATATTAAAAAAGTGTATGCCAGATACTGGGCCAAGTTGCGACATTCGATTACCTCTTGTCCTGATGGCCATCAGATCTACCCCTTCTTCTGCAACTAAAATGTTGTCGTTTGAGCTGATGACTGGACGAAGGATGGTGCTTCCCCAGCATCTGCTCTACAGAACCCAAGAGCAGACCTTGATAAATGCCTCCACAACTCATGAGTATGTTGAGAATCAGAGAAAAACCCTTCAACATGCTTTTGCCTATGCTCAGCGGAATCTAGAAAGATCTGCAGACAGTATGATGACCCACGATGACCTTAAGACAACTAAAACAGAATACCAAGTAGGAGACCGGGTCTACTTGTACAATTTCCAATGGAACCAGGCCAAACAGCGCAAATTTCTTCCTAGCTGGCGGGGTCCTTTTGAAATTGTAGACAGAATCTCACCAGTCACCTACAAAATCTGTATCCACAAAGGCAGTTTGGCAGAAGCGGAAGATAAGTGGGTCCACATCAACCAACTGAAGTGTTGCCATCCTAGACACACTCTGCAGCAACTAGAGGAGCCATCTGGAAACCCAAAGGGGGACATTCCGGATCCCTAGAAAATTACAATTATTAAAAACCATTCCACCTGTTAAAATCAGTAGTAATTACAGGCAGGAAAGATTTCAATTGTATGTCCAATGTATACATCTGCCCCACTACATGAATAGTGGTGGGGAAATGTCCGTAACCTTGTTCTGTTCTGTCATCATAGTACTGAAACCCTGGATTCTAAGCACCAAGGAGGACCACTTGCGGACCGGAAGGAAAGACGCAAGGGGACCGGAGTATCGCTCCATACTCCCATCCGGAACCGGCGAGGAGAACCTGTCGATCCAGCACTGATGGGAGAAGCAGACACATTTTTCCACTTGGACCAAAAAGAAAGATTGACATCCCAATCTCCCGACTTCCCCTTGACAGGTGGTCAAATTAAAGTAGCGAGGGGGGCTTTGTGGAATGTATTAACCCACTAATGCTCTGCCCTGTGGCATCACTGTGTGCTGATGGTGCCAGAATTATCAAAATGGCTGCAAAATCCCTATGCGTGTCAAAACCTATTGAAATTGTGCCTTACAACACGAAAAGATGTCTGCCAAATCTATCATGCATGTTGTCAGTGGTGGAACGGAGACCTCACTGCTGAAACATGTCAATGGGCTTCACAACAAGTAAAAATGGAGACTGCATGAAAAGCAGTGTTCTGCTGAAAGGAATCCAGAATCTTGTTTTCAAATCTTTTCCTTGGTTGCTGAAAATACAGAATGCCATTCCAAAACACCATCAAACATCCAATATTCTTGCTGGGAGTTACTAGTCACTTCATTCAAGAAATCATTATGAACATACAATGTCATGAAATGCGGAATTTGTCATCAAAACATTCACAGCAAATGTGCCTGCCAGAGAAATCTGTCAAAGTCTGGGCGCAGTACCAGCGGCCGCCTGCATGACAGCTGTCAGTAGATTGCATCATAAGGATTTAAACTTGTACCATTGAAATCTAATGTCTGAAAACTAAGTGACCTGTTATTGAGAGTAACCTAGGTTGTAACTATTTAAATCCCATGGTTTAGAAGCTGGAATAAGTGTTCTAGCTGCTTGTTTGAAAATTGCAAGTTTGTTTTAACCAAAGAAAAAAAAATGTAACAAAATGACATTGAATTTAAGCTGCCTCAAAGCCACCCAACCAGTATGATAGCTTCCCCCAAGGAAGGCCCGGAAATCACACCTCTGTGAGGATTATATCAGGGGAGGAGATCTTGGGCTGCAGGGGAAGAGGACATTGGACTTCCTCTGGTTGAAAGGATATGCAGAGTGTGAAGAGTCATAAACGGCCTCTCCCAGAAGGAAGGGGGGAGAGATTGCTTCTGAGCTGCCAGAACGAGAAGGAGGCAGGGACAAACCACCATTTGCTGTTTAACAAAGGCAAAAGTACATTTTTTAAAAAGACTAATAAATCACTGTGTAAAATTGTGAAAAATATGTCAACAACAGATTTGTTAATGTGATTTATGGATGCACGGTTTAAGAGATGCCAGAACTCTGTGAGATGTTCTGGGAAGTAGTAGCGGAAAATATGGTTTTACACCAAATGTATTTATGCCAAAAGCACAAAACGTAATCTTATGCCCATATGCAATGCACACATTTGTACACAATTTTCGGATAAAGTAGATATTGGGCCTCATTACGACTTTGGAGGTAGCCATGGCCTTAATAAGGTCATGGCTGCCTCCAAAACTGTATCCGGGTTCCCTGAATGGGGAATTACCGGGCCATTTTGAGTTTGGAGGGCCCGGTAATTCCTCCTTCAGGGAACCCGGACCTGGACCTTTTCCCATTCCCATTTGAGCCCCCATAGGGCTCAATGGGAATGGGTGCAGGAGCTAACAACGGGCCAATTACGATCGCCCCGTTGTTAGCTCCCTGGTCCCCTCACGGGACCCGCTCTAGCCGTCTGGTAAAACCAGACATCCACATCGGGTCCTGCGAGGGAACCTCGTAATATTGCGGAATGGGTTTAACGGTGCCGCCACCATTAGCGGCGCCTGTTAACCCATTCTGCAATACTTGTAATGAGGCTCATTGTATTCCAGACAAAAAGGCAACATTTTGTCAAAAGCAGACACAAGATACGACAGCAACGAGGTTTGGAAGAGTGTCTGCCACACAACATATGTGATCTATATATGTTGTTGTTATAAAGATTGCACACATGTAAATATGTATTATACCAAAAGTAGATTTTATGTTCAATGGAACAAGGTGAGGATTCTCTGACTCACCAACCCACATCATCATGGTGACACCCTGTTTTCTCCTCCAATCAAGGGAGAGAAGAGACTCTCGCCAATTGCCTTCCTAAGGGGTGAGCTTAGGATAAATCAGCACACACCCCTTTATCACATGCATAAAAAGAGACAGGTGAGGACTTAGAAAGGCACACAAATTCACCCACTAACCGATTGCTGGCGGAGCACCCTGCGAGTGAACCATCTATTTTCCTTGTTCCTGACTCCAGAAACTTGGCAAGCAAAAAGGCCCATTCAATTAGTTGAACCATTTTCAACTATGCCTTGAAATTCCAGAACCCCAGAAATCTAAGGGGAACAAAAGAAACAACATGGCTGTGCTTTAACTGCTTCCCTGCTAAAATAATTATTACCAGAACCAAAAGATCCTATCTGATTGTGCTGTGCTGTGACCATTGCAGACAGGATCCAGTCCTGTGCCGAGCTCTGACCAGAACCACTCCAGTCCAATCCGGTGTGCCCGGCAGTCTGTCCCAGAACCAGAATTCCTGACCAGAATCCCTGACCAGAATCCCTGAGGTTCCATTTGAAACCCAGATAGTGAGTATCTATAGTTAGGACTGTGTCACTAGCATATGTACTGTCCATAGTAATACCCTATCCAAATCCATCCTATCTTGTCTTCAGAACATGCATTGTGAGAAATCTTTTTGAATTGCCTGAACCCTCTATCTTATCTGTTACCCGGGGCTCAAGGAGTTAACACTCTCGAGCCCCCGCCATTGGGAAGGCGGAGCCTGATTGAAGAAAGGGGTTCTAGGGCACGTGCGCTTAAGCGATTATTACTCCATAGTTGTAAAAGAATAAAGACGTTCCTCCAATCCCTCCGTGTGTGCATCCTTCATTGGGCCTAGATCCCTAGGCAACATTTGGCGACGAGGATTTCTCCCGCACACCAGAGCCCTCCTCCAGCAGCAGTCCGCTGCTTCCGCGCTCGTGCTGCAGGAGACCCTGCGAGCCTCCTCCTCCTGCTCCTCTTCCGCGCAACACGGCAATCCGCCGGATACGCTCAGGCGGCTACCGGCCCGCTGAGCCTCCTCCTCCAGAACCCTGCAGAGGCGATCCCGCCCACGTCCTCCCTCCCGGACCATAGAATTCGCCAACGAAACCGCCTCGCTGAAGAAGACGCCCGGACCACCGGACATCCGAAGGGCGCCGGGGCGCTCGTGGACCCGCTCGAGGCCTACCAACCTCGCCCAGGCCTAACTTTCAGGCACCATGAGCACTCCACCCTCCAACCCGGGTTCCAGCCAGGGACCTCAACCACCGCGGGCGGCGAAGTCGATACAGCTGCGGTTGCCCCCACCATTCACCATGACACCCCAAGCAACCAAAGGGCCCAGGTGGACAGACTGGATGGATGATTTTCATCACTTTGTGAGGGGATCCGGCGACGGGGACTCCCCCAACATAAGAGACATTTTCCTCAACTTGTAGGGGGGGAAATCAAAACCGTCGTAAAAGCAATTCCGGCAGCTGAACAAGACACCTTCCCCAATTTGATTAGGGCGTTAGACAAACTGTTGATCATCGAGGTCAATCGGGACTACGAAAGATATCTGTTCAACCAGTGCACCCAACTGCCACAAGAGACTGTAGATGAATTCATCAAACGTCTACGAGTGAAAGGGATGAACTGCCAGTTTGACGCGTTCTCGTTGGAGGAAGCCATACGGCTGAGGGTGATCGAAGGCTGCCTCTCCCCCGCACTCAAGAAGAAGCTGCTAAAAAAACCTCTCACCATACCTGAAGTGAGTGAACTCGCTCGCATCCATGAGAGGGTGGATGCGCAAGCCTCATCCATGGGACGCTCCGGCAACCCTAATCCAGACACGGGTGAGCTCATAGCTGCCATACAGCCGCCCCGTCAAGGCGACAGGGGCCCACAGCCATACAGACTACCGGCGACCCCTGCAATGCCCGCCGCACGCCAACAAAGACAGTGCTACTGCTGCGGAATGTCCTTCCCCCACTCAGGGTCATGTCCGGCCCTGTCCCAAAGATGCACCAATTGCGGGAGAGAGGGACATTTTCAATCGGTCTGCAGGGAGGGCGTACCATTCCCCCCGATGCGACCCCAAGTGGCCACCAGGATGCCTTTCCGGCCACAGCCACTGCAGTATAATCAGCCCAGACCTTACCAGCAAGGGTTCGGGCAGAGGCGCTACGTCAGAGCGATCGACGAATACCAACCGGCAGGATACGCTCCACAGTACGACCAGGCCGAACAGCCCAGACACTTCACGGATGAATACGACGACCCTCCTGCGGACTACAGGCCTGAGACACTCTGCCAGGACGACCAGGGGATGGCCTACTACGCACCTTACGATCAATACGACCACGACGAGTTCGTCAACCTCATACTCGACAACGAAGAAGCCAGGGAGGCCCCGAAAATCCCGATCAAGATGGGGAACTGCCAATTTCAGTTTATGATCGACTCTGGTGCCACGGTGAACATTATGGGCGAGCAGGATTATGACCGGATACCACACCTGCCGCCGCTGGACCCGTCCCGGTCCAGAATTTTTCAATGGGGGGCTGCCACCCCGCTACAGACAGTGGGACAATATACCCAATGCCTCCTTCTAAATGGGCGGCAAGTGAACGCGACCATTCACGTCATCCGGTCCCTCGCCAAGAGTCGATGCTTACTCAGTTACCACACAGCATCGCGCCTGGGTCTGAACGAGATCCACATGAACGCGGGTGACGTGATCACCACTACCTCGAGCAGCCCAGACCTGAGAAACACCACGGGGTCGATAGCATTCCACCAGACTCAGTCGCTCGTCTCGCAGGACGACATCGCGAGAAGTTTCCCCAAACTGTGCACGGGGCTAGGAAAACTCCAAGGGCCCCCCATCAAGCTGCACATCGACCCTAACGTGCGTCCAGTGCCGCAGCACCCCAGGAGGGTCGGGTTCCACCTTCAGGAGGCAGTATCAGAGGCGCTCCGCCAACTCCTCCGCGACGGCATCATAGAACCGGCGACAGGGCCGACTCTGTGGGTTCCCCCCTTGTGGTAGTACCCAAGGAAGGGGGAAAGATCCGGCTGTGTGTGGACATGAGGGTGGCCAACACAGCAATACAACGGGAGAGACACCCGGGACCATGCATCGAAGACATGATTGTGCAGCTAAACAGCGCTCAGATGTTCTCCAAAGTAGACCTACTCCAAGGATACCATCAGCTGGAGCTCCATCCCGACTCCAGGGCCATTACGACGTTCGCGACGCACAACAGCCTTTTCAGGTATCGGAGACTGAACTTCGGAATTTCCTCCGCTGCAGAGATTTTCCAGGAAGCGATACGACAGATAATCAGACCTATAAAAGGGGCTCTGAATTACAGCGACGATATTCTCATCTTCGGATCGTCCAAGGAGGCCCACGACACGGCACTGCACGACACCTGTGAAGCCCTTCAAAAGGCAGGCCTCACACTGAATATCTCAAAATGCCGCTTTAGCAAAACGAAACTCAAATTCTTCGGACATATTTTCTCCAGGGAAGGCATGATGCCTGACCCTGACAAGGTCGACACGATTACCAACCTCAGCGAACCCCTACAGGTGGCGGACGTCCGCTGGTTTCTCGGCATGGCGGGCTACTGTGCGAGGTACATACCCCACTACGCCTCCCTCACAGACCCTCTGAGAAAGTTGCTGCAGAAGGAGTCGTCGTTCGATTGGACCCCGGCGTGTCAACAAGCCTTCACAAACATCAAGCAGGCCTTCACGGAAGCCCACCGCCTCGCATATTTCAACCCAGCATGGCACACTGAGGTGGTGGTGGATGCCAGCCCAGTCTGCCTTGGCGCCATCTTGGCTCAAACCAGTGGCGCAGATGTTAACCCCAGGCATGTGGTCGCCTATGCGAGCAGAGCGCTGTCGACGCCAGAGCTGGCCTATTACCAGGCCGAGAAGGAGAGCTTGGCGGCGGTCTGGGCATGTGAACACTTTCACAACTTCATCATCGGGAAGAGGTTCACTCTGATCACCGACCACCAGGCGCTTCTATCCCTATTTGGCAACCCGCACACCAAGATGCCGCCGAGGATCGAGCGGTGGGGCATCCGCCTCCAAGAATACGATTATGACATTGTACACCGACCGGGTGGTGACCTCAACCCTGCGGACTACCTGTCACGACACCCTGTTGGAGCCCCGCTCACCCGGAAGGGCGACGTTGCCTATGTACAATATGTGGCCTCCCACTCACTGCCGCCGGCGTTGTCCCTAGAAAGGGTTGCCGCTGCGTCCGCAGCTGACCCAACGACAGCCCTGGCGATCAGCCTCACGTCGACCAGCAAATGGAAAGATCATCACAGATCCATACTAGCCCATCCAGGAGTGAACAAACAGGGGATTGAGCGGCTGGCTCGGGTGCATGGGGAACTTGCAGTGAAAGACAACAACATTCTGCTAAGAGGGTGCAGGATCGTCATTCCCGCCACGCTCAGGAGTGAGGTGGTCAGCGTCGCCCATGAAGGCCACAGAGGAGCCGAAAACACGAAGAAACAGCTCAGGTGCCATGTGTGGTTCCCCTTCCTGGATGCCGCTGTCGATGAGTGGGTAAGGAACTGCCATGCCTGTCAGTGTACAGCCCCTGCTGAACGTCCGCCCCCACTCCAACACACTCAAATACCTGATCGCCCATGGGAACGGATAGCCATGGACTTCTATGGGCCCACTGAAGCAGGCGACTACCTCCTACTCTTCATAGACGAACATTCGCGGTTCCCTATAGTGAAGGTGGTCAACTCCACAGCATTTCCCCAGGTGGCGGCGGCGATAGAGGAGGTCTTCAGCGAGTGGGGGATCCCCAAATGGGTCAAAACTGACAATGGACCACCGTTCTGTGGGCATGAGTTTGCGACATTGGCAGAGCACCTGGGTTTCAGACACATGAAGATAACCCCCCGACACCCTCAAGCGAACGGAATGGCTGAGCGCTTTATGGCGTCGATCAAAAAGACAATACAGAGAGCACGACTTGACGCAGTCAATGCGCATCAGGCACTGTGTCGTCTTTTAAGAGACTACCGGAACACTCCTCATGATGCTACAAATAAGACGCCCGCCGAACTCATGTTTCGCTACGAGGTGCGAACCCGCATTCCGCGAAACCTGTCAAGTGCAGAGCCGGTCGACGAGGATCTACTCCAAAGGGATGCTGAGGCAAAAGAGAACGCGAGGTTCCGTACTGATGCACGGCGCGGAGCGGTGACACCAGAGTTTCACATAGGTGATGAAGTCCTGGTACAACAGCCAACTACCAGGAAGACGGATCCGCGTTTTGCTCCAGGTCCCATGAGGATAGTCGCAGTGAAAGGCACGATGGTGACAGCTGAAGATCAGAACAGAGCTGTCACCAGGAACTGTCAACAGTTCAGACACTACGTCAGAAGAGAAGGTGCAGAAATACCACAGAGGGCTGTCTCCCCAGAACCACGGATGCAGCGGGATGATATGTGGATTCCCCCAGAGGGAGATCCTGGAGAGACGAGCCAAAGAGCGGTAACTCAAGAGGTTTCAGAGCCCGAAACTCAAGGTGAGAGGCCGCAACGAATCATAAGGAAACCGATGAGACTTGTTGAAGAGTGTTAAGGTGTTGTTTAGGCACAGAGTGTTAAGTTGATGTTTGGACATATTGTTCGGGGGTAGTGTTACCCGGGGCTCAAGGAGTTAACACTCTCGAGCCCCCGCCGTTGGGAAGGCGGAGCCTGATTGAAGAAAGGGGTTCTGGGGCACGTGCGCGGAAGCGATTATTACTCCATAGTTGTAAAAGAATAAAGACGTTCCTCCAATCCCTCCGTGTGTGCGTCCTTCATTGGGCCTAGATCCCTAGGCAACATTATCCCTACTATCTTCCTTCTGTACTAGTATTGTTAAAAATATCTTTGCGCTGACATATTTCATCTGAAGAAGGCAAGCTCCTTGGCAGGCAGTCGCTCTGATCCAGTTGCTGTGCTCCCGTGTTGGATTTGCTTCTTCATAGTCACCTCCTAGTACAAGAAATCTCATTTGTCTTTTAAATGTGTTTCCCTGTTTTCTCTTTCTTGTGCCTATCTCAGAAAAACGACCTCCACTAAAACGTCCATAACTTTCTCAACTGTCATGCTAGACACGAAATTTCAACTTCTGCTTGTAGCTCTCGTCCACAGCCTTCCATATAACATGTAAACCATCTTGTGATTGCACCCAACCTCAGTTTTAAGTTTTTGGATTGCTTATTAGTGTTGAATCATTGCTAGTGTTTGTCTGTAACTACCCAAAGCAGTTCCCATTAGAATTTAAACCATTTCAGCAATTTAAGCCATATTTAGTGTTTTACCCAATCCATTCTCAGGTAACTTTAAAACCATTTTGACAGTTTGCCAATCAATTCTGTTTCTCTTTCGTGTTGCTAGGGGAAAATTGGGATTGATATTTTGTTGGAATTCTGCATTCCTGAATACCTGCTCTCTCTCCTTCTATCTCTTTATATTGCATATTGGGGCTTTGAGGGGTGCGCAGGGGGAAATAGTAACCACATTACCATTTGATTGAACACACACACGCAAAAGTATTAATTGGGTGCTGCATTGTTTTGCTCACTATTACTCCTTGTGATTAAAGAGATTGCTCAGTGTTACATCACCCCATTGATGATTATTGTATACCCATTAAACATAGTGTGATTATATTGTAACTACATTAATAAATATTTTAACTTTGCAAACCAGCCTGATTCCTGGTTCAGTGTGACTGGGGAAGTTCCAAGAGAGGGGCGTGATATGAGTGTTACATCGTTCAGAATAAGAGAACTTTTAGACACAAATACATAAATAAGGATTTCAGTTGTGCATTACATGATAGGCGTTGGTGAAGTGCTGGATTGAAATCACTTACAACCCACAAGCGAATGGTGTGTGTGAAAACTACAACGGATTGCTTAAAGAAGCCGTAGCCAAGACTAAAAAGAGTCTCAACAAAAATTGGTTGCATTGCCTGCCTTTAGCCCTGTTCGTATTGTGAAACAAGCCTGGGTCTGACCACCATTTAAGCCCACACGAGGTGATAATAGGACGGCCCATGCAACTTCCCCTGGCTCCTCCCACTAGAGCAGTCAAAGATGCGGAAAGCCCAGCAAATGTATTGGGTCAGGAAAAGTATGAATATGTGACTTCCTTGATTGCTAGTGCCTCTTTTATCTCTCACGAAATGTGACGCCAGGAGGGGCCTGAAGCTGGCGAGGGCAGTGACAGAGTCAACAGCCCTAAGGACTTACTTAAGCAGCCACCTCTATACCCAGGAGACCAGGTTCTCCTTAGAAATGTCTCTAGATGGTGGGATACGCCTATGTTCAGGGGCCCTGACACCGTCGAGGCAGTGACTGAAAGAGCTGTTAAGTTAACTGGAAAAAGCGTTTGGAACCACTTGGGCATCATCAAGCCCTACAAAGATGTCTCCTCACCTGGCAATGATATCGACAGGGCCAACGATCCTTAACAAGGAAAGCAATGAGACAATTTGGAATCAGCACTGCCAGGCAGAGGACACCCAATGGTTACTCTATTACGGGCAGCAGAGTTAGGGCAAGGTCTTCCTACACATCCAGATTAAGGGTATACTGCTCTTTTTCTTTCCGCACACATTCCTTGTGAGCGTGTAACTGTTTTATTGCATTTCTTCCATAATGCCCCCTGATCTGCAACCTGATGCCTTCCAAAGCCAATTTGTCCACTTTATTAGAAGGTGCAAAGGATTTCAAGCTCATCCTCCTAAAGTGTATTATCATGTCTTCATAGCTTATTTGCCCAAGCTTACCCACAACTCGAACAAGGAAACCCATCTGTCCTCACAGTCTTCAGGGATCCTAGAATTCGGACTATGTGGGAACAACTAGTATTTTTACCCAGACAGATTATATGCTCAACGTGGCTTGAACTACGACAACACTAACACTCTGACATTCTGTTTTTGTGCATTTTAGGCATGCAACTGATATTTTCAAGCTGCATGGGCATCCAAGCAGCACTGGTAATGGAAGGGATTATTAAAAACATGCTCATCTTGTCTTGTTTTGTTTTTGCTTTTCTCTTTTGGTGAAAATCTCTTGTATCTCGTGAAATCACTGTACCCTCTACTAACATTACCCCTACTCCAGCAGGTGGAACGACCATGTCAGGTGGACAGGGGAGCACTATAAGCACAGTAAGGAGAGGTAAGAGCAGTCATGACACAGAAGTGGGGGAGGTGAACCAATGTCTCACTGACACTGCTCGAGTGTTTAACAATATGTGGTCCAAGCGCATGACCAAAGTAGGTAAATAAACCTCTGGGGAGAGCTGCTATATCTGCTCAAAAATCCCCTATGCCACGCGTGCCTCCAGAACGTTTATAGCAACTGAAATATCAGCAGCATGAGCACAATGCCTCATGTACCTATCCATGGTCACAACCCGAGGAAGATTCCAACGGAAAACAGCCACATTGAAATGGATGTCTTAGGCAACATTCCCTTATGAAGATATTTATATAAAGACTCATGACGATGAACACTTACTGGCAATTAAACCACACTATAAAACATATAGCTCACAGGCCACAGAAAGGAGAGACAGAAACAATAACACTAAAAGAATTACCCTGCCCAAAGAGGCGGGTGAAGGAAATAGGAGGCTAATTAGTATGTTGGGAAAAACCATAAATGCTGGTGTACGGCCAAGTATACACAGCAGACTGAAGGAAAGAAGGAGTAGTTGGAAGCAAAGCACACACCCTAGCGCAAGCACCAGTGAACACAGTGCAAGGAGAAAATGACAAGTGCCCGAAGGAATGGGATTTGAGCACTAAGTTTCTAACCTTGGTAGACAATGAAGCTAGACCAATACCCATAATACCACTGAAGAAAGCAGCATTATTTTGCCAGAATTAAGGTGCAGTTAAGGTTGGAGATAACACAGAGTGCAGATTCACAGAGATGCATCCAGCAATGAAGATGGGCACCAAAGTTTTATTGGACCACTATTGGGAATGTGGATCCTAGGCATACGTGATGCAGCCACCCAACTGTGCAGAGGTTTGGTCGTTGGTACACATCAATATCCCAGCACTGGTAGAAGGACGTGAAGATTGATGACTTTCCTAAAATGGATGGCAACAAGAGAAAGAAGAGATCCGTGGAAGTAGAAGAAAAGGGAAGAAAGAAATGATCTGTAGAAGTGAGTAGAGGGAAGAGAGACAACTATTTCTCATTAGAATCAGAAGCATCACTAGATGATGCACCACCTGAACATCAGCTGTTCAACAGGACAGAGATGTTGTTCACGTCAGTGGTTCGAGCTGTCCAGATATATACAAATGTGAAGTGGTTGCAGATAACCAAATGGGAGCTGATACAGACAATAAACTTTACAGTAAACAGCTTCAATGCAATAACAGGAGAGCTCCGAGCAGTAAGGTTAATGGCACTCCAAAAGGAGGAGTTTGCACCAAGATCAGGAATTCCTGTTGCACATTTGGTCCTGCCAATGACGGAGGGAATGGCACACTGACAGAAGCAGTGACAAGATTATCGAAAAAATGCACGCCAAGAAGGAGAAGCCAAGAGGACAGGAAAAGACCAGAGTTGGCTGTCATACATATGGTCCTGAATGCCATCGTGTTAAGCAGAAGGACTGAAAGTATCACTATGTTGTATTTGTTTATTACTTGTATCACGCGCCCAACCCAGGGGTAACTGGGCGCTTGAGAATGTAGGTTACAGGTTGCAAAAGGTTATGCCAATAAATAACAAAAGGAATGACCCTGGTTACAGTTGGGTCGATAACAAGTTACAGTGACCCTTGTTACAGTTGGGTCGGTTTACAAGATACACAGATAATAGGCAACGCTGTACGATGGTTGTATTGGGATCTGTAACTGAGGTGGCTGGTCCCTTAATGGGAAGGGTTGTTGGTTAGCCACGTTTTTAGCCACTAGGGGCACAAATATTAGTACAAGTGGGACTGTGTGTGCTGAAGATCTGTATTACACAATGCTAAAAACTAATGAGAAGAGAATAGGGATGACGGTGATGGTGGATATGAATATGGAGAAGGAAAAAGACACGATAGTAGAAGAAAGAGACAACCTGAGGACAAGGATAAAAGAATGCCAATTGTTCCCGACTGAGATGATAACATTCAAAAATCCATTAGACAACAAACCAAGAGAAATGGTTATGGTGCAACTCAGAAGGAGACTGTAGCTATTTGATCTGGAGTTTCAATGATCATGCAAATTACTATGGACATCTTGGAGGATTAACAAAGATATGGCACCAAGAGCAAAAGTGACGAAGTATGGAGGATTGGTCAATATGTTATCCACAGGGGGGACTGAAGAGAGTGTCCCAGGAACGCCCCCCTTCACCCCATGAACATGACGGCCTGACGATTCAAGAACGCACAAAGTCACTCATTATTCAGACAACCCCCAGGAGCACCAGTGACTGATAAGTATGCAGAGAGATGTTCTCTCAGACAGCCATTCCACCCTTATCCAGTGAATGTCTTTATGGATACAGGTGCCTCAACAGTGATCATGGATCCAAATGCTATGATGAATAATGTGAACTTAATGCCGAGAAACCACTGTGCTAACATCATTAGTGACACCACGACATAGCCACATTAGTCATGAATCACATAAAGGGCTCTATGATTCCCAAAGATGAGAAGAAGAAGAAGAAGAAGAAGAAGAAGAAGAAGAAGAAGAAGAAGAAGAAGAAGAAGAAGAAGAAGAAGAAGAAGAAGAAGAAGAAGAAGAAGAAGAAGAAGAAGAAGAAGAAGAAGAAGAAGAAGAAGAAGAAGAAGTTGTTTCCAGTGATTTTACACGACTTAAGAGGTAAATAATGCTTGTTTAATGTCTACATTCTTCTTTAACCCATATGACTCCTATAATCAGTAAAATGTGCTTTTAAAGGCAACAAAGAGTTTTTTAGAGGAATCTTCCTCAACACAAGCTTATGCTAAAAGGGGGTAGCTAATTTGTTAAATTGACTTGTTCAATAATAGTAGCAATAACAATAATGAATTCATATAACCCTTAAGATTTTGTTGACGTGAAACCACTGGTCAGCAACCCCACTCTGAAAAGTGATCCAGCACCACTGTTGCTAGATGTTTTAAACTACAAGTCCCATCGGTCCTCCCCATTAAATGTCCTGATTAGGGCTGATAAGATTTCTACTCCAAAACATTTGGTTCAGAGACAAACGGGACATTAAAAGAACCAATCCCATTGCCACTAGTAAATATTTCTAAACAAAAATATGACATTACTATTCTACATTATACTGGATAAATTATAGCAAAGCTGAGGATGTGTTGCCGAAGATTAAGTTCCCCCACCCACTTATCACCCACAAATCCTCTGTACATTTAATCTACAGTCCACACCTACCGCACTATTATGTACACAGTACCAACTGTGTGGTCAGATTTGCAGAATCCGGACATCAGTTCACAGAATGAGTTTTTCCTACTGACAAACCGGAGCATGCACCTCTAAAGTCAACGGGACTAATGGGCCTCCCATTCCAAAAAGAAGAGTAAAAGAATTCCATGCACACCATTAGATGGCATTGTAATTCTGCAAAATAAACAGATTGACAACATGTATCTGTGGAACAATGGGCTCAATCCCTCACAGGTGTTGTACTTTATTCTGTACCACAATACATTGCAAGATACATTTCTTTTATAACATGTATAACGTCAATGTTCAAAAGGAATGTGAAATAACAAAGAAGCCACCGTAGAACCATGTACTTCACAAAGAAATAATATTTAATAGGATTTTGATAGCATGTACCTGATCAAAGAAGTCGGGAGGTGCAGTGTGACAAATAAACTTCCGGGGAACCAGTTGTCCAGGGAAGAATATCAGTTTCAAAACCATCAATCAACCCCACACCTCTAGTACACCAGAAGGGAACTGAACTGATAGGAAACACAAGCAAATTACAAACTTCCGTGTCCAATTTTGTTAACGTGGACGGAACAGCAGACTTATCTCTGCAAGGTCATGGATCGCTGGTTAGTTTCAACACAGCAGAACTACAATTATTAAGTAATGATAAAGGGGACTGTCCAGTCAAGTTTGTATAAAAAATATCTACTTTTATATTATGATAACAGACCGTTCTAGTAACCTACAAAAAACAACCCACCCTGTAAAAGAATGCAGAGGACAGACAATATCAAGAAGGAAAAGGGATGCACTCTGGATACTGACAGGAGGGTAGTTGGTAAAGTAATTAATCACAATAGTTCAAGGATACTTGGTTTCAATACAAAGAGGGTAATTGGTTGTACAATTGTCACTAAGGACCAGGGGGTACAGAACCACAATGTACCTTGTGCTTGTAGATGTTCTTCGTGTTCGATACGGTCAAGTCAATTTCAGGGTATTTTGCCACTTCTGCAACAGAGTTCAAGACTGGAGACAGCTGCGGGTATCAGGTGGCTGGCAGTTCGGTGAGCAAGGCTGGACGGACGACTGCAGGCTGGCCTACATGGCGGCCCAGGGTCAGGAATCATTGTCTCAGTGCTGGTTGGCAGTTCTGAAGCACTGGTCGAGGTGTCTTGGACAGCTTTAGAGGCTGCAGCATAACAACAGTCAGCAGTGCAGTCGGTTGCAGATCGAGGGGCTTGACTGGCTCATAAATGTCCTTTAAGGTGGACATCGGTGGAGGCTTGTTGATGCACTCCTCCTATCTTCTTCACTTGGTTTGTGTTGTCCCTTTAAGTGAACAGCCCAAAGCTGAGGAGAGTGTTGCAGGCAGTAGCCTTGTCCTTAGTTTTGTTCAGAGACTCTATGGAACTTCCCACCTAGGAAGCATGCTGCAGAGCCTATCAGGGCACTCTGTGTGCTGGCTGGGTACCAGTTCTGGAGCTGCTGTAGGGTCCTCTTAATTCAGTATCTCCCTCTGTTCCCTGTGAGATGTTTAATGGTGGGAGCTTGCCTCCCGCTTTGGAAATCCTGGCCTTCCTTCACTGTCGGAATCTGTAAGGAAGACTGTACCTTCAGCTAGGGTCCAAAATAGTTCTTCTTGTTACTCCTTGTGAAGTCTTCAGATGATTTGCCTAAAGAGGGTCTCTGCCCTCTTTTAAAGTCAAATGGGTCCCAGTGATTGGTGTAGGCTAGGCCTACCTTAATCAACACCTCCTGGGTCCCCATCAACAATCTCCTGTATGCATGAGGTCATAACCAGAGTGCTTTGCAACAGAAAAGGTAAAGGGGTGAAAACATGTAATACTAAGTACCACCCATCTTTCTGTCTGTTGTGGATCAAAGGATCTCTCTAGTTAATTGCGCTCTCTGTGTGGTTATTGAGTAAGGTGGCAGGTCTTCTTTGAAGCTGTAGCAGGACCAGACCTTTGGTCTCTGCCAAACCACATACTCGTACCTTCTGAATGGGGTCCCCCTGCAAGGATGACTACTGTAAACACATAGTTCCAGATATGACAGGTCACTGCCCTTGATACTGAAAGACGGGAGCTGGGTTCAGTTTGATACGGTGCATATCAAAGGTTGTTGGGGTTTTCCTGTCTTTTGTTAACCTCTGCAGCCAGGCCCCATGTGGGGCTTTTTAAAGTAAAATACAAAAAAGGTAGCAGGCGCCCCTCTCTCGAATGAACACGGCATGATAAGCTGTTCAGTGGTTATTAACCACTCTGAGAGTTTGCAGCCATCTGCTTTTTGCTCACTGTACCTTTCACAGATGGGAAATATCCATTTGCATATCAGTTTTTTGTACTGTTTAAAGTAAACTCTATCAGTATTTTAATTTTGTTAATTGATGCCTCCATCTGCAGAGAGTAAACAAATAGACAGGGCGGATCCATGGAGCCTTTGATAGTTAATTAGGCTGGTCATGGTAGGAGGAAGGTTATAGCCCTCCCCCTTCTGAGATCCATCATGTACTCCACCTGTCAAATGCCAACTAAATATGACAGGGAAGACTGTGCCTGTAGGTTTTGTCCACACATCCACACATCTGTGTGTACGTTGTGCGGGGAGCATAGGAAAATGTGTTTGGATTTGCCTCACACATTTTCTGGAGGTTGTTATACCATCATTCAATTTCATTTAACATTTCAAAAAAGCCCTTCATGCGGATGGTTGAATTCCTCACATGCCATCCAACCTCAATATGTGAACCACCACCCTACTGAGGGTCTGGTTCATCACCAAGGTGAAAGTAATGGCTGAAGCATCTGCATTTCCATGCTGGGTGCCTGGCCTGTGCTGGATGTCCATATGTAATCAACTCGGGGCATCGCCAATGCTAAATATTCCCAGCCCCTCCTACCCCAAACCCAACAGTGAGTCATTACACAACCCTGCCACAGGTTTGGGGTGGTGAGAGGAGGAGGGACATACAACAAGGGGCCCAAATGCCTCCGCAAGGTACCAAGGTAAGAGTTACAGTAACCAGCACCCCACTGGCTCAGATATTTCAATGAGAAATGTGTAAATGCTTCAAATGTCCACTTTTCTTTCTGAGCTCTCTGAGGCTTTTGACATACTGTTCTGGGGTTTTACAGAACTTTCTGAGGAGGGCCTCCTTCATGCTTTCATAAACGGGCCTTTCTTCAGGAGTTGACTAAAGAATTGCATCAGTGCCGGGTGTCGGTAAGCGACTCATCAGGGCTGCATCCCACAGTAACTCGTCCACGTCATGTAGCTGAAAAGCCAGATCAAGCACTTCAAACCAGTCAAAAACATCCTACCCTACACTGTAAACCTGCACTAAGTCATTGGGGATGTGCTGCCAGGGCTTATCCCGGTCACTCTGGTTTGAGCCACTACTGCTGCTTTTGCTAGAGGTGGATCTGTTGGCTTTCTTCTTCTCTTCAAGTGTCAGCTTGACAGCTCTATGGCAGCCCTGTCCCACTCTATGGTGACTGGTTCCCACAGTCCATGCTCCTCTGGCGCTCGTCTCCTCTCCTTCAGCAGGAGATAGCTGCTACTTCATTAACAGCTGGAACAACTACGGGGCCACTTGGAGGCTGCTGAGGCCTGGGACTTGTGGGATGCCTTCCTAGCCTCACTGACACTATAGAGTGTTGAGAAACCACACCCCCCCCCTCGACAAGATGGTTAGCGAGAGAAACTGCTCATGCTGTCCTCCGGATCTTCCACTTCTCCCTCCAGAATGTCTTTCTCGTTCAGGTACACTGGGTCTAGCCTGTCCCCTGGGGTATTCAGCTCAACCAACTTTGCTTCTACTCAAGCATGGAGGCTGATTAGTAACTCAGGTTTATTAAACTTAGTGCTGTGGGGAAGTCCCTTCTCTTGACATCGGATGCACAGGACTTCTGTTTATCATGCCTTTCACAGTATCTATGTCAAGATCCATGATTAGTACACATACCTAGCAGTGTCTAAACATTGTCTGTAACAGTACCTTTATCGTTGGGTGACTAAGATGTGTGCAAGGATCCAACTAGATTCAACCGCTTGCCACCAACGTGATAAATCAACTTTCGGGGCACCATTGGTCCAGGGATGAATATTGGTTCCTAAACCATCAATCAGCCCCGCAACTATTGTGGAAACAGAAAAATTGATATGAGGCCGGGAAGCCCAAAGGAAACACACCAACACAGGTTACAAAGGACATACAAAGCGCTTTATTCAAAGTTACAACAATTACCAAAGTCAATTGACATACGGATAGCTATTCGGCCCTCAGAGTAACAGAACAAACCATCAACGGTAGTTTGCCGTGTTAGTGTGAGAGACCGTACATTGGGATACTCGGGTTTTTATACTTTTTATCCAGCTTTGGCCAACCCCCTCGCGGGTTAACCATTCTTGGGACCAGGCCTAGGGTTCGTTGCCAGGTCAATCCCATAATGTATGCATTTTGATCAGTTCCGCTGATACAGTTGTTCATTTACACATAGGTCAGGGATAGGACAAGGTCTCAGTTCGCGACCCCAACAAGTGGCCTGCGGGCATATTACTTATTAATGTGTGCTAGAATCCCACTTGAAATGTCATTCGGCATCCATTTTGTTGTTCAGGGTGACTTCCACACTGCAAGAGAACCTAAAATGGCAGCTAAATCCAAGATGGCGATTTGCACAATACATTAAGGTCAAGACCTTGCCGCGGAATCTATCTACACGATGTTTTTTAGACAACTTGGCGTAGGCCAACATACATTCAAACAATGCGATAGGAGGTACAATATTATTTCGATTTCCACAGACCCTCCTTTTGGCCTATGCCAAGTGCTAAACATCATCCCTAATACTTTCGAAAATGACTCCATGTATTATCATCCATAGGTTCCGCCTCATTGTCTGTAATGTCTATAGCCATAAGGTCGTTCATAAGAACCTCTTGTAACATGAATTCTTTAGATGCTGTATCTGGGGTATATATTGTATGCCCTATTGCGCTCACTGCTTGAGCACAACACCCCCCTATCATTCCACATATACTTGGGAGGCATTGAAAACAACAACAAAGGAATAACAGAATCCCTAAAATAACCAGCATAACGGAGAGCACCTTCCAACCCCAAGATCGCAAAGAATCCCAAAACCAAGTACTAAGGTTCCAGGTGAGGAGTCTGTTAAGAAAACACAACAAGCGGACCCCACTAATTTGCATACTCCACCTCGTTCTGCCAAGATGACATCTAACGCCATCGATTTTGAAGTGCTACCAATCTTATCGCCTTTTGCTCTAAGGACATATTGTAGAGTATGTCCGTGGTCCAGTTGATCGTTCTCTCCAGTACCATTGCTAATCCCCTAATGTTCTCTGAGTTTGCTATTTGTCCCCAAAGGGCACAACCGATTTAGCTATGTCCCCCAATACTTGCCCAGGGGTATCTCCATTGTTGTCTCGCCGTGGGCGAGCCTTCGAAACCTCCAAGATACTAGCTACAAATACCCCGGGTAACAATATTCCTAAATAACAGGTTCCCTGCCAATCCTTGGGCAACCAGGGAAATGCTAAACTACCACAAACAAAATAAACAGGCCCTCCTACATACAGATGCCTGTTTTCCCCAGTCAAATTTACAATATTTTTACAAGTTTCAAAATCTCCCATTGGCCTAGTGCCATTTCTCTGTACACAGAAGGGAACCGAGTCGGGACTATGATTTACAGAATAAGAAGGAGGCACAGCGTCCTTATTGCCTATCGGAGCCATTTTAAAGGAAATCAGAGTTTGAAAAGGAAGAGATAGTTTGTCAGACGGCCTAATAGAAGCAACGTTAGGTTTACTTCTATTTGCGAAAAGCGAGCATCCCAGGGTAGTCAATTCACGTTTCTCGAAATCATTTAAATTAGTTCCATCAAAATTCCCTGAGATGCTATCATTCCATCGGCCAAAGAATAGTGCTCTAAGAGAGGCATAGCAAGAAGGCTTTAAATGTAGAGGATGTATATACCATCCCAGTCCCTTGTTCCCATGTTGCGGTAAGTGAGTACAAATCCAACAATTACTCTTATTAAAAATGGCATGAGTAGCATTCATTACTATCATCAGAGTGTTATTATGATACTTCTGTCTATGTTGGGAGTCTCTAGGGGACAGAGTGTGAAGGTGTACAGAGGGAGTCAAAACAGTTGGTACGATCTTGGTCGGTGATAAAGGTTTCAAAGCATAGACTTCTTCGAAATACCAAAGTCCTACAGCAGCAGTTGCAAAAATAACAATAATCAAAATCAAAACACAACAGTACGTTTTCGGGGCCCAGGCACATTGTTCATCGTTCGATTTGGTCACCCACTTATCTAAAAGTCCAGTGCGGGGAGCAGCGGTGAAGGTGGCAGGCATCGTAGTTCCTTGATCGACGGCCCCAATGTTCGTTGCTGGCGACACTACGGTCGCGTGATTTCTTAGTCCTTCCCAACCCTAGCCATCAGAATCCCTTTTTGTTCAACAAAACAAAACAATTTTCCGATCACTTCCTTTTCCAGATGCACGACACTCGTGCCGTAGTTCTATTTCCGTGGTCGAAGGTTGTACCTGATGGTACCCAAATTTGTGTGGTCCAGAAGCAAAGTATCGTCACTTCCTGAGGGAAGTGACGTGTCGGTGGCGACGGAAGTCGCAGAGCTCAAAACAGTGTTTTCCGGAAGTGATTTTTCAAGAGAGCACAGAGACGGGGTGGACTGTTCCCCAAGCTCCTCAGGCTCAAAAACCTTCTCCGACGCACTCATAGCGCTGTTTGCTACTCCAAGATCAGAGACTGTAGCATCAGCGAGGGGTTCTGCTTCTTCTGTAGCGTGTGGCGTCGGGTGAGGAAGTTTCTTGACGTGCGTCGCGTGAATCCAATTCTTCTTTCCAGCCACCCGCACTGCTGTCCTGGTGACCAGTAATACCTGGTGGGGTCCCCGCCAGCGAGGCGCGAGACAGGAAGACCTCTCGTAGGCCTTCACGAGGACCCAACTTCCAGGCTGTATATCGTGTCCTGGGCCCATGAACCATACAGGTAAAGCAGAATTCACCTGGTGGTAAATGAAATACAGATTTTTAGTTAACTGGTTACAGTAGTCTACAAGCAACACATTCTCCACCTCCCTCAGGGATTTAGGTTTCGGGAGGCCCCAAATGTTAGCAGGCCTCCCCATTACTACTTCAAATGGAGAAAGCCCAGTTCTAGTCTGAGGTGTGGTACGCATAGCTAATAACACAATAGGCAAAGCATCTGGCCATTTCAGTTTGGTATCAGCACATGTTTTTGCAAGTTTATTCTTTAAAATACCGTTGTGTCTTTCTACCAACCCAGCACTTTGAGGATGCCTAGCTGAATGAAATTGTTTCTCAATACATAGGGCTGCACATATTTGCAAAATTACTGCTGCGATAAAGTGAGGACCATTGTCCGACCAGATTATCCTCGGGAGCCCAAATCGAGGAAAGAATTCTTTTACCATAATCTTTGCAGTGGTCATGGTGGTAGCATCTTTGACGGGGAAAACCTCGACCCATTTACTAAAGGCACAAATAATTACAAGAACATATTTCAGATTATTACATCGCTCCATTTCAATAAAATCAAAATGTATAACCTCAAAGGGGACAGAGGGGGGCCCGAAACTTCCCCTTGGAGTCACTGTCCCTTTACCAACATTGTGCTGTAGGCAGATCATGCAGTTCTGGACGTGCCTCTTTGCAGTTTCCAGAATTTTGTCATTTACCCAAACCTGTTCTAACATTTTCGTGATCTGCTGGGCACACACATGCGTAGGACCGTGTGCCATTGTAACCATCGCCAATACATAAGAATCAGGAAGCAACCATTTCCCTTCGGATGTATCCACCCAACACCCTTCGTCATCCAGTTTCCCCATTCCTTCAGCCCACTTTCTAGATTCTTCCATCGTGGCATCAGTCTGAATATCTCGCACAGACCCAATACCTTCATCCATTATGCAAACGTCTCTCATTTCCCTCGAGGTATACATGTCCGTGCTAAGGTCTGTGGCCGTTTGTCTGGCTATCAAATCCGCAAAAGCGTTCCCTCTGCCCACATCATCTATGACCTTGCGATGTGCTGCACATTTCATGATCGCTAACCGTTTAGGGAGTGAGAGCGCCGAAAGTAATTGCACTATCAAAGGGCCATGCTGAATCTTGGTCCCATGTGAGGTCAGGAACCCTCTTTCCGACCAAAGTTTTCCGAAGTTGTGAGCCACCCCAAATGCGTACTGGCTATCGGTATATATATTTACTCTTCGCCCTTGGGAAAGTTCACAAGCTCGGGTCAACGCTATAATCTCTGCGGCCTGCGCGGAGTTATGCGAAATTCTCTTAGTTTCAACAATTTTGCTCAATGTAGTAACCGCATAAGCAGTTGTAGATGTACCATTCGAAAGTTTGAAGCAGGAGCCATCACAAAACAGCTCCCCTTCTGCATTATCCAAAGGAGTATCTATGAGATCTATCCTGCCCTTCGTTTCTTGCTCGGTGGTATACAGGCAGTCATGTGATTCTTTGTCACTGCAAACAGTGTTTTGTGGGAAAGGTAAGAGTTCAGCCGGATTGAGAACACAACACCTCTTAATTTGAATATGAGGGGCAAACAGAATTAGTTCATACCTTGTTAACCGTGCAGAGGTGAGGTGTTGCCTTTGGGTTTTGTTCAATAGGATATCAACAGAGTGAGGTACCATCAAAATCAAATCATGGCCTAGGACCATTCCCTCACTCTGTTTTACAGACGCGGCAGCAGCAGCAACAGCGCGTAAACATCTTGGCAAAGCGCATGCGACAGGATCAAGGGCGGAGGAGTAGTAGCCACACGGCCTATTCTTCCCTCCGTGTTCCTGTGTTAACACAGCCAAAGCACATCCATCACATTCATGCCCAAACAACACAATGGCCTTGTCATAATTTGGAGTACCCAGAACCGGTGCCGAACATAGCGCGGTTTTGAGAAGCTCAAATGATCATTGATGTTCCGATTTCCATGGCAGTGGCAGAGAAATGCCCTTCTTCGTCAAAGCCAACATCGGTTTTACCCCTAGTGCGAAATTCGGGATCCACAACCTACAGTAGGACGCCATCCCTATCAGGGCTCTGACTTCCTTCCGTGTATTTGGAACAGACATGCCAGAAATGTGTTTTATTCTTTCAGGTGTCAATCTTCTCCCCTCCTTTGACAGGAGGGAGCCTAGATAGGCAACCTCCTGACAACAATATTGACATTTTTTTTGCAAAGCTTTGTGACCATTTTTAGCTAGATGAACAAGCAACAGTATAGTGCCTTCTTTACAGGCCTTCTCAGAATCTGCAGCCAAAAGTAAATCGTCAACATATTGAAGCAGCGTGCAAGTAGGTGGCAATTCAAGGGTGTCGAGCTGCTCCTTTAAAGCTCTACTATAAATACTGGGACTTTCAGTATACCCTTGAGGTGCCCTTGTAAATGTAAATGAGCGTCCCCCCAAGGTGAACGCAAACAGATATCTGCTTTCTTTATGTATAGGGATACTAAAGAAAGCGTTTTTTAGATCCACAACGCTGAAGTGCGTAGCCGTAGCAGGGATCATTTTTAATATCGTCATCACATCAGGCACAATTGGAAATTGTGGGGCGACCACTCGGTTAATAGCACGAAGATCAATTATAAACCGGTATGGAATTGCATTGTCGCCTTTCTTATATACGGGTAAGATCGGACTCTTACACAAACTACCTGTGATCTCCTCGATCACCCCACGATGTACAAAATCGGAGACAATGCATTTCAAAGCACGTTCACCTTCGACTGATATTTTATACTGCGGGATGCGTGGCAGTTTCACCCCATGTTTCAGGACTATTTTAACAGGCTCAATCTGTAACACTCCGACATCATTGCCGTCCACCGCCCACAAACATTCCGGAACAATGCTAAACTCGGGAGGTAAAGGTTGAATCAAGAACTGAGAATTAGGAAGTTGCTGTGGTGAAACCGTTAGCCGTACTCCATCTGAAGAACAATGAATTACTGCGTTCAATTTCTTTAACAAATTCAACCCCAGCAAATTCTCTCCACAGTTTGAAGTGAGAAGAAAAGGGCAATGGTCCGTGAAGGGACCCAAAGAAACGGATACCGGCGTAGAAACCGGACAGACAGTTGGTATACCAGAAAACCCTACGGAAACATTTGTTTGCCCTGACAGTGGGATGTTTGGAACCCTGGAATGATCAATGGAGCACTTCTGTGCTCCAGTGTCAATCAAAAACTGGTGTTTCATATTCCCCACTAATAATTCAACGTAGGGGCCTTTTTGATTAACGGGAATAGGCAAAGGTTCCAAACCCTGCTTCAGGCAATCCTAATAAAATAGAGCCTCATCAGAAGGAAGCTCTTCAGAAAGGTAGGCAGCAGAAGGGTGATCAAATATGTTTCTCGAGTCCATACTCGAGGTCTGATTTTCCCGTGAAAAAGGTTGCTGAGAATCTTGCAAAAGCTGACCTCTGTCAGAGCCCCCTGCTCCAGGGCGGCCCCTAGGTCGTCTACCCCTACCCCCAAACGCACTGCTTGACCTCTGGCGAAGGACAGGGCACTGTGCTCGCCAATGACCTTCCTGGCGGCAATAAGCACATTGATTAATATTTACAGGACTCAGAGGAGCATTTCCTTTTGGAACCTACTGACCTCTAGTTTGTGTCATACCTCCTCTGGGGTTTCTAATAATTTGCTGTAATAATACTTTAGTTTTCAAATCTCCCTTTCTCTTTTCAATTTTTTCCTTCTCATTATTAACACGGTTCTCATAATACTGAGCCATGTGCAAAACCTCAGATTGAGATTTTGCCTGCCAAGCGCTCTCAGAGGACATAATTTGTGACTGGATGTCAGGTAACAATCCACGTACAAATTTGTCCACGAACAACCTCTTCCCCGACACTGTACCTAAATCCTGTCCACTGAAGTCAGAAAATACCTGCTCGAATCTATTGAAAAATTCGGTGGCGCCTTCAGTTTTCCCTTGAACACAGGCCGTAAGCTTGTCCCAAATAATCCTTTTTTCTGGAATTATAGTTTTTAGTTTAGCGACAATCCTATCAGGTAAAGTAAGTATTACCTGTGGCGGTTTCTCACCAGCTGGTCTTTCTCCATCAATTCTAATCATATTTGCCCACGTATCTCCCAGCCCTGGCACATCGTCTATTGTCCAAACCTGTTTCCATACATCTACGGGTAGGAGTACAGGGAATAACAAGTCAATGTCACTCAAGGTGAACACAGAGGACTGTAAAACTGACTCTTTTTCTTTATAAAACCCCGTTGGGTTTTTCCTAATTTCGGGAACTGATTGTCTAATTGTGTTCACTTCCTGTCGTGAAAACCGGACGTGAACGAATTGCGATACATAATGTGCAGGGATATCCACCGCAGGGGCACCAGTCGCCGCGTTGGCGGGGATCTCAACTTTTGGGACAAAGGTCGGAGGAACCTCTCTCATAGGCAACTGAGATATAGGTACCTCCGGCCGCTTACTAAGCAATAGAGCCAGGTCGAGCGCTAAGGCAGCTGTAGAAGTGTCGGGCGAAAAAGCCCTTTTACAAATCCCCAATAGTTCTATGGGGCAACTAACCTTCTTCCTTACACATTCCTCTTGCAGGTGCTGTACCATCACCTGAATTACTTTTCTTTGCATCTCTACTGTATACTGACTATACGTGTCATACACTTCGTCTGGCGGTATCGATGAATCCGAGATCCATCGAACCGCATCTTTGGTACAAATTCGTACTTCCTCAGGTGCCGCTCTACGGCATGGAAGGAACCGTTTGTGTACATATATTCTATCGTCTTCATCATCCTCATCTCGTGATTTTTCAAAGTCTTTCCTAAACTCAAACAATCTTTCAACATGTCCATATACTTTCTGCTCTGCGTCCCTCGAAAGTGCCAAAGCATTCAGATCTCTCACCCCTTGTGGAAGATCCGAATTCTGTAATCTACCCCACATCACACACAAATGAGTCCCCAAACCTTCGATAAAAACATTTTTCTCGGGAAAACTATTCAAATTAGATAATGTAGAAAAAACATTAGCTTGACCACCTTTCTCCATGCAATGCTTAGCCCATGCAAACAATTCCTGTTTCCTATCTGTAGGAACAGTACCACGAGTCACAATCTTTGACCCTGCACCTGGATCGACTCCAATCAATACGGGGCCACTCGGGAGCGGTGGTATAGGTAAATTTTACAAAGGTGCAACTATCGGTGCAGGGGGAAGGGGCGGCGCGATAGGCGGAGGAACAACAACCAAAGGACTAGGAACAATAGGCTGTACAGGGTGAACAGGAATAGCAACAGGAACAACAGCAGGAATGGGCAGAGTGCCCAAAACAGGAGCATACGGAGGTGGCGCTGAGGCATCTGGCCTGCGTTCATTTAATAATTTCTCAATAAATTCCTCAGACACATGGAAATCTTTAGAGGGATACATTTTCTGGATCCCGAGTGAAAAGGCTCCCATTGGCCTAGTGCCATTTCTCTGTACACAGAAGGGAACCGAGTCGGGACTATGATTTACAGAATAAGAAGGAGGCACAGCGTCCTTATTGCCTATCGGAGCCATTTTAAAGGAAATCAGAGTTTGAAAAGGAAGAGATAGTTTGTCAGACGGCCTAATAGAAGCAACGTTAGGTTTACTTCTATTTGCGAAAAGCGAGCATCCCAGGGTAGTCAATTCACGTTTCTCGAAATCATTTAAATTAGTTCCATCAAAATTCCCTGAGATGCTATCATTCCATCGGCCAAAGAATAGTGCTCTAAGAGAGGCATAGCAAGAAGGCTTTAAATGTAGAGGATGTATATACCATCCCAGTCCCTTGTTCCCATGTTGCGGTAAGTGAGTACAAATCCAACAATTACTCTTATTAAAAATGGCATGAGTAGCATTCATTACTATCATCAGAGTGTTATTATGATACTTCTGTCTATGTTGGGAGTCTCTAGGGGACAGAGTGTGAAGGTGTACAGAGGGAGTCAAAACAGTTGGTACGATCTTGGTCGGTAATAAAGGTTTCAAAGGATAGACTTCTTCGAAATACCAAAGCCCTACAGCAGCAGTTGCAAAAATAACAATAATCAAAATCAAAACACAACAGTACGTTTTCGGGGCCCAGGCACATTGTTCATCGTTCGATTTGGTCACCCCCTTATCTAAAAGTCCAGTGCGGGGAGCAGCGGTGAAGGTGGCAGGCATCGTAGTTCCTTGATCGACGGCCCCAATGTTCGTTGCTGGCGACACTACGGTCGCGTGATTTCTTAGTCCTTCCCAACCCTAGCCATCAGAATCCCTTTTTGTTCAACAAAACAAAACAATTTTCCGATCACTTCCTTTTCCAGATGCACGACACTCGTGCCGTAGTTCTATTTCCGTGGTCGAAGGTTGTACCTGATGGTACCCAAATTTGTGTGGTCCAGAAGCAAAGTATCGTCACTTCCTGAGGGAAGTGACGTGTCGGTGGCGACGGAAGTCGCAGAGCTCAAAACAGTGTTTTCCGGAAGTGATTTTTCAAGAGAGCACAGAGACGGGGTGGACTGTTCCCCAAGCTCCTCAGGCTCAGAAACCTTCTCCGACGCACTCACAGCGCTGTTTGCTACTCCAAGATCAGAGACTGTAGCATCAGCGAGGGGTTCTGCTTCTGCTGTAGCGTGTGGCGTCGGGTGAGGAAGTTTCTTGACGTGCGTCGCGTGAATCCAATTCTTCTTTCCAGCCACCCGCACTGCTGTCCTGGTGACCAGTAATACCTGGTGGGGTCCCCGCCAGCGAGGCGCGAGACAGGAAGACCTCTCGTAGGCCTTCACGAGGACCCAACTTCCAGGCTGTATATCGTGTCCTGGGCCCGTGAACCGTACAGGTAAAGCAGAATTCACCTGGTGGTAAATGAAATACAGATTTTTAGTTAACTGGTTACAGTAATCTACAAGCAATACATTCTCCACCTCCCTCAGGGCTTTAGGTTTCGGGAGGCCCCAAATGTTAGCAGGCCTCCCCATTACTACTTCAAATGGAGAAAGCCCAGTTCTAGTCTGAGGTGTGGTACGCATAGCTAATAACACAATAGGCAAAGCATCTGGCCATTTCAGTTTGGTATCAGCACATGTTTTTGCAAGTTTATTCTTTAAAATACCGTTGTGTCTTTCTACCAACCCAGCACTTTGAGGATGCCTAGCTGAATGAAATTGTTTCTCAATACATAGGGCTGCACATATTTGCAAAATTACTGCTGCGATAAAGTGAGGACCATTGTCCGACCAGATTATCCTCGGGAGCCCAAATCGAGGAAAGAATTCTTTTACCATAATCTTTGCAGTGGTCATGGTGGTAGCATCTTTGACGGGGAAAACCTCGACCCATTTACTAAAGGCACAAATAATTACAAGAACATATTTCAGATTATTACATCGCTCCATTTCAATAAAATCAAAATGTATAACCTCAAAGGGGACAGAGGGGGGCCCGAAACTTCCCCTTGGAGTCACTGTCCCTTTACCAACATTGTGCTGTAGGCAGATCATGCAGTTCTGGACGTGCCTCTTTGCAGTTTCCAGAATTTTGTCATTTACCCAAACCTGTTCTAACATTTTCGTGATCTGCTGGGCACACACATGCGTAGGACCGTGTGCCATTGTAACCATCGCCAATACATAAGAATCAGGAAGCAACCATTTCCCTTCGGATGTATCCACCCAACACCCTTCGTCATCCAGTTTCCCCATTCCTTCAGCCCACTTTCTAGATTCTTCCATCATGGCATCAGTCTGAATATCTCGCACAGACCCAATACCTTCATCCATTATGCAAACGTCTCTCATTTCCCTCGAGGTATACATGTCCGTGCTAAGGTCTGTGGCCGTTTGTCTGGCTATCAAATCCGCAAAAGCGTTCCCTCTGCCCACATCATCTATGACCTTGCGATGTGCTGCACATTTCATGATCGCTAACCGTTTAGGGAGTGAGAGCGCCGAAAGTAATTGCACTATCAAAGGGCCATGCTGAATCTTGGTCCCATGTGAGGTCAGGAACCCTCTTTCCGACCAAAGTTTTCCGAAGTTGTGAGCCACCCCAAATGCGTACTGGCTATCGGCATATATATTTACTCTTCGCCCTTGGGAAAGTTCACAAGCTCGGGTCAACGCTATAATCTCTGCGGCCTGCGCGGAGTTATGCGAAATTCTCTTAGTTTCAACAATTTTGCTCAATGTAGTAACCGCATAAGCAGCTGTAGATGTCCCATTCGAAAGTTTGAAGCAGGAGCCATCACAAAACAGCTCCCCTTCTGCATTATCCAAAGGAGTATCTATGAGATCTATCCTGCCCTTTGTTTCTTGCTCGGTGGTATACAGGCAGTCATGTGATTCTTTGTCACCGCAAACAGTGTTTTGTGGGAAAGGTAAGAGTTCAGCCGGATTGAGAACACAACACCTCTTAATTTGAATATGAGGGGCAAACAGAATTAGTTCATACCTTGTTAACCGTGCAGAGGTGAGGTGTTGCGTTTGGGTTTTGTTCAATAGGATATCAACAGAGTGAGGTACCATCAAAATCAAATCATGGCCTAGGACCATTCCCTCACTCTGTTTTACAGACGCGGCAGCAGCAGCAACAGCGCGTAAACATCTTGGCAAAGCGCATGCGACAGGATCAAGGGCGGAGGAGTAGTAGCCACACGGCCTATTCTTCCCTCCGTGTTCCTGTGTTAACACAGCCAAAGCACATCCATCACATTCATGCACAAACAACACAATGGCCTTGTCATAATTTGGAGTACCCAGAACCGGTGCCGAACATAGCGCGGTTTTGAGAAGCTCAAATGATCGTTGATGTTCCGATTCCCATGGCAGTGGCAGAGAAATGCCCTTCTTCGTCAAAGCCAACATCGGTTTTACCACTAGTGCGAAATTCGGGATCCACAACCTACAGTAGGACGCCATGCCTATCAGGGCTCTGACTTCCTTCCGTGTATTTGGAACAGACATGCCAGAAATGTGTTTTATTCTTTCAGGTGTCAATCTTCTCCCCTCCTTTGACAGGAGGGAGCCTAGATAGGCAACCTTCTGACAACAATATTGAAATTTTTTTTGCAAAGCTTTGTGACCATTTTTAGCTAGATGAACAAGCAACAGTATAGTTCCTTCCTTACAGGCTTTCTCAGAATCTGCAGCCAAAAGTAAATCGTCAACATATTGAAGCAGCGTGCAAGTAGGTGGCAATTCAAGGGTGTTGAGCTGCTCCTTTAAAGCTCTACTATAAATACTGGGACTTTCAGTATACCCTTGAGGTGCCCTTGTAAATGTAAATGAGCGTCCCCCCAAGGTGAACGCAAACAGATATCTGCTTTCTTTATGTATAGGGATACTAAAGAAAGCGTTTTTTAGATCCACAATGCTGAAGTGCGTAGCCGTGGCAGGGATCATTTTTAATATCGTCGTCACATCAGGCACAATTGGAAATTGTGGGGCGACCACTCGGTTAATAGCACGAAGATCAATTATAAACCGGTATGGAATTGCATTGTCGCCTTTCTTATATACGGGTAAGATCGGACTCTTACACAAACTACCTGTGATCGCCTCGATCACCCCACGATGTACAAAATCGGAGACAATGCATTTCAAAGCACGTTCACCTTCGACTGATATTTTATACTGCGGGATGCGTGGCAGTTTCACCCCATGTTTCAGGACTATTTTAACAGGCTCAATCTGTAACACTCCGACATCATTGTCGTCCACCGCCCACAAACATTCCGGAACAATGCTAAACTCGGGAGGTAAAGGTCGAATCAAGAACTGAGAATTAGGAAGTTGCTGTGGTGAAACCGTTAGCCGTACTCCATCCGAAGAACAATGAATTACTGCGTTCAATTTCTTTAACAAATTCAACCCCAGCAAATTCTCTCCACAGTTTGAAGTGAGAAGAAAAGGGCAATGGTCCGTGAAGGGACCCAAAGAAACGGATACCGGCGTAGAAACCGGACAGACAGTTGGTATACCAGAAAACCCTACGGAAACATTTGTTTGCCCTGACAGTGGGATGTTTGGAACCCTGGAATGATCAATGGAGCACTTCTGTGCTCCAGTGTCAATCAAAAACTGGTGTTTCATATTCCCCACTAATAATTCAACGTAGGGGCCTTTTTGATTAACGGGAATAGGCAAAGGTTCCAAACCCTGCTTCAGGCAATCCTAATAAAATAGAGCCTCATCAGAAGGAAGCTCTTCAGAAAGGTAGGCAACAGAAGGGTGATCAAATATGTTTCTCGAGTCCATACTCGAGGTCTGATTTTCCCGTGAAAAAGGTTGCTGAGAATCTTGCAAAAGCTGACCTCTGTCAGAGCCCCCTGCTCCAGGGCGGCCCCTAGGTCGTCTACCCATACCCCCAAACGCACTGCTTGACCTCTGGCGAAGGACAGGGCACTGTGCTCGCCAATGACCTTCCTGGCGGCAATAAGCACATTGATTAATATTTACAGGACTCAGAGGAGCATTTCCTTTTGGAACGTACTGACCTCTAGTTTGTGTCATACCTCCTCTGGGGTTTCTAATAATTTGCTGTAATAATACTTTAGTTTTCAAATCTCCCTTTCTCTTTTCAATTTTTTCCTTCTCATTATTAACACGGTTCTCATAATACTGAGCCATGTGCAAAACCTCAGATTGAGATTTTGCCTGCCAAGCGCTCTCAGAGGACATAATTTGTGACTGGATGTCAGGTAACAATCCACGTACAAATTTGTCCACGAACAACCTCTTCCCCGACACTGTACCTAAATCCTGTCCACTGAAGTCAGAAAATACCTGCTCGAATCTATTGAAAAATTCGGTGGCGCCTTCAGTTTTCCCTTGAACACAGGCCGCAAGCTTGTCCCAAATAATCCTTTTTTCTGGAATTATAGTTTTTAGTTTAGCGACAATCCTATCAGGTAAAGTAAGTATTACCTGTGGCGGTTTCTCACCAGCTGGTCTTTCTCCATCAATTCTAATCATATTTGCCCACGTATCTCCCAGCCCTGGCACATCGTCTATTGTCCAAACCTGTTTCCATCCATCTACGGGTAGGAGTACAGGGAATAACAAGTCAATGTCACTCAAGGTGAACACAGAGGACTGTAAAACGGACTCTTTTTCTTTATAAAACCCCGTTGGGTTTTTCCTAATTTCGGGAACTGATTGTCTAATTGTGAAACGGGACGTGAACGAATTGCGATACATAATGTGCAGGGATATCCACCGCAGGGGCACCAGTCGCCGCGTTGGCGGGGATCTCAACTTTTGGGACAAAGGTCGGAGGAACCTCTCTCATAGGCAACTGAGATATAGGTACCTCCGGCCGCTTACTAAGCAATAGAGCCAGGTCGAGCGCTAAGGAAGCTGTAGAAGTGTCGGGCGAAAAAGCCCTTTTACAAATCCCCAATAGTTCTATGGGGCAACTAACCTTCTTCCTTACACATTCCTCTTGCAGGTGCTGTACCATCACCTGAATTACTTTTCTTTGCATCTCTACTGTATACTGACTATACGTGTCATACACTTCGTCTGGCGGTATCGATGAATCCGAGATCCATCGAACCGCATCTTTGGTACAAATTCGTACTTCCTCAGGTGCCGCTCTACGGCATGGAAGGAACCGTTTGTGTACATATATTCTATCGTCTTCATCATCCTCATCTCGTGATTTTTCAAAGTCTTTCCTAAACTCAAACAATCTTTCAACATGTCCATATACTTTCTGCTCTGTGTCCCTCGAAAGTGCCAAAGCATTCAGATCTCTCACCCCTTGTGGAAGATCCGAATTCTGTAATCTACCCCACATCACACACAAATGAGTCCCCAAACCTTAGATAAAAACATTTTTCGCGGGAAAACTATTCAAATTAGATAATGTAGAAAAAACATTAGCTTGATCACCTTTCTCCATGCAATGCTTAGCCCATGCAAACAATTCCTGTTTCCTATCTGTAGGAACAGTACCACGAGTCACAATCTTTGACCCTGCACCTGGATCGACTCCAATCAATACGGGGCCACTCGGGAGCGGTGGTATAGGTAAATTTTATAAAGGTGCAACTATCGGTGCAGGGGGAAGGGGAGGCGCGATAGGCGGAGGAACAACAACCAAAGGACTAGGAACAATAGGCTGTACAGGGGGAACAGGAATAGCAACAGGAACAACAGCAGGAATGGGCAGAGTGCCCAAAACAGGAGCATACGGAGGTGGCGCTGAGGCATCTGGCCTGCGTTCATTTAATAATTTCTCAATAAATTCCTCAGACACATGGAAATCTTTAGAGGGATACATTTTCTGGATCCCGAGTGAAAAGGCTCTATCCATATTTTTAACTGATTCTGACCGCTTTTCTTTATCATATAATAATGCTTTTTCAGCGTTGGTTTTATGACGACGTGCATGTTTATCCCTACTTTTAAGCTGCTGCAATGCTTCTTTCTTCCAATTTTGTAACACATCAAAGGCTGCTGGTCTAGCCTTTTTCTTTAACAAGATCGATTCTAAGTATTCAATACGGGGGATCTCAAAACTACCGTTGATTGGCCACTGAAATTCGGTGGCATGTCTGGTCTGTCTGTGCCAAATATCATTAAATACTATACTTCCAATGCCATGCTTACAGTACATAGTACACGCCGGCGACCCCTCCTGTGGTGCCGGGCGGCTAAATTCCAAGGATTGCCGATCGCTGCGGAACAGAGCCCTAAAGCAGCTAGACAATTTCCCAGGTATTTCACAAAAAATTGGTGTTACCTGGTTCAATAATTGTGTCTGCAGATACAATACGCCAAATTCAAAGTGTCAAGGTTAATTTAAGAGCCGGGTCACGACTGCACATGACCAAACCTAAGGAGGACCGTACGGTTTACAAAGAACTTACCTAACGAATTTTACCTTGCGTTTGGTGGTTTTGGCAAATTTGCCCGCCTCAAAATTGGACCCTCGTCAAGATGCCGTGTCAGACCACATGACTATCGTCCAAGGATCGGATCGTGCAGCGCTGCCAAGGTATCACGTCTCGATCGGTCGGGCCCGCAGAATCACACCGCCCGATCCCGGTTCGATAGTCTGTGTCAACCTTCAATGATCCGGCATCAATCTTGAGGGTCCCTATTCGGGCGCCAACTGTGGAAACAGAAAAATTGATATGAGGCCGGGAAGCCCAAAGGAAACACACCAACACAGGTTACAAAGGACATACAAAGCGCTTTATTCAAAGTTACAACAATTACCAAAGTCAATTGACATACGGATAGCTATTCGGCCCTCAGAGTAACAGAACGAACCATCAACGGTAGTTCGCCGTGTTAGTGTGAGAGACCATACATTGGGATACTCGGGTTTTTATACTTTTTATCCAGCTTTGGCCAACCCCCTCGTGGGTTAACCATACTTGGGACCAGGCCTAGGGTTCGTTGCCAGGTCAATCCCATAATTTTGATCAGTTCCGCTGATACAGTTGTTCATTTACACATAGGTCAGGGATAGGTCAAGGTCTCAGTTCGCGACCACAACAAGTGGCCTGCGGGCATATTACTTATTCATGTGTGCGGAGGTCACAACGGCCAGAATCCCACTCGAAATGTCATTCGGCCTCCATTTTGTTGTTCAGGGTGACTTCCACACAACAAGAGAACCTTAAATGGCGGTTAAATCCAAAATGGGGATTTGCACAATACATTAAGGTCAAGACCTTGCCGCGGAATCTATGTACACAATGTTTTTTAGACAACTTGGCGTAGGCCAACATACATTCAAACAATGCGATAGGAGGTACAATATTATTTTGATTTCCACACTATAGTACACCAGAAGGGATGCAAACAGATTGGAAATGCAAGCAAATTATAAACCTCCTTGTCCAATTTTAGAAATGTGGACGGAACTGCATGTTTGTCTCTGCAAGGTTGTGGGTCATTGGTTAGGTGCAACACAGCGAAAATAAAATTATTACCCAATGATAAAAGGGACTGCCTAGTGAAGGTTGTATACAAATATCTACTTTATTATTATCAGAAAAGACTGTTCTAGCACACTACAAAATACAACCCAACCTCTAAAGGCATGCAGAGGACAAACAGATTCAAGAAGAAAAAGCTACGCACTCTGGATACTGATAGGAGGGTAGTTGGTAAAGTAATTAATCACAATATTTCAACGATACTTGGTTTCAACACAATGGTAGCAAGGGGTAGTAGAATGTCACTAGGGGCCTTCAGAGAAGGACCATGGGGAAAGAACCACAAAGTACCTTGTGCTTGCAGAACTTCTTGGTGCTTGACAGGGTCAAGTTGATTTCAGGGCACTTTGCAGCTCCTTCGAGAGAGTTCAAGACTGGAGACTGCTGTGGGTAACAGGCGCAGGAAGTTCAGTGAGTGAGTCTGGATGGACGGCTCCAGGCTGGCCTACACAGCGACTCTGGGTCAGGAATCATTGTGTCAGTGCAGTTTGGCAGTTCAGAAGCACTGGTCGAAGCGTCTCAGATGTCTTTAGCAACTGCGGCGTAACAATAGTCAGCAGTGCAGTCAATTGCAGCTCGAGGGGCTGGACTGGCTTAAAACAATGTCCTTTAAGGCGGACGTCAGTGGATGCTTGTCGATGCACCCCTCTTAGCTTCTTTACTGGGATTGTGTCGTCCTTTAAAGTAAAAGGCCCAAAGCTGAGGAGAGTGTTGCAGGCAATAACCTTGTCCTTGGTTTGGTTCAGAGACTCTCTGGCACTTCCAATCTACGAGCTTGCTGCAGAGCCTAGCAGAGCACGCTGTGTGCTGGTTGGGTACCGGTCCTGGAGCTGCTGCAGGGTCCTCTGTATTCAGCATCTCCCTCTGGTTCCTGGTAGATGTTTAGAGGAGATATTTTACTTCCCTCTCAGGAAATCCTGGCCTTCCTTCCCTGCTGGAAGCTGTAAGGATAGCCGGGAGGATAGCTCAGGTGCAACAAGCTCGCCTTGGAAGAAAGACGACGCAGAGCAACACAGGTTTTATCCACGGATCTGCACTTAGAAACCTTTGGGTATTAAGCGTGTTTTAAATAACCAATTACAATTACAATAAGGCAGAATATATATTCAGACAGGGTCCAAAAGTGTTCTTCTTGTTACTCCATTCAAAGTCTTCAGATGATCTGCCAAAAGAGGAGCTCAGCCCTCTTTTAAAGCCAAATGGGCCCCAGTGATTGGTGTAGGCTAAGCCTACCTTAATCAACAAATCCGGTGTCCCTACCAACACTTTGCTGTATGCATCAGGTCATAACCAGAGTGTTTTGCAACAGAAAAGGTGTTTTGCAACAGAAAAGGTACAGTGGTGAAAACATCTAATACTAAGTCCCAGCCATCTTTCTGTCTGTTGTGGATCAAAGGGTCTCTCTGGTTAATTGAGCGCTCTGTGGTTCCTGAGTAAAGTGTGAAGCTGTGGCGGGACTAGGCTTTTGGTCTCCACCAAACCACATACTTGTACCTTCTGAATGGGGTCCCCTGTGGCGGTGACTACTGAAAATACATAGTTCCGGACATGCCAGGTCACTATATTGAGATACAGTTTTAATGAGCCCTGATAGGCTAGTAGTCAACTAGGCAATTTATTTTGAATGGGCACCTTCCTGTCCATGCAACACAATAAATATGTTGTCAAATGGCCAGAGTCTGGAAGTGAGGGAAAACCATTTTAGATTCTTTTATCAAGCTGTACAAAATGAATGTAGGTCCTGAATAACTGTTATACATTGCTATGCATAATGGGCATTTACTGTAGGACTCTAGGCAACAGATGGGGCCAGACATGTGCTCAAAGCCAACACATTAGATTTTTAGTTGGTATAACCAAGTCTTTATCCCTAACCAAAAACATGCTGAGCCATCACACCCAACCTATCGTCTGCCATTGGGTAGGTGGAGAAAGCTGTGAACAGGACACACCAGAGGAGATATTATATCCATGGAACTGTAGGGCATTGGGTTTCAAATCAGGTCAGAATCAGAAATATGTTTGTAAAAACAAAAACAGCATTGGTTGTCAATAATCTAAAAACCTGAAAATTCAATTTTTGAACAAAGAAATCTCTTAGTGCTCATAACCCGTTGGCTTCCAAGCCATGAGACTAAGTGTTGCTCCGAGAGTCCATAAGTTTCAAGTTCATACTGTATATGACACCATTCGATTATTCAGAAGTGGAATGTGCTAAGCAAGTGGTAACTCAAAATGCAATGGAAAGAAACACAAGTGTACATTCATTAAAGAAGGCCAGTTTTAATTCTGTGTTTCTTTTCTTCATTAAAATGTGTGATTGTTTGAAGACATGGAACTAACAAGTAGTGTTAGATGTTTAGGGGGTTTGAGCCTATGCACCTTGGTCGGTGGTGGAATTATTTCCATGTATCAACTATAATTGCACAGGCTGTGACATGCACTGCTCAGTCATCAAACCATGTGAAGAATGTGTGCCCAAAGAGTAAATAGGTTCACTCCCATATTGACTACAATATTTAGGTGTTTGTTACATCGAATTGTCAATGGCTAAACAAAAGCAACTCATTAAAAATAAAACAGGGGAAATTCAAAAAGGCATTGAGGAGGTGGGAGCTTGAACCAGCTCTCATGAATGCTCTTATTTGGAGATAAAAATCCAATTAACTTTAAAACCAATGCCATATGAATAAAGATCATAGAAACATTGATAAGCACCAATGCACCCTCATAAATAACCATTCACTCTGCTTCAACAGATCCTTGTGCATTGAGAGCACCATTTATCTCAAGCACCACACTGTGGAGATGGTGAATTGGTGCTTTTAGTTCCTCTTATGCCTTTCGGGGATTGGAAAAAAGAAATACACCAGACAAATGCCATTCACTGAGACAGCAGGACTTATAACGGATCAAAGAGCTCATTCCGCATCATGTTGATAGTCACATTTCGATTAAAGGTACTGGTGGCTGGAGATAGGTAGACTGTGGCAAACACCGCTCATTAAATTAGTCATTCTCAGCGTGGATGGGCCCACAAGAACATGCAGCACGCCTACTGCAGCTCAGATGTGGAAATGTATCTCCTGGATACATTTCACACAGACAAGTATGAGGATACACTACAGTACTGGTTTATTAAGCATCCTTTCAGGCCGGCAGGACTAGTGGGGTTTGGAGTAGAATTCCTGACCAGTCCCTCTGCCAGGGTACAATCTGAGCCTGTCTATAATGCTGCTGGTATTATTGTATCCAACAACAGAAGAGGGTCTTGTGGTGCCTTTTGTTGAATACATAACATTCATTAAAATGAACCAGCACTACTATGAGGAGGAATGTATTAATACACCTAGCTCTACCTAACACACCAGCTCCAATGATGAAGACCTGTTGTCCCCTCCAAATCAAACACCAAGAAATGGATCCTGATTATTTGGTTGTGAATCAGATATCACTATTGACTGACTGTTGGTGACTGTCATATAATTATGAGGTGCCATCAGAGTGTGCATGCTTTTAAGTCCTGCTCCTGCTTATTTAGTACCACACTAGTGGAGGGAGAAACACCTTTTAACAGAGCACAGAATACCTTTGAGACTATTGTACTCCCCACTATACAGCAGCCAACACGACAATTATTTGGATTTTCCCTCCTACATAAGAGCAGACATGATTATCTTTCCGGTTCTCGCGGTTGCATGAAAGCCAATAGTCAACGAGGGATTTGTTTGCCACTCCTCGCTACTCAAGATCCAACATGAGAACTTTTTGAGTGTATGAGAGCCATCAAGAAGAACATGTATTGTGCTTTCCCACTATAGGAGAACCACCAACATGAGAACTGTCCAGTTTCTGACTGCTGCACAATGTCCCCCTAATACATGATAGCTGCTTCCTGCATGTTTCCTCATAGAGCCACTGTTGGTCTTTCACCCCTTCCTCAATTTAATGGAGCCTGTTATGTTAATGTTAAAGGTATTTGTAGCATGCACTGTTCACCACCATAGTGGTCCCCAGCCGTTCTGGTAGATCTCAAAAGGAGATTGTGAAAAATACAGGGGAATTGGGGTAGTTAGTAGGGCATAGTGGGAATAGGAAAGTGAGAGTTGTGATGTCCTGCTGGCAGCTTAAGTTTGGTTTTCACCATTTGCTGAGCTTAAGTGCGTTTTCTGGATCAGTGTGAATTCCCATGTGCTGTTGTGCCAGGTTATGTGCTGTTTGTCTGTTGTAATGTGGTGAAGTGCATGCGGATTGCTGTGCAGAGAGGTGGTTGTGTGAGTTTCTGTATGAGAAGTGCATGCAGAAAGTTGAGGTTTTAGAGTTGGGTAAGCAGGTTTTCCCTACCTCTTATCTTTGCGTTTCTGCACTCAACATCTATAATTATCCTGTGTGTTCATTATTGTAGTTTGTCTGCCAAGTGGCAGGCACATTGAGGAGTGGCCGTTTCCTCTGTAGTACTCTATTGCCATGTGTACCTGGCTGACGTAGGTGTGTTCCCCGCCCTGCGGTTGGCAATGTTTAGGTTAGATAATTCTGCTCCCTCCCTGCCCATCCGTGTGGGGTTCCTACCTACCTAGGTTTCCTCTTTGGACTAGTGGTATGTGGACTTGGGTGGTCGGGGTGTCCTCACCCACCCTCTGGTTAGGGAATATTAAATTAGGGGTCATGGGTTCCTCCCTGGGATTCTTGTTTCCCGCTGGGTCTATGTTTCCTAGTCGTTTCCTTTAGGTTCTGGAGCAAAGAGGCAAGTTTTGAGTAGTTTTCTGAATTCCAGATGATCCCTTCTGTTGCGTATGTTTTCTGGCAGGTCATTCCAGGTTATTGCTGCCAGGTAAGCAGAAGATGATCTTTTGAATGTTCTTTTATTTTATGGTTTTGGTTCAAGGCGATTATCGTTGCTTGATGTGAGTGGGTTTGTCAGATGATAGACAGTTATGTTCTCATTTATTACGAACTCTGCTCCTTGGCCATGGATTGCTCTGTGCACTATGCACATCATTATGAACTTTATTTGTTGTTTTAGCCAGTAGAGCATTTTCAGCGCTTGGGTAATGTGTTCTCTTTGTGGTAGTTTGATCAGGAGTCTGGCCGCAGCGTTTTGGATGTTATGGTGATGGCCACGCAGGTGATCCTCCAGCATATCTTAGACTGCTCTGTCTTCAGATACCCTCATATGACCACCACCTTGCAGTGCAGGAGATGTGTTCTTGAATGCCTAAACAGGTGATTGCACATGGTGCCTCCTTATGGCCTAATAAATGTGAATGGTGCCACTGGATAATGATGGGCCTCTTTCTCATGGACTGTGTTACACGTTATGTTGAGGAATGACCTTAATCTACAGACATGCTGGAGGATCCTTCATCTGTATTACATGGGGGAGGGTACTGTGTTGGCAGGGGTGTTAGATGTCAAATGGGCCCTAAACATCACTTCATGCCATCACCGAATGAGGTTACTCGGTGTGATTTGGCCCAATGAATAATATTCATTCGTCTTTCCCCAATGCACACTCTTCTTGCAGGGATTTCACACAACATTACAATCCTCTGCCTGTATCTTCTTCACAGTCAGGGGGAACAACTGCCATACAGAAAAGGAGCCTGTTGTAGTTTGTGTTGGGGCAGTAAGATTTTGTTTGTCCTGTCCTCCATTCTGCCTTGCCCTCTTCACATGACCAGATCCACTAGCATATGATTAGTCAGTCATTTCCTATTCAACTTCCACCACAGTATCATGTTTCACTTGATCCCCCACTTATGCCTTCTCATGCTACTTTTCCTTCTGCCCCAGATCTGCTTCTACTTATTCACCGTATTTTGTCACTCCAACTCTACCACTTTGTGTTGCCCCTCCCGCCCCTGCATGTTCTCCTTTTATTATCACATATCTGCACTCTGTTGACACCTCCACCCACATTACCTGAGGGCTCCCACCAATGATTGCATGCTTTCGATCTTTGCCTTGATCATATGTACTCCATTCTCTTACTGTTCCTGTCAATACCTGACTCTACAGTTACCATCCTCCAGGACTTCCACATCTGTGTCAAAGAACAAGGAGTCCATCTCAGTCTCAACAGTATGTGTATCCACAGCCACATGTCCCCAACATTCACCACCTCATTGTCACCAAAAAATTATATTCTCCCATTTGATACTTTTCGCTGTGTAAGAAAACATTTGTGGGATACATAGGGAAAGGTTTTCACAAGGGATTCTACAGGGTGCCACAGTGGGTTTGCTTTTTGGGTGGAGCTATAAAATTAAGGGAAAGTGTTTAAAAAAACACACACAATGTCACAATGGGTTTTCAAAAAGGGTTTTCAAAAAAGATTAATATTTTTATGTTTTCATTTTCTTTTTGTGGTGGAAGAAATATATACATCCCAAAGGGTTCCGCAAAGAGGGAGTCAGATTTGAAGAAATGTAACAAACCAAGAACAATATAAAATAAAATATCATAAATAGGGAATGGTATATGAAAAAGGCATATGGTGCACTGTTGGTCTCTCTTGTGGATGTACCCTATTCTTCCATATAATAGTTGTTAGGAACATTTTTCTGAAGTCCAACTAAGGGCTTAGTGAAACCATTCAACTGAGGTAGTACGAGACTCCACTCTTAGTATAAGGCTGTACCGCCTGGGTATAGTGTAGCGTAGAAGAGCCGCCATACTTATCTTAGGAGGGAGAGAGGTCTGTACAATCAGTACAAAGAAATGGTAGTACACATATGGTCCAAAGAAACATGGAAACACAATGTATTGTAAAAAAAATAAAGGGTTTATTTAAATACATATAGACAAAGGTAAATCTTGGGTAAATATGTACTATAACAGATCATATAGACACATAATAAAAACACAACACTATGCTTTAAAGTTCACAGGCCAAAGCACAGGCCTTTTTTCGAAATCTAACAATCTTTCTAGGTAAGTCAGACCTTTGTATACACATTCAATATAGGGCACACATATTCTTGGGTAGTAAAACCATACGTTACTTTCAGATTATTTTACAGTAATATTAGGGTAGTAGACCCTGTCAGTTATACTGTGACGCTCAGCAAGCAATCACTCAGTGAATCTACTGGACGATATACTTTTATGAATAGTGGAACACTTATTCTAGGAACACTAATAAAATATAACTCTGATTCAGGATAACACATTATTCAAGGAGGAGTTGGACTTTGGGGTATTCTAATAAATTACAGATGCTTTTCAGTTCACAGACTAAGGGAAGCAATAACTAGCTTATTTTAGGATTGCACAGTTATAATCAAGGTAAGTAAACCTGTTTGATGTAATATTCAATTACAGTTGCTTTTCAGTTCACAGACGAAGGGAAGCAATAACTCTAACTCATTTTTGGATGGCACAAAGCTATGCAAGGTAAGTAAAACCTCCATATACTTTTGTAAGGACCAGCATCCTAAAAGGTAAGTATGACCTAGGCAGACTTATTCTGGAAAGGCTAACAGCAATTCAGGGGAAGCAAGACCCACTTGCGGACACTCATATAATTAATCTAACAAGAATAATAAAGTGAAACCAACAGCATTGCTTTTGGGAGGAGGGGAACCCAATTCACAGGTGAATAAGTTAACCTTCTATCTACTTTCTGTTATACTGGCGAGACAGTTTCTAGGGAAAGTAAAACTTTGAGAATACTTATTTAAGAGGCACAGAGATTATTCAAGGTAAGTAAATCCTATGTATACTATTCAAAATGGCAGAACATATCTACGGTAAGTAATAACTTTTTGCAACTATTAACTCAGAGAGTTTAAAGTTACCAACTTACTCTTTTACAAGTAAGTACACTTGTCAAAACATGTTCTACTTTTCAAGGCAGACCCTTTAAATTATCTTGCCATTTCCAATTCTATTTCTCTCAGAGTCAGAAGAGGGACCGTAGTGGTCTGGGAGCCAGCAGTAGGTAGGGGGAGATTGGGCCCAGTTGCAGGCAAAGTCAGAATTCCTGAGGAAGACGGGGAAAACAAGTAAGTAGTTCACTATGAAAGTTAGTTAGGGTCCAGGGACTTCAGAGAAGACATCCTAGGAGGATTCCAGCAGTAGACCTGGGTGAACTGGACGAGAGACCTCCCAATCACAGTAGCATCCCAAGGATACACAGGAATCACAAGAGACTGAAGTAAGTAAATACCCCAGCCAACACAGTAGCTCAGCACAGAAGAAGTGTTGCAGCAAGAAGACTTTAGGATATGCAGCCAATAACCTGGCCGATCGATTTCTTTGTCAAGCAGATGGAAGACAGGACTTTGGAAGTACTTTTGCAGCAGGGATCATGGAAGAAGGCTCCAGGCAAGATTTGATTCATGGCTGGATGTGGTTCTCTGGATTTGGCACCTTTTTCAGGAGCACAGAAGAAGACAGAATATCAATGATTGGATTCCCATTGTTTGCAAGGTCCAGCACTCCGATGAGGGGATGATTTGGGCTTGCTTCATATCTTTGGAGGTCCAGCAGGATGCCCACAAAGTTTCAACAAGATTTGGAATTCAGAAGACTATGTACCACACAATGGCTTGAGGTCCCAGGGTATTTAGGTATTGCAGCCCCACAATGTCGCAGCACAATATAGGATGGCTTAAAATACAGGTCTTTTTGATTCTAGTGGGTCTTACCAGGCTTTGCATTGGGGTCATCTGTTTCGGGATCCCCAGGTCCTTTGGAAGGAAAGGCTAGAGCAGGCTCTGGTTATACAGCAGGCTCTTCGGTCGCTGGAAATCATCTTAGTCACATGTCCTACATCATCCTCTTCGGTTTTGGGTCGAGTGGTCGACTTATCAGCAGCTTCACCATTCAGAGGTTTTGTCAGGAACTACAGCACAACCTTTGCATTCTCTCCCCACATTTTACAGAAAGGGACAGTCTGTCCCCCAGTTGTCAAAGGGCTGCAGAGTTTTGGATTCCTCCGTCGCTTCCTGCCTTTCCAGACACTCTGGATCCTGGGCGAGGAATCACAGGATTCCGGACTAAGACTAAAAAGCCACTGAGGTTGCTCCAATCTAGAATGGCAGGGGAAGACCTGAGAAACAGCAAGCACACAAGAAATGGCAAAAAAAGAAGGAGCCCATCATATTAGAAAAATGGTGGCCCAACTGTGCATTACCGAGCTGAATTAACAGCCTGCAAGTAATAAAGACTAACAGTCATAAAAGTAAAACCACTGCCAAAAGCCATTCAAGTAAAACTAGCAATTGTGACAAAATGTTACCAGGTAAGTAAGAAAGGGGATACATTGTATCCTCCAGCACTCCACATAATGTGGGGTGTGCTGGCTCACTATATACAATGTAAAGGTAGATTAAAGTCCCTCTTTACTACTTTGGAACTGTAGTTCACCCAAGTACATGAAAGAGAAATTAACAAGGGAACCCGTAGGGGAAACCCAGCCTAAAACCAAAAGTTGTAGGAAACTATACCTTTAACCATACAGTATGGCGAGACATAAAAAGGTCACCCATAAAAAGAGTAAAAGACTAGGTGAGAAGGGAAAAAAGATTCCCCTTTGCCTAGGGACAATGTAAAATAGTTACCTAGTCAAAGCCAAACGTTCTGGGTTTAGCACAGGTCAGGAAGATTTATAATTGATATGAAAAGCTTACCTAACAATAGCCAATCACAACACATAGATAACCAGGAAGAGATTCTAGGATTTTGATTGGCCTGCAGAATCTCCAAGAGTGGCAGATATGGCTAACCCACCACAAGTCATCAAGAACATGTACACGAGTTTGCGCATGATTTTGGAGTGCCATCAGAATTCGTTAGATTTCGCAAGTCCTCAAATTCAAAATACATTATTTGGCTTCAGCCATGATTTCTGTCAGGCGGGAGTTCCACCAGCTTATTTGTCAGTGTGGCGTTATCGTCCGAACCTTAAATTCTAAACCTCAGGACTATTGACAGGTAGTCCATTCTGCTATTTCAAGTAAAATTAGTGGCATTCGTTAATACAATGTACATGCGTCAACAAGTTGCACAGTGAGAGACCTATGCAAGAGATATTTCATAATGACCCACACATGGGATGTGTTGTTGAGCAAAAACCATTTCAAAGAATTCCAGACACAATTATTTCTAATTAGCAACCAAAGGCATAAGGTCTTTTGAAAGGGAACAAAGGCAGAACGGTAGCCCCTGCCTGCTACAGACATGTTCAAAGAAACGCTATAATGAGGTGGGACTGAATAAGGCTTTGTTGAATAATGTTGGAAAAATGTAATCACCACGAAGAGACGTTTACTGCTGGCGAGGACATGGCAGATCCTAGGGCGAGCTACAATGATTTGTGCTAACACGATAACTGCACCACGGTGATGTGCATGACCACGTGTTGCCTGCACTTAACCCGAATGTGCAGTGTAGTCCTAAATGGACTGCGAGCCAGTACACCAAGCAAGACGCCCCTAGGCTATATTCCATGTCCTAATGCATATGAGGAAAGCATTGTCTATTAAATCCCCGCAGTGCTGAAGGATGGCGGACCGTTCACGAACACTTGGAATCTTTCATGGCCTTTACAATCAAGAAAGAAATCCCACCATCCGCTCAAGCCGAATCGACATGCTATTATAATCAAACCCGTGAAAATCCCAGGAACGTTTAACAATAGGGTCTAGATGAAAATAAATAATGACTCCAATTGCAGACACCCACATGTCACATTTCGTAGGACAGTTCATTCGACGGCCGTCAAGCAAACTGTGTCAGCCGTCATTTGCAATTCTCTTTGTGTACTCGGATCCGTCGCAGGATGGCGTTTCCTTTCCAGTGCGCCGGGGAAACAGACTGCGCGCGGTTTCCCCAGCTCCTACCTTCTGAACATGTCTGCTCTGGCTTGTGGAGTGTGAAGGTGGCCTGCCCCTCTGGCACCCTCCCTCATGTGCATGCGAGCATCTGACTACCAAACAAGCTCAAGTCTCTTGTTGTGGGAACGTTAGGTCTTGTTGTCTGAAGGGTAAGGTCACTGTTTGGGGGTGAAATGTTCTGGCAAGCACACCGAGAGATTTCTGCATTTCAAAGGCGCAGTCATGCAAATTGAAGCTACATGGTATTTTGCAAACGCTGCAGCTTTCCCAGTGCTTGTTTGTCTCATCTGTGTCGCAGTTACGGGTTTATGGTACACTGCTGGCAGACGACTCTTCCTCACAATAGTTACACAAAACCACAGTTGGGAAACTGAGGTAAAGCATATTAAAGATGCTGTTTTATGAGACGAGCGGGCATGGCGGAGTGTGATGCTGGTATATGGATCTGCTGTGTATGCAAAGCCGATCTATCGGCAGAGGCGTAGCCAGGATTGTCTAGCAAATGGAGCCACTGGCGTAACACAAAATGTGGGGCCCCCCTGTGAGCCATGCTCAGGGGGCCCCCCAACTCGGCAACAAATCATGGGTCGTGCCACACTCTGGGCCGGCCTAGATTGTCACGCTTGCGCAATACGCATGAACTTGCTGCTGAAAGGGTATGCCACACACTGCACTAGGAGAAAGATATAAATATGTGTTTCAATGCAATATACAGCACACTTTGTGAGATAAACTGGCTATAAAGCCAGAGTGTTTGCAATTGTTTTGTAGGGTAACACAATCCAATACATGCAAGTCACCAACAGTGCACAGGAACATTAATGCTTGCTATTAAAAATGCCATGCCACAATGAAAACATGTACAACTGGCTGCACAATGTAGACCAATGTAAACACGTAATAACATTATAGTAAAGCATGCCAGGCCACATTTAGATATACCTAGACTGGTTGCACCAAAATGCCATTCGAAGCAATAACACTCATCAAGAAGAGAGCACACATTAAAGCATGTGTCTCTGCGGCCTCTAACAACACGGCCAAACTCTTTAAAATCTGCAAGGAACCGGTCAATCCTGTTGTGGTCTATACCTCTCCTGTTCCCTCCCAGGCCCTCTGTACAGCTCTGGCCTCTCACCTCTCTGCTAAATCTCAGGACACCCTGTCCTCTATCTCCTCTTCCTCTCTCGGCCCCCTTTGGCCATCTCTACCTCTCCTCCTTTTTCCTCTTTCTCTCTGACAACACCTGACAAGGTTTCTAGACAATTCTGATCTATGAAAGTGTCGTCCAAACTGGTGCTCCGCTGCTCCTCCACAACCATCAAAGACCATACTGACACCCTCGCTCCAGCCTTGGCCGATTTCTGTAATCACTCTTTCACCACTGCAACGTTCCCCTCTCCCTTTAAGCATTCCCTTGTGCACCCACTCCTCAAGAAGCTGTCTGCTGATCGTACCTGCCCGGCAAACTATAGCTCAAACTCCATCATCCCTTTCCTGAGCAAACTCTTTAAAAAAGCTTGCCATCTCCCAGCTTACTCTCCACACTGAATCTGTTGGTTGTCTCCAAGACCATCAGTCTGGCTTCAGAGCTGCCAGAGGCATGGAATCTGCTCTCTAACCTTGATTCCAGCATTCCTTCTGTTATCATCCTTCATCTTTCCTCTGCTTTCGACAGGATCAACGTCACCATCCTGATCAATTGACTCTGTGAGAACCTGGGCATCACAGATCAGATGCTGGAGTGACTGACCTCCTTCCACTTGGACCGCCCCTCCACTCCCAGGTCCATCTTGGTCCCATTCTCTCGGCCACCTCTCTTTACCTGTGGCTTTCCCTAGGGCTCTATCCTCTCACCCTGGTTTTTCAACCTCTACTTGGCCACTTAGCCTCCCTGATCTCTACCTTCTCCTCTAACTTTCAGTGTAATGCGGATGACTCTGCTTTCCTTCAGGCTCCCCTCAGGCTCCTCTCCTCTCTTGCTCATGCCTAACTGTCTATCCATGATTCAGGATTGGTGCGCCTCCAACGATCTCTGCCTTAATGCCAGTAAGATGGAGATCCTTCTTATTGGGACCCTTGCCTCTGTGTTTCCCCTCTAACTATAGCAGACCAACTTGGGCCCTCTTCCTTCGCCTTCCTGCGAGGCAAAAAACCTTGGTGTCATCTTCAACGCCACACTCTCTTTCTCTCCTCACATCTCAAACATCGCCAAGAAGTCCCACTACCAGCTGCTCCTCCTCAAAGGGACTCTTCGCTTTCTCACTTTCCACTAGAATCTCACTGTCTCCAGTGCCCTGGTTCTCTGTAGGTTGGACTACTGCAACAGCCACTTTCTCAATCTGCCTTCCTCTATTCGCCGTCATCTGCAACTAATACAGAACAGGACTGCAAGACTTACCTTTGGCCTCAAGGATTGGAATCATATTTCTCCAGCCCTGAAATCTCTCCACTAGCTCCCGGTGACTGCAAGGATCAAGTTCAAGAACATTTGCATTGTCCACAGGGCTTTCTGGGGCTGGGGCCCACACTAAATCCAATGCTCTCTTCAAAAATACCTTCTTTCTATAGCCCTTCACTCAGCTACCTCCAACTCTCTAAGGCTTAGACATTTCTCCAGGCAGACAGTGGGGGTATACTTCTCTCCTCTGCTGGTGCCTCCCTATGGAATGGCCTCCCTGCCCCTCTCAAAGTTGAGCCGGACAACCTGAAGTCTCGGAAGCAGCTCAAAACTTTCCTCTTCTCCCCTGCTTTCTCTCTCTCCCTCCCCTGCTGACCTACCTGTCTGCTGTACCGACTGGCTGCTTGGCTACCATCAGAGTCTCCCTGAGTCCAGGCTCTTTCTTGATTGGTCACCCTTGCACTGCCTCCGGGCCTACCATGCACTTAGGGGCTGTAACTGTAACCCTGCAGCCCCTTGTTCTCCTTGCACAACCAATAGCTGCTCTGCCCTGGCTACACTTACTCAGAACATTGCTGCCCTGTTTTCCCCTCCCCTCTCACTTGCAGTTCACCCCCTCCCTTTCCCCTTGCACTTCTTGTTCTCGCAATGACACAAGGCCTAGTGAGATCGTTTGTCTTGTCCTCCATCTATCTTCTCTCCCTTGTGTACACTTGTGTACAGGCGCGTTATAAATGACTTGTATCATATCATATTTTATCACAGATGTGCAGAAAAATATACAATGCCGCAGTAAGAAATGTCTAGACTGGCAGCACCCAAATGCCAATCTAGCAAGGGAATTAAAGTTAGCAGGACTGCTTTATCAGAAATGTCCAGTTAAAAGAAAGTCATACCAAACTGAGGAATGGCTAGACTGGCAGCACCAAACTGCCTCTCTAGCCACTAATACCACATATCATGCCTGCTTAGTCTGGACATGGACAACCATTATGATTTATCACACAATCCCACCCCCCCACACATCCCCTCTCCCTCCGACCCCCTACCCCAAACTCACAATCAGCTCCTTGGCCCAGAATTACCTCCACGTCCGTCTTTCTTCCTTGACCCAGAGCTTACGTATGCGGTTCCTTGACTCATAGGTAAGTACTGCGATGAGGTACAGTGGGACTAGGAGTGATGAAGATTACAGGTAGCTAAATCAGGCATTACCTCCATGTACCTCTACCTCTTCCCAGTACTTGTGTATGAGGAAGAGTGCCTCACACACAAGTACTGCCTCATACATAAGTACTGGGACGAGGAAGAATAGGGCTAGGAGTAAGCAAGGCATTAAACACAAGTAGTGGCACAACACCATTGAGTTGAATGGGCTTCAGCACTACCCCCCCCCTGAAAGTTTGGGCTACATTGACTCAACCTGGCTAACCTTTAGAGCAGTTGCTGTGCCGAACAGGACACAGATGTTAAACGCCACATGGTTTTTGCTGTAAACAAGAACCCAGCAATTACCAACGTAAAGCATTTCACTGTTAGTACCTGCATTCAAATGCCACATTTGTTTAGGCAATTGAAATCGTGATGTGGGTTTAGTACTTGCATGCCAGGGGAGTGACTGGAAGGGTCGAGGGGGAACAGGAGACTTAAAGAAGAGAGTTATCTGCTTGTAACATTGAATCTGCACTAGAACAGTCTCATTAAAATGCATAAATAAGTTGGATGCCCCCACACAAATAAGATTCCCCCTCCCCACCACCTGTGAAGTTAGCGCCTCTCCCAACATTTGAAAGGTTAGCCCCCCAAAATGAAGGTATTGTTGTGCCCCTGTACACAAGCACACACACCATTCACCATATACACACCCAGCCATACATACATTTAAGTGTGCACCCCTTCACCATTCGCACACAGGCAGCCACCTATACATTTGAGTGTGCACCCTTTCACCATAGACTCACACATGCACATGTCATGGAGTTGAGGGGAGCCCTATTACTTAAAAAAGAAAATGGGGCTCATTACGGTTCCAGCAGTAACTGTGCCGGTGCTACCGGCGGGTTGCCGCCGGACCCGTAAAAAATGACTAGCGCCTGACTTCCCAGTGCCACTGTGCGATTTCAAGTCTGGCGGCCGAAGAAATCAAGCGCTGGTAATTTCGTTAATCCCCAGACTCCACGGGAATGGGGACACGGAAGCACCTGCACCGTTGTTAACAGTACCGGTGCTTCCGTGACGGGTCTGCATACCGTGGCTGCTGTGCCTGGCAGGGTCAGACCTGTCGGGCACGGCAGCCCCAGCAGGCAGATCTGTAATATGCCGGTCCGGATCAACAGTGCCAGTAAGCTTACTAGCATCATTGTTTCTGGACTGGCATGGTCAGAATGAGCCCCATTGTTTCTTTTTTTAGTCACTATAACTTCATTAAGAAATTATTTCAGTTAAGGACCGAACCATAACCAAAATAATTTCTTTATGAAGGCTGAGTGACTTCAAAAACAAACTATTTCTTTTTGAAGTCATAGGGCTCACAACACCCCCCCCCCCCGCCCCATGACATGGAGGCCTCCAGCCCAGGGTTTTCCATGTCATGGGGTAGGTGGACCCCCGGACTTCAAATAGAATGGTTTTTTTTGTAGTCACTCTGCCTTCATAAAGAAATGATTTCTATTACAGAAATGTTCTTTATGAATGTAGAGGGAATATCAAAAGAATCTTTTTTTTATTTTTTATATTTTCATTTTTTTTTCAGTGGGGCCTTTTCCCAGGACATGTGCTGGTGGGGCCCCCCACACCATGGGGGATGCAGGGGCCCCTGTTACGCCAGTGGTCTTTGCAGGTAATGGGGGACTGTGGTCTCTGTCTCTAATGTCATGGTAAGTGGCAGAGCAGATGAGCAGGTGAATGGAAAAGGGAGGCTGCATGCTTTGTGGGTAATGGAGGTAATTTAAATGAATGTTCTTGCTTTCTTCATCCTTCCTAGCACTATTGTAAAAGAGCGCCCTGGAGTGAAGGAAGGGAAGGACCCAGGCACCAGGTTTGAATTGGGGGACCAGGCGGCGTGATGGTGAGTATTGGGTCTGGGTGGGTGGGGGTGTCTTGGCGTGGCAGAAGTAACATTGTTCCTCTACTTTTTCCTTTATACGTCAACCCCTGAATAACTGCACTGATGCAGGCCAGTATACACACATACAAACACTCCCCATGTTGGCGTTGTACAAAAATGTAGTAAAAAATGCCATGACGCAGTTAGAGAATTTCTTAACCATTCAGAGGAGCGCATTTCTCTCTTCTATATCATTCCTAAAATCCACAAGGATATCCATAACCCCCCGGGTTGCTCCATTGTATCGGGCTGCAGTTCGATTCTTCAACCACTATCCCAATATATTGATTCTTTCATCAAACCTGTTGCAATGGCCACTCTGACCTTTTTGTTGGATTTCAGGGACATTATTAACTTAGTGGAATGTTTACAATTTTATTCAAGTGAAGAGGTCCGAGTAGTGGTCAATATCGAAGCATTATACACCATTAGTACCCGGCACGCGTGGCGCACCGGGAATCCAACGTGTTGATTGGCTCTTTTCCGAGCCATACCACACAGTATTCCCATGTACGCTGTGCATGTCGGGTTCTCTGTTCCCGGCGAGGGGCATGGCAGCCCCTCAGCCAATGAGGAGGCTTGAAACGGGGCAATCCCCGCTCCGAGCCTCCCCATGGCTGGCGGCTGCCTTCGTCCCCCACCGGGGACTCAAGTAAGACTTTTTTGTTTTCCCCTCCCTCCTCCATCCTCCCTGCCCTCACCACCCCACTTACCTTCCATCCCTTGGTCTCCAGCAGAGGACAATGGAAGCCTCCAGGCGTGTGGAGACTCGGAGCGGGGCCATCCCAGCCGCAAACTTTTTTCTTTTTTTTTCCCTTCCCCCGCTCTCAACCCCACTTACCTTCTTTTTTCTTCTTTAATTGGGAGCGAACGCGCTGGAAACACTTTTGTTCCCAGCGCGTCCACTCCCGATGGCCGCCATGGAAAGGGAAAACGGACTACGTTTTCCCTTTCCCGGGGGGATTTTTTTTCACTTTTTTTTTGTTTTGAAACGCAGCAGCATTTCTAAACAGAAAAAATGACATTAGTACCCTGGTCTGTAACTATGGCCCCGAGGGCATTACCTGGGGCGGTATTGGCCTGCCGCCTCGGGTCTTATTGCCACAAAATTCTGCAAGACAAAGTGGTCCAAAGTTTAGAAATTATGCTTGATAGGCGACCTACACCACATAATGTCCACACGCAATTTGTGAGTGCATGTGCATCAATGGTACTCTCCAACAGCTTTTTCATGTTCAAAGATACTTATTTTTTGCAAACCAAAGCAACTACAGTGGGCTGCACTTTTGCCTCCAATCTAGCCATTATTTTTATGGCTTTGATTGAAGAACAAAGCGTCCTTAATAATGTCAATCCGTTTCTCAAATGTATTCAACTATATCACTGTTACAGCAATGATATTCTTCTTATTTGGGAAAGCAGTGTAGAGACATTGAAGCTTTTCATGGATTGGCTTAACCAAGTCGATTCCAATTTACATTTCACATTTGAGTATTCGACTTCCAGAATTCCATTCCTAGATCTTTCAATTTTCAATGAGTCAGGCACACTTCAAGTAGGACTCTTTAGGAAATTGACCGAAAGGAATACCACCCTACATTTTGACAGCCAGCCACCGAAAAGCCTACTGTAAAATCTACCATATGGGATGTTTCTACGTCTGCGTCGCAACTGGACAGACATCACAAAATTTCACAAACATGCTGACATTTTAGAAACTAGGCTGCTTGAACGCAGCTATTCAAAGAAACGTATCAAATGTTGTACAAAAAGAGTCTGATTTTCTAATTTTCTTAATCCAAAAATTAAATCATCCTCATCAGACCATTTGTCTGAGCTTCTACATTTTGCCAGCATAGAGAAGCGATTAAAGGCATTCTAAATAATTGGAGGATCTTGAATGAAACTGAAGTTAAACCTGATAAACCATTGTTTGCTTTTAAGAAAAGCAAGAATTAGAGACAAAAAGTTACACGTGCTAGTAGAATCCCAGTAAAATGTATGACAGTCCAAAATATTCACTTTAATCCAGTGATTGGTCTTTACCCATGTATGTCCTGTGTGGCATGAAAATATTCCAAGAAAATACTGTCCTTCTCACATGAGGGCAGAATTTGGGATTTATGCACGTTTACCACCTGCAAAAGCAAAAACGTAATTCATGCCATACAATGCCAAAGCAAAAAGCTGTACATCGGAAAGACTTTTAGGGAGGTACATCTCTGGATCAATGAACATCGATCCAAAATTTGAACTGCATTCTCAATGTCCCATCGGATCTCCATTATTTGGAAATGGGACACACTTTTGAAGATGTTATATGGTTTAGTGTAGAGAAGATCAATGAGAACAGTAATGCACAGATAGCCAACAGACTATCCTATAAAGAACAGTTATGGATGTTCGATTTGAAAATAATCGACAGAGGCCTGAATTTTTTAGAACAATGGGAATTTGAAACCTGAAACCTTATCCACTTCAGTTCCCCCAGCCATCTGCGATTGGGAGGTTCCCACTATACATCATGGTTGCCTTTTCCATCACTTATGGAGCTCTGTTTGGAATTGTTTCCCGACATCAGCAGAATCCATTACATTATCTCAGGGTAAGGGATTAGATCCATTCGTAACCTGTAGACCCCAAATTGGGTCTTCACTAGGACCCCTATTCCTATATTGAATGTTCTGTGTTGTCCACACAAGAAGAATTGTGTATTATATTCCTTACAGTCATTGGGTTGATGCTTAGACCCCCCCCTTAGACTCCCACATATTACCATGTTATTGCGGGAGGTGGCAAGTGTCTGGAATCAGATAGCACAGATTATCTCCAATTGTTTTTCATATAACGGGACGGGTCCCCTGTCATGAGTTTTGATTAAGCTCCAGCAGGCTCTCATTTGAGTGCCTGTTCAGTTCCATTTTTATCCCATACTTCGACCGATTCTACCCTGTAAGCCATTTAGGTGTTCAGACCTTTTGTCCAGTAACTAGCCCTTGTTTAAGGCGGCCATTGCCTTCTTTAATCTTATCCGCTGCGTTGTATTCGTGCAGTCACTTTTGTACAATAAGTCAGAGCAAGGATCCAATTATTAGGAGATTTATTTGCTTAGACTTTTTTCAGTCTCATAGCCAAAATTCACTGCATGATGGATACGATTTCCCAGTTACATTGGCACATGTTGCTATGCATGCCACACCCCATTCCTCCCCATTTTACAAATAGTTATGCTGAAGCAGAATCTTTGGGCACTTATTTTGAAATCAGAGGAAAAGGGTGCTAACCTTTATGTTTTCTCTTTTTCTGGTGTGTGTTTGTACTTTTGCTCTTTTATTGTAATTCTTTCTGAATTAGTCCTGTCCTTGTCCTTACCCTATTTACACATGACTATAAAAAAAGAGATGCCAATAATGGTTATCCAGAATTATTTTTAGAAATGTAGTAAACACAGGGGTTGAATAGGTCATGTGACCAGCATCTGCTAATCTGTTTTTATGTCAATTTTCTGTTTTATTGAAGGACGCTCATAAGAAAGACTAATTTATTTCGGCTGTTTATGTGCGGCCCTCAAAAAGCCAAAATCACATGAATTTGGGGGGTTTCACCCCATACCCTCTTTGCTCCCCCCACTGCCTCCTCTCGCCACCGGCATACACACTCAATTACACACCATAGTCACACACATACAAGTAAACACGCAACCAGTCACATTTACCCCTTCCCCTTCTCAAACATTGCTTTTACACATATACACAGCAACATACAGTCACCCACACACTAACCTCTGTCTGCTGCGATTCCTCCGTTCGGTCCCCCCGTGCCTGTCATTTTCAGTTATCGATTTGTTCACTTAGTACCGCTAATCTGCATACTCATGAAGAGAAAGTGGAGTCTGTCATTGCCCCCCCAATTATCTGCCTTCAGTGGCAGATGTTTGAGGCTTGGTTGGTGGGTACGAAGCCATCAACGCTGACATGAATGCTTAATTCCAGTGGTATCGGTACATATATTTTGTGCCAGAGAACCTGTTTACTTAGTGGGCTTATGGTAAAGTAGGCAACATTTTCACTTAGAGTGGGTTCACTGGTAGGGGGTTGTTTACTTATTTAAGAAGCAGACATAATGTGATAATGCAGGTGTCCTAACTGCAGGTATTGTAGTGATGTTGATAACGAGCTCTATGTAAAACAATATATGGAATTGTGCTTAGTGTTTTTATGAGTTTACAACAGAAACATTTAACCTTTTAGTTTGTTGCTTTCTTCACATGTCTCTTGGATGTTCCTACTTTTTTTTGAGCTTGATGGATTTGATTATTCTTAAAATGGATTGTCAGCCCTGTAGACAGATTATAAGAGGTCACTCTTTTTTGGTGAACAAGAAAAGACACTTATGTCCAGATAAACTTTATGAAGGTAGTGTGACTGAGCAATAAGGCTGAGACCCAGGAAAGTGTGAGGATGATGAAGGCTTTAGTGAAGTACATTGAGAGCATGCTCAATAATTCAAGTGAGGCAGGTTGTAAACAAATGTTGTTATATTTATTATGCATTGAGCAAACTCTTATCAATTAAAATCACAGTTATCTGGATTACTAAGCATGCACTATTTATATATGGGCATTCACCTTGGGTTGCTCTGGCTACATGGCACCAATACTTTAGTTTTCACTCAATTAGATACCTTTGATAGAACACTTAAATAGAGTAAGGCAAGTGAAGAAAAAAACAGAGGTAAGCATAAAAACAACCTAGAGAACATATAAGTAATTCAAACAGCAGAAGCACACAATATAGTCTTAAAAAATAAGGCCCTATACTTAAAAAATATCTTCTCGTGCTGAGGGTAATGGGTCCGAGGGCCCTAAGAGGCACAGGTCCACAAGGTAACCCTTTGCATGTAGCTAAGCACCTTTTAAGAAGGCTGAACAAGTGTTGGCATAGCTAGAATGTACTTGTAAATGTCTCAAGTAGTGAAGAAGAAAGCAAGCCAAATTCTTAGTAGGTCCTCTCCCAATCCAACAATCCCACCACCATAGGGGAAGCTCAATACGGGATCCATCTACAGAACTCCACCGATCACGACCTGGCATGACCAGGCATGTTAATTCAGCCGGTGTACTCCAATTTTGCCAGAAACCTCTTAGGAGGTTTCTAAATCTGCCGGGCCTACTTACCTTATGTTTTGGGTCTGCCAGAGAAGGTCCAGAGGTCATTGGTGCAGAGGCCAGTGTCGGCTTCAGGATTCATGTTCAGCTGGTTAGCCGTTCTGTCCCCTAGTGAGGCATTCCTGGCCCTCAACAGCTGGACGAGGACGTACCTGTCTCAATGAAGAAAGAAACACCATGATATTGACAACCTCAGAGGACCCCCAAGACATGACAAAGTTGGGAGACAGCAATGACCACCACGATCAGACAGCGGAAGACTACCCTTCTGTGGACACATAAAAGCTGGTCCTGCAAGGCCAGCCTTATTATGGGAGAGTTGTAAATGCAAGGGAAGGCCTCTGATCTCCCCATTCTAAGGTCTATGGTCTATGGTCAAAGGTCTACAGTGTCCCAGGTCCAAACTGGGGATGACGACCATTGCAACTAGGTAGCACAGCAGGGAGCTGGTCATTCCAAAGGTGGTCCCAGGACACTTTTGAAGTCTTCCAAGGGCTGTATCCTTGAGAAGAGGTTGAGACAGGTTGTTCCCATTAGTCAAGGGGATAGAGGACCATTGAAGGTCTTCAGGAGATCAGGCAAATCAGCAGCACTTTACTTGGACTGTGCTGAAGGCAACACTAGTTTCCTACAATGATGATCCATAGGTCTTCAGTGGTATGCTACTCTTTGAAGGGGACTTGGCACCAACAATGATCTGAATGACGGCTGGAGGAGTCCTCTTTTTCAATCCAGAATCAAGGGAAGGCCTCTGATCTCCCCATTCTAAGGTCTATGGTCTATGGTCAAAGGTCTACAGTGTCCCAGGTCCAAACTGGGGATGACGACCATTGCAACTAGGTAGCACAGCACGGAGCTGGTCATTCCATAGGTGGTCCCAGGACACTTTTGAAGTCTTCCAACGGCTGTATCCTTGAGAAGAGGTTGAGACAGGTTGTTCCCATTAGTCAAGGGGATAGGGGACCATTGAAGGCCTTCAGGAGATCAGGCAAATCAGCAGCACTTTACTTGGACTGTGCTGAAGGCAACACTAGTTTCCTACAATGATGATCCATAGGTCTTCAGTGGCATGCTCCTCTTTGAAGGGGTCTTGGTACCAACAATCGAGTCCTCTTTTTCAATCCAGAGTCCGGACAGTTCCAGCCCTTACATCCCCTCACAAGCATATACCACTGCTTTGCAGGGGAAAGAACTCTCATACTCCTGTGAGGGCAAAAAGAAAGCCAAAATACAAGATGGCCAAAGATCAAGGCAACATGTCATGGCATGGTCATTTTAGAGTATATTATATGACATGAGGCACTATGCAGTAAAATGCAAAAGTGCATGTGAGAAAGTTAAAAAACATGGTAGAAAAATGTCTACTGCTACCAACCTGTCCTGGACACATCATGCAAGTAACCGTCACATTACTGTAAGACAAAGGGATACAAAGTACCCCTACCAAACCTCACTGTAATGTGATATTTGCAATGTAAAACAAAACAAGGAATTTCTCTAATGGGGGACTGTGTCCCACTGCACTGATAGCAATATGGACTAATCAGTGTCCCCAAAAACAGACACGCTTAGCAATGTAAGCAAAGGAAAAAGGCTACACTAACCTTCAAAAGGCAAGGCAGGTTCAAAGCAACAGCAACATGTTGTGTGGGGGGCTCCATCAATGTCTATGGAGGGAAAGCAGCACACATAAAAACCTTTTCTAACAGCTATAACAATGCTCTTTGTTTTTTTTATTATACTTGATTTAACTGTTTTACCAGTTTTTACACGTGTATTGCATAGTCCTTTGTCCTTTGTTTCTTTTTAGAGAGACATCTTCTTGACACTATACTTCAATAATAAAAAAAAAGAGAAAAGAAAAGAAAAGACTGGATGACGTCTTGACTTTTTTTTTGGATCCTAATACTTTTTGTCCACGTTCATAATCTCCAAAAAATGTGGCTACTGCAATCACTGTTTTCATATGAGGGCCATTCATCAAATAGCTCCACCAGTAGTCCTCATCCATCAGCCTAGATTCTGTAAATAGATGACCCAAAAAGATATTTCTTTCCTTAACCAGACCAGGGCAAAGGAGCAAAAAGTGTCTGATATTTTCTATTGTGTTCTCTTGGGCACAGGACCTGCATCTGTTTTTGGTGGCTAAACCTCAGATTGTCAGTATTTCATTGGTTTTCAGCAGGTTTAGCCGAGCTCTCAGGAAGATCGAGCAAAGTCTCTTGTTTGGAAATTTTATTCGATATTTCATTGGTTTGTTGATTTTCCTGGCGGTGGGGTGGTAGATGTTGAGTTAGCTTATTTTTCTCAGCCATTTAAGGTCTGACACCAATCCCATTTCTTGAATTTCTTGGCTGTTTCTGTTGGATTTCCCATTTCAAACTACCAATTTCATCCAGGAATAGGTAGTTTTTTCCCAGTCTGATATCATGGTACCCAATCCGTTGTTCAGGCCATCAAGAATAAGGCCAAGTATTTTTGTGTGTGGGTTCATTTTCAAGGGAGTTCCTGATTTGCCTGTGATTGATTAGGACACAGTTGAGTTCATGCAGAGGGAATTAGTAATTGCTAGACAATGTGCAAGCATGTGCAACATGGAGTACTTTCTTACGTGTGATCATTAATCGATTGATGGCAACATTTGGTTGCAGGAATTGTGGGGTGACCCTCCAATGAAGACAATCAATGGGCACTGAATGGTAAGTGTTGTCCTTGGAAAGGCAGAGCATAGTGTCTCTGGCATGAACTGGTCGAAAACATGTGTTGTCAAGGACCTGGATCACTGTGCTTGAAACTTTAGTACTATTATCTTGAACATTATATAGTTAGAGAAACCTCTTGGGAGAATAATATATGTTTCTCATCTGAAAGATTATGAAAATAAATTAAAGGCTTCATCGAAAGGCCAGGAAGTCAGAGTACTGTGGTGATCAGTGAAGATGTAATATGTAGCTGGTAGAGAGGAAGAGGATGAAGGCCCAGAAACCTTGTTCCTCGAGGTTGTTGATTACTGAAAAGAAATACTTTGTCAAAGTGTGGTGCACCATGTGGGTGAGACGCACTTATTAATGTCAGGTTGAATACAATGGGATGGTGTAGGCAGCTTTTAGTAGTAGACCATGTGGTGTCAAATTAAAATCTGCAGAGAAAATAGTAATTCTCTTGTCGAGTGAGGGAACATAGAGATGAGCATCACTCTTTAAATTGGACTTAACTGGGAGCATGAAGCACGCCATGAACAGACAGACGATTGGCCAGAGTTCCATTTTAAGTTTGGAGATCCCCTTCTCTGTTGGTGTCAGAGAAGAGTTGCCACAGGCAATGCTAGAATAAGTTTTGCTAGTCTTGACTTGCATAAGAATGCTTCCCATCAGCTACTCTGAGTTCAAGTGTCAGCTACAATAAGCTGCGGTTGCTTTTATGCTATCAACCGTCATGTCAAATGTGCCTCGAGAGATGACACAGTGGTTGAGTGGAAGGAACCCAGGACTTTAATCAACTAAATTCTTCACAATGGTAATCTTTGGTATGTTGGGAAACATCCAGTACATTGAAAGAATATTCACCATAAATAGGGCGAGTGAGGTGAAAATGTATCAGGATGAGTCCAAAGTCTTGGGGAGTTTGAAAGGGAGCTAGTGGACATTGGAGATGACCTAGATATTGCTGATTTTGTCCATGAAGCCCAACAATCATGTGAGCGTCTACTTTTCAAATGCTATTTTTAAAAATCTGTGTGGCAGAAAAAATATTAAACCATCTAGGGCCTTGAGATTGCTCCCTCTTAGAAAGGTTTGTCAAGTCGGATCATTATGTATGATTTTCTATTTACGAATGGTCCACATTTAAACAAGAACTAATATTTTCACATGTCATTACAGTACTGAAAATGTACCTAGTATGCGCAAAAACACTTGTTGGCTGGCATAGTATGTCATTAGTTTGATTAAGATTACAGCTCTATGCCTCTATTTTGTATGGGCCCAAATACATGTGATAACACCTAACATTAGGGCACATATGGAATTTCCAAGTAGCATGCATTGACCCAGTAAACTATTTAAAGGAATGGTTCACTCAAAAATGTTATTGTCCCAACAAATGGGCAATAATCAAAAACATACGTTAAGCATGTTTTTAAATAAAGTTCCTATGTAAACTGATGACACTCAAAGCGTTTACATGAGAGAGTCCATTTTATCATTTCAGGCAGCCTCCTCAGCTCATGTTAAGCTCTGCCCTGGCGGCACTAAACAAGCAGCAAAAGCCCCCTACTGGGAGCTTTTGCTTACTGCAGCCAGAGCAGAGCTGTACATGGAGGAGGCTGCCTTCACTTTCAATTTACATTTTCGGTGCTCCTCAAGCCCAGGGAAGCACAGAAAACGTAAAATGAAAGGCAAAAAGCAAAGGTGCAGCAATTATAAATGCAACGTTGTTGTATTTTTGATTGCTGTGGTTAGAAAACCAAGGAAATCAAAAATACAATGATGTTGTATTTCTGACTGTGGTAGCATCAGCTTTGAGTCTCCTGGGCTCCCCGGGTCGGGTGAGCCCAGGAGACTCCAAGTGAAAGTAGCTGCAGTCAGAAAGACAACTTTGGTGTATTTGTAAATGCCACAGATTTCTTTCTACGTTTCCCGGGCTCTCAGAGGAATGTTTGACAGCGGAGCGGGAGTTTAGAGTGGCAATGTGGAGAAGGTTGCCCTCCTTGAAGGACTTCCTGGGAGGGGAACAGATCAGAGGTAAGCCCTGTGGAAGTGTAGAGAGCACCCGAAAGGGGGCAGAGAGGGAGGGGGAAGGCAAGGTAGCCAAGGGAAGAGGAGAGGGGACAGCAGGAGAAGAAAGGAAGTTGATGAGGCGTGGAAAGCGTCTATCAAAGAGATGAAGGTTGGCCTGAGGGCCTTGGACCAAGATGGTCCCATTAGTGTAGACATTCATGATGACTTTAGATAATAGGAAGGAGGCCAGGAGGGCGTCCCAACGGGTGCCACCATTAATGGGAGAAGAAGAGAAAGGAGAGAGCACAGAGACCATATGAGGGGTCCATAGATCTGGTGAAGGAAAGACAAAGAGGATGTTGGTGAGAGTTTCCTTGGAGGCGGCACTGATGTAGGTGTCGGCGATAGGGAGGCCTGGGTTGGAGACCAGGATGTCCTTTTTAAACTTCATCCTACCAGACTTAGTGAGGAGAGCATGATAGTCAATAGAGAAGCATTTAGAAAAGATAGGGGAGACAGAGAGAACCATAGAGTAGGTGGGAGAGGAATCCCAGGGGTAGACAGACAAGACAGCGAGAGGCAAGTGAGTAGAGATATGGCACAACATGACAGCACTTAGGATGCGAGCGCAGAAAAAGCACAGGGCATTCGAAGATAGGAGAGAAGAATGACCTAAGTTTGAGAATCCTAAAAGAGGGAGAAAAGGCCTAGGTTTCACAGTGCAATTTAGTGGTGCAGATACAGGCAAATTAAAACAATGCAATTTTAGCGGAGCAGCTCCAAGCAAATTAAAACCAATGGAAGCCACCTAAGTTTGAGAATCCTAAAAGAGGGAGAAAAGTCCTAGGTTTCCCAATGCAATTTAGTGGTGCAGATACAGGCAAATTAAAACAATGCAATTTTAGTGGCGCAGCTGCAAGCAAATTAAAACCAGTGGAAGCCACCTAAGTTTGAGAATCCTAAAAGAGGGAGAAAAGGCCTAGGTTTCACAATGCAATTTAGTGGTGCAGATATAGGTAAATTAAAACAATGCAATTTTAGTGGCGCAGCTGCAAGCAAATTAAAACCAGTGGAAGCCACCTAAGTTTGAGAATCCTAAAAGAGGGAGAAAAGGCCTAGGTTTCACAATGCAATTTAGTGGTGCAGATACAGGCAAATTAAAACAATGCAATTTTAGTGGAGCATCTCCAAGCAAATTAAAACCAGTGGAAGCCACCTAAGTTTGAGAATCCTAAAAGAGGGAGAAAAGGCCTAGGTTTCACAATGCGGTACTAAAGGCAGGTGGTTTATGCAAGTACAACTTCAGGAGGAGTAGCTGCTAGTGAGTGGAGGGAGGGGTGAGCCGGAGGTCAGAAGGGAGGTGGTGGCTGGTGGCTTGGGTCCCCAGCAGACACCTGCAGACACCAACAGTAGGAGCCACCAGTAGGAGCCACCTTTGGCCTGGGGCCCTTTGCCGTGGGGCTGCCGGACAGAGTCTGCCCAGGGAAGGACAGTGAAAAAAGTGGGGAGGCCAATCAGGGGGGGCTGGGCGGGCTGGGAGGTAGGCGAGCGAGAAGGAGGAACTGGAGCGGGAGGAGGGAGGCAGGGAAAGGGGACACACAGAGGGATTTAGACAAGTAAAAATAAAATAAAATGGAAAACAACACACCGTTCAGGCAGCAATGGTGATGGAAATTAGGCTGCACTCACCCAGGTCGGCGGATGGAAGTGGCGAGCCACGAGGAGCAGCAAACGACCTGGCCTTGGCATAACGGGCCCAAGAGCCAATCAGGGGGGTGGGCGGGCTGGGAGGCGGGCGCACGGGCGGGAAGGAGGAACTGGAGCGGGAGGAGGGAGGCAGGGAAAGGGGACACACAGAGGGATTTAGACAAGTAAAAATAAAATAAAATGGAAAACAACACACCGTTCAGGCAGTAATAGTGATGGAAAGTAGGCTGCACTCACCCAGCTCGGCGGATGGAAGTGGCGAGCCACGGGAAGCAGCAAGCGACCTGGCCTCGGCACAACGGGCCCAAGAGCCAATCAGGGGGGTGGGCGGTCTGGGAGGAGGGCGGGCGGGCGGGAAGGAGGAACTTGAGCGGGAGGAGGGAGGCAAGGAAAGAGGACATACGGAGGGATTTAGACAAGTAAAAATAAAATAAAATGGAAAACAACACCGTTCAAGCAGCAATGGTGATGGAAAGTAAGCTGCACTCACCCAGCTCGGTGGATGGAAGTGGCGAGCCACGGGGAGCAGCAAGCGACCTGGCCTTGGCACAACTGGCCCAAAAGCCAATCAGGCAGGTGGGGGAGCTTGTCGGCGGGCAGGAAGGAGGGACTGGAGCGGGAGGAGGGAGGCAGGGAAAGGGGACACACAGAGGGATTTAGACAAGTAAAAATAAAATAAAATGGAAAACAACACACAACAACACAACAAACTACACTTGACAATAGTAGCAATGGTAGGGTTGTCTCCAGTTCTGCATTTCAGCCTGTGCTACACTTTTTGAAGTGGGCCATGCCCGCAGCTAGGAAGATGTATATATTAAATACCTAAATGCAGTACATGTTTTCTACATTTGTAATATCAGCAGGCATTTGATGTACACTTTGCTGCGATAGGATATTCCACATTAGAGTGTGCCTTCTCCCACATATTTAAATAGATGGGTCACACCCAGTGGATGGCCAAAATAAGTGCCCCAGCCTGGGCTTACATACGCCAGGTCACCAACCCACCACAGCCTTTATCCTCTCTCTCCCCCTGCACCACCTCCAGACCTAAAGAACTAACAACTCCTAAAACAACTGGCCTACCAGTTGGTTCAGACACCTATGCAGAATAAGTCTATGGGATTGGACCATAGTATAACTCCTCTAATAAAATCCCACCACCATCCAAAAAGGATTAAAACCCACAATCTTTTGAGGCACTTTAATTAAGAGCCTCCGCCCATATGACATTGATGAGCCTTTCATCTATCCGTGGCACCCGTACATCAGCAGCAATAGGACATCTTATGCAAGCTCCTCAGCCCTAATAATACCACCAAGCCTACGTGGCTCACTGATGCACTTGCGCAGTCAGCTATAGTCTGATCCACGACTGGCCGACCAGTACGCATGCCTCTGGCAATCATCGATGGGTCCGACATACTGCGCATGCGCCCCATTCAACTAGAAAGCAGCCACTTACCTATAAGGTAACAACACACTGGGCCCCCTCCGAGACACCTCCAGGACAGCGATCGTTCTTCATGGGACCACCGAATACAAGGTAAGCGCACCAAGAAAACGAAACTCTCTGAAATGTATGACCGTAGCTTCTCACGCTAATCGCTCGGCCCAGTAAAACCGCTACACGGACCACGAACTCCTAATTATCACATAGGAACAAACGCCGGGGCACAACACACATCCAAGGGGTACTGACACCTAATGCCTCGTTAGTATAATCATGTAACAACTTGCATACATGCCGGGTCACAACTCACACTCAAAGGAGTACCTGCCTCCCTATGCCTTATTACCTTGTTCCATTAACATGGGATACGGAGGACAAAACGGATTACTACTAGATAATAGTGGCACTTGCTGCACCAGCGGTAAAAATAGTATACTGGGCCCTCTTAACTCACCCAGTGCAATGCCTCATTCTAACATGTTCTATCAACATAAGAGTTGAGGAACATACTATGTACTCCCAGATAGCAGTGGAACTTGCTGCACCAGCGGGATTATATGCATATGGGCCATCAATAATTCACCCAGGGCTCCCCGATACTGCTCACTGCAGCTTATGTAAAAAAGAAATTCCATTTGGAGGAATGCTGAAATACACAACAAATTGTCATAAACACAGGGCTACTCTGCCACAATAAGGCTACAAAATAGGAATTACTCGCTTTCAGTACCACACTGGACCACTGCGTCTCACTCAACACGGTAAACACGCACATGGACAAACCCTTCTCGCACCCACCATCACATCCCACCCACCAGCACCTAGCGGATAGGCTAGCACCAAGCCCGGCTGCTAATGCATTACTTGGGGACCAATATACCCAATCATCTAGAAGCAGCATCGTTAAGTTTTGCATTACCACATTTATTGAGAGGACTGGTGACCACACAAGCTGGCCCGCATACCATAATATGCCATTACAAGTACAAAGAGCCTCATAACTGGCAGCATTACCAATGCTGCAACCACCACAGGACATCTTGAATGGCTCATCCTCTCTTTCATCTGCTTCTCACTGGGAGTGAGGTCCTGTTTCCACCCTCCTGGCCATCTGTTGTTCTCCTGCACATGTGGAGTTTGTGCCTGGCTGTTGACCATTCCATTAGGTAGGTGCACTTTCTGTGCATTACTGCACCTCCTGGGAATTATTGAACCTGAAAAATTGAAATTTGAAAAAAAAGAAGAAAAAGAAAAATAGAGGAAATGTGCATAATATTGTTGGGAAGGACTGTTTTATTTGGCATTTTCATCGTGCAGCCATTTTTTGAGCTTTTTAATACCTGGAGCTGTGTTGCTATTTTGAAAGCACTAGTTGTTTCCTCCTATTGCTGCTTATTTGACTGTTTTTGGCCCTTCCAAGATGGCCGCTGCGGTTTTCTTTGTTCTGTAAACAGGCTGTGCTGAATCACCTCTCCCTGTACTGCACTCCCATTAGTTGCTAAGTGTTTTCTTCCATCCAATCAGGGACCGGCAGGCTTCAGCTGGCCCTCTCAGCAAAGGCTCACTTCCAAGGCCCCTGTCTGCTCCCTGTCCGCTTCCGGAACGCTAATTGGGGTCCTCCCTGCACATTAACCACAATGATGCGGCCACCTCTCTCCTCTAAGAGATCCGGACTGCCTTCACTTTGCCACCTCCAGAACTATGGGTTAGTTCCCTCCTTATGGACTCACTTCTACTGCCTTTGACTATCACTGTTCTTTCTGCTTGTTGCTCCCATGTTGTCATCTTGCTGCGCAGTGCTTCCTAAAACCTTTTGCCAACATCCGATTCCAAGATGGAAAAAGTCAAATCTTGCTGTGTTTGCTTTGTGCTAAAAAGTCAAATCTTGCTGTTTTTGCTTCATGCTAAAAAGTCATATGTTGCTGCCCATTGCGAAAATTCTCTGTATTTTGCTTGTATACTGTTTCTTCTCTGTAACTTTCCAGCCCAGTGACCTCACCACTCTCTTTTGTCTCACACTTACCTGCCTTAGCCCCCCCAGTATCTCCATCCTCTCCTTACTTCTCCCCCAATGGCGCTTTCTGTTTCTCCTATCTTCTCCAACTGCTTCTCCATTGACTATCCTTCCCTTCTCACTAAGTCTGGTAGAAAGAAGTTCAAAAAGGATATCTTGGCTTCTAATCCTGGTCTTCTTATTGCTGACACCTACTCCAATGCTTCCGCCAGACAGACCCTTACCGACATCCTCTTTGTCGTTCCTTCGCCATATCTAGGGACTCCTCATATGATCTCTGTGCTCTGCCCTATCTCCTCCTCTCCCATTAATGGAGGCACTTGCTGGGAAGTTCTCATGGCTTCCTTCGACTCCTCTAAAGTCATCATTAATGTCTACCTAAATGGCACTGTCATGGTCCAAGGCCCTCAGGCCAATCTCCTCATCTTCGATAGGCGCTTCCCTCGCCTCATCAATTTCCTCTCATCTCCTGCTGCTCCCCTTCTCCCCCCCTTGGCTACCTTGCCCTCTCTCTCCTCCACCTCCTCTGCCCCTGCTAGGGCTCTTTCTCCTCCGCAGGGCGTACGCTGATCTGTGCCCCTCCCCGGAAGGTCTTTAAGGCTGGTAACCTTCTTCATATTGCCACTCTCAACTCTCGCTCTGCCGTCAAATACTCCTCTGACATCTGCCACCTCCTTGAAGAACTAGACCTTGATGTCCTTGGTCTTACTGAGACATGGTTCACGGCCAGCTCTGTTACGAGCTTTGACACTCTCCTCCCTGATGGCTACAAGATCCTCTCAGCACCCAGATCCTCCCGGTCCAGTGGATTCCTGCCTCTATCATTTCCACTCAGACCTACTTCTCTTTTGAATGCCTTGTCTGTAGGCTTTCTCTCTCGCCTACCCATTCTCTTACTGTGGTTACCATCTACCGGCCTCCTGGTCAAATCACCTCATATCTCTGTGAGTGGGCAGACCTCTACTCCTCCCTCCTGGCCTCTACCACTCAACTCCTCCTCCTCGGTGACCTAAATATACATTTAGACTCTCCTTGCTCCTCCTCTGTACTCTTCCGTGACCTCTGCTACTCCCTCTCCCTGTCCATCCTCCCTTCTGGCCCGACTCACTTTGCAGGGCACACACTCGATGTCTTGATCTCATCTGACCTCCCCCTCTCCATCCCTCTGACCACTCCTCTCTCCTGGAGTGATCACTTCCTCCTCTCATCTCATCTCTCCCTCTCTTCCCCCCAAGCCAAGCCTACCCCAACACTGCCACCTACCTTCTCGGACATCCGGCCCATGAAGCGTGTGTCATTTGAGGCTTTTGCCGCCACTTTCTCCCCCCCCACCTTTGGCTGTCTCTCATCCTGATACAGCCATGTCTCTGCTCTACTCTTCAATTTCTAATACGCTTGATGTTCTTGCCCCTGTCATGAGGATCCGTTTGAAGTCCAAAGCCAAGTGCAATTCCTGGTATGACTCTGACCTAGCTACACTTAAACGTAAGTGTAGGGAAGCTGAGAGGAAATGGAGGACTTCCTGTTCATCCTCTGACAAACTGGCCTGTCGCCTGCTACAAAGGCAATACCGACTCTCTGTCCTCACCAAGAAGAGAGTCCACATTCAAGCTCGTGTCTCTGTGGCATCTAGCAACTCGGCCGAACTCTTTCAAATCTGCAAGGAGCTGGGCAACCCTGCTGCAGTCTCTACCCCTCCTTGCCTCCCAGGCTCTTTGCAATGCCCTTGCCTCTCACTTCATTTAAAAAAAACCAGGACATCCTGTCCACCCTCTCCACCCACACTCCTCCTCTTCCCTCTCCATCTGTGTTTGCTGACCCTACTTTAGCCACCCTCCCACCATCCTTCTCGTCCTTTCCTCTTTTCACCCCTGACGAGGTTGCTAGACAAGTCCGATCTATGAAAGCCTCTTCAAAACAGGTTCATCCCTGTTCCTCTAAAACCATCAAGGACCACATTGACACCCTCGCTCCGGCCCTTGCTGATTTTTGCAACCACTCCTTTGCCCCTGGATCCTTCCCCTCCCCTCTGAAGCACTCCTTTGTGCAACCTCTTCTCAAGAAACCCACAGCCGATCCTTCTTGTCCAGCTAACTATCGCCCAATTTCCATTACTCCCTTTCTTGGAAAACTCCTGGAAAAGTTGGCCAACTCTCAGTTTAACCTTCATTCCAATTCTGTTGACTGTCTCCATGATCACCAGTCTGGCTTCAGAGCTGCCAGAAGCACGGAAACTGCTCTCCTAAACATCTATGAAGATCTGCTCACCAACCTTGACTCTAACATTCCCTCTGTCCTCATCCTTCTCGATCTCTCTTCTGCCTTCGACGCGGTCAACCATACTATCCTGCTCAACCATCTCGTGAAAACCTGGGTATCACTGATCAGGCTCTGGCCTGGCTGACCTCTTTCCTCTCAGATCGACCCTCCCAGGTCCAACTTGGGTCCTTCCTTTCATCTATCGTCCTCTCTACCTGTGGTGTTCCCCAGGGGTCTAACCTCTCGCCCTGGCTTTTCAACCAATACCTGGCAACTCTCGCCCACTGCATTGCCATTTTCCGCTCAGTGCTATGCTGACGACACTCAACTAATTTTCAGACTGCCCTCTGCCACCTCCTCTCCCTCTCTCATCTCTGATTGCCTAACTGCCATTCAAGATTGGTTTGCCGCCAATGATCTTTGTCTGAATGCCAGCAAGATGGAGATCCTCCTCATCAGCACACCTTCACCATCCTTTCCCCTCACTCTCTGGCCGGCCTCCCTTGGCCTTCCTCCTACCCCCACCTGCGAGGCTAAGAAACTCAGGGTCATCTTTGACTCCACCCTTTCCTTCTCCGCCCACATCTCTGAGGTCTCTAAAAAGTCAAATTTCCGACTGCACCTCCTCAGAGGTACTTTGCCTTTCCTCTCCTTCCCCCAGAAGCTCATGGTATCTCAAGCTCTGGTTCTCTCTAGCTTGCACTATTGTAACAGCCTCTTTCTAAATCTACCTGCCTCTACTCTCCGCCCTCTGCAACTAATCCAGAACAGGACTGCGAGACTTGTCCTTGGCCTCAAGCCTTGGGATCGTATCTCTCCAGCTCTGAAATCTCTCCACTGGCTCCCAGTGGATGCAAGGATTAAATTCAAAACCCTCTGCATTGTCCACAAGGCTTTCTGGGGCCTGGGTCCAAAATACCTTCAGCTATCCCTCTGCAAATACCTCCCCTCTCAAGCTCTTCGCTCCTCTACCTCCAACTCACTCAGGGTCAGTCGTTCTTCTAAGAAACGAGCTGGGGGTAGATCTCTGTCTTCGGCTGGGGCCTCCCTCTGGAACAGCCTCCCTGCCACTCTAAAACTTGAGGAGAACCATCTCCGGTTCCGGAAGCACCTCAAGCCCCTCCTCTTTTCTTCTGCCTTCGCTCCCTCTCTCCCCTGCTGATCTGTTCTCTCTTGGCACCGTGCACCTGGCCACCCTCTGTCTTTTGGTCCCAGGTACCTGCTCATCCTGTCACCCTCCCGCACTACCTCTGGGCCACACCTTGCACTGGGGTCTGTATCTGTACCCATACAGCCCCCCCTTTTTCTTCCTGCACTTATCGGACCTACCCTGTCTGCTGCCTTAAACCTAGCACTTGCAAATTGCTGGCTGCATTACCACTGTTTGTTGCCTTTATTATTTATTTAATTTATTGTTATTTATCTAATTCTCCTCTGTTTCGCACTTTCCACCTCTCCTCCTTTCCATGCACTTTTCCCCTTCCCCCCTCTCCCATGCACTTGCACGTTCTCAGTGTCACTGGGCCTAGTAAGATCGCTGTTTTGCTCTCCCCTGTTCCCCTCCATTGCCTTGTCGCTCTCTGAAACACTTGTGTACGAGCGCGATAGAAATAAAATATCAATCAATCCCACCAGTAAGTCGGAATCGCTAACAGCACTAACATGCAAATGTGTGACATCATTTCCAGCACCATGTGAAAAAACTATTGTTACTCCCAGCCAGCAGGCCTATCCAGGACCCAAGACTGGGACTACATCCGGGAATACAGTCCCCCACCCCCCCAACCCAGATCGTAGGTAAGAACCACCAATATACCTCAAACTAACCCTTCTCTGTCCTCTCTTCCCCCCTCTGTCCTCCTCCATTGGCACTGTCTTAAATAATGCAATAATAATAAATGTATATATTGTGTATGGCAATCCACCATGTGATTTACTCTGCAAATGTAAACTGTGTACACACAAATGGATGTACAAAACGATTCACTAATTCAATCTTTGGCACACACTTGTCACCTACTTCACAAACTGTCACCCATATTGAATAATTGCTGGATATGTGTACCTTTCTATCAGCCTTGATAAAGACCCCAGAGTTTGAAACATGTGTCAGCTGACCATTACAAAGACCAAGATTCTTCACTTAAATACACTAACACCATATCAACCGCCATCAGCGTGGCAATTCATCCTTTCCAAGTACACCAGTGCAAGGTAGCCATGATCTTCTCTCTAACCTTACCTAAGAGGTGTGGGCTTCACCTCCACCAACCTGTGATCTTGCATATATAACCACCATAGTACCTGGAATTTAGAGCTCAACACAGGAGTGTTTCCTAATCTAGAGCCCGCCATTCTTCCACATATTTAAGTAATGTTCCCTTTGCTGAGATGAATAAAAACAACTAACATCAGCAAGGTGTGGGTTGGGAACCACAAAAGGCCCCAGAAATAGTTTTCAAAGTGGCCCCATATTACAAATTTTCAGCAAGTCCAACCCTTTTCCTTTGGGAACATTTGCAAATAAAATAGATTAAAACACAAAAGAGGTTCAGGGTGCAGAGGCCTACTGGAACATTTTCAGAGTTCCCTATAGACCAGTCCACCCCTGACAGCAACACCCTACTCTCCCTTCATTGTGATTGTAGATGCAAACTGCTCTACTCATGAACAAGGATTTAGCCCTACTCAATATGTTGCCTTAGCTACTATCCAGGAGTGCACACATTCAAAGCGGTCCCCATCGTGGTGCACGGTGCATACTGATATACCATATTTTTTAAAGCTTATATACACTTGTACATGTTTTATGAAACATAGCATTGGTAGTGTACTGGATAGAAATGTATTGGGGACATTTTGGGGCAGAATATTTGAAATATATGTTTATGAATTTATTATATCGGGAGGTAAACGTGGGTGATTTAAGAGTGTGCTCATAATTCACTTTTAAGTATTATATTATTTTTTGTTTTCTTCTACTACCTTTGCCAACACCACATTCTCTATGGCTGTGTGATTTCTCCTGTCCAATTCTAAGTGAATTACTGCTATTTTTAGGTGTAGATAATTCCAAAGTCCATCTTTAGGAAAATTGCAAACTTCTTGTATGGTTTTGAATGATTTCATCTATATATATTCCCTTTTCACATCTTTAATTGCTTGTATTACTTTCCATATATATCATGCCCATGCATGTCTGTGCACTGTCAAGTGAATAAGAGTCCATCAGCCATCTTATTTATTTTCAAATTAATTATTTCTGCTGTTTTTGTGCAATAGGCACCTGGTAATTTGGACAGTTACTGATTACTTTTTCAATCCTTAGAATCTACTATGTAGGAGGGCTATTTTGACATGTCCATCTTCCACCATTTCTCATTCTATCCTCAGCCAAATTAATAATTGGCTTGCTATTGATCTTAGTGTCATAGACACTTGTGTCAAGGTTTTGCTTTTGTTGCATTCCTCAAATCAGGTTATTTGGAATGCTACTTTGTGAGTTGGCGATTGATGCATTTTCAATCACAGCTTCCGTCACTTGGCTTCCTTGTGTTTTCATTCCTTTGTCCATCTCTTCAAACTTTCCGCTAGTGATCTAATAGTGGAAAAGTACTATGTTGTAGAGTATTTCAGCAATATCATTATTTTCATCATATTTCTGTTGCACCGCAGTCGAGTTTGAAGAAATTATCATCCCTCAACATCTGAGTACATGTTCAGGCCTATTATCTTATTCATGTCTAATAGCAAGATAAAACCAATGTATTTAGTCAATCAATCAATCAATTAATCAATCAGCCAATCAATCAACTTTATTTTGGAGAGAAGAAAAAGATAAAATGATACATCACAATTGTATAAATAACCTGAATACACATATGACCAACAAGATGACACTAATATTCATACAACCATAAATATGAAGGACCAAAATCATAAACCTAGTTCTCAATGCTATCTCAAATACCTGCTGCACAGATAGATAACCAATGTGAAAAAGGATCCCGCTGTGAAATAGGGTGCATAGATCATTATGCATAATGCTTTGGTGTAGTGTAACTGTTAAACGGTACCAGTTTTCTGTATGTCAGTTCAAATACAATATCCCCTAGGATCATTAGATATCGGACAAAACAAAAACCAGATGTGTCAATTTCTCTAAATCACCAGCCCACCCTCACCTCACTTGTATCCCACATAACCCAAGTGCCCAATGCAGAGCCCACATGTAGTAAATTAAAGTGTATCAGATATTTACTGTTTCTTACACTAGAGACATGTACTAGATGTTGCATAGGTCCGTTCACCAGAGCATTCAGAAAACATTCTTTAACCATTGCCTTGCAAAATTCAAATTGTTCTTTATATTCATCATAAAGTTTAAAGTATATGTGTTTAATATTGTCCCACCATGGTCTGGAATTGTACTAGGAGCGCAGCACTAGCAAATCAATCCTATGTCCTCAAGATGCTTTTTGCACAGAGAAGAAGTTACCCAGATTAGTCCTGACACACAGATTAATTTTACAAGCGCGTTTGTGATTTTCAAGCTGCATTGTAAACATCTAATGGTGTGTTTCGTTGGTGGGCAGTCAAAGAATATTGTTTTCCTAATTCATTTTGTATTGTGAAATCCTACCCTAGCCTGCGATGATTTCAAAGATTATTGGCAGACATTCATTCTTATTGGCCAAGAGCATGTCATCAGCATAAATAATGTTTAACTATGTTGTTTTTCTCTATGAATGCCCTGGTATGGTACTTAGATCCTCAACTGTATTGTCAGAGTCTCTATTTCCAGATCATTCAAAAGAAGAAGCATACAACAGCCCTGTTCAGTTCCAGAATAAATGTTTATTTTTTTTAGAAAAAAGGTTTCACTCTCATTGTCGATGTTTCATAGAAAATATGTATTTTTTCAATTAATCTGTCACCCAATACCGTTTCCTTCAGTACTTCAAACATATATTCATAGTTTATATCATTAAATGCTTTTTCTTGCATGGACAAAGAGGAATGCTGCTGAGAATGTTACTTTTATCTGATAATGTAAGACATCAGCTAGTCATCTTGTGTTGTGCTGAGGTTTCCTCCGTTGACGACGCCTGTCTGGTCAAGTTGAGAATTATATTTTTTAGTCTTCAGGTTTCTACCTTTATCAAATGTTGATGTCTGCATTGATTGTTGCACAACAATTGCGACAGATCTTTTTGTTTTATTACATTTTTCTGCAAAACATGTATAACTGCTGCCTTAAATGCTTGGTGAAAGTAACTCAAGTCTATCCTTTTGTTTTACATGGGGCACAGTGAAGGAGTTCTTTCCACTGTAAAATTAGCAGGGATTTCCACAGCAAATTCATCTGGTCTATAGCATTTGTCTTTTTGCAAGCCTTTAATTGTCTTCTGTACTTCATTATCAGAAATTGGTAAATTCAGTATGTGTCACTATGCCCGCTTTTGTTTTTAAAAAACTCTGCATTCTGGTTTACAAATGTTTTTGGTATTGTTATGGTCTTGAATTGGACGCTTTCAGTCTGTTAGCTAACCAATTTCAGTATTAATAGTTATTTTCTTTAGTCTGAATAATAACAAGCCGCCACATTGGACTTGGTATGCCAATAATTCTGTTTGTGTTGTAAAATGTGCATATATTTTTCTCCTTTCTCTGTTTAATATGTGCCAGCATGGTATTTGCATTTGAAGACTCACAATTTCAGAGTCTTCTGGTCGCTTTAAAGCTCCTTTTCGAATTGAGTCAGGTTGTTTGCCCTCCTTGAGGACTTTTGTGATATTCTTGCTTGCTATGAGACTGATCATTGTTCCTCACGGAGATGATTTAAATTCTTGCCACAGCAGCTGTATGCCCAACACAATGACTTTGTGTATTCTCATGAGTTTGGAGATGCAAGATTGTCCACTCAAATTCACATTCAGCGAAGCTTGATCAGATACGTGGATCTTACCAGTAGATCCATCTGTTATGTACTGCATCAGTTACCTAAACAACAGGAAAAATCCAGTTCAGGAATATGCACTTCTTTACAATGATATAAAGTATAACCACTTTCAGTTAGATTTTTGATTTGACATATGTACTTTGGCCCCCAAGCAAAGTTGGCGTGTTTGTGTCCTTTTTGTTATTTGAATGCATCACCTGATCCAATAGAATACATCTGGTACTCACACAAAATTCAGACCAGCTGTTCACATAATCTGACCCTTCTTACTAGCCCACACTCTTGACAATTTATGAAGGCATCCTTTCTCTGACCTAATAACTATGGGTTGGGCTACGGACCACGCCACTCCCTACCCAAGCTTGTGCTGGTTAAACACACACACACACACACACATTTTAGAAAACCTTTCTTCATCTCTTACTATGCTCTTCTGAAGGGCCTTCGACCCACAGTGTTTCGACAGTAGGCGCTATACAAGTGACATATAACATAACATTTAACAACATTTAGAATACTTATTGTGCATTTGTCTATCAAGACATCTAAAATAAGAAATGCCCCCCCCCCCCCAATGAGTATGTTTTTCAGAATGCACATTATTACATCTGGTAGAGAAATATTCCCTTAAAGCATTTACACATTATTTTTAAACAGGTGTGCAACTTGGTAGCTGCTACCATCATCAGACTGGACATTTGACATGGTGAGTTTGAGGTTCTGGTTTAGAGAATGGAATGAATGAATTTAAGGCATGGACCCTATGTTGTGTATATGTACATATATTCACTGAAAAACTTTATTAAAGGGACATTATGGTTAAGTTGCACTAATAAAAACATATGAAATTCAATGAAAACATTTTCTTAAAGGGATGTTCTGGTTACAAGTAAAACCAGAAAACCTCAGAAATTCTCTAGTTATGGTAAGCTAAGCAACCATAGCTCGCGCCACCACTGTTCACTGCTAAGACTAACACCCAGGACATAAAAACATGACATCACAAATGTCATTGATGACATCATTGATGAGCTCACATAACTGGACCACTTGTTTTTGTTCACTGACATATCTAGGCCAGGTGGTTTTGTTCACTGACAGTCGGAATATTAAAATAAAAAGGTGTTACATATCTAGAGGTTACCCTTGTCATATTTTCTTTTTGCTTAACGTACCTTCCTTAGGGTTTGGTCTCAGCTCATGGTTCACATACATGGGGCAATAAGCAGGCCTCAAACACACAATTCATTTGTATACATGAAGATAAACTTTAATGTTATTAACATTTTCTGAAAATGCTGTTCCTTTCTTCCTTACATTAGTTTCCTTGTATGTGCCTCTGATTTGTATGCATTGTGGTATTCATATGTATTTGTATTAGCACAATTGTGTAGTAAGTCTTGATTGTTAGCTAGTTATTTCATGTTTAACAATACTCAAACTCTGATAAGGTAGCATTCATTATTGTACTATCCAAAATTACAAGATTATAAATGTTGTACTTCTATTGTGCATGCTGCAGCCATTGCCTATGTTTATGTATGATTAGGCTCCTGTATTAACAACAACACTTCAATACAATGTTGTCTAGATGAATACATTCTTTAATCAATTAACTCGTTCATGATAGGTCTCCCAATCACCCCTGAAATCGTGTTACCAACATTGTAAACACAAGCCCTTGTAGGGACTTTTCATCAAAAATAATTTCATATGTGATGTCATCTTTGATGTCCTGGGTGTTAGTCTTAGCAATGCACGGTGGTGGTGCAAGTTATGGTTGCTTATCTTACCATAACTTGTGAATTTCTGAGGTTTTTTGGTTTTACTTGTAAACATAACGTCCCTTTAACAAAGTTTTTTCAGTGGATTGCATAGTTTTTTATTAGAGCAACTTAACCATAACGTCCCTTTAACAAAATTATTTCAGTAAATGTCATAGGTTTTTACCAGTGCATGCTATTTTCCTACAACTTATGAATATCATACTTACCCCAATATAGCAACATTGCTGTCCAGTTTACAAAGTTTTGCCTTACAACTCTGCCATTTCCCACCTTCTAGCATAATTTTTAACACTTGTATACAATTTTTGTAACTTTTCCCACTGTTTTTGCATCTGTTGACGTCCGCGAAAGTCAGACGTCTTTGCAGGCATTCCGGACAGTGCCACGCGTCCGCACTTCGTGATCGGGTCCGTGCTTCGAGGACAGTTCGGAGCTGCATTTTTTTATCGATCTAGGAACTTTTAAGCTCAAAATGTACCTTTGCACAGCTCCTACACCTAAACTTACTTATTATCCATTAACAATCTAGTACAAAGCACATACTTGGAAAAATATTAGCAAAACTGCTATTTATCTTAAAATAAAAATGGCATCGGCTTTTGCTGTGCCTCCTCCCCAAGAGCCACCACCACCACCAGCTGAAGGACCTGAGCAACCACAAAAGCGCAGTACTTCCAAAGACAATGAAGATGATTAAGAACATGAGGTAGAGGAAGTGCCTACCTCTAGCAGCCAGAGAGAATCATGGGTGTGGCAGTTCTTTGTCACTGTTGGGTATGCAACAAAGGCTAAAGCTAACAAAGTGAAATGCACTGAGTGCAAATTTCTACTTAGTCACAGACTACCTGGACAGTACGCCTACGGGACCACCTCCATGCACCGTCACACCAAGTTCAACCACTGCAATGCTCTCAAAAAGATTGTTCCTTTCTTAGCAGGTAGTAGGCTGTCTTCCTCCACCTCGTCATCCTCAACCAATACTGTAACCACACAGCCTACTTCTGTGGGACACAAAATCCCAGCAGCTATCTTGCAAGCAATAAAAGAGGCTGTTGATCCATATCTTTTGAAGATGGCAGTCCTCTGTATATACTGCAGCACACCACTCTGCAGGGGGAAGCCATTTTGAAGTACTTTGGAAGCTGTAATCAAGGAAGATTAGAAACACCGCCCCTACCATAGAAGTAACACACATGCAACATCTTCCCCTGACCACCTGCACCTCCATATCAGTGCTTGGTGCCTCTTCCCCCATTTCCCTCCCCACCTTATGTTCTAACCTCTCCTGCAAAAAAAATAAAAAAATACATCAAACAACAACAAAAGGAAGGTTCCTTTAGGAACCACATTTCACAGTTAAAAAATAGAACAAAAAAAATCTTCTAGACTCCATCTACTTTACATTTTTCAGTAAAGCACATAGACTCAATAAGATTTTCCAACATTTCCATTAGCATTTTTCTTATGCTAATGGGAATAATGAGGGGTTCATCCCCCGTACCAGGCACTGGAACAGAGAATAACGGCCCGGCAGCCCAAGTTATCAGCCCAGGCGAAGCGAGGGCGTATAATGAGGGCTACGGACCGTTCTCCCCCGTTCCAGGACCTGCAATGGGGAAGACCTTTGGCACCACGGGTTCCCAAAGCAGTAACCCAGGGTGCTAAAAAAAAATAAAAGATTTTTCTTCCTACACCGGGATGCCTGTAGCGTTCCGCGGTAGCAAGGAAAATCCTTTTCCAAGATGGCCACCATGAAAGGGAAGGCAGGGCTCCATACAGAGCCCCTCTTCTCTTTCCATGGCAGCCTGTAGAAGGCAAAGAGGGAACCCTAAGGCCATATTACCACACGCTCAATTTTGCTTTCTCTTTCAAACCTATCCCACTTTCAAAAAACATTACCACATAGCCGGTCCCAGTTGGACATGGCCACTTTAACCCCATTTGTCATCCCTACGGGTTATGGCCCGTAGCTAGATTGCTGGTTCATGACCATGTGCTATGACCCGGATAATCTGGCCACTGCCCATGGCCACAGGCTATACCTCAGTCACCAAAACTATATCATTATTTTTTGTACCTACATTATGACACTTGTCAAAAAATAAAACAAGGGCACATTTTCAAAACCATGCTTTAAGGTCCTTGCAAATTCTCCTTACATGAGTTTGCTGGAAATCCACCCATGTTTTATTTTTTCAAAAGTGTCAAAATGTATGTACATACAATAGTCATATAACTTAGATGCTACTTGACAAACCCATTCAGACTTTATGAAAACATTCAAGGTTGGATTCGTCAAACAGCAACTAAGTTATAAGCCATTTAAAAATGTTGATACCCCCCTCTAATTTAGCACCCTCTTGGCAAAATCCCACTTTACAAAAATATTGTATCTTGATCTAAAATGGTTTTTGCAAACCTTTGTGTAGATTTGTCAAATGTCACCACATTTATAAGCCTTTACAATATTCTGTGACCCCCCCTCTTAACAGAATCCCACCAACCTTTGCAAAATCATTTAGAATCAAGTCTAGAATAGAAGTGGTGCTAAAGTTATAAGCCATCCATAAACTGCTTTTCACCAACCCAGTATTGCAGAAATAGGCATAGATGACCCCGAACATCCGGACTGTTTGCGGACTTCGAGGGTGAAAACCATCAATTTTTTGGCTTCTTAAGGCCATAACGCATCCCATCCTCATCACCCCTCACCTCCCCAGAGATTGTTTGATAAGTTTGACAAGTGCAATGTTGTGCTTTTTAATACATTTTTACTGCACTGTCTGCTAATCCAACATGGGGGGCGTTTCCAAAAATATGATGCACTTCACACTTTTCACCATCCAAACAATAGGCGCGTCTGATGTTCGCGGACATCATGTCACCCTATAGGCCAATCAGATGCCCGTCCACGGACCGTACAGGGAAGTGGGTCGGTGGACTGAACCCAGATATCACTTTTAAAGAAAACTAATGTACAGATTTACAACAAATTTACAAAAGCACACTTTTAGGACCAAGCCACTGCCCCTGCCACAAATTTGGTGAAAATCCGTCTAGCGATTTAGGTTGTAGGCGTGAGCAAAAATATTTTTCCATTTTCATGAAGAAAAAAAATTGTTGGAACACCCCATATAACTTTGCGCCCCCTTGACGAAACCTCACCAAACTTACACAAATATGAAGCATGGGCCATATCCAGTTTTTGCAAAGTTTGGTAAGGATTCATTCATTCAGGGGGAGCGAAGAGATAAGCCACCCAAAAAGAGCTCTTCCTATGAGTTGAGCAACTTAACCATAAGTACACGGCTCCTACCGCAGGCTGTATCATATTACACGGCCCGCAGTAGTGGCCGTGTAGTTTTGGTTAAGTTGCTAAACTCATAGAAAGAGCACTTTTTCTGCGGCTTATAACTTCATACCCCTTGGAGGAATCCTCACCAAACCTTGCAAAAATAGCATATGGCCAGCTCTCATTCATTTCTCCAAGTTGGGTAAGGTTTCATTCAGGGGGGGAGTTATAGAGGAGTCCCACAATATCTTTTTTCCATAGACTGAATGGGCAACAATTTTGTGCCCGGCTACAGCCCGAACGGCTGGACGGATTTGCACCAAATTTGTGGCGGGGGCATGGGTCAGAAAGCATGCTTTTGTGTGTGGGGTGGAAATCCGACCAGTACTTTTGTTGCAAAGGACTGCAATGTATGTCCCAAAATATTAGTGATATCTGGGTCCGCTTCAGGGACCCATTTCCCTGTTTGCTCCGTGAACCGAAGTATCATTGGCCTACGGTACGCTGTGCTGTCGGCGAATATTGGACGCGGCCGCTGGTTGGCTGGAGGCAAGTGTGCAGTGCGTCAAAGTTTTTGGGAACTGCCGCCATGGTTTATCGGAGGACAGTGCGGCTCTTGAAGGACTGGAAAATATACTGTACGCTATGTGTTGGTGGTCAGAAGGGATGGAAAGGGTGGGGAAGTGAGAAGTGGTTTATGTGACATATATGTAATGAGGTGGAAGAAGACGGAGGTGTGCCTGCAGTATTCGTGCGTATAACGGCAATTGGAGGGTACCTAAACAGGTGACTGCCTTGTGTGTTGAATGGAGGAAGCTATCCTAAAGGGCCGATAGCTTGTGTGGTGACCTGTTTGCAGTGACCCGCTTCCGTGGTGAGTTGCCAAACCTACAGATTTAGGCAGTAGGGTACTGTTTTTTAAGCAGTGCTACCACCTGCAAGTTTGGGTGACAGATAGTACTGCTTTTTACAGTGGTAGGTGCTTTATGTGACTCTACGGCAGGTAGCAGGACAAAGCATTGAACACATTAAGTAGTAAAACATGAAAACTCATACATCGTTTTGGCCACGGAATGTGGGTAAGCATGGTGTGGTGGCAGGTGATTTTGAGAAGGGGAGTGAATTGCACGTGATACAGGTTGGGTGGGAGCGCGGGTGTCTGTGCTAGACTATTGGGTGCATGGCCGAAGGAGTAGGGCCAATGTCGTGAACATTATGTGGTTAGGTTGGGAGTGACACAATAGTTTGTGAATGGAAGTGGGTAAGACTATAGTAGGTGAAGGACAGTGCATAGGATTGCGTAGATAGTGCTTTGTTTGTAGAATATGGTAACTGTTGCATTTTCCCCTGCATGGCTCCATTGTGGTGCGCAGGTTGGGTTGGAGTGCTGATGCCAGTGGTGTGTATGTGGATTGTGGTAGTTGGTGACATGCTGGCATTAAGCTCAAGTGGGTGTGTTGAAGGCCTAGATTATTGGGTGCATGGCCGAAGGCCCTGGGCTGTAGGCCATGCACTCAAGAGCCTAGGGCTGGAGCACACCCACAGCAGTAATGTTTTTTTGACGCTGCCTCAGTTAGATGGTGGTGATCTTTGAAGAATGGTTGTGGATCACATTACTCACGTGCAACAGCAGCAGAAGTGGGTTAAAAAGCGTGTATTGTTTGTTCCATGGTTGAGGTGAGGGTTGGAATATGCTTCAGTATTTGTTGTACGGCTGGAGATGGTGCAGTGAGAAGTTGTGCAGTGTGGCCACAGGGAAAAGTGTTTGTATAATGTGAGTATGGAAGAGGGTATGGTTGAAGTGCAGTTTACATGTGCTTGATTACTGTGATATGTGTAGATTTGTTGTAGTACGACCTATGTCCTGAAGATGGTTTGGGTAGGTTGGCAGTGACACAATAGTTTGTGAATTTTGGGAGTTAGGGGTGGCGGAAGCTGTGGTATGTTTGTGGATTCTGCTAACAGTGATAAGCTTTGGTGGACGGCTGTGCTATGGAGTGGGGGAGTTGGGTGGAAGTGCGTATATTACATTTGTGGATAATGTTAGCTGCACACATGGTCGCGTGCATGGGTCTATAGTGCTTTGGAGGGTGTGGGCAAGGCCTTCATTGATGTATGCATGGCCAAAGGTGTGCTGGGTGCCACATGTTAGGCAGAATCCTGTGCAGGTCCCTTGGGGAACACTGCAAAAAGATTAAGACTACAGGAGTAAGCAGAAAACCCAATTGGTAGAAGTCTGCACCACCCAGATTTACCTGGTAGCTGTGGCTGAGCAGTCAGACTTCTCTCAAGAAGAGTAGGGCAGTATATAGAGTATACACAATAGGGCTAAAAACACAGTAGAGCAAACAAACACTGACCAGAGCTTTGTATCAAAAGTATATAATTAATTATTTAAAGCACACTTTAGGCAATATACTAGCACTCTAAATCAAAAGCAAGTTAAAACACAGTCAGGTAAAGTATACACACCTCCCTTGATAGCTATCAGACAAGTCAGAGTTCAAACATCACGATTTGTTAAACAGATGTGAACGCATAACCTGATGGCACTCCAATAGTTCAGTTAAAGGGAGAGAAAAAGGCAGAGCATAGAAATAAAACAGGTCCCGACACTTTTCTCAGTTCTCAGCAAGGGAATAAAGGCAGTAAATACTGTAGAGCTAAAGTTCATAGGTCAGGCCCACTTTAAAGGGAGCAAAGTGAAATGTGCCCAGGATCACACGGTTAGAAATGCACGAAAAGTCTTTGCAGAAGTTTCAAAAGAGGTTGGGGTGATTCAAGAAGGTAAAGCTAGAAGGTCTGGGGCCAACCCAGTTGGCAAGCCAAGGATTTAAGGGTCATCTTGGGCAAACCGAAGAAAGGGAGGCCAGGCAGGACACAGTACCTTAAACAGAGAAGAGGCTCCAGCGGAGGCAGTTGTTCCTGGCAGTGGTTGCAGTTTCTTGTATCGACCAGGGGAAGAGAGGATCTCATCGAGGAGGAAATGTGGAGTCGTTGCACTGCACAGGGATGAAACCAGCCACAGAGTTTGTCAATAAAAGGTGCGTTCCTTTTATTCGCGGTCAAAGTGGTGAAGCTTGGCTATCCGGCTGCCGGGGTGCTTGGCACGGGCGAATCGACCAAGACACGTCTTTGGAAGGTGAAAAGGGCGAACTGGTTGGTCCCACCAGCTTAGAGGAATAAGACTCATCCAGCAGATGATCTTCTCTTGTCGTCAGGAAAGTGGTGAGGTAGTTGCAACAGGCCTTCACCGGTGGTGTCGTTGTTGCAGATGGCTCAGCTTCTTCCCTCTTCGGATTCTTAGGTCCTGTGGCGACTTCTGAAGTTCCAGCCCCAGAGGCCCTGCTTTTATGCAGAAAAAACCCCATTCAACAGCCTAGCTGTCACTCAAACATGCTAAGTGGTGAGCGCCCGGCTCACCACTGGCCCAATCAGAACAGAGTGCGACTTCAGTTGCTAAGGCAACGTAGTCCAGGGTACCAATTCCCCTCCCCACCCATCCTGTGGAACCCAGACAGAGTGGCACCATTTGGAGGGCTTCTGTGGAGAAGCCCGCCAAAAAGTGGAACTAAGGGCTTGACCTTGGTCAGAGTTACAGAGACGGACACAAACACCATTTTAGAAAAGAGTTCTGGCAAAAAGACCCAACCAATAATTTAATATTAAATAAATAAACCAGCGGTATCTTTAACATTGCACCAAAAAATGGTGCGTTTAAAATCAATTGGAAAATCCCATAGAGAATATTCTGGTGGAATATTTCGCGTGGAAACCACTCCCACCAGCCAGAAACTCGACAAGGGGGGACTGGACAGTGCCCCCTTGAAAACAGACCCAGGGACAATATAATTAACCCCTTCCAGTACTTCCCCAATATGATGGTTTGAACTGGTTCTGTTCACAATTTAGTACTAGTAAAGTCAATGGTGACTTTACATGCCCTGGGAGACAGTAGTCAGTCCCAGGGTATGGAGTCTATGTTTATGGGTCACTATGACACCCCTGTGTTACTGCACTGAGGGTGCTGTGTAACACATACATAAAAAAACAGATGATACCCTATGGAGTAAAAGACCCCATAGCCCAAAATCACACAAACAGTCGGAGACATACCTCAAATCATGCCTAAGAGTGGGAGTAAAAGAGTCTCACTCTTAGCAGGAGAAAAAAAAATCCAGCAAAGATGCTGGGGGACTCTCTAGGTTTGGGAAATTAGCCTTATAAGAGAATTCTCCCTAACACCACACACCATCTTTGTGGTTGTTGAAATCATGGATAGTTTAGCAGGGGGTTCTGGTGGAAGTGCTTTGGAAGCAAACACGATGTGTATTGAGAGTGTGGAATGGTAAATATGGAATGGTGTACAGAAATGCTAGTGTGCAATGCAGAGCTTTTGTATGTGGTTCATGCATGCATGTGTGAATCTTTCACAGCACCCAATAAGGGAGTGCTGGAAAAATTCCAGTGGAAAGGGAAAATCTATTGTGTCTCAATTCCTGGGGAGTGGCCCTCACTGTAGCTGGGAAAGTGCACGTGCCACATCCTGCCATTATGAGCATGGAAATGGAACTGTGGGAATTAGGCAATCAGGTGTTTAGGGTATGGTTGATAGGAAGGGGTGGTATCTTTGCTGGGCACTACTATGTCATGAGGTTGGTAGAATTGGAGAGACACACAGTGCTTATCATCAGTCATAGCTTTGTGCGCCATTTGCACAGGTGTTGCATGCAAAGCAGAGTTGCTGGTAATTTCACGTTGGAAAGAGTGGACAATCTCTGGGGCTCTCAGTATGCGTGCAGTTTCAGCAGAATGGTTCGCACTTGCAGATATGTGGCCTCCGTCACGAACGTTGATTTTGTCATGGTGCACTATGGAAGTCTACATTTGAGTTACATGTCATATGAACATTCAATCCATTCCCTGAAGAGGTTGCTGAATGCATTGATGCTGATTTTTCCTACTGCCAAGGTCGTCTATTCATGCAGAACACCACGAGCAGTATGGAACCATGCCGGTGTAATTTGTCCACGGCCACAGGTTGGAAGGTGTGTTGTAAACAGAAGAATGTGTGAATTTATGCAGACTGCCGGGATGTTCGCCACCATCTATGAGATCATGATGTTGCAAAATATCCAATGGTTTTGTAGAAATGGCATTTATTTGAGTGCCATTGGCAATGCCGTTTTCTTTTACACTGTGCAAGAAGAGTTGAGCAGAATTTGGTATAAATGTTCGGAGAGACAAACAGAAAGGTTATAAAGAGAAAAGAAAAATAAAGTTGCTCCCAAGCACGTAACAAAAAAACAGACAAAAAAAAACATTTTCACACCCATGCTGGAAGATCCAATCCCTTACCGTGCTTGAAATTGCTTCCCCCGCCCCCCCCACCACTCCCCTCAATATCAAGAAAAGGTAGCGGATTCCGCAGTACTGTCAGGATTACACATGCCACATTGTGGGTGAGCATGTGGATGTATGCGGAAGGAGAAATCGTGCTTACTTTTACAGAACTTTGTAGGGGATGTGCTTTGGAAAGGCACGCCACTTGCCGTGTGAATGTGTAATGGTGAAGTGTTCTACAGGAGTGACACGATTACATGATGGCAACATGGATGCGATTGGTGGATGCGTGTGTCACTATTGAATAGTAGTGAATGAGGAAGTGGTGGAGCAACAGCAGTGGAAAGGGAAGAAGGACTACTCCTGCATTGCTGGCGCGCGCAATTAGTGGTTTTTGGGAAAGCAAACATGCTACATTGTGCACTTCTAATCAAGCTGTCCAATGGAAATGAGACTGTGGGATTTATCCAATCAGGTGCTCAGGGTGTGCATCACAGGAAAGGGCTGCAACATTTGTTCCATTACTCTGTGCAGTGATGGTGGTGGGCAGACGCATTGTGTTGGTAGTCGGTGATGAGTTTGTGGAAGATCTGTCCCAAAATGCTGTCGAAAAAGGCTTTCATGGTGATTTCGACTTGGAAGCAGTGGATGCTTTGTGGTGCTGTGGCTATGTGTGCAATTTCGGCGGTCTCATTGGAGAATGTTGACGAGTGGGCACTTTCACAACTGTGTATGCTGTGGTGAAGCATTGTGGAGAATTCCATTTGGGTTCCATCCCTTGTTCCAGTGTGTACCGTCAACTCAAGTAGTTGATGAAAGCAGTGAAGCACATTTTTCCCATTGCCAAGGTGCTTTTCTCATCTATCCCACCACAAATAGTATGGGACTATTCCAATGATTCCTGTCACCAGCCAGAGGTCGGAAGGGTTCTAATCAAGCAAAGCATGTGTGACATCTTGAGTGCTACTGGGATGTTCTCCTGTGATAACGACAACATTGGGTCTCGATATGTACACATTTTTAATGCTAATGGAATTTCTTTGTCGACCAGTGGCATCATATTTTGTTTCCTAAAATACAGGCTGCACTGAAGACCTTACTGTAAGCATGTGAGTTCAAGTACAAAACTGAAAAATACTTATAAAAATCGCAGTCCCCTACCCTGGTTGAAATGTATTCCCCCAGAGCCGCACGTGCATTGCTCGAAAATTCTGTGAACATCGCAGCAGTTGTAGGGTTGTACATGTGACAAAAGCCCCTTTTGCAGATGGTTGCCATAGCGTTGGGCCTGCGGGGGACATGGGGATTGGTAAATAAGGTTTCTGGGTGTAGATGGCATGCACAGACTGTGGTACACAGTGTATTTGTCAAGCGAAATGCAGAGGGTTCACTTATGGCTGTGTGTTGCACGAGCCACAGCGTATGCTTTGTGGGGGAGTTGTAAATACATTGATTGACAGTGAATGGAAGACAGTGTGTAGTGGCAGGTCATTGTGGATTGTATTATGTGGATGTGCACCCGTATGGAGTGCCTACAATGAAGTGATTGATTTTGCTTTGTCTGTGTGACACTTTGGTGACACGCGATCACAACCATATTATTATTCTTCATTGTGGAGGGAAAATTGCAGACCATGTAACACAATTTTTAGCATACATTTTGATGCCACTACGCAGACACCCATGTTGCCGCGTTATTTTTCAATTGGTCCAGAAATGCAGAAAGCGTGGGCTTTGACCCTGTGTTGCTCTGCGTCGTCTTGCGTCCAAGGCGAGTGTGTTGCCACTGAGCTATACTACCCGTGTCTTCCGATTATCTGACTCTTATAAGTTAAATGGCTAAACCGTCTGTTAGGTAAGCCTCTTTAAAAGAGAAATATCTGCCTTCACGGATTCCAAACTGTTTTTCTTTTAATCAGATTATCTTTACCATGCACAAACCAGGACATTATGTTAGCGTCCACCTTCGCTGGTCCATTCCCAAATGATGATTTTATCTGAGGTACAATTATGATGAACTAATCACTGACCTTTAACTTGAGTAATCCCTGTGAAGTCTAAAAGTCCAGCACATCCAGCACATAAGGCATGTGACCATTTTATCATACATTTGTCTTTGTTCTCTTTGTTCCTATGTTAGATCCAATCCTTATAAAATAGCAATGTAATTGGTGTGTCCAGTCAGATCAGGTTTTACGCACATTCTATATTATTGGTCGTTTCAGTTGACTGCTCCCCCTGGGGCTGGCGAATCATGTGAAGTATGAACAAAAAGAGAAGCATGGGTAGGTGTGTCTCACCCTCCATGCATCATCTAACATCTGGCACTCCAAGAAGGACATGATAGCTCCCTAAATGGGTGCAATGGGTAGGGAACAGGGGCTCCCAGCCAGGCATACTTGCCCAATTGTTGGTCCACAGTCATCATTGGGTCATGGTTTACATTGCTCCTCCACTTTCACTTGGTTATAGTTGGTGACATAGGCAAACATCATGTGTTGAATGGCATAACACCCCACAAGAGATTTGCACTATTGTGCCAATGTCCACAGCTCCTCAGCAATTCAAATATTAGTCTATATTTGATGGAAACCTTGCCTTTATTTCAGATGTCTATTACCCACTGAGGGAACAACTGACCCAAATAACAATGACCAATCAGAGGACTGCCTGTCCCACACCACATAGGTGAAACCCAGCCTCTAGATCACACCCAAGAAGAGAAGATCCCTTTAAAGCCCATCCTACACAGCCAGGGTTGGTCAGCCTTTGGAAGAGTCTGGAAAAAGATGAAGGCAGATCCTGGGAGACCACAAGGAAGGATACTTGGTAAAAGGAATGCAGAGATGTGTAGCAAATCCTGTGAGACTTGGATCAAGAATGGTCCCCAAGAAAAAGCAACTTAATTGTGCAGTGCTACAGGGAGGAAACCCTGGTGAATGGTTAGTTGATAGAAGTGTGGAAAGGTATGGACAGTTTGAATGTGTTAGAGAGATAGTTACTAGTTAAGAAGAGAACCAGCTTGGAGGGGGAGTCGAGGGTTATCAACTGGGAAATAAGAGAGAGTGAGTGTGAGGGTTGTAAGAGGACTCTGAAGATAAAGGGTAGTATGAAGGTGACAAGTGACGACAGAATGAAGTTGAAAGAAGAGATGGAATAAGACAAACTTACTGGAGAAAAGCCTAGAGTGAAAGGACAGACACAGGCAAAACATTGTGCATATGAACAGTCCAAGAGTGACTAACAGGAGAAACCAGGAATTCAGAACAAGACAAGTAAGTGTTCGTGAAAAACCTAGCATGTGGGGCTAGAGAAAAACCATCAGGGATCTGGAGAGAGAGACATAACTGAGCACAGGAAGGTTCCAGAGCACTTTATTGGGCCTTGGGAGAGCTTAGATGTGTGAAGAGGTTTGAGACAGAGACATTAGGCTGGAGAACAGGAAGAGAAAGGTGAAAGGACGCACATCTATGTGAAAGTCTTGACGGAAGAAACAGCTGGAAGCAGAGCTATGCTCCTCCATCAAACCCCACTAGTGCCAGCAAGACCTGCTGTCAAACGAAACCTAGTGCATAGAGCTGGAAACCACCTATAAGGGAAAGGTCTGGCATGCCACTGAAGGACCATTCTGTCTAAGAGCTGCAGGAGCGTTGCAAAGACCTACCTGTAGGAGATACATAGAGAAATCAACATTGACAGGATCTAAAGATAGAGGTGCTGGAATTGCATTGCTTCAACTACCATAGAAAGGTTCACCTGTACAATTCAGGTACCTACCATTTTGTCTGATGGACACTACCAAACAATGCCCATTTTCCAATTAACCATGTATCATTATTGGAACTATATAGCAACAAATGAAAGAAAGCCCAATAACAGATTAACCACTCAATAAAAGATGTTGTGGCTACAATCCTAACCTAAAATGTTCTATTTTCTTATGTAAAATGATACCATACTGAAGTGAAACAAACCATATCCTTTAAATAACTCTACAAATAAGAAACATGGAGTCTGCAGAAACAGACAGGAGATTGTGAAGGCTGCATAAAAGGCCACACCTGTCCCAAATTGATGAGTGCTGAGCTTGGATACTATGTGGAGGTGATTGGAGCTTGTTCATGGAAAATCCAGAAGTATATTTTATGTGAGCCAGACCTGAGTTCCAAGAGGTGAAGTGACCGGATGGGTTTAACCAACTGGGGAGAATTGCCTCCAAACTCTAATGGCCCTTTCTGGCTCTGTGATTTAACATTATTATGAACATCTTCTAATGTAATTACATAGCAGCCTTATAGAACCTTTTTCTGTTAAGTTCCATTAGTGGGTGAACTGAGCCGGAATGCCAGTGGAGTAGCTTATTCCAAGTAGAATGCTTTAACACTATCCCCAACAGAATAGGAATAGGGTGTTGTAGATTGTTAGTGTGAAATGTATCCTGCTTTCACTGTATTCAGATCCAAATACAATGATTAACTTTGTTCTGCTTTTCACTGTCCTGTGTGGTTATTGTGAAACAGAAAGCATTCCCCAACACCAACAACGTTGTGTTAATCACAGTTAAATCAATTGAATCCTACATGTTTTCACAGGAGTGGTCTGCCACTGGATTTGTGAAAGGGTGTACAACTTTCACATTTCCACAATTGATTGATAATTTGTGACCTGTGAAAACGTAGTCATTTTAAAAGAGACATTGGTATGAAAGAAAGCTTAGTTTAGTTGAACCATTTACATGTCCATACAAAAGATGCAATTTCAAATTAACAGTAACATTTCTCCAATGACATTATGTTGAACTGACAGGAACCCAAATGAGATACACCCACATCAGCCAAGAGTATATAGGTGAGAGTTATTGTCATTTCAGAAAATCACAATCATGGGTGGATACTAGTATATTCAAAATTGATAGCACAGCTTTCCTAAACTCAGGCCTCTTTATTGTGAGACAACCCATTAGAGTTTGTATTTCTTTTACATGCAGTCCAAGTGTGGCTAGTTTATGTGATGGCTTTACCAGCCAGGAAGGGCACAAGGGGGTTTTGGTGAAGTAACTGTGTTTTTTGTAGGACTCTCAGAAGATTAAGTCACTTGGGTATGAGTATGGTGGGCATTGGTTCCTAAAATACACTGTCAATGAGACCACAACCAAACCCAGGTATGTTTCAGCCTCATTGCTCCTCATCAGTGAGGTGAAGCTTGGGTCTCTAGGCCCAGCAGGCACGGGACAAATGCAAAAGTTACTTTGATTGGGCCCCATATTCTGATGAAGTCAGACCACTATAGTATCATCAGCATATGCGTAGAAATGAAAGCAGTGGATGTGGATGAGATTGGCAAGAGGCCAGGGATAAACATTACATTGTAGTCCTGAAAGGGCATAGCCCTAAGGAAGCTCTGAACTAAGTGGAATGGGAGGAAATGAAAAGTGACAGGGACTGCAAATTGGTTCGACCTTCCAAAAAGGAATTGAACCAGGTCAGGACTAGGTCCCAGATACCAAAATCTTATGATCCCTGGAGCAAAGGGCAAGTCCGAATGTGTCAGCTGCCACCAAAAAGTCTAAAACTACAAAGCAGAGACAATGGGCCTCATTACAAGTCCGGTGGTAGCCCTGCTGGTGCTACCGGGGGTTGCCACCGGATTTGTAAATTTTACCGGGATCTGGCTTGCTGGTAAGACCAGGGGATTACAACCCTGGTGGTCTGGAAAGTCAGGCACCAGTAAATTGTAATTCCCATAGATGGGGAACATGGAAGCACTGGCACCGTTAAAAACGGTGCCAGTGCTTCCAACGGCGGTCTGCTTACTGTGGCTGCTGTGTCTGGCAGGGTCCGACCTGTCAGGCACAACAGCTTCAGCAGGCAGACTCGTAGTTTGCCAGTCCAGAAATAATGGTGCCGGTAAGCTTACCGACACCATTGTTTCCGGACCGGTAAATTTGTAATGAGGCCCAATGTCCACATCAATGGTAAGGCAGATGTCATCAAGGACTGAGACCAGCAATTACTTTTTTCCTGAGAGTTGTAAAAAACAGCTTAAAAAAGAATCTAAAACATCAGAGAAAATCAAGGCATCAGTGGTTGACCACAAACTCAATCCCTGTGGGTAAGCGCTGGACTAAAATAATTGCACTATAATTGACCAATGTGAAGGGAACTGAAGAGGATTTATTGTAATTGCGGTAACAGGACTTCAGCTGTCCATAGTGCAGGAATCACAGTGGAGAAAAGAGTATAGAAGAAAGGGAAAAGGTCCACAAGGGTCTCTTCTTCAATATGTAGCCATGAGACTGGAATGGGGGCAGCAGGGGAGACAGATTTCACATGTTCTCGAAGATGTAAGGTATTCCCAAGAAAATTAAGTGGACAATAAGTCAATGGGGGTTTAGTAATGCTAGTTATGTCAGTAGCAGAAGATATTTGTTTCCTCATGTATACAGGATGAGTAGCGATAGTCTCAACAATCATTTTCAATGTTTGGTCCAAATGAGATTATATTCACAACATTTGTGAGTGTTTCAGCAGTTGTAATGTAGATGCAGGGGCAGATAGGGCTTTTAATATTTTGAATAGTTCAATTTTGTATACATAGCTAAAAGTATACTATTTATTGAGTAATCAGCTTCAAACATGTCAGTGAGATAGGCAGGTACTGCCAGATTATAAACTTGCTTTTTCTCAGGTTGATAGGTCATCACCATTAACATTCAAAATGACGTGCACACCATTTGCAAATGTTTTAAGCTTTTGCAGTATCAAGGGGAAGAGGGGGGAGAACAAGATGTGTTGATGATCTTGGATGTGCAGAGTGCTTAGCAGCTTGCGCAAGACAATTATTGATGGTATTATATCAGGCAATAGTATCATTAGTGGGTAGAAGAAGGTTGTTACCTAGAGTTGAAGAGATGAGTGGAGAAATCCAGGGCAGAGATTCTGCTTCATACCCCATAGACTCCAGAAAAGGAGATTTTAGTGTGTGGATTTAAAAACTGCATTTTTACAAAGAATTATCAATACGTGTCTGACCATGTGGCTATGAGTGCGCTCTCCATGTTCTGAAATCGTTGTAAGAAAAAATCAGACCCAAAATAAGTCTGTGTGAATGAATATGAGTGACCTGTTTTTCAGAAAAACCCATAGGCAGAGCATCCACAAGTGCTGCAAATGAATGTAGGTTCTGCTGGTATCACCAAACATGAACGTCACAGAGAATGACTAGATTGGCATAGGGCCAGACGCAAATCATTCACCATCGAGAGAATGACTGCAACAAAAACAATTGATCAGATTGAGAGAGTTTCCGCAGAAGAGGCCTCCAGATTCAATTGAAAAACTTCACAGTTGGCAGTAGCCATACGATGAATACTGGTGGCATGGTTTGGCACCAGGTGGGGCCAAAGTGGAGCATAAGCCACATTTCAGGCACACATGTGAAGTTACATTGGTTATTCAGTAGTAAGCTGGCAGTATGCATATATATTTTAACTGTAGAAAGAACATTAATAAGCTCCTGAAAAAGAAGGTGTGGTGCCAAATGAAGATGTCTTAGGCGCTTGTGCTGTAGAAAATCCAGGGTGTGGGCCAAACGATTGATAAGTTAAGCAATAAACCCCTTCTGGTAATGCCCCGAGGCACATAGTTACAGGACGTCCATTCTCCGTTTCCGTGGTGACCATTCAAACAATTAATGCGACTGGGAGGAAGGCTTTGACAGTCAGGTAAGGACTCGATGATGGCCAATGAGATTACTTATTACAATCTCAAATTTGGCGGCAGCCCTGCCAGTAAAACCATATTGGGAGTTAAAGGAGAATGTGTGTTTGTAAAAGAAAGCAAAGTACTCTGGCTAATTTTTCCATAGCCAGTCCTACAGGTATCCATACAGCGAGGCAAGCTGCCCTGAGAGTCCGCAGTGTGGACAAGTGCAGAGGTTTTTTTTTTCCTGTGGTGACACAATTTGTACGGCATGTTCTGCTGACCCTGTGTTCTTTACTGTGTTGCTCACGGGTGAGTTGTAATTGCCTCTCCTTCTGCCTTATTGGCCCTTACTGGTGAAGAGGTCATTGATCTTGAGTCTTCCCACATTCATTGCAACTATAGGTGGGATATATCTTCATTCTAGAAGCCACTTCTGGCGCCTGAAGTCTATGAGGAAGTGCCATATTTACGAGTAGGCAGGGCCCTCTTGTCTGAAGTCTTCACTACTGGTATGATGTTTGAATGCATCTTGGCATGTAGTCCTCTGGCAGCATCTGTACTGAGTGTGGTAGAATACATTAATAGAAAAGTAGCTTTGTGAGAGCTGCTATACCTAATGGAGCAATAGCCATTCCTTGGTATGTAGTACTGTGTGTGTTAGGTGCAGATTGGGACAATCACTTGTGGGAACCTATACTCAGCAAAGTAAAGGGAAGGCCCATGGAGAGATCAGCATTGAGTGATAAGTGTGGCAGAATGCATTCTAAAAGTTAGAATTTTTGTGGCCCCTACACCAGACGAGTAGAAGTGCAGTGTGGGATATGCATTTCTTTCGGGGAATTTCTACACAATGAGGTAGAGTGTATTCTAGAACTTGCGTGGGCCTCTCCTGTTGAATAAGCAGAGCACATTTTGGGAAGTGTACTCTTGTTTTGTCTTTGTAATTCATGAAGGAGCAAGCATTCTGTCATGTTTAAATAATGGCATGTTATTTGAGTATCTTGGTATGAGAGGCTCTACCCAGCACACAAAGTTGTATTGGTCGTATGAGATGCACATGGATGTATTTTGACTGCAGAGGGGTGTAGTTGGCTGCAGCCTGCCAGTTGTTGCTTTACCTGATATATGACTGAAGTACCACACTATATGAGGCTGACCCTAGCATATGATGGACACACTATTGTGTGCGATGTGATCTCTGGTTATGTGATGGCTGTAGCCGGCCGCATGGGACTACGGGGATCATTCACAGTAAGAGTTATTGAATTTGGCAAATCTTTCTTTTGAGATGACAAAAACACAAGTCATGCTGAATGGGCACTAGAGAAAAACACGTATTAGCAAGACTTTTACAAATCATCACACATTTGTAATAATTAGCACAGTACAATATACCAATGGGGTGTGCACGAGTTAGCCAGTATCTAAGTTACACTGAGGTGTTGTTGGAAGAACCATATCTTCAGTGGTTTCCTAAGCTGCGAGAGAGACGCGGATACATATATTGCCAGTGGGGGGACTTTAGAGAAGACCACAGTGTAGCAGAAGGACTGTTTCCTAGTTTCCTCTTTGAAAGCCAATCTAGTTTTCAGTCTGGTAATCTTCCAGCAAACTGACTGTGTTGCCTGTGTTTTTGCTTTACCATCAGTTAGTCTAGTGTACCAGCAGCGATTGCCCTGTAGTTTTAAACCAGATCCCAGTCGGCATGGGGAGCAAGTGTAATCCACGCAATGTGAAGGGGATGTGGTACATTTTCAAAGAGCCTGTGACGAGGCAAGCTGCAGCAACATGGGCCTCTTTGAAGACTGGGCAGGTGAGCAGCCAGGAGCCCAGCGAGGAGGTTATTTCTCCTGTCAACATTCAAGACCACCTGGATCTGCACCACCATTCAGAAGTCCTGGGGTGGGAGGAAGGTCTTGATCTTGCAGAGTAAAGAAATCTGATAGCAAGCCATTAGAGCCTTTTTTGCAGTGTGTTGTTGGGAGGATCTATTGATGTCCGAAATGAACCCTAGGAATGTTGCTGAGTTGGTGAGGTGAAGGTTGAAGCTGTACATTCCAAAAGCGAATAAGAAATCTTAAATGGCCAATTCTAATACATGTTATATTCGCACACCTTTGGTAGTGCAATGTATGTTGCAATGTTCCAATCTGACTAATTTTCTTCATTTCTGGTTTCAGTTTGAAAAGCAGTTTCAATCAGAATCAAGTCTGTTCTCAAGATCACACGTCACTTCTGAAGCGTTCCAAAATCTCTAAATTAGATCCATAGAAAAGGAGGCCCCGGAGACTTCACAGAAAGTTCACTAACTACCAATCACACAGTGCCATCAGCGAAGTTCTTTTATTTCTTCCTCACACAATTACAAGCAAAAACAAGAGCTGACTGGAATCCTCACAGAAAACATTAAGAAATGTGCCTGCCCAGGCTGTTGTCATTAGGAGATTTACAGTGCTGTGATTCTGTGGCATTTCCAGGCACTTTATTTCCCCAGAGCCATGTACCTGACATTCTTCTATTTTGCCTCAAACTCTTTCTGATTTAATAGAACACGTAGCTTTAACATATGAGCCAACGTTTCCCACGGGGAACTCTTTCCTGCAATATAAAACGTTAACCTTCACCCAAAACAAATGCACTCACTGCCAGTGATGTCTAATACATGCACATTCACTCTTCTGGCAATTAAATTAAGCATCCCCCACCCCCCTGCGGATTAAAGTAAATTTAAAGGTGGTTTGCAATACATACATCTGTACATATTTTGAATAAAAACTCCTCCCCATCATATCTTTTCCTGTTTTCAATTCTCAGTGTTTCTTTCCTTGATTCAGTGTAAGTTTTTCTTCACCTGTGTGCTCGTTTGAGAAACATATTCACATGGCTCCTGTGTATGTCAATGCAATGCTGTGAGACACCTTCAAAGGGTAGCTTTGACACGCCAAGCACGTACTCCATACTCCTGTAGTGGAAATAGAGGTAAGACTCAACAATGTATGGGAATACTGCAAGCTGCAGGTTTTATTTTCAATTAGAGGTATATGAAAGGAGACCATGAATAAACTATGGCTTAAAATGCACATCCTGTGCAATTACTTTTCTTCAGGGTCTTCCGAGTCATGGGTCATTTAATGCCATAGCCTGACCAAGTAATATTGTTCAGTGCTTTAAGCCACCCCCTGCTTTTCGAAGAATGGAGTGCAGTCACGTTATTCCTGAGGCCAGCCATAATTGCACTGTTGAGGCCTCGGGTAACTGATAGCAGCACAGTTCTATTCGGTTGTGGTAGCTGCCTGTTTCCTTGGGCCACCATGGAAAATACTCTGCAGCTGCCAATTGTTTGTTAAAATAGGCATTTCAATACACACATGGCATGTTTACTTTTGAATTTGTTGTCTGAAACGGAGATACATGGTAGGCGAAAATGTGCATCCGCCAAGAGGATGAAATGGCTACAGTTGACTTATAAAGGGCTGTCGTGCCACCGGTCTCTCTGATATCATGTGGGCCTGCCAGAAGAGGAAGCTGAGAGGTGCCTCTACTGGGCAAAAGGACGGAGGAGAAAGACTACCTGCCCTCATAAGGCATAGTAGGTTCGTCTTCTCCCTCCCCATTGTCTCCTTTTTTAAAATGTATTTAATTATTTAACGTTGCTGTAATTCCATTGTCTATCATCGCTGTCCCCTCCCTGTTGCCCTGTGAGTGCATTGAAACAATATTAAGTGCCTAACAAGTGAACAATAAATCAATACATATTAAGGAGTATGTGTCGTAAACAAAGCTGCTTTCCCAGCGATGACACCCAGTCACATCATCAACCACTTTTAGGAAAAAGAGGCAAAATACAATGTGTGACAAATGACTTCTGCTGTGCAGGGCTATGTGGGTGAGCAGTGACTAAACCGCTCAGGCATCACACTTTCACAAACCAGCAGTGACACCAGTGATCCCAATTATCAAGGTGAAACAGACACAGTTAAGAGAAATACCTCCTTCACCTTTTGTGGTAATGTGGGCAGAGGAACGGCTTTACACTCAGGAAGGTTGTGAAAAGTGATTAGGCAGCAACCCAAACAGCAAAGGACCACAGTCCAAAATAAATGAATGTCCAAGCAAGGTGCTATACAGATATATGTACTTTAATTAACCACACCATCTGCAATAATTACTAAATATAAAAACACTGTACAAAACTCACCCGTGTGGAAACAATAAGACAATGTCATGATTCCTGCCCCTCTTGTCCCCAGCCCTCCAAGATGTCAGGCTGGAGCCAGGCCACGATCACCTACATGGCCCTCAAGGGCCTCTCCATCCCTCCAAAGACTCACTTGGAATCAGACTTGGCGCTTGTGGCACCAGACTCACTCACTCCCATAGGATAACATTGGGGATTGGACTTGTAATGCATTGATGGGGATAAGATGGATGCCCCCACATATTTTGGTTCCCAGAACTGCATGTGCGGTCTAGTCTTTTGAGTGTGGTTCAGCCCAGACGCACCTGGGATACCCAGAGACTATTTAAGCCACACCCAGGCTGAGAAGCATGCTTTGCGTTTTCTGCACCTGCAGCGTGACACTCACTGTGTTCGGATCAGTCTCCAGTGGGCCTGCATCTTTCTTCTGCGCTCAGCTCCTGCAAGAGCAAGAACACCTTTAGGAACAGCCTTACCTTGCAGCCCTTCTGCCCATCATTCAACGCTCCTTCTGTTCTGCGGGAATCTTCGGCGGTGTCATTCCCATCCCGGCATGCCGCTTCCTAATGAAGAGGAAAAGAACAGAGAAAAGGCATTAGTAAGCATTTTACAGCTCTTTGCTTATTTTCTTTTCAAATACAGTACGAGCTTCAAACGCTTACCTGAATCCCAGCCACTCTGGGGGAACTGTGTCTCCGGAACTTCTCATCCATCTGTGAGGGGGAAAATACAATCCAGGTTAGCGTAGAAACATCTAGAGGTGCCGCATAGCGTGCTTACTCACCGCATTTGTTCTTCATAACCGGCATCCACGCTGACAACGTCGCGGCACCTAAAAGACACAGAAAAATAACTCAGTTCAATACAAATACGAAAAGGGTGCATCGGCCGCCGGCCATCATCTAAGAAGGAAAGGAACGAAGTTAGAGAACTGTTCAAAGACTCATTATACTTACCAGTCGGATTCTCCCCACTGAAGTAACTAGGCACCAACGAGCCTGCATCAATCAACGCACCCCTGCGCTGAAAGCAGGACGGAGAGCACACCATCCAAGAAAACAAGGTGAGCTGTGGATCAAAGGGAAGGGTTGTACCCCAGGGATGAAGAGGCTCAAGCACACAGAGACAATAGGGAGTTAAACTCTACCAATCCTGTGTTTCAGGCCCAGTCGCCAGTCGAATAACCTCCAGGGAAGGGTTTGAGGTCGTAAGAGGCCAGGACCGGCTGAGTGACGTCCCCGTGGATACCAGGTGAGCGTTACAGACAATATGCAAAGAAAGAGAGATGCAGCAGTGTGGGTAGAATAAAGGGGTGAAAGGCAATTCAACAAACACAATGTTCTTTTTTAAAAAGGATATGTCTTTATTTGAAAAAGATCCACAAATGACCTAACCAGTCTCTACAGCCCAAAACTGACCAGGGGAAAAGAAATAGGCCAGTAGTGCTTTTTGTAGGCCTTTGCATTAAAACAGCATTGAACCAGGCTTTGATATTTTGTGTGAGCAGGTTGAGCTCAGTTTGGGTGTGGTGAAACATATTGACTCAAGAAGCAAGCTAGCATCAAGTGAGTTCAAATTCAATAGCTCAGAGCAGTTCAAGATCCGCATTTGCTATGCAGGTCAAGAGTGCTCACAAGCATCCGTTTAGAGTTGAGCAGGTTTCGAGACCTGTGGTAACCTCTCGGGTTGATGCGTGATTCTGCAACGGTTCGAACGGAAGATAAGTAATGGTTGGAAGCAGTGATCTTGGTGTTCTGATGTGTGGCTTGTTGAAGCAGGGGTTTGAGTTCGAGCCAGGTCAACTCATTGGATAATTTCTGGTTAGACACAATGAGAGACACAATGAGTGACACTCCAGCAGTATGAGTTGGTTCCAGTGATGAGCGGTTGTTTCCAGCCGAGCAGGTCACAGGCTCTGTGAGGACATGGTACAGCATTGAACTGATTCAATGCAGCAAGGACGTATGTTCGGCTGAGTGCCAAAAGCAGCACATGTGGGTCCTAAGGTTGGAAATGTGGTCAACCCAGTTCAAAGGTAGTTTGATCATTTTGAGGCAATAACATAACAGGGCTTCTGGCTCTCAGGAAGCTGTGAGTAACACTCTGGGACTCAGGGGAAGTTTCAATCTTTATTCTTGGGCTACCAAGCCAGAGAGGCTGGCCCTCACATTCAGTAGTCATTCACCATGATGGTGTCATGTACAGCATTGTGGCTGGCAAAGAGGCAGGTCTTTTTTCAGCAGTAAGTCACCCCCAATGTGTCCTGGGAATAGATAGGGAACAGTGCTTGCTTCTGCCTTGGACACTCAATCTCCAGGTCACTCTGGAGGGCTTTGGAAGGTCTACACTTCCAACAGAGGTCCAATTAATTCTTTCTCAAGTGTTTGTTCCAAAGTGATTGGGAGAAGGAGCCGTCTTTCTACAGGTGGTTAGATAAAGAAAGCATGCATTAATGGTTGAATCCCTTTTCTTGCCACAAGTGGACTTTGCCTTCTGATGTCACACCCAAAGTGCTTTGTGTTAAAGGAAGCAGAGGGGACAGGAAGAAGAGAAATAAATAAAGACAGAAAACATGATGTTGGAGCCTTCTCCCAGCTCATTTGAGATCCCTCTGTCTACACTTACCCCATTCCTTCCCTTGTCTATAGCATCAAAGGCCCTTTTGGTATGCATTGCAGCCCCCTGGTATGACGCTCATCCTTCGGTGAAAGTTGCTCCCTTTGATTGCTGTTCCTGTGGAGTGGCAGTCTCACCGGAGAGGATGTTACATATGTGAGGGTCATAGAGAGGCAATCCCCAGGGCTACAGTTTTACTGACAGCAGCAGAGACAGCCTGTCTGGGGGGAATACACATAACATGTCCACGGCTGTGATGGGGTCACAGGGTTGACACATGTGTGATATCAATTTCATTTGGCTTGGATAATTATGAGAGAAGCTAGTCATCACACATCATACTCAATTCAATCCTTTGTTAGATTCAGATTTCTCCATTAGCAGCAGAACAGTTACATTTAAATACATACAAACATACTTACAATGTACCTTAATTTATACAGTATTTAAAATGGATGCCCTTCTAATAAGCATTCTAAAAACATAGCTACATAAGTCATTAAAAAATTCCTCATCATTATACTCTATAATTAAATGAATTACAACACAGTAACATCTGATTTTTAGTACTTTAAAATAATGAATTAAAAACCGTTTTCGCAAGTCTAAGGACTGTGGGCATAAAAGTAAGTTACCCAGGTCCTAAACTCTATCCTGAATGCAGTGGCATTTCCTAGACATGCCTTTATGCTCCCACCTCCTTCTCTCTTTCAAGGGTAACAGATTCAACCTTCTCAATATTATAAGTCTTCGGCAGGGTCCTGATCCGACTCAACAAAGTTCCCCGATCCCAAACATAAGGTATGTTAGGGCTGTAAATGAAGCAGGTGAGGGCAGAAGACATGCCAACCGGTCATTTCTCTCCCAGTCCACCTCCTCGCTTTCCACTTTTCCATGCTTACAATATGCAGCAGCATACAACTAGACGAACAATACTTGTAAGAGATTTGCTATGTATTCAGTAACTTAATTCCCTTGTTAAATTATTGATATTTAATAATTGCAGATGATCCCCTGATTTCCCCTGGCACTCTCTTTAAGTTTGGGTTTGTTAGTTTGCCCACACAGACTTTTAAAAAATAACTGGCAAACTTTATTTTTGCCTCTATCTCCAATGATTGGATACCCATTTCCAAACGCAGTGCCCCATTTGGTGTACCTTGTGGGAGCCCCACTAATCTTTTCATTATTCTATTCTGGAGTTTCTCCAAGATGCTACAATTGACAAATCCCCAGCTCTCACTCCGATAGTTTTGTTTGATTTCTTTATTTCCATCGTGCACCGAGCCCAGGGGCATCTGGGCACCATGCTTGCACGTTACAACAAAATTACATTATAATACACAGGTCAATTCCAAGAATACATTGCATTATAACAAGATAATTAGCTATATACATTACAAGTGGTAGGTTTGCCAGGGCAAACGTAGCAGCTATAACAAGACAGAAGAGTGTATGAGAATATACAGACAAAATCGCAGTTTAGACAGTGGGCAAGCTGCAGGCCATTTGTGTACTGGGTCTGCCCACCTAAAGAAACATTAAGCAGGGGGCGGGCGGGTGGCATGGTTACACAATGGAGTTGAGGTCTTGCTCACGTAGTCAAGCCTTAAAATATTTCCTGAAGAGGCGATATGAAGGTTCAGCTCTAATGGAGATAGGGAGGGCATTTCATTTTTTTGCTGCCAGTACGGGAAGCTGATTCCTCCTGCTCTTTATTGTTTGTACCGTGGGATTTTGACACAGTAGGACTGGGCTGTTCCAGTTGGATGTGTTGCGGTATGACGGGTGATACTATCAGCCAAATATTTGGGTGCCTGTTTCGATAAGCAGTTGTGGGTGAGGGACAATGATTTAAATGTGATTCTATGTTTGATGTTAAGCTATCTTAGGGACTGTCTGGTTCCAGAGATGTGTTCTTTCCTTGAGATGTTCAGAGCTGCCCTGATGGCCTTATCTTGGATAATTTGCATTTTATTGATATTCTGTTGTGTAGTTCCTAAGTAAAGGGCATTAAAATAATCCAATTTGGAGAGGACTAGAGCTCTTGCAATTGTAATGCAGTTAGCTAAGGTTAAGAATGGTATGCATGCAGTGATAATTTTGCACGCGTAGGCCGAGGTGGAAGCCATCGTGCTTGTCTGTTTGGTTAATAAGGCAGAGTCAATATAGATGCCTAGAGTTTTAATCGCCTTAGAGATTTTAATTATGTTGCCATCAATATTAAAGGAGGTGTAACAAGCATCACGTTTGTTTAAATTAGCAGGAGATCCTAATAGGAGTAACCCTGTCTTCTCATCATTGAGACAGAGCCCATGCTTAGCCATCCAGGCTTCATTAATGAGGTATATGCCATTTAGAGTTTTTCTATCTATAATGTAGTCACCGGAAATGGGGATGAGTATCTGGGTATCGTCTGCATAATTAGTGTAGGTGACACCCAGTTAATCGAGATCATCAAAGAGAGGCTTAGTGAATACATTGTAGAGAGGAGGGGATACACACGACCCCTGAGGAACCCCACAGGTGATCAGGGTGGGTTCCGCAGAAGCTGTTGGCGCGAAGACCCTCATGGACCTGTTGTTGAGGAATGACTGGATCCAGGTGTTGGCTTGATCAGAGAAATGCGCAGCCAAGGTTAGATGTTGCAGATAATTTGGTGGTTCACTAAATCAAAAGCCGCTGACAAGTCGAGTAGGAGGAGCGGTGCCAATTTACCCTGGTCTTTAAGTATTTGGATTTGTGTCTTGAGGCCGATCAGCACGTTTTTTTTGTCCCATGTCTGGGTCTAAATCCGGACTGTCTAAGGCCAAGCAAGTTATTAGATTCAAGATATTGCTGTATCTGCAGATATGCTGCTCGGACCAGTATTTTCAAAAGAAAAGGAACTGTTGTAATAGGCATATAGTTTGAAGGATTATTAGGTTCCAGGGAAGGTTTATTTAAGAGCGGAAGTCCCAGGCGTCTTTTAGATTGTTAGGTACTGTGCTGGATTTGAATAATGCATTGATAAACAAGGTTATGAAGGGGGCAGGTTCCTTCACAGCCTCCTTGACAATAGGAGCAGGTCATATGTCTCCCTTTCATAATGATAGTTTCCACCTATTTGATGGAAAGCGGGGTAAAGTAAAATTCAGTATGTGTGTTGCTAGGAGGAATAGGTGGGTTAGGATTATGGTCAGACTTAATGATGTGAAGTATTTTAGTTTCAATTTTCTTTTGGAGCATGGTAATATTGTCCTGCAATGCGTTTGAGATGTTCGCACACCACTGAGTATCTTTAATGGAAGTATCCAACTGAGGGACCGGCGACTCTAATTCTTTGAGGATGTTAAAAAGTTCTTTAGTGTTGGATTTAGCTTTGGTTATGCGGTTGTTGAAGTTGTCTATTTTTGCTTGGACAATGGCTTCTTTGCAATTAAGAGAAGCTAACAAGAAGTTTTCTTTAGTGGCAGGGTGTTTTTCCATGAGGCCTCTGCATTTCTTTTCAATTTCCGTAAGGATCTGAGGTGCGGGGTATACCTAGTATTGAGGTGAGAACGAGGTTTGGATTTCCGCAGTTTGAGGGGTGCTAGAGAGTTCATTGCCTTGAGGATGGTAAGATTATAGAGGTCAACTAAGGCTGTGGAGTCAGAAAGAGTCGTGGTAGGGTTGATAATTGGTTGTAGTAGAGGTAGTATTTTCTCATTGGTTAGGTTATGTTTATTTCTCTCCATCATGGCAGGTGCCTGTTTGCGCTCGTTAGGTGAGGAGTTTTCTTTGATGGTGAAAGAAACTAAGTGGTGGTCTGACCACGCACAGAGGGTATTGGATTGGATATTTATACTGCAATTAAGGTCAGCCAACCAATCTAGGGTTCTGCCTTTATTGTGAGTAGGTTCAGTAATGTGATAAGTAAAGCCTAATTCCGTAATGGTGTCTTTGAGGGTACATGCTTTAATGTCTTTAGGGTCTTTGAAACCTAGATTGAAGTCGCCAAAGATGATGTCCTGAGAGTTTGTTTTGGTATTAGTTGAGAGTATAAGTGAGGTGTCATCTTTGAAGGTATTGTTCTGCCCTGGTGGTCGATAGATTAAATGGATAGTGATGGTGTGTGATGGTGAGGTAGCTAATTTCACAGATAAAATAACTCAGCTGAAGGCATAGTTTGGTTATTAATGCTTCTTAGGCCGATGGTTGCTTTGTGGATAAATGCAACCCCCCATCGAAAGGTTGGAGTCGCGGTCAAGTCGAATAATGGAGTAGTTATCAGGGATAGCAATGACAAGAGCTGGTCCTGATGCCGCATGGAGCCAGGTTTCTGTGATGGCTATAAAGTCAAGGTCATGTGTTGATATATAATCGGCAATATCTAACACGTGGGCCGGCAGTGATCTAGCATTGATTAATGCCCGTTTAAATTGGGATGGGACATTATGCTGTTTGCTCTTAGTTTGATGGAGGCTATGTTTGGAAGTGTGGGTACTGGTGGCTTGTTTGCCTGATGAGTTAGTTCTTGACGTGGATCCTTCAGAGGTGATGGCGGTATGCAACAGATGGAATCTGCAGCCTAGCCTGAGGTTCCTAAGATTAGTTGGACATGACTTAGTTATTGATGGTGACTGTACATTTGTGTGGCATGGCAGAATCTGAGTGCTGTAGCTAGGATTGTCTGAGTGCAATGGTGTTTTGTTGCAATTAGGGAGTCCTAAAGGCATCGGTGGCACTTTGAGGTAAAGGCGCTTGCCCTGCGGTAGAGAACTTACTGTCATGGATGACTATGGGTTAGTATTTTCGGTCAATAAGAATGGTGACAGGAACTTTGATGGTGGTATGGAGATGGATGGCGGGAGGTTACGTGCCATAGACATCCGAATGTAAGACATTCTGGGGTCGGAGTGTAGGTACCTGATATGAGTCAGATGTGGCACACAGGCTATGAAGAATACGGAAGTTGCCAGGAACAAACTAATGACGCAAATTGAAATACTGACTGTGAACAATACATGGTTATGCTCTGACAGGCCAATGATTGATGTGAGGCAGTGCAGATTAGTTAAAAACTCCAAAGGTAGTGGGAGAATAGCGCAATTATATAACAAAACTTCAAGTATTTATATCACCACTCAATTAATGCTGGGGCCATAACATAATTATATCCAAGTGTAGCTGTTATAGCATTTCAGACATCAAATTGATAAAGGCAGTTCGGAGGTTGGCACACAATACACAGTACACATATGGCTGATTGGGTAAGACCCCCAACGAGGCCGAGGATGCTGGCAGGGTTGTGTACAGTTGCTTACAAATTATTAGCAGTAGTCACGAATTGGGCTGATCTACTGGAGATGCCAAAATAATATAGGTGAATGCAATTCACAATACTGACAATGCTGGTGATGGTAAAGTGCAACGTTCATAGCGCGGCACGCTGAGAACTAAACACTATGTATAACAAGGATGTCTGACAATTAAGGCACAGAAAGAATCGTCCACCAATTATACACGGCAGTTGATTTGGTGGAGCGGTGCAAAGCTGAGAATTAGATAATCAATAGTGTGCTCGGAAGCACAAACAACCAAATGGTGAACAAAGCAAGTAACAGATACAATTGTTGTAGGCCAATATATTCACAATATGGAGTTGACGTATGGCTGACAGGGTTAAAAGAGGGTTAGGCAAACTTTTGCTGAGCCGGCTGCAAGGACAGTGCAGTACAGGTATCAGAAGTATCAGATTGCACTGTAGTCCAACAATAGACAAAGTCAAATATCGGTGGCTAGTATGGTATACCATAGGCATGAGGATGTAAAGATTGGGCAAGACTCACAGTCATTTTCTGCCAGGTGTATGAGGGAGACAATGGCAGGCAAATTAGAGGTGAATGCAGCAGGGGTCCAGAGCTATGGCACACTGCGTCAGCAATTATGTCCGCTGTGCTGTATGGGCAAAGTGATGGAGATCAGGCGGTGGACATGCAGCGTTCGGTGCTCCTAAGGCCCGAAGGCACAGACAGGCGAAGACAGGAGTTGGCCTGGTGTCGAGGGCCTTATGGCGGAAGGCCGGCTCTCACCATCTGGTGTGGCTCGTCGGGTAAAGTAGGTTGCAGGGGCCTATCACGATGTTCAAACACGGATTCAAGCGTTGCCGAGCAACGTGTAAACAAAGGTGCCGGCGGCCATTTTCAGCCAGCAAAATCACAGCAAGTGCAAAAATTACACCAGTAATTTGTCGGCGAGGGGGAGAATGAAGCTAAAGGTTTCCTTCTTGATGGAAACAAAGGTGCATCATCTTGCACAAGCCTGGTGTTAAAATATTCTCACCCACGGGTGCGTCTCCTGCGGGTGCAGGATTGTGCTTCTCCAAAAGCAGATGCAAGCACAGTCGGGTGGGCTCCTGCCCTTCCCAATGGATGTTCATGATCTGGGGACATCAGGCGAAGACAGGACCATAGGTCATCATGGTGCAGACCATGGCATTGTAGACTTCCAGGCACTTATCGAGCATGTGTCTGCCAAACATATTATAAAATCTAAGAAGGTCGGCCAACCTGGCCGATGCCTTCACCACAATAGCTCCAACGTGCTGTGTTCATTGTGCATTCTTGGCAAATATCATGCCATGGTAGCAATAAGATTTTACTACTTTGATCGTTTCTCCCCCAAGGTGCCATGTTAAACCAGCTTTTCCCTTTCTGAATACCAGAATTTTTGTATTGGCTCTATTTAATTTTAGCCCATGGAAAGAGAAATATGCCTTGGTATCCAAAAGACTCTTCTGGAGCCCACCGGTTGTTAGGTCATTCAGGGCGGTTTAGTTCACATATATTAAAAAAACAAAATTGAAACCATTCAAACTGGGGACGTGCACCCTTCTTCCCATACCTGCTAAATTAAAATCAGACAAGTACAAAAATAAATAATATTGGGGCCAATGAGCAGCTCTGCTTCACGCCTTTACTAGTTTCGAATGCTTCTGAAAGCAATCCGTCCGTGGAGACACACACGCATGCGTATGTGTCCCTATAACAGGTTTGCAGCAGGTTTAGAAGTCTGTTAGGTATATTCAAAGCAGCCAATTTACCCCATAGATTTTGCCTGGGGATAGAGTCAAATCCCTTTTCTAAATCACAGACGGCCACATAAAGCTTCACACCTCTGGCCTTACAATATTTGTTTATCATGGTAGTGTAAGGAAGGCATGGTCTCAACGTAAGACAGACACAAGTGACCACAGTTCCAGGGTGTTTATTGAACCTTATCAAGGGTGTGATAAATGCCTATCTAAACCTTTTGAATGTGCATAGGAATGTGCTTGACCCGTTGCAGGACCACTTCGATGTTACATTTCACAATTTTACACTCTTAGTTCGATTCCTAACAGAGACCTTTCGAGTGAGCACCCACGTGGTGCCGGACGACTCTGTATATGGTATAATAGGTTGCCTCCCAAAGTTCAATCACAAAGTTCAATTATTTCTTCAGTTGCAATTATACTCACGTCACTCATCGCCACACTTCTCACTCGGTTTTCTTTATACAATGTTGCCGCTTGCAACTTTGGTCCTAACACAGACCAGTCTGCTATCAGTCTACTTGACTCACCAGCTATGCTGACTTTACTGGAGCGGCTTTATTGTCGGAGCCAAGGACAGTACCACAGAGGCAATCGCTCCTCCCCACCTCGGCTATCATTGCAGGAGAACCCCGGGCACCTTCGAAACACAATGCACCTTTCTTCAGATTTAATTCCCGGTTGTATGTTTCTTACTCTCGCAGGGTCTTGAAAGTATTGGTTTTCCTCTGAAAAGGCCAAGGGCAAATTCCTCCGTCTAGCTCTCGCTGGTCTTGCTGTATTTCTCCTCGTATTAAACTGAAATCTCTGAACTTCTGATTCTTTGTGTATTTTGCCATGCTCAGAGTGTGCTTTCAAACTCCGCCTTTTATCCATGTGGAGAAGTGTGATGGAAGTCAGGCGTGTGTAATTATCAGAAACTGTCCGACTCTGCCTGACCCTTGTGTTGGGACATGTCAGGTATACGTCTTGGGTGTTAGTCTGTTGTTTCTCACGGTGAACAGTCCATGAGAAAGTGTTTGTGTTAGAAACAGGGTGGGTTTGAGCTTTTAGGTGACCAACCTGGTAAGATAGGGAAAAGGTGTTACAGGAAAGGCATCTCATACTTTGGTGTCCCACTTCCACTCCCTGAAGACCCCCCATCCAGGTGATCCTCCTGACTGGTCCACCTCTAGGAACTAGATCCAATAGCGTTGGCAATATCCTGGCCACCTGGATGACAGATCCTCAAGGTACTAGCGGGTGAGACACCTTCAGGTTTCTCACATACCCTTCCCCCATACAATGTAGTTGCATCTGTTTCACAGTGGAACCGGGAAAGGAAATATACATTCTCTTGGTCTTTACCTTTTCGGTGTTCCACAGTGAGACAGTAGGGTTGCAGGTCTAAAAAACATTGCATGACCCGAGGGTTGGAGTCCTTGCGTTGGTTAATCCAAACTATTGGCGAATGGTCTGTGATAAGTGTGAACTTTCTTCCTAGGAGGTAGTATCTAAGGGGGATAATGTTGTTACCACTTGTTGGCAAGGGCTTCTTATTCCACCACAGAGTAATATTTTTTTCACGTGAGAAAAGTTTGCGACTCGTAAACAGGATGGGATGTTCTAATTCGTCACGGACTTGTGATAAAACTGCTCCTAAACCTGTAAGAGAGGCATCTGTTTGCAATAAAAATTCTTTGGAGAAATCTACCTTTAGGAACAGGCTCTGGCACAGGGTTTGCTTTAGGTTGGTGTAGCATATATCATCCTAATCAGTCCAGTGAATTTTCTGGGGTTTGGCGCTCTTTAGTTTGTCTGTCAGCCAAGTTGTTCTGTCCGAGAAGTTTGGGATACACCTGTGGTAATAACCGATTAACAGTAGAAATGCTCTGAGATCTCTTTTAGTTTTAGGTGTAGGGGTATCTAAGATGGTCTTTCCCTTTCTTGTGTTGAGGCTGTACACTACCATTCTCTACAGAGAAGCTGAGGTATTTTATGGCTGACTGGGCCAGTCTGCAATTGGATGGATTGGCAGTTAGGCCGGCCTCTCTGAGGGCTCTAATAATTGTAAAGAGATGGAAAAGGTGGTCCTCCCACGTTTTACTGTAAATGACAAAATCGTCAACATAAGCTCCACAGAAATTGGAGTAGGGCCGTAATATTTTGTCCATAAGTCGTTGGAAAGTGGCTGGAGCCCTATTTAACCCAAAAGGGAGGGCTTTGAAATGAAATAGTCCTAAGGGCATTGTGAAAGCTGTCTTTTCCTTAATAGCCTATATACTGGGACCTGCCAGTACCGTTTCATTAGAACTAGGGCGGATAGAAAAGTGGTGTTTCCGAGTTTATCAATCAGGTCATCGAAACGTGGCATGGGATATGCATTAAAGTCGGAAATGGCATTAACTTGGCAGAAGTCTATGCTAAACCTCTAGGAATGGTCAAGTTTGGTGACCAGTACGATAGGGGAGGACGATGGGCTTTCTTTTTCTTCACTTCCTTAACCACTATCTGTTTACGGGCTTCCGGGAGTCTATTCAGTTCCAGATGAACTACTTTTCCCTTAGGTGTTCTAATGTAGTGAAATGTGCCTTTTAATCTTCCTGGTTTCTCCGAGAATATATTGGGAAACAATGTGACTAAGTCTTTTAAATCTTCTTGTTTTTGAATAGATAGCTCTAGAGGAATTCATTCAAAGTTGTCTATCTCTTCTGGTACCAAACAGGATAGTATCGTGGCATGGGTGGCCAACAGGTTTTCCTTCCACTCTTTTAAGAGATTTTAAGAGATTTTAAGAGATTTACATGATATAGATGGACGTTTTGTTTCCTGTCAGGTTGAGCTATCTTAAAAGTACAGGTTCCTGTTTGTTCCAGTATTTCATATGGCCTGTGCCACTTAGAGACAATCTTGTTTTCCGAGGTGGGTAAGGCGACTCATACTTTTTGCCCTATGCACAACGATCTTAAGCTCACCTTTCGGTCTAAGTGGATTTTTGTTGTATTTGGGCTTTTTCCATATGAGTACAGACTAGATCTCAAACAATCCTCATATGCTCTTGCAATCTGGTAGTAGTTAGCGAGAGGGGAATGGGTACCTCTTCTCATTCTTCCCATGTCTTCTGAGCATTTCCAGGGCATCTCTAGGTTCTCTACCATATAGTAGTTCAATAGCAGAGTATCCAGTAGATGCCTGAAGGGTTTTCTTCCTTGCAAATAGTGCCCAGGGGATCATTCAGTTCCAGTCCTTCCCGTCTTTATCTACCAACTATCTTAGGATCATTTTAAGAATTTTATTGAATCTCTCTATGGACCCTTTGTTTGTGGATGGTACACAAAAGTTTGTAAGGTGTTGATATGGAGTAGCTCTTTGACTTTAGCCCTGAGCTTTCTCATAACATTTGAACTTTGATCCATCAGGATTTCCTTAGGAAAACTAACCCTGGAAAAATACAGTAGGAGGTGCTTAACGATTTGTTGGGTGGTATTGTTCGACATAGGAAATGCCTCTTGATTTTTGGTTGCATAGTCAACAATCATGAGGACATATTTCGTGACACGTCTAGATGTTTCTAAAAGTTCAATGATGTCCATCCCGATTCTTGAGTGCTGATTTGTTGACATATTTCACATGTCTGGACAAATGTTTTTATATCAGCGTGGATACCTGCCAGTAAAACTTCCCACTGATATATGCCTGAGTTTTGGATTGTCCTAAGTGCCCCCTGGTCAGATGAGAATGCACAATCTCTAGTACAATCTTTCGGTGGGTTTTGGGGATTACTAAATGTGTTTTATCTAAGCCTTCCATAGATGTTTCTTTTCTATATAGCATCCCCTGTTTTAAGAGGAAAAAAGGGCCCCCCTTTTCTATAACTTCTCCTTCTGGAATAGCATGTAAAAAAGCTTTCAGCGAGGGCTGGATCATTTTGCTGAGTGAAGGCCAGGTCGGGATAGATGGTAGGCTCTTCTCCTTTCTCCCTTTGATGTTAGAAGGTTCATTAGCTTCCCCAAAGCCGACAGTACCTCTTTCTGTTTTGTCTGGTTCACATTCCTTAAAATGAGAAAATAGAGTCTTTTCCAAAATTCCTTGGGCAATTTGGTCCCCACGATGTACTTCGAATGGGATCTCACCATGATTTTGTAAGAGAACCTTTGTCTCCCCAGAAGTCGGGATCGATGACGCCTTCTAGAACGTCTATAACAAACTTCCAAGCGGGGCCAGATTTTAGGGCCAATCTTATTTAACACCCAGGAGGGGGTATTAAGATCAAGTCTGTAGGAAACATTCCTCTTTTCCTAAGAGGTATAGCAGCCTCTCGACTGCTGCATATATCAAGGCCTATTGATTCTTTCAATGCAACAGAGGGGTTGGAGGCTCTATAATTAAGCTTCTGAAATTCTAGGGTTCCCCAATTTGTTTCAATTGAATCACATCTGACTCCTGACATCATATGTAAGGAAGAAATGATATCAAAGTAAGACAGACACAAGTGAGAACAGTTCTAGGGTGTTTAACTTTATCAAGGGTGTAATAAACACCTATCTAAAGCTAAATCTAAGATACGAGAAGCTACGACCGTCAGTTAATGATAATGCAGTCCTACTGGAGTCTTGTCAAAATAAAAAGGGCCTATACTAAAAAACCTATAGCCAATACTTACCGCTAAGTTACAAATAGTGTGGGGGTAAAGTTAATGAAAAAGAAAGACGTTTTCACCAAATGATAAGTCATGATGTTCAGGCCGTTGTCATCCTTCTCCATGTTTTCAGCAGTTTCATGTCATTTCATCGCCTGCTTTTACATCGCCAGTCTTTTAAACGTTCACATTCCATCGAATGTGCTCATGGTTAGTTTTTACTATTGCCCACCCGCCGAAACCCTTATTTGTCCTTTCCCACCCCCCTAAAAAATTCAATTAGCACATTTGATGTAATGTGCACTTTTAAAAGCCTGGGGATGTAAAAGCAGGCGATGAAAGGACATTGTACTGTTTTCAGCACGGGACAAGGCGGTTCACTTGAGCATAGCACACTCTGGGGCTTCTTCGGCATGAGAACACAGTTCCATTACAAACATCAGGGCCTTCAATGCCGAAATCTCTTAGGTTATCAAATGTCTCTTGCTTCAGATTGCCTGATGTATCAAACAAACAAAAAGTTCCTTTCCAAGTACTCACAAAGGGCGATTCACTTTTCACCCTGGATCTCCCTCAGCTGGGCTCAGATCCCTTTTGCTTCCACAATCCCTTCTCTGTTGACGCACGGTTCACCCCGGATATCCCTCAGTTGGGCTCAGATTCCCTTTCACAATTAGTCTCTCTCAGCCAGGCTTGGACCAATTATAGCTCGTATTAGCTATCATAGACCTTTGAATGTGCACAGGGTTTGGCTTGACCTGTTGAAGAACCACTTCAATGTTACATTTCACAATTTTTCAGTCTCAGTTCCATACCTAATAGAAACCTTTAAGTGAGCACCCACATGGTGCCGACCACTTGCGCTCCCCAAAGACCCCCCCATCCAGGTGATCCTCCCACACTGGTCATACCCTAGGAACTGGATCCAATAGTGATGGCTGTATCCTGGCCACCTGTATGACGCATCCCTGGGGATTAGCGGGTGAGACACCTTCAGATTTATCACAGTGGAGAGCACCAAACAATGATCTATTGTTGAGTATCCTTTTCTAAATCCTGCCTGTGGTGCCAAGAGGTTCATTGACTCTATCCACTCCTCTACTCTAATAAGTATACACTTCGAAAATACCTTGGCCGGGATATCATTCAGTGAGATAGGTCTGTAACAATTAGAGTCTGCGTGGTCCCCCTTCTTAAATACCAGGACCACAATACTCTGCAACCCAGTATGAGACAGTTCCCCAGACAGATGAACATTGTTATAGATTTTTAATAGGACAGGAGCCCACCAATCGGGCAAATCCTTTATAATTTCAGAGTGTATCCCATCCGGGCCAAAAGCTCTTATTGTCACCTCAATCTCCTTAATACGAAAATAAATTCCTTCCTTATGTGTGAGAGATTCATTCATACCTCATACTCAGATATGGCTTATATTCTAGTTAGTTTAACATGGCACCAGGACAGCAACTCTCACAGTTATGCAGTTTTTGGAAATGAGGTGCTTATCTTAAATACAGCCTCTGTGCTGCAGGCACTTGGCTGTCATTGTATCTGCCAAGAGGACACCCATGGAGTTTGTGGAGGGGTGTCCGATAAATAGATCACCCTCTCTGGGAGAGAATTATCTGCATCATTTTACATTTAATACAAATAAAAAAAATACAGGGTTTCTCAATCTTTGCCAGATGGAAATCCCACAAACAGGGATGGTGGGAGTATAGCATCCTTCACATTTTATTTTAATTAAAGTGTTCCTAAAGGTGATCCATTAAAAATACATGCTGGAGATTACTGCAACTGATTGTGTAAACTGACATTTCATTATTCATTAAAGAAAGGTCGCACTTCCAGGTCATAGTTGACTTTCATTATAATTGCTTTTTGCCCATAGTTGTTTTAGTACATGGCCGGACCATTGGAATTTGTTCAGTGCTTCAGAATGCCCTCTTTCTTAGGGCTGGAGTGCAGTTGTGTTCTTCCTAAGGCCTACTGCTGTGACCTCACTGAGGACTCAGAATAAGTGATACGTATCCCCACTCTTGTTATATAAAGGACTGTTTCCATCATCTTCTCTACCCATCGCAGCCTGACGGCCAGCTACCATCATAACCCATATTTAAATGATGGATTCAGGTAAGGCTCTCCTGCTTACCCTATCGCTCCCTCCTGGCTAGATCTGGGTGCCCCATGCCTGGTACCGGTGGCCTCCTTCCTCTAATGGCTTGCCTTTGCTGCCTTTTTACACCTTGACTTGTTCTGTTTGCTCCCTCTTATCCTGTTTTAACACACTGTCCCTGGCTGGTACTGGTTGCTCTCCTTCTCTTCCGACTGGTCCCAGTTGTTCTTGAAAATCAAACAGCTGTGCAAAATTCTCCTTTTTGTTTACAACCTACTTTAACTGGGACACCTTCAATATTCTTCATAAACAGGCTATTTTTTATGATGGATGATGAATGACAGAACAAAGTTATCAAATGATGAGTGGTGAAACCACCATCTTGAATCTTGGTGTGTTTCTCCATTATCATATAGTGTTGCACCAAGGAGAGTTTGGTGGGCCACATGAGGATATAATGGACGTGTAGTCACCTATAAATCGTAATCCAGACCACCCCTCTCTATGATGTTGTCAGGGTTGGCCCAATCAGCCTGGACTGCACTAATGAACAGAGAATCGAGAAGATTGGCTGAGGGTCCAAACTAATGTGGCCAGACCACAATATCCACCTGTGGTGAACAAAGCAAATTCTTTCTATCAACATTATCCCAGCAGTTCACCATATGCAGTGTAGGAGTTATGTAGGGGGTACTGACTCAGATTGTCAATTAGGGCAGACTTTTATTAACTCAGACTCTTGCAAAAGAGGTATGATAGTATGTGAGCGTCTGGTGTGAATCAGTGCTGTGAATTCCTACAAAACAGTAAGTGGTTTAGATTTAGCATTGCATAGTAGCAGATCCCATAGCACAATGCACCATATCATGGCGTCAACTGAGTTGCAGTGAAATGTAGGAATAACAATTCCTAACCACTAACACCCTAATCTACTAATATCTAACACATCACTAATATTATCAATCAATCAAAGGACATTATTTATGCAAATTGCCATAAACAAATAAAAACATGTGTAAATATAAATACAAACATTATAAATAATACAAATAAGGCAGCTCAGTCCATAGCTCATTGGTGCACATCATTGGTGCAAACTGGGATTCTTTATGAGGCTTCAAGCACAGGCTGTGTGATGTTACTTGGAAAATACATGTACACAATCTTTTTTTGCAAAGGAGATGTGAGTGTGGAATTTTCTGTTTGAAATAGTTAATTGTTTAAAGCTTACAGCTTCTAGCACTGGAAGGAAAATGTTTCAATTAGACCATCCGCTTGCTGAGCTCAATTCTGTGCAAAGGTGAAAGGAGCCAATCACATAGTGGCATACTGGAACTTACCAGAAGGGGTGGCTGTTTGTTGTGATGATATCACAGTCAGGGGCAGGCAGTTTTTACACAAAGCATAGAAGAACATACATGAAGTGTGCAGGTAGGAGAGAGACTTTAAAAGAAGGCACATAGGAAAAACGTGTTTTGCTTGGCTGTTTGCTGGTTTTTCCTGCCAAAAGGGAGAGAAGTAAGATTGCAGAGGAGAAGGGGCTTTCCGTGTGCCTGTGCAGACCATAGCTGAAAGAGTCCTTTCCCACAGAAGTTGAGAAGGAGTGGGAATCCGCCTCCAGGACCCAGGGTGCACAGATCCTGTCCTTCGATAGGTTTGTAATCTATTCAGACATTCTCAGGTGAGCATCCAGTACTAAGTGAGAAGCGTGTGTGTGTGTGACTGCCAAAAATTATACTGATCATTCAAAAAGGGTAAAATAGGTATCAGGAAACTATTTCATTTTCCGCATTTTCCTGTGCTAAGTTAGTTGTCTGCGAAAGGTAATAAGCTGCCAAGAGCAGTGGCTTTCCCAAGGTTCAGATATAAAATGTGTGTGGTCTGCCAAATTTAGAACAAGGGGTGAGCAGCAGTATTATCACTGGGCAGACAGAGGGACATGTTTGCCGCATGTGTGAGAAGCAGAAAGTGTTTTAAATTGTATAATTTTTGACAGTTTCTGAAACCGGCATGTGTCGGAAAATGAGTGTACATTTCTTTGCTTTTAGCTTGCTTACAATGCTCAAAGTAAAATGATGGCATGTCATGTTTCTCTGTGTGTGTTTTGTTCTGTTCATGTTCTGTTCATGCAGACAATCTATATATATATGCTAATATGGCCAGGGAAGGTACTCGCTTTTGGATTCCAACTCTGGGGGTAGACAAGTGAGGGAGGATCATATGAGTGGTGGGTCTTTGGGGATTGGGTATGGCATGCCAAAAGGCGAGACATGCTATTCCACTTTTTTTTTAAACTGACCCTGTGACCCTAGCCCCATGCAAAAACCTACACGTCCCCTGCAGGCCATTAAAAGGTTAAAAGGAATAAGAAAAGATGCGCTGCCCATTTAAGATCCAACTCCATAAGAGCTAAAGGACAGGCATGCCCAGATTATTGGGTAAAGGATGGCCAGGCAGGCTCTACACAGACAACACACCTTCAGTCTTTTAATCTCCAGGAGGTGTATACAGGTTGGTCATTCAGCAGTGCAGGTGGCAGCAGTTGCAGACACAGCAACAGGGAGGCTGTGTGGCTGAGTCCAGCAAGGGATCCTGGACTATCAAGGAATTGGTGTTCTGGAGGCGAGCAGCAAGGAAGTGGAGAGAAAACCAGCTTGTGTAGGCTGACGAGCCGGCATGGTACCCGAGGCTCTGGGGCGAAGAGGCAAGGGAGCCATGCCTCCAGGCAGCAAGTGTGGTTAAAAAGGGAAGAATGTGGACAATGCCAACCTTCCCTTATGTAAGCCATGCATGCTCCTTCTCTCTGGCCAGGAGTGTCTGAAGGGCAGGTGGTGAGACCCTGACCTCAGCTGCAGTGTTCTTGAAGCAGATAACCTGGAAGTGCAAGCAAAATCCCTGCTGGTGAGTCTGAAGTACTGGAAGACTCCCAATGTGATACACACAGCTTTTCAGCTGAGTGTACACTGAATGAAAGGAAATCCATTATTGCAGTCCTCCATGATTGTGAGACAATTGGGTAATGCGGACTAGTAAAGAAGAAACACAGAGTATCAGAATGAAGGCGCAGCAAGGAAAAATCCATTGTCAAGGCCTACAGAGTGAAAGTACTGTATGCGGCAAGACAAACAAATAGAGTCTTGTATGATACAAAGTAACCGAGTAGTCATATAAGATAAATTACGTTGTTGAAAGTCTCGTGGACTAAAAGAAGGAAATTGACATACCGAGGGGTTCTGTGTGAGGTATGTAGTGCAAGCAAAGTGGTGTTGGCAAATCGAGAAACACAGAGAGAGCCGGAAGAAGGCTGTACATGAGAAATGTACACTTTTAAGGGGCCGGAGCCAATAAAACACAGCCTAGCCTAGTAAAATAAGTGTTATTGTAACAAGAAGGGTGTCCTGCCCTATTTTTATCTCAACATGCTCTCATCTTGCATGGTTAATAATCTAGCAGTTTGCTTGTCTTTGAATCCCATGTATCTTCCTAGATGACCGTGAGCTGTAAACATATACACATAAATCCACAGCTGTTGATGAGTCTATAAACAGAACGTTATAGTCAAATTTTGCCTTATTTTATTTCTTTTGATATCTTTTTTCCTTCATTTAGTAATGGCTGTTCAACACTTCAATGATTTGGTGTGAACCACATTTCAACTTTGAACATGTAATAAAAAGAAAGCAATGGTAAAATAAATTTGTAACAAAAACAATAGATTTGCTGCAAGAGTATTAGGAAATTATTAATACATTTTGGTCATTCAAAACAGTTCATTGTTCATTTTGTCCAGAACGTATCTCGACCAATCGTTGGTCATCGTCACTATGAATAGTATTAGGAACGATGGGATGGTGTAGGGTTGTAGATAAACCTAGACCATGGATGTTTCGGCTGGTGATTTGGGTGCTTTCGACTGGGCTTTGGATTGGGTGGCTCTGTGGTGAAAGGGAGACAAAAGTTAATGTGTGTCACCCACTTGCACTACCAACTAATACACTGCTGTCTACGTCTGTATAAAAAACGTGTACATGGGGTCCTGGTTCTAGAAAGATAAAAACCTTTTTTAGGATGAGAGAGCTTGTATGTGCCACTGACCTTTTCAATCCCCTCGTGTCTTTGGCTGGGCTCTGAGTGGGCATCAGAGATGGAGCGTGGGTGCCTACCTGTTGGGCTAGGTCTGTGCTCTTCTTCTTCTCTGCCGAGATGGTCACGGTTTAGATCTGGATGTGAAATACATGGACGTGAATAGCTTACATCAGTATTCAATGTAAGACTGTCAAAACAGCATGTCTTAGCATAGTGAAGGATATTTATTTACCTACTGAATACTTTGAGCAGCACGTAAGGTAGATGTGCCGTTAGTCATAGCGCGCTGGCACTGCAGGATCTCATTTCATCTCGTGCTGTATGTGGGCGCAAGCAAAAGGAAAAAAGGGAGGGCTGTGAAAAGGAGGGGCAATGGGATGGTATGCGCGTGGTGCCAATAGGTTGTCAAAGGTATTGAGCAGCTTACTTGTGTGTAGGAGCAAAATCCAAATTGGGGTGGCATCCTTCCTGCGGTCTCCTGATCGTGTGCAAGGTTGTGATTGAAATCGAGTAGCGATCTGATGGTGTGCATGCACTTCATGTTATTGTGGAGCCCACAGTGCGCATGTGCGGGTGGTACTATCCATGGCTAGTTGGTGCCTTGACTAGTGGCAGCATTGCCATTAACATGGGTACCTGGAGGCAACACGGGCAGCGTTGGAGCCCAAGGGGCAAACCAAAGGGTAAAAGAACAGTTCTTTGAAGCCACGGAAAGCACTGCGGGGTCTCATTTCATCTTGTGCTGTTTGTGGGTGCAAGCAAAAGGAAAAAAGGGAGGGCTGTGAAATGGAGGGACTTTGGAATGGTATGCGCCTAGTGCCAATAGGTTGTCAAAGGTATTGAACAGCTTACTTGTGTGTAGGAGCAAAAGTGAAATGGGGTGGCATCCTTCGCGCGGTCTCCTGATCGTGTGCAAGGTTGTGAGTGAAATCGAGTAGCAATCTGATGGTGCTCAAGCGCATAGTGTTATTGTGGGGCTGCGGTGCGCATGCGCAGGTGGTACTCTCCATGGCTGGTTGTTGCCTGGGTTAGTGGAAGCATTGCGATTACCATGGGGACCTGGAGGCAAAACAGGCAGCGTTGGTGCCCAGGGGACAAACCAAAGGCTAAAAGAACAGTTCTTCGCAGCCAGGAAAGGAAAATGTTGAAGCTACATGGAGCGTGGGTATCGTGGGCAGTATGAGTAGAGGGGCACAGCGGCATAAGGCAGAGTTTTATACGGGATGTATAATGTGCCCTGGAGAGAGGGGAACCTGATATAAGTGGTGCATGGGGTAACCTACATGCCTGGGGGCATACTACCTGCTGCCACAAGGAGGAGAGGGACTGATCCCCTGTGCAGTGGGCCATGTCTCAGGGTGGACCAGAAGTGCAGGAAAGGTGTACTCAGAACAGATCAATAGTCTGTGTGGTCTCGAATATGGTCAGTGACCTGTGAATCTTGGGATAATATCATATTATTATTATTATTATTATTATTGAGACCACTGGTGGTGGTTTTGGGTTTTTGAATCCACCATACTTCTTTGTAGGCTAGAGCATTGCTAATGTTAGTGTTGGTTCTGACCAAGTCCGCTATCAACCATTGCATATCAACAGGGCCATTTTGTAGTTCCATATAGTGAGTAACCAAAGGGCTGAGTGGGTTTTGCAAGAGATTCTGGAGCGGTGCTCCACGATTCTTTTGGCTTCTCTGGTAGTTTTTCTTACGTATCTCAGGCCGCATGGGCATTCGATAACGTAAATTGCATTTTTGGTTTTGCAGTTAGAGACATTTCGTAGGGTCCATTCTCTGTCATCTACTTCAAACGTTTTGATTTTTTTAGTGAATTTGCAAATAGAGCAGGTCCCAGGGGGATGGTGTCCAGGGAGTTGCGTGTTTTTGTTTTCTTCCCGAGACGGGCATGTGTTGAATGTTCCTTCAAGGCCCTTGTGCATTTTAGTCCCATTCTGGTTGTTGGTTCTCCAGGAATGCTCCGGTGTACCAATGGCCAGAATTGTTTAAATATTCTTTTAATTTTAGTGATGTTTGGGCCAAAAGTGGTTACGCAGGTTATTATGTCATCAGTATTTGATCTTTCATTGGTACTTATAAGGGTATCCGTGGGTGTGTATTTCACTCTTTATTGTGATGCTCTGAGTATTTTTTTCAGGTAGCCTCTGTTGGTTAGTTTTTGTTCCAGGTCTTTCACATGGTGTGTATATTGGCAGAAATCTCTGCAATTGCAGCGAATTTCTGAGAAATTGTCCAAAGGGTAAATTATATTTGAGGTTCTTTGGATGGTGACTCTGGTAATGGAGTAACGTGTTCCTGTCAGTGATTTTCTTTTAGAGTGTACATGTCAAATGTCCTTCTTTGATTGTAATGGTAAGGTCTAGGAATTGATTGATATGGGGCTGCTGCATAATGTGAACTGGATTTCCGTGGTTTGCTTGTTCTAACACCTATGGAGTTCTTCAAGTGCTTCAGAGTCGCCGTTCCAAATGAACATGATATCATCAATGTACCTCTTCCATTTAGCTATCTGGTGGAAGAAGGGAATCCTATTGTTGAACCCATAGGTCTTCTCGTATTCTGCCATATAGATTACGGCCAAGCTGTGAGAAAATGCTGCCCCCATCGCGGGTCTGCAAGTTTGGAGGTAATTTGTATCTTGAACAGGAAGGCATTTTTGGAGAGCTGCATTTACAGAAGCTCTACAAGGAAATCTTCTTGAGGCCATGTGGTAGGTCAGATGATTTTGCATACATTCCAATGCTTCTCTTTGGGGGATACTGGTGTAAAGATCTTTAACGTCCATGGTGACTAGTTTTTGGGATGATGAGTCACAAGGTATACTTTCATATTCATTTATAGTTGTCATGGTATCCTTTAGATATGTAGGTGTCTCTTGGCTGAGAGGCTTTAGGAAATGGTCAATACATTTGCAGACTGGTCCAAGGATTGAGCCGCAGCCTGAGACTATGGGTCTTCCTGGTATATTGGTTTGACCTTTGTGGATCTTGGGCAGGGCATCAAAGGCTGGAATCCTGCCTTCCGAGGTGTTTAAGTATTGATGTTCAATGTTGGAGATCCAACCATGCTCGAAGGCATACAATGCTGTTTCCTCTATGCTTCTCCTGATCTCTGTGTTGAATACTTACTAAGCGTTCTATAGTTGTTCCAGTCATCTAAGAGTTCCAAAACCATCCTTAGGTATTGATCTATAACCTGGACAACAATTCCGCTGCCCTTGTCAGCGATTTGATTACAATCTCCTAGTTGCTGGTGAGGTTTGTTAGGGCTAGACATACTTTGTTGGTCATATTGTGTCTCATGTTGTTTGGTGTCCTCCAGTTTGTTTGTTTCCCTCATAACACATTTTTCAAATGATATTATGTCCTTGGTTGTTTCATTTTCAATGGGAGTGAAGGTGGAAACCGGTCAGGGTGTGCTTCCTGTTCCATGCATGTGTTATCCTTGAAAAATGATTTAAGACAAATTTTACGAAAGAAATTCCTGACCTCACTTTTTAACCAATTTGTAGGATTCAAAAGTACAAAAGTGAGGCCTTTTTCTAAAACTGATTTTCCTTCTTTCACGAGTTCCTGATCTGAGAGATTGAAAACAGGCATTCCTTCATACATATCTACCTGCTGTGTGTTCTGCAGCAGTTCCTTAGCGGGCGCCAGTTTGGAGGTCCAAATTGGTTCATTTGGGGGGACCCCAGTAATGTCCTCTGAGATCCCTGCATCCTAAAACAAGGTGTCTGGGATGTTGTTGTGGTCCATAGTAGTTGTAGAGGTAGTCATCAGGGCCTGAATCTGAGCTTGAGGTGTCAGAGAAAGTAATGCCGCATTTTTGTGGACTTGTTCCTGTTATGTCCATCTGAGTTCTTTCTTTTTCTTTATATTCGGGAGCTAGATATGGGTATGCATTCTCTAATTTAAAGTTCTTGATGTCTTTGGCTAGTTTCTTGTGTTTTTTTCTCCAATGTATCAGCCATGAATTGATCCATTGTGTTATTGATTTCCTTTAGCTTTTCCCTTGCATCTTGCAATGCTGTGTTGTTTAGAAATTGTTTTTCTTCGTTATTTAATTCTTCCTAATTTTAGCATAGATGCTTTGTGCAGTGGTTATGGTCAGGGTCATAAGGTCTCTATTGCCTTTCGTAGGAATCTGGCTGAGTCCTTACATGTATTCTTTATCTTTGAGAAATAATGCCGGTCCAATGGGAACCAGATTCGCCTTCAGATAGTCCCTTAAAAATTGACCATGGATTTCTGTTCGGAAACACTTCTTCTTGAATCTTGGAGGATGTAGATGCTGAAAATTGATTAATTCCCTGGGTATTGAATAGAGATGGTTTTCTCTTCTGTGAAGCTTAGTACATTCTCCATCTTCATGTGGTGTTTGGGCAACAGTACTGGTAAGTACTCGACGCGAGGGGCAGGGTGTGGTCAGGTGGCAAAAACTGGGGAAGCTGGCAATTTTTCGTGTGGGGCACTTCGAGTGCTTCTAATCAAAGTCGTTAGGTTCGTAGTACAGCCAGAATTGTATTAATTGTAGTTAGAACTAAAGGGGAACCCTGTAGGGGGGAGACAATGGGGAAGCAAATTGTATTGTAATAAGAACGGCGTCCTGCCCTATTTCTCTCTCAACATGCTCTAATATTGCATGGTTGTTAATCTAGCAGTTTGCTGGTCTATAGTAGTAAAATAAGTGAACTGACAAGGAAGGGGCTGAGCTAGAAGTCCTAGGCCCCGGGTTGAGCTTGAAAGTGGAACACGGAAGTGGGGAAGGGAACCCAAGAAGTGTTTGTAAATAACTACAACAACTACACATAGGAGCTGAGACTTGGGCAAGGGGACACTAAGTCTAAAAAGGTACTGTGGACATTAAGGGAAAAGACAAAGTGCTGCTTTCTGAGTTCAGGCAAGAGAAGCCTAAGAAACTAGCTGGACATTTGTTGTTTGTGCATCTAAGAAAACCAAACGGGAAGATTGTGAAGCTAAGCATAACAAGAACTGTGAGCTGTTAAGGTACTATGACATTTACTTGAAGTGAATCCTGAAGCCTTGTGGAACTTCACTCCTGACTGTCTGGAACTTGGGTAAGGTAGCTGTGTGAGAAGCTCCTGAAAGACACTGTCATATGATTTTGAAACACTTGTTTAGTTTGACCATTCCAACACAGCGGGCCTCAGTATGACATCGGCGGTAGCCGTGCCTGTAACACAGGCATGGGTGCCGCTGGTGTCATTTTTTTACCGGTGCTCGCGAATGGGCAATTGCTGGGTCATTACGGCTCTGCCAGACCCAGTAATTGCCCATTTGCGGGCATCAGAAAAAAGCTGCTCCCCATTCGCCCCCATAGGGCTAAATGGGAATGGGGAGGTCGGATGCAACGGCACCATTTATAACGGTGCTGGTGCATCCGACATGCTGTGCTCGCGGGTACCTTTCTGCCCGCCAGGTCCGAGGCAGAAAGGCACCCGCGAGCACACTCATAGTTTGCCGGTCCAGGAACCACGATACCGGCATGCTTACCGGTACCGTAGTTCCCGGGCCGGCAAACTTATAATGAGGCCCATTTGAAGTATTAGAAATAAGGGCACGTATAGGTTGTGAAACAGACAGCAACTTTTCTTACTTGGTTCTTCTATTGCCTAATGTGCATTGTGTGGGAAGCAGTGGATATTGTGTTGACTGCACACTGAGTTCCTCTGTATTGTTTTGCTGGCACTGGGTTCAAACATGACAGAAATAGAAGCTGATTTTACTGATCTGTGCAGCTATAAGGAAACTAAATGTTTTGCCTTAGCAGTGTGGTCATCTGATAAAATATCAAATTGGAGGGAAAGAAATAATACTGAAGTTGAAAAGGAAGATTTTAGTGATTTTTTTGCGAAAGGGAGCATTTTGCAAATGTGTCTCATTCGCCCATTCCAGGTTGGAGACCGCAAACAGGAGGTTGATTGTCTTACCCATTTATGTGCCAAACTGTGGTTCACTTTACATATGATATGATACATCATTTATAGTGTGCCTGTACACAAGTGTTTCTAGGCACAACAAGACAAAGTAGAGAGACATAGGGAGGATGAAACAAATTATCTTACTAGAACTTGCATCATTCGGATCGTGCAAGTGAATAAACTCACTAAATTGCGTGAAAAAGATTCTGATTTTATTGCAGGATTACAGTATGCCTTGGCCACAGAGCACAAAGAATTGTTGCAAGCAGAAGGTGAGTTGAAACATAGAGAGCTCGATATACAGCTACAAGCCACATGATATCAGTGCACAGTTGAGTCAGAGAGAGAAACAGATTTCTGAGAGTGAGAAGGAATAAATGCACTTAAAAAGCATGTTAGACAGTCTCTGCGATGATAGAGACATAGTAATTGCAGAGATCCAGATGCTCAGGAAGGCTGGTAGTGAAAATGCCAAGGAATTGCAAGCACTATAAGATGATATTTTTAGACTTATGGATGAAAATTATAAGAGGGTTCAAAGAGCTGACCATCACAAAACCAGGTCACGGAAATGCAGGGACAAGTTGTTTGTTTGAGAAGAGAGAATTCTGTCCTTCACCGTCAGACGCAGGACCTCCAGACCCAGTGCAGGTTGTTAAGAAGGGAATTCAGTCAAAATGGGAGTACTTTCACTGAGACTGAATGCAGTCACAATTTGGGTGATGGGGTAGCTACTATTCAGCCAGCAAGAACTTGCAGCTCTCGAATGCTGGAGGCTGAGTCTGCCATCCCTGCCATGCCTACACAAAGCACTACAAAAAGCACAACACTGGGCAGTACCCTGCATAGTGCACTGAAGATAATGAAATCCATTAAGGCTTTAATTAAACCATTAATAAAAGAGTCAGATAGTTGTAGCGAAGACCACCTCAAGGTTGTAACTGAAATGATTAAAATGCTTAGAATTCCTAGTGCACAATATAGTAGATATTTCCATATCACACTTGATTCGGCATCTGCTAGTGCCAATGTTATTTGTGGCCTAAATGAACAACATAATTTGCCTTGGATTTTGAGAAAGAGATTAGATTACAATTCTCGCCATAGCATTCCATTCAAGAGGACAAAAAGGCTGCCTAGACAAATGAAACTCCTCCTCAATTCCTACAAAACCTATAAAGGGCATTCTCACTTTTTGATGTGCCCTGTGATCCCCTTTCAATAGAGTTTAAGTCTCCTTACATCTATGGGCTTAAGTGAGATATTGTATCACAGTCGGTGCATGAATTTGACAGAGAGAAACCCTTAGAATGGATCACTGAACAAGCATCCAAGAACTATGAAATAATCTCTCATGAGAAGGAAGAGACTAATAGTAAGGAATCTAGGCAAATGCCCAAAGAATTTACACCCGGGATCCTATAGGTGAAATCTGGAAAGATGCCATAAGAGACAGCTCAGATTCAAATATAAAATAACACGCCACACAATCAGATGGGTGGTACTTCCAAAAGGGCACCAACCCAAACCTCTATGTTCCAATCCATAGAGCCTAGTGACAGAAATACATGCATTAGTCCTCAGTATCTTGCTAATTCTCCCAAGGCAGGATTTCACTATGATATGCCACGGCTAAACAACACCCTGAATCTGATGTATAATGGGCCATTTCAGGCATTAGGGGCCCACAGTATATTTGACCCTGCCATCATGGTATACGGAAATCAAGCGAGACCAAGATACGTTGATAGGCTCATTGAGAATGGAGGTCAACAGAGAGAACAATTCCCACCACATGAAATACAGAATGTGAACCATAGACCTTGCCAATGTAGTCAGTCCCAACCCAAGGTTGATGGTTTATCCACACTCCCCATCTGCTGTGTCAGGGGAATTCAGGGGAAACACAAATAGAAATCAATCTCCTAAATGGTACCAGATGAGGCTTGATCAGGGTGACTTCAATAACTATCAGCCTAGAGCACAAAGGGATGAGTTTAGGGACATGGACAGCTTCCAATGCTTGGAGGAACAGGTTTAAATGTTGTCTGAACAAATAGGGAAATTGTGCACAGTACAAAAACAACAGCCAAATTAAAGTGCAATATATCACTGCAGTGATCTTGATGGGGTGACAACAAGTTACAAGTTAGTCATTTTTGCCATGAGTATACAGATGACCATGAATTACATTTGAATGAAAACACTGAGTTGATTAGCAATTTAAAACCAAGAAAACAAACAAATGAAAGTAGGGCAGGGAACAGTAACACACACAAAATGGAAAAAAAGAGTGTGGTTTAACTAAGATTTGTACCAGACCATGCAGGTGTCTGAAAATTAGGAACAGGAGTTAGAAGACAATACAAAAAAGAAGTGCAATATGAAAATGATGAAACACATGCTGTCAAACAAATGATGGTTTGTGACAAAGTGGACCATTGCAGGGTTAATGGTATGCTGAATTTCTCAGCAATGGGAAATGAAAAGAAAGAAGCAATTGACCTATCCTTATCTGATCATCAAAATACTGTTCATACTTCCACAGAAATGAAAATGCTCCAAGAAACAAGTGCAGGTCAGTCACATGAAGAATATTTTGAGCAACAGATTTTTCATGAGGGTGAATGACACATACCGTGCAAACTGTAGGTGATTGTCACACACCAGAAACTGACATGATGCCACATTACACTTGTGAAAATATAGATTCACTAGGTCCTAGAATAGAGGTAAATGGAAAGGACCCTGGCAATGAGAAAAATGCTGTAGAGGAAAGAGAGATGAGCACTGGTGGTTGCGAGACAGGGGGGGAGTCAGTCAGTGGCTGTGCTGCAAATGGGTTCTGAGTCCAACAAGATAAACAAAGAGATACAAAGAGAAAAGGGCAAACGGGGGGTAGATTGGCATTTCATATGCCCCTTTGCCTAGCAAGAAGTCAGACAGGCCTAAGGAAAGTAAGCCCTGAAATCTGTAAAACTTCACATTTTCTATGTATACTAGAAGAATCCGAAGGCAGATATGCTCCTATTTCTATCGAAGAGAGGTGCAATGCATTTGCAATGCTTGACACAGAAAGCATAAATTGGGGAACATTCCCACAGGACATGCTGATATTGAGGAAGAGTGAAGGCCCTGTGCATAATTTCAACGTGGAAGAAATACCAGTGGTGGGTGTCATTGAAGTTGACATCAAGATAGTGAGACATAGAATGATACATGAAGTGGTGGTCACACCCATAGATGAGATACCATCCCTTATAGGAGCAAATTGACTTAGGAGACTGTCACCTCTTATTGATGATGCAAATGGAGTGTTGTGGTCTTTAGCCAAAACAAAGCTGAAACCTAAAAAGGTAATGAGCCAGAACAGTGTACAATGTCACACCATTGCTAGATCAGAAAGTGTGGTGGAGTGTATCTTCAAAATGGCTGTGTGCCTAGTGTCATTGTCATTCTCATGTGCCAAAGTGAAATTGAAGGAGTAAAGCAAAAGCAATCTGTAGAGATTTATCTGGTCTCCAAGAAAAATTGTCAGACACAGATTGATGAAAACACATTGCATTTTTATCTATATGAAGCAAATTGCAAACCAAGTGTTGCTGCAGAGTGAGATCAGGACACATATATTTCAACAATGGCATAGGTACACATGGAAGAAGGGCAGGCCTAGATCCTGGTGAATGTGAATGGGCATCCAGAAATGATTGAGGCCGTATTAGCCCTAGAGCAAGAAAAGAGTTTCATTAATGAAAGTGTGTTTAAGCAAATAGCTGACAGAGTGGAAATACCAAGTTTTAAAATCAAAAATCAAAAGATCTTTGGGCTGGACAACCCTGACTTGAGGCAGAAAATTGTGGGCAGGCGCATGTTGAATAACAAAATTGGTTCAAAAAAGCATTCATCACAATGCTTGGCTTGCAATTGGAATTAAAAAGAAAATCTATTTTGGAAATCCCATCATGCACAGAATTGATTGATTGATTGATATTTTATTTATAGCACGCTCGTACACAAGTGTTTCAGAGCGCGACAAGGCAAGGGAGGGGAACAGGCGAGAACAAAACAGCGATCTTACTAGGCCCAGTGACATTGAGAATGCGCAAGTGCATGGGAGAGGGGGAGGGGAAAAGTGCATGGAAGGAGGGAGAAGTGGAAAGTGTGAAGCAGAGGAGAAACAGATACATAACAATAAATAAATAATAAAGGCAACAAACCGTGGTATTGCAGCCAACAATTTGCAAGTGCTAGGTTTAAGGCAGCAGACAGGGTAGGTCTGATAAGTGCAGGAAGAAAAGTGGGGGGGGCTGTATGTGTACATTTACAGACCCCAGTGCCAGGGGTGGCCCGGAGGCAGTGCGGGAGGGTGGCAGGGTGAGCAGGTACCTGGGCCAGGTGCACAGTGCCAAGAGAGAACAGATCAGCAGGGGAGTGGGGGAGCGAAGGCAGAAGAAAAGTAGGTGTATCGTTTTAATTTCTTGAATTAAAAGGTTTGGTCTATGTTGGGTGGAGAGGCACCTGAATTTGAAAACAAAAGACAAGCTTGCCATTGTGCCCAAATTATGACATATGCTGTTAAGCTTCAGGTAAAGAAGGATGTCATTATTCCTGCTTTCACCGGGCAATGCCCAATAGCATTAAAGTACACAAAGGGACAACAGATGCAAGGGCCTGATGCATTTGTGTCTCAATTAATCATTCAGACAGCAAGGGCTAGAATGTGAATATACACCATTGGTAGAGATTGGGGATGCCCCCATTCAGATACTTTTGAATACAAGGGATGCCAGAGCATTCCTTTGAAAGAAAATACAGCATTAGGGATGGCAATACAGGAATCCCACCACACTGCAGATTTAAATAACACAGTAATCCAGAATATACTTGAAAGCTATGCAACTTCACAGGAAGAATTGCTTGAGTCATTGGATTCTAAACCAAAGGGGATTTTAAGGATACAATCAGTTTACCCTTATGAACCAAAAGATGTGACATGCTGTCATCAGGAAAATTGCATCCTATTTCAAGTGGGTGATTCTGAAAGATAAGAGCAGCAAGGTGAAATGCAGCAATTCGAGACAGGGGTTAATATGCCAAGATACTGAAGGGTGGCAGCTCTGCAAGGAAACACTGACATACAATTAGAGGAAAGTACAGAGGTCCTTCCTTTGGAGAACTTCCCATTATTCTATAAAATGGTAGAGGAGTAAATTGAAGCTGCAAATCCTTGCACAAATGAAGAGGAAAAAGAACAATTAAGTAATATGTTTACTGAGTTCAAAGAGGTGTTTGCTAAAGATGCCTATGATTGTGGGTTTACCGATTTGCTTTTTGCCACACTACCAGAAGGGTATGGTAGGGAGCTAGTGTTTGTGCGACTATATAGGTATCCTATGGCCTGTCTGGAGTCTGTCCCTAGCAGAAATACTTAAAAATGTGGAATCCAGGCATTATGAGGCCTATCCATAATAATTTAAATACTCCCATATTAGGTGAGCGAAAGACCAATGGACAATGGTGCTGATATGCAGACTTGAGAGAACTAAATAATAGGGCACCTGTTTCAAGGTGGCCTCTCCTATTTATTGATCAGGGTCTTGCACAAGTTCAGGGGTCAAAGATATTTACCACTCTGAATCTTACAGCTGGGTACTGGTGTGTGCCATTAGCTAAAGATATACAAAGTCCATTTGCCTTCTCCTTTAATTGATTGCAATATGCATGTTACCAGTCCCCCAGACCCCTAGACCCCCTTTGGCTATATCAATAGTGGAAGTGAGTTTGGGATATTCCCAAGTAAAGCGCTCCCAGATGAAACTGAGAGAGGAGCTTTAATTTATTTGGATAATGTGCTAATAAAAAATGAAGACCTAAAAAGACCTAAAAAGCCACTTCAATTACATTAGACATGTGCTCAGCCAGTTGCAAAAGGCTATAACAAAAGTATCTTTACAGAAGCAACAGTGCATGGAATAAATCCACAAAAGAAAAAGGTGGAGGCTATTCATAAACTAAAAGATACCATCAATTTGAAAGGCCTTAAACATTTGTTAGGCATGACAAGTTGCAACAGGAAATTCATTGAAGAAATCGTTGACTAAATTACTGAAGCAAGGGGTGCCTTAAAACTACAGAAAGGAAGAAAGTAAGTTTAAGGGCTGTTTGATGGACAGAATAAAAAGAACCCAGTTGCCCAGGCACTGGCAAACGTATATATTTGTGCAGCTGTTTGTGCAGCTGAAAACACAGAGCTAGAAACAAATTGAACTGAATTTGAATAATCCCCAGACAAGGCATTCAATGGGGTAACATGCAGGGATCTCTCAACTATGTATGTACATGGATGTGCATATCACGTGGGAGATGATTCTGAAAAAGAATTAGTGGCAGGAATAGGAAATGTGTGGGTCAAGTGCATGCCATTCGAAGGGTAAGCATGAGATTGGCCCCAAAAGCAGTCAAGTTTCAGAACCGGCTGCCATTTATAACGCAATATTCACAGCGGTAAAAATAAACTCAAAGAAATAATGTTGGTCACTCTGATTATGGCCGAAATAGTTTTGTGGAATATTTACATGGGTGGAAATTGAGAGGAATGATCATAAATAACAAGAAACTTCTCAAACATTGCAAAATTATCTAAGCCATAGACAAACTTGTTTCAGAAAATTACATGATCATTCACTGGATGAAGATATGAGGCCATATGAAAACACCAGGGGAAGACAAGGAAGGGAATGACAAGGAAGATCAGTTAGCCTAGAATGGGGCTCTGATGTGGGAGTTGTTTGCTATTGATCGCCTACTTGGTGAAATCCAGATGGATGCAATAACACACTCCAAAACTCAGAGAACAATTGATCAGCAAGTGGCACAGTGGAATTTTAATACTCCTGATTGGAACTTGGTCAAGCACAAAAAGAAGACCCTATTTTAGGCCTATTTTATAATAATTTGCTTGATGAAGAGCAAAATCCTCCGACTGAGGAGGACTGTAAAGTGAAAGAACAACTGAGGGTGTTGCTAAAGAACAAAACAAGAATTCAGTTGCTGGGTGGACTGATGATTCGGGAATCTGTGTCATGCCAAATTCAATAGGTGGTACTTTTGTCATTTCTGGGACTGATGCTACATCATGCCCATGATGTAGCATAGTCTCGGGTGAATAGCTCAGGGGCAACATGCTTGCCTTAGAAGCAAGACGACACGGAGCAACACAGGTTTGATACCCGGGTCTGCGCTTAGAAACCTCTGGGTATTAAGGGTGTTAAAATAACCTATCAAATCATATCATGATGCCATAACTGCAGGTCACAGAGGTTCCCAGAAAACATTGGAAATCCTAAAAGAATATGCCTATTGGCCACATATTTCCCAGGATGTAGAGCTATATACAAGAGGATGCTTGGTGTGCACACAGCTTCAACCTACTTCCCCAACACACAGGGCACCAATAATGAAAAGGGTTCTGACACTTCCATGGTCTAATTTGTAAATTGATTTTGAAGGTAACCTGCAAATGTCAGTATGGGGAAACAGGTATTTGCTCACTTGTTTAATGTCCAAGTTATTAAAATGCATTCTGGCCCCTGATTGCAGTGTGCAAACGTCAGACACTTTATTAGTCAAACATATTTCTCTAGGTTTGGTTTACCCCAAAGGATAGAATCAAACCGTGAGAGTCATTTCGCCAGCCCAGTGATGGCAAAGATATGGCAAATCTTAGGTGTAAAAAGGAAACTGCACATTTTGTATTGGCCTTCTTCTTCTGGAAGTGTGGAGCATTGCAAAAGATCAATCATTGATATTTTAAAGAAGTTGCAGAGTCCAGTTGGGATATGTAACTCCCTCTGATGCTAATGGATATTATGTCAACACCATCCAGATTCACAAACCTCAGTCCACACAGAATTCTAACAGGCAGGAACCTGTTTTGTCAACATTTGCTCTACCAATGAGCAGGTTCTGGTAAAAGCAGCCACAATTCACAAATAAGTGGATGAGCTAAGAAAGCACTTGCAACATGCTTTTATATTTGCACAGTGCAATCTGGAAAGAGCCGCCAACAGTGCAAAATCATATTATGACATGAAGACATCTGTGAGGGAGTATGAAATGGGTGATCAGGTGTACACATTCAATTTTGGGAAAAGTAAAAATAAAAATGTGAAATTTCTTGCATCCTGACACGGCTCATATACAATTGTGGGCAAAGTCTCACCTGTGGTATATAAGGGAGGGAAATTTAGCTGTGCGACAATTTGCCCATGTTAACTGCATCAAGCCATTTCAGCCTAACAATGATTAGGGAGTGAAAAGTACAGTTATTATTCTGAGGTCAAAGTTAACTAGAATTTGTTCTGGAGGGATTTCCGTACCAGGTAAGTAGGTGTCAATATAACTATTAAAACTTAAGAAAGGGGTCAGAAAACAGGTGAGTATGTGAATGACAATATGTGCATGTAAAAGAAAAAGAGATGCAAGATGCAAGGTGTAGAAAAACAAAGGGTAAAAGAAGGATCAAACTTCCAGGATAAGTGCTATTTGTGTGATCATCCCAGGCAAAGAGATATAGGTTGCATGTGATATTAATGAAATGTTTAACTCATTTCTATTTACAGCTAATTATCAAACAACATGTAATAATGATATGGTTTCCATGCTCAACCCATGTGTTTATTGCCATCTACCTATGAAACAAAATCTTACTGTTATGTAATTCTATGTTTAACACACATGTTTATTTCCAGGTTGTTATAAAAGAGTAAGAGCTATACAAACATTGTATATTTCATGTTGCTTAATACATTTTTATTTCAGGTAAAATTCCAAATGAAAGCGAATAAATGAGTTGGGTGTACTTGATTCTTAATCTGTCTATTTCTCTTTTGATCTAGACATTAACTTGATTGCCCTCCAGTGCTTCTGGAGCTGGCTATTGGATTAACCGGAGCCCACCGGAGACACCAGGACCTTTGTCCCAGGAGGATAGCTCAGCGGCAGCGTGCTCGACTTGGAAACACGACGACACAGAGCAACACAGGTTCGATCCCTGGATCCGTGCTTAGAAACCTGTGAGTATTAAGCACGTTATAAATAACCTATCATATCATATCATATCAAATCCCACTGGATCGAAGAAGAGGGAAACGATGAGCGACTGGCGAGCCTGAAGGAAACCCCACATGCAGTGGACTTGGCTCCGCTCCAAGGAAATCTGTGGCAGGACATAGGCACTCTTTAGGCGTTGTGATGGACATGTCACCTCCAATCTAAGGGAGTTGTCTTTTACAGACAAAATACTTATTTTCATCCATCCCAACTGATAACTTTCTCCAGGGATGTCTTCCCTGTATTGTCACTCTTCAAGAGATTGATCATTGGTCTGGGGAGTAAGTCATTTTTAACACAGACATTGATTTCAATGTACTGATTTCTAATATTTCTTTTTCTTTTTCTTTCAGCGAAAATGCTTGTAATATTGGTGTTTTCATAATCTATTTCATGAAACTTAAAGAAAAAGAGAAAGAAAAGTGGTATAAAAAAGAAAGAGACAAGATCAAAGAGGTTATAAAAATAAAACCAACAAAAAAACTTTGAAAACCCTAAAAATTAAATAAAAATAAAACCTATAAACATTAGACCCCCAAACAAATCCTAAGCTTATAATTGTACACCACATGCTATCTGATGACCTAAATACTTTTTAAGGACACATTTTGTGAACAATAGCTGGACATTTTGAGTTAAAGAAATGGAAATCCTTACTTTTTCACAAATTCCCCCAAAGATCACCCAATATGATAAAATGAGGCAGCCCGGATTTTTGTTTTGTTTAGCTTGTTTCTGCAGCAACTCTTAGGTCAGGTCACAATAGAAACACAAAAGGGGAGTATGTAGGGGTTACAGACTTTGAATTTCAACTAGGGCAGAATTGTAACAAAAACTCAGAGGGCCTCATTATAACCCTGGCCGCTGGAGTTGCATTTTTTCCAGCACCCGTCAATGAGGAATTACCGGGTAATTCCGACATTGCCGGACCCAGTAATTCCTGCATTGCCTGTCAGTCCCCATTCCCATTTGAGCCCTATAGGGCTCAAATGGGAATGGGACATCGGTTGCACCGGATCCGGCAACGACGGTGCCGGTGCATCTGACATGCTCCGCTCGTGGGTGCCGCTCTGCCCACCAGGCCAGACTTGTCGAGCTGACAGGTGTCCACGAGCACAGCTCGTAGTATGGCGGTCTGGGAACTACGGAACCGGCATGCTTACCGGTACCATAGTTCCCAGACCGCCATGCTTATAATGAGGCCCAGACTCTTGCAAACAAGTTATGATCGTGTGTGAGTCATCACTGTGAATTCATACAAAACAAAACAAAACAGAACGGGGTTGGGATTCAGCATGGCATAGTACCAGATACTATAACACAATGCACCATACCATGACATGGACTGAATTGCAATGAAATGTTGGAATAACAATTACTAACCAATAACACCGTAATCTACTAATGTCTAACAGATTACTCATATTAAAGGCAGCCCAGTCCAAAGTTCATTGATGCAAATCATTAGTGCAAAAAGGGCTTCTCCATGAGGCTGCAAGTGTAAAGAGCTGTGTTTGGTAAACCCCATGTTATAATCACATCATGCTTTATTCTGTGTAATCATACTGAACCACCAATGCAATACGAATAAGGTAGAGAAAAATTGTCACTAGTGCAATCCTAAATCCTGTTGTTGCACCAGCAAGTGATCACAAAGTGAGTTTAGCCCCGTGTTAGTGGCAAGCTAGAAACCCCAAATACCCTACAAAAGTACTGTACTGTTCCAGTATTTCTGGAAATGTAAGGGTGATATACATAGAATTTTAGGTAGGAGTGTGTGGTGAAAGGTATTTTATTGGCAATGGTGGAGCAAGAGGTTTCATGAAAACAACTCTATTCTCAAGCATCATGGGAGCTTCTAAAACTGACTAAGTTGCTCAATGATGAATTTGTGTGCGTGTCTTGCAAGCACTATGCAAGCACTATCTGTGCCAGTATAGCTTTCTGTATGGAAGCCATGGCAGCTGTAAACCCCACCCACTGGGATTCAAAAACCCCTTGCCTCGTGTTGTGCACGCATGAAGGAAGTGCTGATCAAGTGGAGAAGGTTTTAAGCAAAGGATCTTCAGTGAGTGGCTTCCTATTCATTACTTGTTATAAGCAGTATCTTTTTTGATGCATGATGCCGTATAGCGTATGTAGCACTCTGAAAAACGCTAGAGAGCTAACATCCTCAGGCACCATCACACTCATAGAGGCACAACAAGTAGACGCAACAAGTCTGAATAAAAAGAACGTGAACATCACAAGGTTAATATTGCAGATTTTGAAACAGTGATCGCCACCCCAGAGACTATCTTGGTTGCAGACGCGGAGGACACAGTGACCACAGATATAATAGTTGCTGTGTGGGAAATTACTCTAACTTTGGAAGAGAGCGATGTAATGGAAGTAGAAGAAGTAATTGACAAGAGCTCACTGTTAAACATATGCCGCATTCTTCAAAACAAAGTAATTAACTGTATCAACGATCTGGGTGTGAAAAGGAGCTCCCTCACAATTGTAATCTCTTGGCATCCCCGAAAAGTAGATTTGTCATCAGACAGAGAAACGAGCGGAGAAGAGACATTTACCTCTACGGCTCACAGATCGCAAAGTGCGGCAAATACAGGGACAATCCAATTACTCAAAGCAATTGTAATGTGCTGCAGCGACGTACATAGTGCTGCACAGGAGCACAAGGAAACATTAGGCAGGGTGGAAACCACAGTTTATCATCTGAAAAATGCAGCCCTGGTGAGTTGGATGGAAGTGAAGGAGGTAATACGATCACCGATAACATAATGTTGTAAGAAATGGAAAAAAGCAAGGAAAGAAGTCCAGCTCTGGAAGGAAAGCCAAGTAAGGGGGCTAAAAGTGTCTGTTGAATGCTGGAAATCTCCCATTTATTGGATAACTAGTGGTACCATACGGTGTTGCCCAGGTCTGTAGCTGACATGCACGTGGGGGTCTGCTATAGCCTTGTGGATGTTTTATTGTCATAACTTCCTATTTTGAAAACTCACAAAATCGCCTATCCCCCAAAATCACCTGTATTGATAGCACAGTGCCAGATCCTGCTCCACCCCTGTGTAGGGTTGAATAGTTTGGGGGTGGTCAAATTCCACTATCACCAGTACACCCCATACTGGTATGCCTACCTTGTGTCCTAACTTTCTATTTTTAGTAAAGTCGCAAAATCAGCAATCTCCCAAAATCACCGTCACTGACAGAACAAGGCTGGACCCTGCTCTGTGCAGGGTGAATGGGTGGGGTTGGTGAAATTCACTATCGCCAGTACACCCCAGACTGGTATGCTGACCTTGGGGCAAAACCTTAGCCCACCAACTGTTATGGAGCTGGAGCCAACCCCGAGCACACAAACACACTTTTTACAAATATATATAAAGATAATATTTCCACTGTGTTAAATCGTTCTTTGATATTATGTCTTGTGTATCATATCTCAGTTGAGGTTCATGACATCTGCTAATGTTGATGACATCAAATTCTTCAATGCAGGCAGACACATATATTTATACTCGGCACTTGTGGCTGAGTTGATAATGGAATGCACAAAACATTCCTAAGAATGTTTTTATAATAGAAAAGTCCAAATGTATACAGCTGGAGGTAGGACCTAATGAGTTAGTAGAGGAGAAGGGAAGTGAGTCAGAGCTACCTTGCCTTTCAAGCGCTAGGTGGATGTCAAAATGTATCTATAGACTAGTAGAAAGACATTAGATTACACTAGTGAAAACACGATGTATTAGAAAACATAAATGTATTCTGGTAAAAATGGACTAAAATCAGGAGAGGACATATGACGAGTTTGACACAGTCTGGAGTTGTACATCATAGGAGGAGTCACAGATCAGTGCATGACTCACGATGAGACTTGTCGACACTATATTTAAGTGTTTCAAGTTCGGAACAGTTCATTTCTCAGGAGCAGTTGTTTAGTAACACAATTAATATGGAAAGGCGTCCGAACTGTCATCACGACTGGTCGTGTTCATGTAGGCACGAAGACAATAAAGGCATTCCCCACAATCTGCTCCCGGACCATCAACCCCCTGGAAAAGGTGCTGATAACACTACATTTCATAGCCACAGGCTCCTTTCAGCACACCACAGCCATTGTTGGTGGCATATCTCGAGCCACACAATCTTGCTGTCTGCACCAGTTGTTGGCTTGCATAACATCAGGTGTATGTTTGCGTATGAACATGCAGTAAAGGCACACAGTGTGCCAGAAATTCTATGCAGTTGCACACTTCCCACCCCTACTTGGAGCCATTAATTGTACATATGTTGCACTATGCGCCCCCTGCCCCCAATTGACGGGGCACATTTACCGCAACCGGAAGCATTGGCATTCCATCAATGTGCAGGTCATTTGTGATGCAAACAGAATCATCATGCAAGTCAATCTCAATTTTCTTGGAAGCACAAATGACAGCTACATATACCACCAGTCACCACTCTACCGGGCCCTAGCATCCGGAACCTTTGGCAACACCTGGCTCATTTTTGAGTATCAACTGTTATGCACATGCATGCATTTAAGCGACTCACTGAACAGCAGACCTTAATGATAAATGCCCATAACAAACATTTACACATTTTCAGGGGACAGTGCCTACTCGCTATCAAGATTCCTGCTCACGGCATTCAGACATCCTGCCGCACCAGCTGAGATAAGCTACAACACAGCACATACAGCCACTAGGGGCATAGTGGAGTGCACATTCGGGTGATTAAGTCATGTTTTCACTCCCCTGATCGCTCTGGTGGGTATTGCTATATGCCTGACCAGTAGTATGTAAACGCATTGTGGCAGCATGCCTCCTGAACAATGTTGCCACACAGCGTGGCAATCCAATTGATATGCAGGAGGGTCATCACCTTCAGCCACAGGCACCACCATTTCCCTTGGTTTGACAAAGGGCACACAGGAGAGGCTGCATGCAATCAGCTTGTGCAAACATACTTTTCATGAAAATCAGCCCCTTTGGAGCACACAAAGTGAAGCCACCTCCCTGGTGCCACTCAATGATTACTTGGTGCAAATCCTACATTTCCATAACAACCCCCTCCCGAGAATGTGTGTCTGGGAGAGACAAACTGTGTGTGAACAGAGCTATATAATCAACTGCAACAACACTGACACAGTAATAGCAACTGTAAACAGCACTGTTCATGTTGCACACACCAAAGCACACAATACAAGCAACGAAATCCCGGACCACTGTCACTTGCCCACCACCAACAATAGTGCATGCAGACCCCCAACAACACTCTAATAATCCAGTGTTAGCCTCCACTGGATTATGTATGGTAATATAAAAAAATGTGTAACCTCCAAATCTGAAAGTATACTTGAAACCTGTTGCGCTCAGATACCTTCGGGCTTGGGGCACCTTATAAAAAAAATAAAACAAAGAAAAAAACACACAGGAGAACACACGTGGGAAGGCACAGCACAAAATGAAGACCAAAAACAATACATGTGTGGACTGACCTGCCACTATATGCATGGCTCACAACAATGTACAGCTTGAGTGGCCACCCCATTCCCTCACACCTGGTACACATGTTGTGTGGAGGAGAAGGGTGGCATTAAGAAGACATCAAAATGGTCAGAGAGGCAAGAGGTTAATAATCAAAAAGCAGAGTCCACATGTATGGAGAATTCAGGGTGTGATTGAGGATGCTGATGTAGAGAACATCATTCATTAATCCCTTGAGAGTGAAACCACAAATCTCTCAATTTCAGAAAAGAAAATCAAAACAGTCCATCCCAGACAGGAGAAAAACAACATATGTCTCCATGCAGGACAGGGGTATAAAAATATCAGAACAATATATCCATCCCAAATAAGAGGGTAAACAACCAAATCATACCACCCTGTTAGGTTAAAAACAAATCAATAATGTCCATCCTGGACTGGGGGGGAAAAGATTTCTCCCCTGCAGGGGGATGGGTATGGTGCGTGTTCATATCTGAATGAGTTGACCACAAAAACTAATACAAAACAAAAGTAAAATACCCATCATGGGCACATGAACATCACAGCAGAGGTGGTTGAGGTGGCGTGGGTGTGCTTGGACCGCTACCCCGCAGTGGATCCTAAGGTAGTTGGGGTGGTGACGGTGGATCAAGTCCATACAATCCACACAGTGCCAAAGCCTGATCTTCATAGTAGAGCCAGCTATGACAAGCACCAGCACCCCAAAGGTGGTGGGGTAATGATACGCTTCATCCCAAATGGCCACAAAGTCTATATTTATGATCACTCATGATGCCTCAAGTTGCTGGCACAGCATCTGCCTCAAGGCAGCCATTTATTTGTGGAGCTGGGTCCTTGTGGCTGAGAGTTAATCATGAAGGGAAGCCCTCAAACTTCCCATCTCATGATTATTGGATTTACGAGATGCCAACATCTCCTGCTTCAGGGCCTCTCTTTGTTCCTTACCATCTGCATGCAGGAAGTCCTGCAGACACCTCAGATCAGTCCATCAGCCCTTGGTGTTGGCCTCCATGTCCAGTCTAAAGGAGTGCCATAAGGGCCACATAATTCTCTGTTGTTGCGCATCCCAATGCGCTGGTGTGGATTTGTTCTCGGCTAGGTGATCCATGCCGTCTGCAATATGAATTGACATATCGCCATGCCGCATGGCGGCATGCAACATTTGCTGCTCCCACACTATCTCTCCAGCATCCCCATGTCCACCATGTGTGCGAGGACCATGGCGGTGTGATGCAAGGGACCAGGCGTGTTGCTGCAGAGCCCCTATTGTTCGCTGCAGGTCTACAACCCTCTATTGTACATCAGCCCAATAATCGGACACCAACTCATGAGAGGGAGCTTCTTGCAGCCATAACCACCATGGACGTGGGGCTCAGAACTGACTGGCCGTCTGGTGCAATGCCGCAGACTCAAAAGCCCCATCCATTCTGCCGACTGGGGCACTTACCTTCTCCCTCATTAAGTCATTCACTTCTGGTTCTGCACCCAATCAGCAGAGTCGGAAGAGTCCGAAGAAGCAGGAGCACGACTAATGATCGCCTGTAGCACCTGTGGATTTTCATGGCGAAGGACAGCACACCCTCCACTGGTAGATTGACATACCACCTCCTCTTCTTCCTTCTCCTCCTCCTCTACATCCGCAGCATCATCACCTGCACATGGACAATGACATTTTGAGTCATGCCTATCCTCAGAAAATTGCACATGTGCATAATAGTGCATACAGAGTGAATATGGCTGTGCACCAATACATCAAACATCATGACTTGTCACACTGTGAGCAGTACACCGCAGATGTCTGGCTTTTGTTGATATATGCATCCCTGTGTGTTGCCCATGCAGTTAGTGTGGACATAGGCATACACATGTGGCCTATGCATTACTGATGGGCCATACAACAAGCATGAGTGCACAACCAAGGGAGAAGTACTGCACATGGTGCAACTTAATGCTGCAGGCCAGCACATGGCATCAGTTATCCATCTAAATCCACATATACTACCACAAACAACACATGACAGACATTATGTGATATGTACTTGATAACCATGTCATGTTGGTTACCACATGAAAACTGTTCATGCATTTCACTACTTTGCCACACAAGCTGCATGCCTGAGAAAGATAAAGTGTGATGTATTTGCCAAAGTGCTCCAGTGGATGTATTGGAACATGGCACACTGCATTCCCTCACCATCCACATCCTCTCCATCCTCCCAACATCTCAACCACTGTCAGATGTCTCCTAAATGTGATGCTGCACCTTGATGTGGACATCAGGGTCCATTGTGTCATTGTGCAGACCGTAGTCCATGGACAGGCAATGATGTGAAATGTGTGCAGCTATGATGAGTGTGTAGGAAAAATTACAACCCTCTCAGTCAAGCCCTCCCTGCCTGGGCTAAAACATAAATAGACATATGACTGGTAATGTCTGATGTATCACGTCAATAATGACATCAAGTCGACCAGCAGCCTGTGCGTGATTTTATGTGGACGCGAGTCCCCTGCTGTATGTCTAGTTCATGCATATGCAGTGTCAATTCATATAGTGTGTGATATGACAGCACCCTTCATATGACATTGTCATGTGAAGTAGCATGCAATGGCTGTCCATGAGTGAGTGACTGATAGTTATTGAGTGTCACTTTGAATGCCTCTGCCATGTAAGAGGTGCTATTATATCACACAATGTGAAGTGACACTTCACATGGTCTGTGTTGGCTGTGCACTATATGGGCCATGGCACTGTGTGACTGCACAACCTAGAAGTCTCTTCAGCCAGCTCTGTGTCACTTGTACATACAACATTGCACTGGGAACGTTGGCACATGCAGCTAATATGAGTGTGCCTTACTGTACCCACACTCAACTACAGAATTCGCAACAAAAACAACACTCCACTGTAATAAATCCACATACCATACTGCTACAACATGGTATGCACTTGCTGAAGGCCAGCACTTACTAGAGACGCTAATGCCAGTACTGTCAGTCGAAGTATGGTCCTGGTCTGTTGTGCAAGAATCACCCATAAGACATGCACAATGTTGAAATGGCAATGCCACTGTAAAGGTGGACCCCATACAACATTTCAAAAGCATCTTTTGTCATTCATACTGCTAAAGCTCATTCATGGTCTGGGAATTGTATATAGGTGCAACAATCATTGCCTACATTCATTCTTCTTGTATGGTTTATTTGCTTGGGACATCAGTCCCCGTCTAGGAGCAACATCCTACAAAGATGTGTCAGTATTTCTGACCAGACCTGCTCAGATTGAGGACAAGCATTTCATCATCTTCAAATCTTATGACACGAGGAGCAACAGAGCTCTAATGCCACATTTGAGTGGACGATGTTGCTGACATGTAATTTCACATAAAACAGAATCCACATGTCAGGACAAGTGTTTAAGTCTCAAAGGTCTCAAACAGGTCAATGATTGTGTGAGTGTTGTCAACAGTGATGCGAGCAAGAAGGCATGTGTGGGTCATGTATTGACTGATAACCACATACAGGCCTTCTATGTCGAACTGGTGATACATACTTGAACTGCACATATTTGCTATTTGAAAATGCACATGCATGACATGCAAGGCAGTCAGGCACACTCATTGGCATGAATCAACTCTGTAATCTTTTGCATGGGCTGTCTGCAGACATATCGATCAGAGTACCAGACTGACCACGTTGGATTGATGACCCACCATCAGCTGATTTCACTGATGAAATGACTAGTATAGGACCTTGCAATTAACAAGTTAAGCACTCATTCCCCTGGCAGGCTGGTCACACCACAGTGCGTCATAACCGGCAAAAATTAATCCTGACAAGCCATTCCGTAAGTGCAGGTGACAGTACATACAAGCACCTTAGCAGCAAATGATGTGCGTGGATGACATGTGTCGCATGTACTTGAGGTACAATGCAAAGAGACAGACCCCATGAATGTTACAATGATGATTCATGTGGATGAAGAATTTCTGGATGTGACACATGTGTGTCTTGTGGGTGATGTGTGCCTGTCAGGGGGGCACATCATGGGGTCTTACTATGTGCACATGTTTTTGCCATTGCGACCCTGCATGCAAGTACTGGCATAGCTCTGAGGCCCAGTACACAGTGATGTGTACTGTCACACAAACATGTGCAACACATGTGAACCACAGAGCAGACTCCCAGAATGCAGGCCATGTCACAGAAGTGAATACGGTAGCAAACATGCATTGGCCAAGGATGGCTGACAGCTGTACTACAGCACATATAGGGGTTGGCCAAACATAATTGTCCACAGATGCGATGCACACAAATGCTACTCACCAGATGTGTCCTCATAGGTCTCCACACCTCCCATGCCTTGCACCTTCTCACTGCTGATGAGTTGACTTACAGCCTCTTCGATCAGGGTCAGCTGCTCGTCATATGCTGGCCCCTTCCAGTGACAGTGCTGAGGCTGGGTTGTCACTGAGCTTCTGCTTGATCCTTTGCATGAGGTCATTCATCCACTTCTGGACCTGTTCACCATTGCATACCTCTAAAGCACATGCATTGATAAGGGCTGTGACCTACTTCCAATGCGCCATTCGTTGTGCTAGAGTATTGGTGCTGCCCGCAGACTAGTACATCTCATGATGGTGTTCCATGACATATCTGAAGCTCCTCATTGCTGAAGTGCCTTTTACCATGCAAACACTTCTCCTGTGCCGTGTCTTGGGGTGGAACATTTTCCTTTTCTGCAGGGCATCCCCTCTTGGATCTAGTAGCCCTAGGTGGTGCTGTTTCACCTGTCTGCCTCCGACCATGCCCATGTAAAGGAGTCAGGTCACCTGTGGGCTGAGGCACACAACGGCCTCCTAGGGCTGGGGCAGATGTGTCCTCACCATGTCCCTGTCTTCTCCCTTTCCCTTTTGGGGCCTTAGCACTCAATGTGCAGATGAAATGGATGAATGGAATGCACATCAATATATTGTTCTGGGCAATATGAGGAAGGGAACCACCTACGTGATGTACTACGAAGATGAGTGGTCCAGAAAAGGTACAGCAGAGGTTCCCATGTACCTCAAAAACAAAATTGTGCAGTGCACGATATGCAGAGGCACCCCAACAGCCAAAAATTGCATATGCAATACCCAGAAGTGAAAAAAGCAGTATGCGATATGTAGACGCACCCCAAGAGCCAAAAAGTGCATACCTGATACCTGGAAAGCTTCCAAAATGGGAAAAAAGTGGTATGTGATACGCAGTGGTTCCTAGAACAAAAATATTGCATACACGATAGATTGTAAGCCTCAAACTGAACAAAAACACATGCATATGTGTGCAGATGCAACCCCCAAAAGGAAAAATGTGGTGAGCGTTACTTTAAGAAATCAGCTTGCGTAGCACCCCCAAATGTGTATAAGCGAAACTCGTCCATCTTCGTACATTTGCGTGCACAACCAGTGATGCGCGTCATACCTCTTAAATATCCCCATAATTGCTGTGAGCAGAGAAGATACACTGCCTGCAGTGTGTGGCATTTAATTTACATGCTAAGGGCGTTTACTCTGTTTTCGGCAGCCTTGGATGGTTGTTTCTGCCTGCATCCCACTGCTTTTGCCTCTTCCAGCCCTGCATTGCCTCAAACACTCAATATCTGCTGCTGCATGATTAAGTGTGAGTGACTGCTTGCTACCTGCACTGTCATGAAGTACCAGCTGTCCTGCAATTTCCAGTACTCCTGTGTCAGGCCTGTGACCACCTCATCTGTAATTTGGGACTTCCACCTATCCCTACCAACACCACCACAGCTCCAAAGCACATGTCCAGGACCCAGCAAAGCCATACCTATCGCAGGGGTTGTCACGTCAGGATCATCAACTTCTTCTGAAGAGAGCGGCACCCACAAGTCAGTGAGGGAGAGGGCTGTCAACTTCATCACCGAAGTGGGCATCCTGGTGGATCAGGTCCTGGGTGCCTATGTCGCCCTCTTCAACCCTGCAATGCCGCAGTGTAACAATGGATATCACAAGATCGGGGAAGGCATCACAGCTGCCATCAATGTGGAGAAGGTGGCCGACCATCCACTCAAGCCCGTGAAGAAGAGATGGGAGGACCTCAAAACCCATAGCCATGCAAATGCAGAGGCAGCCCTTGTGACGGAGCCCACAGTGGAGGTGTACCATGCAGGCTGGCACCTGTTGCAACTGAGCCAACAGCAGGTCCACGAGAGGTTCTACCCTGAACTTCACTCCCAGATCTGTTCGTGGAAATGATGTCTAGAAGCTGCTGGTGAATACCCATGTGAAGCACTGTTCTACAGTGTATGTGTGGCATGCATGATTGCAGGAGTCCAAATCTCTATACAGCATGTGTGTAGGTGTGAGACACAGAAGCATGCAGCCTCTTGCCAATGCTAGGAATATGTGGTGGCCGACATTATATTCTGTCATGTTTGTGGGTATTTGCAGTATTTGTCCTAGGTGACTTGTTGAGCTGGGATACATACAATGTGAGATCGTGGACTAAGTGCAAGGACATTACAGATGCCACCTTGCTATGTTGTGGCCATGTGAGGGACATGCATGAAGGACAAACTTATGTATGGCACAACTGTAAGTGATCCCTTCCACATGCATCCACTGAGAGTGACACATGTGCATGGATGTATGGGAATGTGAATTTGGTGCATTTAAGTCTCAGGGATGGGGATGTGATGTCATACCACTGCATTTGAAGCACAGTTCAACATGTGTTAATGCAATATGTATGTGCTGCGCCACACGACATGAGCCATTGATCCGATGATATGTCTGCGGAATATGTTGCATGCTTGTGTGTGTGTGTGTGTGTGTGTGTGTGTGTGTTTGTGTATGTGTGTGTGTGTGTGTGTGTGTGTGTTGCTGGTTGACATATGCTGCATGATTGCTGCTGTTAATGTTGTGTATGCCACACCCTCCCAAGAAAAGAAGACACCAGGTCCACCTGCATGTAAGGAAGCTATATCTAGCCCTAAAAACACCAACAGCTACATACATGGTTAAGCTGTTTCAGCCCTGATGAAAGTGGTCTCACACCACTGAAACTGGTCGGCTCATCACAACACTGTACCTGCATATTTGAATGCAATTTGTCAGCATACAGTACAATCAACCCTAATAAAGATAAGGACTGATCAAGGATCATCACTGTATCTAATACACAGAAATATAGGAAAAATTATCTATATTACCAACAGCAAGATAAAGAAAAAAAAACAAAATATAAAAAAAGAAGTTGACACGAGGACTGTAGGTCCCAGATATACCAAATATACCCACCTCCCAGAAAATATACTAATATGGGAGAAATGGGGGTCTTTTAAAGAAAAAACCTTCCCTCAAGGGAAACCTAATAAAGTGAATGTTGCTTCATCTTGAGGACAGTCTTTTATGACAAAAACAACAGAGGTAGTTCTAAAACCTTTTGTTTTTTAAAGGAACTATCACAAATAAAATTGCCCAAATTCTAATGTGAAGACACACATGCATTGACACCAATGACTGATGTCAATGTCCTTTGTCCCATTTTCCACAGTTGCTGAAGCTCGTGAAGAGGGCGGGGGCCTTGCTGTCGAGCAGAAAGGCAGTGACTAGGCCACTAGATCCAGATGCACACCCCACCCTGCCACCATTGATACTGCCTTTTCTGAAGGAGAGTTGGTTGTGGAGCACCAGTTCCATCAGGTAGAGCTGATGGGGGTAGGTCCCAGGAGGTGGTTGTGGCGGGGAACTCCTCAGCAGCTGTGGTCCATGGTGTGGCAACAGAGGGGTCATGGATGGTGGAAGACTCTCTGGAGTCATCCAGGGTGATGGAGGTGGAGGAGGAGGCAACTGAAGACCAGGACATGGGGTCTGGTGGGGGCATCCAGGAGGGTTTCCAGACTGTACCCCTGTCACAGGGACAGGAGGATGTGCAGTGCATCGTGGAGGTTGCTGCAGAGCCTCCTGTCCATGGGGCATCTGGTGCGGCAGTGACCGCCTTCATGGATGCCTCCCTTTGTGCCTGAAGAGGGCACCCCAAAAGCAGTGCATACCCTGTTGGCTGGTCTGGTGAGGCGCACAGGAAGGATTTGTGATCCAGTGTAAGCATCACAATTCGATGTGCCAATACCTGGGCCAGCTGGCAAGAGCACTACTCTCGGGCGGTCTCTGTGCAGTGGCACATTCAATTGCCCCCTTCTCCACATCCTCTTCTGTGCCCCAGTTATCCTCCAGCTAGCTTTCCATGCTGCATTCCATCACGGCCCCCTATGCACCAATCGCACCCACACTGCCCGGACTGATGTTGCCTACTTCCCTGCCTCCGGTGGAAGTATCAGGTACGCCACATGAGGTGGTCACTGTGCCTGCCCAGGCACCAACGCAGGGACGGCAGTTGTTGGACAGCTGGCACTTCAGGATAGTGCTGGAGCTGTGCTCCCCAAACAAGTGTCATCGAGAGAAGATAAGGAGTGTGCTGTGGCAGTCAATGCAGGGCCAATCAACACTGAGGAGGCAATTCAGGCAGGGCATATTTGGCATTTTGGCAGGAGGAGAGGAGGTGGCTCCAGCAGCTGGTGTGCGTATGGGCACATTTCCACAGGCAGCTGAAGGCAGAGAAGCAGTGGGCTAGGGAAGCAACTATTGCCAGGACTAGGGCAGAAGTGTCGGAAGCACGGCCATTGGGGAGGGCTGCCATCCTCAAAACAGCTTGCAGGGATGCGGAGGAGGAGAGGAGGAAGATGGAGGGCCTGCAAGACCTCCAGGAAAGAATGGAGGCCCGACTCAGGAGGAAGAGGCAGAATGTGACTCTGCCCTGGAGGACGCACAGAAAGAAAATGTAGGACTGCTGCTTGTGTACATAGTTCTTAGTGTTAGGTTTCATTTTGGATTTTATTTTAATTTGAGTACTGGGTGTTTTGTTTTTGTTGTCTGCATGTCGTAATACAGATTTATGTTTCATGATCACACACTTGTTGCAGTCCCTTTTTGTTCATGTTCAAAATCACTTCTACTAAGTTTTTGTAATGCATTTCAACTATGAATGTCACATGGGTTGGGGACTCACTATGGCTTTGTGGGCTTCACTCATCACTTGTGCACTCATTCTTCGGTAGCTGTATCCCTTCCGATGCATAGCCCCCCCCCCACCCGCATACATCTGCAATCACCACAAAACTCCTCTCACATCATGCTGCACATCAGCCACTGAAATGCAGGATTCTCAGATTCTTTATTATTAAGTCTGCCTGTGCACATTGACCATCTCCTTGACTTGCACACTCTCAGACAGCCTTCACATCACCCAGCCACATGCCAGTTGGACATGTGCCACTTGTGGGGGCTTTGCAACCCCTGACTGCCTACCTCACTGCCTTCCTTCATTCCTTTCTATGTGCTACTATGCAGAAATACATTACTTGAGACCAGTGCTTTAAGTGGGGTAAGAAATTGAGGGGGGGCCCTCGTTTGGGGGCGTGGCATCCGCTGTGGGCGTGGCCTAAAAGTGCACAAATCATAGTAGGGTGCGCAAACAAATATATAAATGTAGTAGAGCATTTATATATTTGTATGCGTACTAGTATGGTTTGTGTATTTTTCAAGCCTTCTTTTATAAACATAGCAATGTTACATATGTCTATGTTTATAAAAGGTGGCTTGAAAGTGTACAAACCATAGTAAGTTACGCACACTTGTGTGCTTACCTTACTATGGTTTGTGTACTTTTCAAGCCACCTTTTATAAACATAGACATTTGTAACATATTTCTATGTTCATAAAAGACGGCTTGAAACGTACAAGCCATCTTTTATAAAGCGTTGAGGACGGACAAAACCCAAGGTGGTTTTGTCCGTCCACAAAGCTTTATAAAAAATGCCTTGAATTGTGTACGTTTCAAGCCGTCTGTTATAAACGTAGAAATATTTCTACGTTTATAAAAGATGGCTTGAAATGTACACATTTCAAGGCATCTTTTATAAAGATTTGCCAAAGGAGACAGGCACCTCGGGCTCAGTGATCGCTGCTCTGAGCAGAGATCACATAGCCCGAGGCGTCTTTCACCCTCTGGGAACCCGCGGGCTCCGTGATATAATCTACATATTAGATCATGGAGCCTGCAGGTTCACAGAGGGTCAGTGACCTGGCGAGGGCAAACAAAGGAACTGTAACTTCCATGATGACCCCTCAGATGGGGGGTCATCAGGGAAGTTACAGTGACTGACAGAAGTGCCAGCCAGCCTCAGCGACGCTGTGGCTGGCTGGCACTTCTGTCCACTTGCCTAACGTTACACTGGCGGGCACATCTCCCGTCGCGGCTGCGGCCGTGACGGGATAATGCGTCCTGCCATGGCGTGGTGGGACGGGGGGCCCTGGCAGGGCCCTGGCTCAGCCCCACTTTTTGGAGACTGGCGGGGCCCGGCCCCGGCAGGCCCCGGCCCACTTAAAGCACTGCTTGAGACTCAGTACGATCTGTGATGTCTCAGACTTGGGGCCTCCACGGGCAGTCACCTACAGCGCTTTGAGTCCATTAAAATGACACATGGGTAGAATGATGCTTTCATTGCATTCCATTGCATTAGTATGTCACATGTAGATTGTGTGGTCACAGTGCTGCTGGTGGAACATTATGCTGTCCTGTTGATATGCAGCTGAGTGTGATGTCTTGTGGACTCTTGTGATGGCCTCCGGATATGGATTCTGCAGCAGTGATCCCAGTTGTTCAAGTTGGAGGGGCATATGTGGCCAATGTACCTCATGTTTGCTACAGGCCGGTGTCATTTAGGTAAGTTTTTCATCAACACTGTACTGGCAGGTGGGTCAGCAGGGCCAGCCTGCGGACACTGGCAGATCTGAGGGGGTGAGTGGAGGGAGGTATCATGTCAGGGGGCTGTCTGAGGTGGTGGTGGTGGTGAGGGGGCAGGTGGGTTTTGTCAGGAATTGAGGGGGCTGGCTGGGGTAGTTGCAGAGGTGAGGGTGCTGGTGGGTGGTGTCAGGACTTGAGGGGGCTGACTGGGGTAGTGGCAGAGGTGTGGGGGGCTGGTGGGTGGTGCCAGGGCTTGAGGGGGCTGCTATGACTTAGGGGTATGTGCCAGCAGTTGGGTGTCTTGGAAGTAGGGGGCACAGTGTGGGTCAGCCATGACTTACGGGGTACTGCGTGCAGTTCCGCAGGAGTGCAGCCATTACTTATGGGGCACTGCATGTAGTTTTTGCAGGGGTGCAGCTTTGCTAACGGAGGACAACATGCAGTTTTGCAGGCATACAGGTGTTACTTGCGGGTACCTGGCACAGTTTTGAAGGGCTGCAGCAGTTACTTACCGGGTGCCGTGTAGTTTCACAGGGGTGCACCTGTTACTTATGGAGTGCACCGTGGCATTTTGTAGGGATGCAGCCGTTACTTACGGGGGACCTTGTGCATTATCACAGGGGTGCAACCGTTGCTTATGGGGTACCTCACGCAGTTTTGCAGGGGTATAACCTTTGCTTATAGGATGCCATGCAGAGTTTTGCAGGGGTGCAACCGCTGCTTTTGGGAGACAGCGTGCCGTTTCTCAGGGGTGCAGCCTTGACTTACGGGGCACCACATGCAGTAGCATAAGAGTGCTGGATGGTGGGTTGAAGGTGGACACATAGGTAGGCACAAAGTTCGGTTTTTGGCAATGTTTTTTGTTCGTGTGGGGGTGTGTTTTGTGCATTCCTGGTGTAGCTCGGTTTTCTTTGCGTGTTGGGTTACTTTGCACTTTGAAATCCATGAACACGCGCAACACACAAAGTGACTTTTGCATGCAGCCACCTCTGCTTCTTCTCTCATATCAGACTGTCTGCATGCAATTCAGGAATGGTGTGCCGCCAATCATCTCTGCCTTGGTTCAATGTCCTTTCATCGATAACTGTTTTTACGACAGGTGTTTTGCCACTGAATTTGTTTGTGGGGTGGGAAAGGGCATATAAAAGATTGGGATGGGTCGGGAATAAAAAATAAGTTTTAAAAATTATTTTAAAAACATTTCACATCATTTTGTAGGCAAACATTCCACGGAAAAACAGCCCTCGTAAAAATAGGTGAAGATTAAATGGCATAGAACCCTCTGCCTTAATGCCAGTAAGACTAGAATTCTCCTCATTGGGACACCCACTCCCTCCTTTCCTCTCTCTCTCTGGTCGCCCACTCTGGGCCCTCTTCCTGCTCCTTCCTGTGAGGCTAAGAACCTCAGTGTCATCTGTGACTCCACCCTCTCCTTCTCTCCTCCCATCTCTGGTGTCTCCAAGAAGTCAACTTCCTCAGAGGTATTCTTCCTTTTCTCACTTTCCCCCAGAAGCTCACGGTCTCCAGAGCTCTGGTTCTCTATAGGCTGGACTATTGCTACAACCTGTTTCTGAATCTTCCTGCCTCTACTCTTCGACCTTTACAACTTATCCAGAACAGGGCTGCAAGACTTGTCCTTGACCTTAAGCTCAGGGATCGTATCTCTCCAGCTCTGAAATCTCTTCACTGGCTCACTGCAGTGGCAAGGATCAAGTTCAAGGGCCTCTGCATTGACCACAAGTCTTTCTGGGGCCTGAGACCTCTCTACCTTAAACTTTCTCTTCCTAAACATATTCCTTCTCGAGCTCTCTGCTCATCCACCTCCAACTCTCTGAGGGTCAGACGCTTCTACAAGAAGAGAGTTGGGGGCAGAGCTAGCCCCTCGGCTGGGGCCTCCCTCCTGAACTGCCTCCCTGCTTCTCTCAAACTTGAGCAGAACCACCTCGGGTTCCGGAAGCAACTCAAGACCTTCCTTTTTCCTTCCGCTTTCTCTCTTCCTCAACCCTGCTGATGCACCTGACTGCTCTGCGCACTGGTCACCTGGTCACCCTCTGAACTCGGGCCCAGGCTCCTGCATGTGCAGTTTCCCTTGCACTATCTCTGGGCTCCCCAGCACTAAAGTCCCTTCTCTCTGCATGTATGAGCCACCCACTGGCTGCACTTGAGTAAACTGCACTTCCCCCTTCCCCTGCCCACTGGCACTTCTCCCCTTCCCTCTTCCCCGCACTTGCCTGATCTGAGTGACACAAGGGCTAGTAAGATCGTTATTTCGTCCTCCCTTTGTTTCCCACTCATTGTTTTTTCATGCATAGAAACACTGGTGTACAGGCGTATTATAAATGCCAAATCATATATCATATCGGGCCCTAAGTGTTTAACAAAAACTTACTTTCTATTAGCAACAATATTTAAAAAGGTGTTTACAAGCATCTCTACTACTGGGTGGGTTCCATCATCCGGGAAAATGGCTCATATTATACTTGCATATAAGAACGGGTACAGGACAGACCCCGGGAACTATTGGCTGCTAGCTATGCTTGATGCTGCAAATATGCTATATACACATTTCTTACTAAAAGATATTGCTCAATGGGAAAGAGGTAAAAGTATATTGCACAAATTCCAAACTGGGTTTAGACCGGGTTTTGGCACTCTGCATAATGTCATCATATTTCAGCAGTAGATTGAGGATACTAAAACTGATAGGGACACAAAGTTGTATATAGCCCTGATTGTTTACACAGCGGCCTTTGACTCTATCAGCAGAGCCAAACTGTGGGAGAAGGTAGCTCATTGAGACATCCTGAGGGGACAACTAAAGATGATCCTGGCACTCTACATGAGTAAGGATGAATGCTGAGGGCACACTTTCTAAACCACGCACTGAAACAAGGCTGCCTGTTAGCTCCTGCACTTTTTTATGTGTACTTGGCAGACTCTTGACGAGGCACATAAGTTCCCTCCTAGACTGGGGATGGAACATACCTTGTGGCCCAGCTATGCCGACGAGTTGGTGATTCTGATCATACTACTATTGGTTTGCAAAACTCACTGAAGGCGTTAGCTTGCTACTCCAAGAAAAAACTGTGACTAATTAACCAGTCCTGAACAATGGCCTTCGAAAAGGAGAGTTGAAAAAGGCATTCTCCTGGCATGCAGAAAAAACAAAAGATCAAGCTTGTTTCTAGCTTTAAATAGCTAGGGATAGTAATTAGCAATGATAAAGTCTCTCCTCTAATTAAAAATAAGAAATGCAGGACTGCCATTGGAAAATGCTCTGCTATTAAGAGTTGTAATAAATCCCAAGGCAGTAAATCCGTAGAGGGCCTGACTAAAATATCCCAGGAGAGCATAACACAGCAGAATTGATATGGCCTTCAACTCTATGTTAACATTAAGACGTCTTGGTTATGTGTGGTGGAAGTCAAATTGTGGCGTCCTGTTTTAGGACTCGGAAACAGGGTCCCTGTACAGGTAATACCATTCAAACTGGATATTACCTCCCTGAAAGATCTGCTAAATATTAGGAAGAGTTCATTATATTGGAAGGCGCTATCTTGTGACGCTGATCCCGTTATGAAAATGTTTAACAACCTGATTAAATCTATATCAAATAGGCATAATTCACTGGGAAGATTTGTAGAGGAACGAGAACATCTTAATACAGCTATAGAATGGCCGCCAGAAGCACATGCCATACTAAGCTGTATGATTACTGCCCTCAAGAGAAAAGCATACATATGGGATTGGCGATGCACCTTTGAGTATTTTCCTACTAAATATCTCTTCAGTCAATATGCTATGCGGGGATTTCCACTGCATCTCCAACAAAGCTATGTAAGCATGCTACCACATTCTCCCTCTGTAGATGTATTGTGTGCCTTCGATTGAGCAAACTCTCTGCCATAGCTGTAATCGGTTCACGAATTGGTATTCTGCTTGATAAGAGCCGATGAACGTCATGTCATCTTTCCTCACAAACCATGAGGCATTTGTTGACATCATGTACGATGCTATTTGGATGTTATTGTAAAGGGTATGCAAAATGTGTGTTGAATATGGAAAACATTGATGATGATGTTTTTACCTCGTACTGCATTGTGGGTACCTCCTTAATTCTAGCTGTAGCTTTAAGGGCTGTCTGGCATTGATTGAAGTTCTTATAGACACTACCCATACCTAACGAGGGATGGGAACTACTAATCGAGGTAATGGATTAGATAAGGTCAAAATGAACTGGAAAGGCGGGCTAATAATTGTCACTTGTGATTTAACAATAAAGTTGTTTATATGAAATGTATGACTGTGACATGGAAGACACTTGAAAGTATTAGGATGTAATACGTTTTAATGTTTTTATTTTTCCTTAAAGGATTTAGTTTATTGTGATAATGTTGCTTGAAAATATTTGTATTGAAGCACATTAAATACAACATTAAAAAAAAAAGTTCAGCAGTGATATTACCAAGCTTGGTGTAAACGTGAGTATGTTGTGCAACACAACATAAAGTTGCAATCAGTTTCAGGTGATGACTCATCATGCTTACTTGGGACACTTAGTTGGAAGACTGATCTGCGTACTCCGTGAGGTGAGTAAGGGAGGATCGAACTGAAACATTAGATATAGTCAAACAAGACATTTAAAAAAAAAAAAAAGTTCAAACCACACAGCCACTACTCTACATGGACGAGAAACTCACCGTCACTGGAGGCCAACACAACACCTCACCTCTCAACATGGCCAGACTGGAAAAAAAGTACAGTGAGATGTACACACATGAGACAAGCATTTCCCTGATATGCACCCCATGTCCAGAACAAGTTTCCAATGCAGAACAGACTGCCCCCCTCCACCCTACACTTTGGAACCTGAAGACCCTACTCTTCTAAGATTCTTGCCCATCACTGATCACTCTATGTGAACCCTAATTCTCCCATATGCTGCTGCCCTCTCTCCTGCTTCTCTTATGCATCACAGCTCCTCTGTTAGCTTCCACCCTACCTGGAACCACCTGGTGTGTCCCCTAGGTACACTATTCCATTCATCGCCAGCTAGCTATATGCTTTATACATTCCATACACACATACATACAAAGGCATTCAAATTCTATGTAGGTAAACTATAATGATCTAGCAGATGCTTCTGGCAGCCTTGCCTCATCCATCTAGTTTCAGTAAGCCACCTTCATGATAAAAACCTATATTTATTTGCCAAGCATTTGGGAATAGGTAGTGACCCTGGGATCCCATTTTAATAATAGACCACATCGGCAATGTCTCACACAAAAGACCTGGCTCACTGCTCATAGCACCTCAATTATATTGTGCAAAGAATAGTCTGGGTATTGATAGAAGGATAAGCACCCTAACGCAGCAATTGTCTTCAAAGCTGCCTGCTCTCAATGTCATGACTACGTGTTAAGAACTACCGTAGTGTTAACCATCAAATCGAAGATTCCAACTCTATACGACACGTGTCTTATGACAGCCTGATTATTAGCAAAAGAGTTATATCTTATTAACATCAAGAACATGTTAAACGTATGAAACGAAAGAATGCTAAAATGTACGTGCCTGTGATTCAGTGCCATGGCTATGCTTCTGAACTCCAACTTGCTCGTATGTGGTCAAGGCACATAGCAAGTACAAAAGCTTTCATTTGACAACATCAAACAACGTGGTGGATAAACAGCACTATTCCTGGGTTCCGGCTTTGTCTGCCTTTTAGGTCAATAGGGAAAGGCCGAAGTGCTGGCAGAAGAAGGCTGTGTGAGCCAGTTTCCTCTGTCAATATCGGCCACTTTAGTTACTTAATACACTTTGAAGATGATAGTTTTAACAATAGTACTAGCTAATTATCCTTATAATGTATGCATTTCCAGAAATGTTACCCAAAATAAGCCCCAACTTCTACTTGAACAGGTTGTTGTGAAAAATCACAAATAGCAATTTGTGAAAGAGGGACACTTTTTTTGTTTCCCCAGAATGATGTTGTCCCAGTCTGACCTTGGCTGGGTTAACCCCTTAAGTGCCAAGACGAGTATGCTCATCCTTTTTGCATAGACTTGCATAATAGCCTGCCAGTTATTAAAGAAGGCGCTTAAACCACAAGCTACAGTCACTGAGAAGCGTGAGACTGAAAGCACAGTTTCTGCTTCTCCCTTCTCCAGCTTCTGAAGTCCAATGACTCTTGATCATAAAAGCTAAATCTAACCATAGCTAAAGGCACATGTTTCTTTACCTGAGAAACACTGTTAGGATCATTGCAGACGACCTGTCTGCATCCTGATCCTAGGGCTGATAGATTTCTAAATGACGAAAAAGCGGAACAGATACATGGATATAGGAAGCAAGTATGCTACTCTGCCATTATAGTTTCGCCCAACTGACGTGTGTATGCTATGTTCTGTTACGTGATGCTATGTTATGTTAATTTGAATTTGTAAACTCCGCTTACGAACTTGAACAGAGAACTTTTACAAAAAATCAGAACGAGAATAAGTGCTTCGGCACATCAGTATGGCCATAGGTAGAACTATTTTTAAACATTTCCTGAATTTCAATACATTTTCCTTCAGTGTACAATTTGGGCGTGGAGCTTTCTTAAGCCTAATGGCTTGGACTGAAACTAATGTCCCTCCCAGTAGATATTATGAGGGAATAATAATGGGAGAAAGTGGTGTCTGGGAATATGTGGGCACATGATGAGAGAGCTTTATGCACTAGGAGCGGTATCTTGAACACAATGAAGTTTATGAAGAGATGGTTTTACTTGGGTAAATCAGGGAGTGTTAGAAGAATTCTAGCTGTGGCTTTCTGAAAGCATGGCAGTTTCAGTATTGCATAGTGTGGGAGACCAAGAGAGTATGAATTGCATAAGTAAAGTTTAAAATCTATGAAGGAATTCGTTAGTGATATATGGTGGGGCAAGGAAAAGTAAGACATTCATCTTTTGAACTGGTGAAGTTGAATGAATGAAGTGTGGGTGACTTAATGTGTAGATCTATTCTAGCATCATTTGCTGATCAATAATTAACTCTAGACTATAGGCTGATGATTTGAAGGTGGAGAAGGGCCAATAAAAGACACAGATATTAAGAGATTCCATGAAATGAGTATTGCCACCAACCATTATTTCAGTTTTGCTCATATCACGATTAATTATATTTAAATTTAAACGGTTGTTCATGTTCCGTTCTTGATGGTCGTGCAGATTAATGATACCTCCATCCCCAAGTACCGCACAGGTAGAAATACCAATCACTACCTGGGCAATCTTTGAGGGCACAGGTGTAGTGAGCCGTCAATCTGGAACCAGGAACGCCGGAAGGACCCCCTGAGCACTGTAAGGCAATGAGTGATTAGTCAAATGATGCAATTGGACAATAATGCAGTACAAAGACAAGTCGTAGCAAGGCTTACCTAAGTGTAATGATGACAAGGGCCTTAATGGGATAGATCAACATCAGGGGTCAACAGCAGAGTCAGTGGAGCAGGATTCCAGCGAGGCTTCGGATAGTGGGAAAACTCCTGGGCCAAGATAAGATGAACTCAAGGTAATCCTTTAGCAGTCTAGTTTACAGAAACGAGATCAAAAACCAGTAGAATCTAAGAGCTGAAAAGTTCACTACCGAGGATAATCTAAGTGCAGTACAGTTAACAAGTATGAGGTCGGAATCCAGTAGAAACACCAAAGTTCAAAGCAATGTTCCGGCAGTTGACAGATGCAAGGAGACAAGAGAAAAACAATCCGTGTAACATTCCATGGTCGTAGTACCAAGTAATCCAAGAATATCCAAGATACCAAACAGTCCTTATGAGAAGCAGCTGTGAAGCACTGTTTCCATGTTTCCCGATGCTTTTAACTGTGCGATGCAGTCACATGATGCGGGTCACGGGGAGCGTGCGGAAGCGTGTCTCCGTGAACCCGGGCGGCAGCGCCAACCATGCCGGAGTTTCCATGGTAGCTGCCAGCGGAGGGAGGGTCAGAAAACTCCTGGAATGTCAACAATGTATCTCCCCTGTCTGACGGGGCATCGCTGCTGCTTGTGTACATGATCTCGTGAATCACAAGTGCCCTGGTGGGTGGTGGTCGCTGTATCAGGTAGGTGTGGGCTGATTGGTGTATCCATAGTATGTATACCAGAGTGTGTGCTGGAAGACGTGACAGTTCACAGCAGATATTCAAAAGGTCATCATCTGCATTCTAAAAGCAAGATCTATGTCAAAGTGTAGCAGAATTTGCACATCATCTGTATGCACAAATAAAACAATTCATAAAGAATGTTGAAGTTTGGATAGTTTTAGGACATACACATTTAGCAGAAACAATGATTGGTCTGATCCCTGAGGTACTCTACACAAAATATTGATTCCACCATAAATGTAATAATCAATCAAGACGGCCTGGTATCACTTTTTAAGATATCATTTGATTCACTGAAGGGATTTGTCAATGATTCCAAGTCGCAGCAGTTGCCCCAGGAGAATGGCGTGGTGGAAAGTTTCAAAAGCTGCTGACCGGACTAATAAAATGAAGGCTTTGACTCTGCCATCATCCTCCAACTTTTGGACATTTTCAGATATTGTTGTGACAACCATTTTAGTGACTATCTCCAATCTAAACGCCACTTTGTGATGTTCCAATATTATGTATGTTCTGCAAAGGACTGAAGTTGCTTTCCAGTACCCGATTTGAGAAATTCATGATAACAATGAGGGAACAGATTGATCTATAATTTGCTGGATATGATGAGTCCAGCTCTGCCTTTGGAAGTATCATGAGTATGGACATTTGCTGTGAAGTCACCCATGAAATTAAGGAAATCAGGCTGTGAGTTTGAAGATTTATAGAAAATAATCTTGGCAAATAAGTTGTTAAACAATAAATCAATTTCAATATGTGGAACATCAACATCTTTGTAGAGAACAAAGGGATAATTTTGCTGATAAGTGTTTCCTTTTGAAAAAAAGTGACTCTGCATTATTATCCATTAAAGCAATTTTTCATGACTTTCTAATTTCCTGGAAGGAATTACCCAGCAATTATATGTCATGCCTGTAGTTTTTCAGCAGAGTGAGTCAATATGAAAGCTAGTTATACTCATTGGGTTATGACAAGTATATTTTGAAATGAGGTATTATGGTAAGGCTTTAAGGAGCTGATGAAGTTCAGGTTTTTCAATCATTGATTTGTGAGCATAACATTATAGGTGCTATGATTTAACAGATTTCCTCTGGAATAATATTAATGCTTGTCGTTTTGGCAGTGGTGACAATATTGGAGCAACCAGTGGAGTATGTCAATGGCTCAGAGGATGAGCACAGACAAGGTTGGCTCTAGTGCTCTTCCATCATGTCATAGGTGTGGCCACTGCATGCATCTTCATGTTTTTAACCATGTGAGCTCCACAAGTGTCAGCTGGCTAAACTGGCAAATAGGATAGCAGGAGGAATTTCAAACAGTATAACCCATCCTAGTATGGTCATGCACTACAAAATAAAGATACATGACAAAAAAAGTCACAGATATGTAGGCAATGTGTACATTCCAGAGATCTGATCATTATTCACAAACCATGAAGTCCTGTTATATATGAGTACTGCTGGGACAAACATAGGGCTCGAACAGGCAGGCATTTATATGTAAGCATTTTAGTAAAATGAGGCAGTAAATTGTATTTTACAAGTGAATAATTATGCAATCCTTTACTCTCTAGCGAGAAGTCTGGGCTTCGAGACAGATTATCAAACTGTAAATATAGGCTCTGGGCTGTGATACAGTGACTGTTTTGTTCATGCAAATAGAACCCGATATTGCAGTAAATTGTAAATACTGCTTTGATGCACTACAAAGGACTACCGGAATAGCTTGATGTGAATTCCGACAAGGCCGACATGTGCCCGAGGCGTAACCATAAACATTCTCGGTGCATAGGCTTAAACAAACCAGACTACTTTATGTTGATACGCCTGGAGCTTATTGATAAAGATTCTCGAAGGTTATGTATAAACAAACCTAGAAATCTGGGAGGGGAAGACAGAGCTTCTGGATTTGCCACTGGATGCAGTCAGATTGGGGGCAGAGATGAAGGCCAAAGGATGCTGAGAAACCTTCTACATTCTGGTGTTTGGAGGAGGGAGGAGGGGTGCCTTCTGCTCCTTTATTTTTACCTCAGATTTTGCAGCAGTAAAACTCGATTTTTAATTGAAGAAGCTCAAAAAGCTTCCATGTTCTGCTTTTATGAGAGAACTCTTTATTTTTAATTGAGCTGTCTGAGGAAGTAGCAAGCTCTTAACTACAGCAGCTGAAATCCATTGAACTTTCTTATTCAGATTTGGCTCATTTTTGCATCATGATCAATTCCTGTTAACACTAGATATATAGTAAGGCTTTATTACAAGCCATCAGAGACCATGATGGTTTTATTAAGTGTTTTTTGCAATATTTTGTGGAATTATTCAATTTTTCTGTGATTTTTGGATTATACAACTCAACAAGCCTACTCCCAGTTGCAGGCTTTCTGTTTTCAGCTCTCTACACAGGAGACTGTTGTGAGTACGAGAGATTGTAAAATCATGAGGCTTTTAGTGAGAATTGGTGAGCATAAGATTACCTTTGAGAAACTATTGTGGTTTGTGGGTAATTACTCATTTTAAGTAGAGGTATAGGCCAGAATATGATATAAGTATGTTTATTGGTAAACGTTCACATATTGAGTGTGTTATCTGTAGTTACAATAATTGTTCCATGTGTTCTATTATTTATGTCTCTAAATACAAAGAAATGCACTTTACAGAAGAGTGTACGGCCTCCATTGAGTGTTCTTTTTTTGAGAATCAATTCATGAACAAATGTGCATGCCAATTATGTGTGGGGAATCGATTTGAATTGCAGTATATTGTCTTACAGTATATAGAAAAACAGAAGTGGGAAACTGATTACCCCTCTCTCTGCCCATACAGCTCTGACTGGTGACAATTATCTAAAGCACCCTTTTGCTCAAAATCAATTTGTCAAATATCTCCACCACGAGACATGAGGTTGGTTATATGTATAGAAAAATAGACTTTATTTTGCACCATTACACATGTATATGTATAAAACATCACATATGATGAAATGAACAAACACTAAGAATAAAAACAAAATCAAACACAGTGGGGCAATTGGATGGCTGTTGTGTTGTTGTACTGTAATTCATTGTCAATACCATAAATGTATATTCAACAATCACAAGTACTCTCAGATTTCTTTCTACAAGAGTCATTGATGACATATCTTTTTCATAGGTATTTACCAGTCATATAACACAGACTTAGTCTCAGAGACTTGGTCTCTTCTAACACAGAAGACTTTCTAATTTGTGGTCTTGTAGATAGTCAACATGATTCACCCATTATTGTCTTTTGGACACTATCTCTAGTGTCTTTTTCCAAATGATTTGCTTGGCCTTCTTCAGGACAGGATCATTTATTTTATTGATGCATTAATCTTGTATACCCCTTTCGTATTGAATAAGTGGTTATAGCAGAGGGAGGGTGTGAGCACAATAATATTGCAGCAGGTGTTAGAAGATGGTATCCTTGGTATCCTGATTTCTTGTGGTATATTACATGATATCTTGGAATTCATGTGTTTTGCGGGCCCATCTAGATATAAAGGCAATGATTTGCCTTTTTCAGAAGTTGGTCTTTAGTTTAGTGGGTAGTGTATTGAACGTTTTCTTATTCGATTTTTGCCTTTATGGCTGGTATCTCTAAAAAGAGGCATGCACTGTTTTCGAAAAACGTTCCTCTGTATTCATCTGAATCGAAAAGACAGTGGGCCTCATTACACGGTAGGCGGTAAGGGTTTACCGGTAAGGGCACCGGTACCAGTAAACCCTTACCGCCATACTACGAGATCCCTTTGCGGGACCCGACCTTAACGGCTGGGTGCCGCAAAGGGACCTCGGTGCTAATTACGGTACCGCAATTTGCGGTACCGTAATTAGCACCCTACCCATTGCCCCTATGGGGGCAAAAATGGGAATGGGGAAGGGACTTGGTGAATGGGGAATTACCGGCCCCGCTCACCTTGCAGTAGGCCGGTAATTCCGCCATCCACCAAGGCGGACACGTTAAAATACCGGCAGCAACCATGGCGCTAATAGCGCCATGGTTACCACACAACGTCTAATGAGGCCCAGTATATGGTGCATGTGTCAATAAGGAATGGGTTAGTAGGAGCTTTAACAATAGTCCCTCTATCAATTATATACCATTAGTATATCTGTCCTGTGTGGACGATTGAGGGTGGCTAGCCCAATGCAGGGGTATATTGCCTTCTTTCTCTTTGATGCACAGAGACAAGTAAATGCTTTTCTCTACCTCTATCCCATCACAACCCCTACTTGGGGGGGTCTAGCACACTCTCTTTGGGGCAGAACAAAGGCTCAGTTTGTAGAGGTGATGTTATGTTTTGTCATGTTATGTTACATCATAGGGTGGTTTTATAAAGTGCTACAATAACCCAAGGGTATCTCAGGACTATTTTGGTGTTGGGTGTTGAAGGGTGCTGAAGAACAGACACATATGTTTAAACATTATTTGATTCTACACTGTCTTCTGCTGTAGGGATAGAATCACAGGGAAGATGTGCTCATACTTCTTGTACATGATTGGGAGCCTTGCCCTTGTGTTTTGTACTTTTTTGTAGCCTGGAAATAGTATAGTTCAATAGACCGCAACAGATTGTGTTATTAAAATACAGGCGAGAGGAAACCAGAGAGTTACAGACTAAGACCTGATGAGAGGAGGAAGTCACATGTGAAGTGACAGAATACTGCCCAGTGTAATTCCCAGTCTCCTCGCCCTCCAGTTCCTAATCAAAGCAACTCGGCTTGTTGCTCATGGACCCTGACAACCCCTGAAATGCCTGTATGTGGGTAGCATAGGGTTGTAGCCCTGTGCTGGAGGTAGCTGTGCATGACAGCTCGCTGTACAATGTGTGTAGAAGAAGTGGGAAAAATGTAGATCAAGAGACAGGCACAGTACTCAGTACATAAGCAATTCAACCTGCGAGTTAAGAAATCATCCCGTTCTCCAAATCAAATAAATCACCCACAGGGCGGACAGGGGAAAATAGTGCTATATGTAGGGTGACCAGACGTCCCGGTTTTCCCGGGACATCACCCTACGTCCCGGGGTCCTGGGAGTTTTTTCATATTAGAAACCCAGTCGGGGATTTACATGATTGGGTGGCTAAGGTAATTAAAATTGTAAATAGTTTTCGCAACACGTTCAGAATTTGAAGTCAGAGGATAGGCTCAAACCCCCAACCTTCCAGCTACAAGTGAGAACACTCACTGACTGTGCCACAGAGACTGGCTTGCAAATGATTGTACAGCAAGCCATGTCATATCAATGAGCGCAAACGCTTGTTGTGAGTTAACATGGCAAGATTCACAGACAAAATTGCGCAAATTAGATCATATACACTTTATAGAACGGAGTAGTGCTGGAAATATGATTGGGTGGTGGTTGTGTGGCGTGTTGGGGGAGGGGCGGTAATTGGTGGGTTGCGGTGGGGTAGTCCCTCTTTTATGTTGTTGATCGTCTCGGTTTTTTGTTTTGGAAATCTGGTCACCCTAGCTATATGGCATGTTTGCAATTAGTGTAAAATCAAAAAGCCTTTTGTGAACATAAAAACGAGCACGGAATATTTTAAATATGTATGTGACAGCGATTCAAGCACGAAGCCCTTCTGAGCAAGCAATGCACACAGGGTTCTGTTCATTTACTTTGTCAGAACACTCACTCTAATATTAAAATATCTGCAAACCACATGACATACATACTCATTTGGACAGATTGGTATGTTGTGAGGCTTTGATTGTTACGTTTGGACAGAGCATGTTCAGTCATTCCGTCCCCAGCTAAAGATGTCTCTTTTCCTTATCACTCAGTCTCCTCGCTCAATCGCCTTAAGCAAAGTGTAAATGTTCACGGGAGAACAGCCCAGCACGGAATGCTGACAAGCCCTGGTCCTCCTGCAGAATGTGGACAAAGGCAAACTGCTTAATGGTTAATGGCAGAGCACTGTGTTTTATTAACAGTTCAGGCAGTTCTTTCGGCGTTGTGCATAGGTCCAAGTTGCCAAGTGTATGCCTCACCCTCTCACATTTGGTTGCACCAGTGGGCTCCAGTTTGGCCACAAGGCAACACTGTACCTCATGGGCCATGAAGGTCCAGATATGTAATGTCATTCAATTTAACATTTAATTAGCTCAAGTAATGTTAAACAAGCCCTGATATGGATATGGGGGAAGGAGACAAGAAATAACAATCAGTGAACCAGCAGACACATCCTGCAAATGTTGGCAGTTTCCCTGCCAACTATATATTCTGATTCCAATGACCTTACTCTACTAATTCCATGTAACATTGAATTCAGCCAAATTGTGGTGCTTTGCATCACCACAATGTGCCAGAACTAAGTTCACGCGAAATGAGAAGCCTTGTGCTTACCAGAAGAAAATGAGCAATGCTATCAAAGCAGAATAAATCATTTTGAGTTGATAAACATGTTTTACATATCAACACATTTATCTAGCATTCTCTGTCTGCACATGGCATCACAGAGCAATACATAAATAGAGCACAGATACAACTCAAGAACCAGATAAACTTGCAAATATGTTGGTTAATGGTTCATTGCAAAACAAGTCAAAGCAAACACAGTTAAGCAGTTTAATCATGAATTGTTTTCTTTTCCTTGCAATGGGTACAGCTTTGTATCTGCATATTACACGTGTCAGTGCACAAAAACATTCCTTGGGATCACATAAGCTACTAGAGGATGTTCATGTGGGTCAGCATAGTCTGGGATTGGTGACACTCTGGAAAAGTCACGTGTGTATGCCTTTTTATGATTCGGTTAGAGTAACTTTGATATGGGATTTTGTACCTAATATAATCTATACAATGGGATGCATTTCCTGATATTGTCAGAGAGCAAGAATTTCTCTGTGGGCGTCTTTGCCTAATTGAACAGTTAATGTACAGGTTACTGCTTTTCACCTAGAGATAGACTAATGTATTAAGTGAGAGTTGGGCAATTGGAATCACAGGTATCCCAGCAGGTGCAATCTTGTGTGAAAGGTTGTGTTAGGAATGAAGCACCACAAGTGTGGCCTCTGAAGAAATGGAAGCCTCATTCCCAAAACCACTGAACTTGCTCAATGCTACATATGGATATAGGCAGGGCGTTCCCAGAATGTTGGTCACAATAAAATGGAAAATCTTAATAGTATAAAACCCCCATATCTGTTCCAGAATATGGAGAACTAGAATCAATTGGCAAAGAGACGGCATCACACATTACATCATTAGCTGTGTCTATGGTAAGCATAGACCACTAATAAGAGGAGAGCATCTACAGAAATAAACCACAAAGGAAAAGGCAACACAAGGGACATTCAGAGCATATGCCATCATGGAAAAGGTACAATCTGAAAAGTCAGCAGACATCATAGCACATTCAGAACTGAATTCCTGCTTTCACTGCCGAAGTTAAAAAAAAACAGCCAACATGTATGTCTCCAACTATTCATAATAACACCACACTTTGTCCAAAAGCTGGGCCCTAAAGCACAGTGAGCCCTGATCCACAAACTGGAGTGCCACGCTGAAGGGCTGGACTATTTCATCCCTATCCTTGTAGGTCAGACTTCACTTACTATCCCATAATATCCACAGTGGTCAGCATGTAACATCTCTTGACATCACCCAAGATGCCCATTATGGCCTAGAAAATATAGCTAGGATTCTGAAATACAAAGTCTGATGAATTAAGAGCACCTTGCTCATGGACCCACATCTGTAAATGGTACCTTCAGTGAGTGCCACCTGACAGAGGGGAATAGCTTTGCGAGTGCCAGCAACGGGAGCTGTCACAAACTAGAACCCCTCAGACCACAGGAGACTGTGGTTGTTCAGGAGGTAAAAATGTGTCTTCATACCTTAGGACTAATTTGGAAGCAGTCCACAGCAAAGTAATCATGGATCCAGGATGCTCCAAGGGAAGCACCATATGATTCAAAGATAGCATCTGCCTGATATGGTCTTTTGATGTACAAAGCTATAGGGTGGTTCATCACACATGCGAGGTCGCCTGGGGAAAGTTGAATCTGCCCAAGCCTGCACCAATCACCATGCCCACTATTAACCTGTACACAGATATGGATGTCACACAGTGTGTGAGTTAATAGACATATAGGGGGTGGAGTAGAGAAGTACTGACTAGAGAAGGTAAGAGGATTAGAGGCTAAGAGGAAGCAGTGGATGAGGAATAAGTAGAGAAAGAGAACGGGGCAGCGAAATAATTAGATAGAGAGAATAGCACATAGGTGGAAGAGGTAAAGCACCTGAGGAGGAAGAATGAGAGAGTTTAAGGAGGAAGATTGCAGGTAAGAGGAGGGGAAGGAGGAGAGCAACCATTCGAATGGGCAGAAAGGAGAGGCACAGGAAAACGTAGCGAGAGAAAGAGAAAGATGGCGAAAAGAGAGAAGAGGTGCAAAATCAAAGGGGGGAACAAATGAGAGGCAGTGACATAAAATCAAGTGATTGTGGAGTAACAAGAAGAGGCAAAGAAGAAGATCAAGAGGTAGGGACCCGAGAGGAGGCATAGCCTCTGGGTGGAAGCGAGAAGGAAGAAGATTAGAAAGGAAAGGCAAACAATGAGTGGGGATAGTGAAGATAGCAAAGAAGAAGCGGGCAAACAGTTGGAGGAGAGAAGAAAGGGCCAGAAGGAGGAGAGTGAAAGAGTAAGTCCATGGAGGAAGTCAACATGTCTCGAGTCCTACACCATCTGAACAAGAAGGGAACTGCAAAGCAGTTGGAGCTAGTTTTCATCAGGTGCCAAAGGTAAGCAGAGTTGAGACCCATGGATGGTTGGCCTCCTGGACAGACCCATTTTGGAAGGCCAAGTTGTGAGATCGCACACAATGTGAAAGGCGAATTACTCTGGGGTTCAATTGTGTATGTTGCGTGTGATGCCTGAACCCTATCACACGATTTAAGAGTGCCTGATAGTAGTGCAGGGATTCTGAGTCCAACAGGATGAATGTTAGAGCCAGACAGCTTTTCAACAGGCAAGAAAGACAGAAAGTCAAGAAATCAGTGTTTGTGATATTATACACTCTTCTGGACTGTTAGTGATTATTTTAACCATTTATGGTGGTAATCTTGGACTAAATGGATCCTAAAGAAAGAGAAGCAACCCTTTGTTTTAGCATTTTCAGCGTAATCGCTGTTGATTCAGTCAAACATATAATCCCTACCTATGTAATGGGAAAACTCTATGTTGGTTCTGAGTTGTGTGTTGTCCATCGGTCACTACAGTGCCCAATCCATACTCTCTTTAGCACAAAGGAAATTTAACTGAGTTTAGCTGGGTTCAAAAAAGAAAACTTGGTTGTGGCAAATCTGACCAGAACACCCTTCTGTTTGCATGATCTGAAGTCCTCAAAACTTCCATTGCAAGCACCAAAAGTAAAAAAAAAACTGCTGTGTTTTACTTAGTATATCTGTTTCTCCTCATAATTATGGACTTATTACAAGAACAAAAAAGTTCAGAGAATTGTCTGGAAAAGTAAATAGTTTCACTGAAGCTTGGTTGTAGCCTCATCTGTGCTACCCACCCTAAGCACACTCCAGTGCTTCCTAGTGGAGCAAATCATTATTTCATAATGCTCTACACTTTTCAGAAACGCTCATATGCAGAAACCCAGGCCACATTCCGAGAACCCCAGATCCAAAAATGCCAATATTGAGCAAACAAGGAAGCAAGATCATTCATTCATAATGTTCCCAATGCTAGAACTTTCCAGAGCCGCACCTCAGAGGACTGCCATGGCTCTCTGCTTCCAAAAAGCATTAGCAGACATCTGCCTTCATTGAAGTGGTCTCCATTCAGTGTTTCTGACTTGAACACCCATTTCAAAGAATGACAGGACCTCAATTTCAGAAAGGACATTGGCTTGATTTAAATGAGATGTTGATGATCGTAAATGATCAAAAATGAACATCCATTCAGTACCTCCCTTGAACATTCAAAATGCAAATGTGAAAGCATACAATCAACTGAAACAAATGAAGCACCACAAGGTGACACGATTGTGCTGAAGTTAAATGTATAAATAAATGCATAAGAACGATCATGCTAAAAGCAACCGCTGTACCAAACAACTTAAAGGTTTGAATGCTGGTGAGATAGACTAGTTGTTAATGAACTGTAAGAAACCTCAATCTGGCAAGGGTGCAGAGCCCTGGCTTTTTAGATTTTTATTGAATGGTAAAATGATGCCGGTAGTTCCATCTCAGAATGGGTTATCTGATGATGAGATTCCCCTTTCTCCAGCTCAATGCCAAAAGCATAGTGGCCTGCTGCATCAGTATCCTGAGTCACAGCATATTCTCCACCTGTTGCACTGAACAGATCTAGAGGTCATAGATACCCATGTGACAGTGACAGCGACAGGAACGTCTCTGCTGCATAGGTGTGGCATTTAGGATATGCACCCCTGTACCCAAACAACAATGATCATAAGTAACACCTGGTGGTTGCAGGATAATCTCTAAAATGAAACTATGCCTGAGTTTAGGCATAGTGCATGGTACTACTTATGATCATTACTTATGATCATGTCCTCCACATTCTAATTGATATCTGACATGTGCCAGCTCCTGTGAGTCACTCTGCTGTGGAAAGTGATGTGTATTCTGGACAAACGGGTGTAGCCTGCCAAATGGCAGGACAGGCACTTGGAGGACTGGGCCTCTCTTTGATCTCTTTGTGAGGGCAGGTACTGCCCTCTGCTCGAGACAGCTGCACAGCATGCAGCTGTCCTGGGCCCGTGCATCAAAAGATCACACCAATTCAATGGTAGTAGCCTCACACCGGGGTGCTGCTTCTCCAAAGGTCATTGTTCTCAGTGCGAAGATAATGGGGTGGGATTATGATAGGCAGGAGGACTGTGGTCAATGACAGAAGACTTTCACAATCTTGATTCTCACTGTCCCTCTCTCTCTTTCATGGCCCCTCCACTTCCTCTGGAGCAAAGCACTTTGGGTGTGACATCAGAAGGTAACATTCTTCTCCCCTCAAGAGCAGGGATTGGACCTCCAAAGCAGGCTAGCTTCAGCCCAATCATCTGAGGACTTTGGTCTTTAAAAGAAGGGGTCTCTCACCTAGGGGTGTTGCTTGCTAATTCTGAAAAGAATGCAGGGCCACACTAATGTCAGGACTGTCGGAACTCAGGGTTAGCTAGCCTTTTGGTTGTAGTGTCTGAGCGTATATCTGTTGGGTACAAACAAAAAACCCAGAGCCATAGCCCTCTCACCCCTCACCCAACCAATGCCTCAGCAAGTCCCACCTCTTCTAGAGATTCAATCAGTTAATCTTGGATTATTTAAGGCCATAGATTGGATTCATTCTGAAGATCTCACTGGACTTCATTTGAGAAATGTGCACTTTCCAAAGCCCTAGGTCTGAGGTGAAGAAGGAATCACCCAAGACAGAAGAAAGATATGCTCCTGGCACTTGCAGGGCATTCTCTGCTGTGGATCAGGACCTACCACGCTACACTGAAATCTACTGATCTGGAAGAGCAGACCCTGAATGGAACAGCCCTATCCTCATGTGCCCTGAGTGGGCCATACAGCAATCGAAGGACCAGACAGGCCTAAAACACCTGTTCTACCGCACCAAACCAGTCACTCAGTGTTCAACACACCTGTAACAAGAGAGAAGTTGCCAGCATTTGTTGCTGCGCTTGTCCACCACTTAAAACTTGCTTGCACTTTCCACCAGCTCGGCTCTGCCCTGTGTCATGGCTAAAGCTCATAACCTGCTAAGCCCGAAGTGACTGTTCAATGCTGTGACATGAACTGAATTACTGTAGAGTCACACGCTGACTCTAACCAGGGGCTACAACCACAGCTTGACCCAGATAGCTCTTGAACTGCGGCATCATTGATCACACATCAATGTACCCAAGATCACCACTTCGATGACCGTCACACCGCCGACACAAACTGTTGGAGTGTCAAACTGAACAGCTCACTATATTTTTTAAGGAGAAGGTTAAAAAAGTGTTTGACACACCTTTAAATTTTAAAAGAGTGTGGTGCAGGGTGTGATGATATACACCGGTGACAGTGGCTGCATGAGTGAATACCTCATAAATAAAATAAAATAAAATAAAATAAAATAAAATAAAATAAAATAAAATAAACTAAACTAAACTCAAAGGGATTTTCTGCTTTAGGTTCATAGAAGTGGGTTAGAGAATACGTAGAGTCTCCATTGGCCTCCCATAAATGTGTGCCCAAACCAGCACAGCCTTCACAGGTTTCAGTACCTAGCTGAGAAGGGGGACAAGTGACCAAGTGGGGTATCAGCATGGGATGGACTGGGAAGGGAGAGTGGAGATGGAAGGGAGTTTTGGGGAAAGTCTGCAGTGGGAGAGAAATGGGAGCAGATCAATGGCAGGGGGAATCTGGCAGGAAGGTGACATGGTAAGAGTAAACAGGGTTGTGAAGTGAAACCTGTTGCAGGTAACTATCATTTCGAAAAGGGTTTAGCAGGGACAACTCCCAGATGAGGGAAATGAAAGAGGAAGCCGAGAGAAGGGGAAGCTGAAGGGCCCCAAACAAAATGATGATCCATTGCCCGTGGCAATCACAAGGTAATGATCGATGAGCAGATCTCCAATCATTTGGGCTGATGTTGAGCATTGCCAAGTGGGGATAAGTCAGTGATAATCATTGTTTATGTCAACAATTGTTTGGGGGAGAATTACACTCACCACCCTACTCCTTCGAGTTGCTTTTGCTGCCTTCACTACTTCTGCTCCCTATTCATTGTACCTCCACAGTGTTCCTTAAAACTACAAGCTCCTTGTATGTCCATTGCCTCTTTAATCTCCCAGTGTCTGCTTGATGGTCTGGTTTTCCTTTCTCCTTCCAGTGCCCCTAACCTGTGATGCCATCATCATAGACATTTATATTCAAATTTCTCCAGTCACACATAAGATACACAGTATACAATAAGTAACCCAACATCTCCCTTTCAATATTAAGGGCCAAGACAACCCATAGTCACAATGGTTAAAGACAACCAAACATCCCACAATAAAAGAAGAAAGGCACATATAGAAGTAATCCTTTAAAAGAGACCATGATAAACAAAGAAAAGGAAATAAAAAACAGGCTAAAAATCCTCTTGAAAGAGTCCTAATGTACTATCGACATTGAGCTCGGATCTACAAAGCAATGGTTACATACTCAACGAGATTATTAATAAATATCAGCTCCCCATAATTAATTATAAAGCACATTGGTTCTTAACATGTTTTGAAGTTATTGTATTTTAAATAAGATAATAGCAAAAGCATCTGAGCTGCTTGATAGCATGGGCAGTTTACCAAAAGGTCCTCAGGTCTTCATTGTGACCTAGCCCACATGTGCATGTATATGATTCTGCTATCCACGTCAAGCTTTTGCTGAGCGGAAGTAGATTTAAATGAAACTGCAGGAAAATTCTGCGACAAAATGGTGATCAAATTTGATAAAACATCCCAGATGACAAGGGGAAATTGCGAATCTCTGTGTAAGTAGCCAGAGAAGGCAGAGCCCTAACTCTTTGGCCTTACTGATCATCTCATCTTTAATAACCGATTTAAATCAGGTCAGTGAAGGAGGATTTAAAATAGCCCCACAATGCCTGCACCAGAATGCATTTAAAATATGAACCCACTGTGGGGTGCATAAAAATGCCCCAGAAGTCCCTTTCCCTTTCACATGAACAGCAAGATTTTAAACAGTGAACCAAAAATGGCTAGGCCTGTGTTTTCTTTTTCAAGTAAAATTGAAGAGCAATGTGTCACTACCAAAGGAAAAGCAGCATTTTAATTCACAAAAGAAGGAGGAATCAAAGGTCCCTTTCAAATGGAAAACATGATTTTTAAACATTTACTCAAAAAATAGCTTGAATAGGTGTGTGCAAGTAAAAGCAATGTAAATGTGAACATGTGTCACTGCTCACAGAAAGATTTCAAGGAAAAGACATGATGTGCAGGTTAACAAAAAGCAATGTATATTGTGTTTCACATACATAACGCCAGTGACATTTGAAAAGCTACTTTGTTTTCATTGAAAAATGTCAGCCCAAGGGCTGTGGGCAGACTTCACAAGGAAATCTCCCACTGCCAGTCTAGATGTTACATCTCCCATCTAATTACAAACTGCAATAAAGTGTCCTGCTAAGTGTGTAGAAATTCAGTATTCACCAGACCTGCTGGCTCTTAAGGCAATGACTGCAGGAGACATTGCCCTTGGCTGGAGCATGGCGAATGTGTGTGAAAATGAAGGCAACAACTTCAAAGAGCAAGCTTCCAACACAAAGGAGACTGATGTATACAGGCTGACCAAGTAAAAACAAATAGCAGGAAGGCAGGAGAATGGCCATTTGTCCCACATGAAGATTCACAATTAATTTAAAAGAACTATTATCATTTAGGCATTTTCTCAGCAACCATAAGGCAGATTTTTCCCCTCTTTTATGCAATTTCCAGGTGATTGTAGTGATATAAAATTCATTTTCCTGTGACTTAGGGAACTGTCGTGGCCAGTTAAAATAGGTTTCTGGCAGATCTGAACATGTTCCTAATGTGAGAATTGGTGAGCTTGTGGAGAATAACATTAGGGATATGGGTAATAACTTACATATTCATAACTTTTATGCTCCTAATGGAAAGGGAAGAAAGTTGGTACATGGCCATGCTACATGGTACGGACCTGGTGGTTGGCTTATCTAATTCCCCTAGTGTCAAAGTCCTGGCTCATGCGTGACGAGTAGGCAACCTTACGCACGATTTCCAGTCTCGTATCAAACCCCTTATGACCAGCAGTGGCCGCTTCATGAGTGTGGTTAAAGAGCAGGTTTTGGAATCTCGTAGGTACCACCTACTGGTCACAGACAGTTAGGGCTCTCCTTACCAACAAACCATCTAGGATCTGGAACATCTTGGAAAACTTCATCAACATCCGGAGATCCTCTTGACTGATATAATGCGACTCTGTTAGAGGAAAGCTTGCGTGGTCTTCAATGTGTCGATAACATTTCCCAATGATCGTGTGCTCTTTCTGTGCAGTAATCAAATCTGAATCAGGGGTATCTTTACTTCACTGGACTGTCGAGATGGACTGTTAAGAGTTTGCTGCTACGCAGAGTTTGTGACCTGGTGACAGCTCCCATTTGGATTTCACCCAGCAGTGATTCCATTTCTATGAAATCCCCCTGCAGTGCTCTGGTTTTAGCCAGCTGGTCAACCAGGTCATGCCCAGTCTTATCTGGCCCCTCTATCTTGGCATGCTTTACGGGTTTGGTGTTGGCACAAAGCATGACTAGATTCTTCCAGTTAATCAGGTGCTCCACAAACCCATTCCTGACATAATCAGAGACAGTGATTATGACCAGTTAATTGAGTTGGTGGTACACTGCAGTGAGGATAGCTTGATATACAGCCATAAACTCTGCAACCTGACTACTTTGGGGTCCTATTTTATAACCAGCAGAGCAACCCTGGGTATCATTCACCCAGGCATTCCCAATGCCAGCCACCAGTTATTTTCCCCTGCTGCTATCCAAACGGTAGGAGCACCCATCCACATAAACTGTGAGAATCTCCTGAAATGGGTCTTCTTCATAGACCTGGTGTGGGGAAGTTAAGTATGGCTCCATGTTATTGTTGGTCATTAGACTTTCATCCTCGAGACAGTTTTCTTGAGCACAATCATGCAAGTACGCCAACCACTGAGCTAGTGGACTCTTCTTGTTTCAGCCTCGACAGGAAAGCCTTGCATGGACAGCACCCAGGAAGTCATTCTGAAATTACTAACATTTCCCACCCAGATTCTGTCACTTTGTAGATATTGCAAGGGTTGGTGGGGAGTCTCGACAATTATGTGTTCACCCTGTATGATTGGGCAGTCATTTTTCAGTGCCCACACCATTGCCAGGAGTGCCTTCTCGCAGTCCTTGAATTTTTCCCCCACAGAGGACAAAATCTTGCTCTCGTATGGAATTACTTTGTTGACCTTGTCATGCTTTTGGTGCAATACCACTATTAGGCATTCTTTATGGGGTAAGCCAAACAAGGAGCCTGGGAAAGGCTTCTTTTCAGTGGTTTAATTTCTTCGGATGGTTCTGGACCCCACTCCCACTTGACTCTGGCCTTTAATAAATGGACAAGGGTCGAGTGACCTCTGCGTAATCTTCAATGAACTGTCGACTAGGATTGGTAAATCCAAGAAGGCTTCTTAATTCTAGCAGGGTGGTAGGGTCTTTTAATTTCAATAAGGCTTCTACCTTCTTCTCCTGGGGATTAAGGCCCACAGGGTTTATCTCGTGCACTAAGAAGTACACTCGGGTCTTAAACCACTGTGCTTTCTGAAAGGACACTTTTTCTCCAACTTTCTGCTACTGGGTTAGAACATAGCGTATTTCTGAAATATGTTCCTCCACAGTTGAGCTCTTGATCAAAACATCATCCACATAGGGCAGGTTTCCCCTTTCACCCAAACCGTGAATGGCCTTATGTACTGCTGCACCCTGAAGGTAAAGGAAAGCTTGTACTGGTGTTCGCTACTCACGGGTACTGTCCAGTAACCGTTGGTCAGGTCAATGGCGGTGTACACCTTTGACCCTTTAATATGGGCCAGTCCCTGATCAATGTAGGGAAGGAGCCATCTTGACATGTTGACCCATTTGTTCAACTCCCTGTGGTCTGCACATAGTCTCCATTGGCCGTTTGGTTTGAGTATCCCCAGTACAGGGTTGCGGAAGGTACTGCAGATGGGACAAATTAGTCCACAGTATTCTAAATTCTTAATAATCTCTGTGAGTGAGTCCATGGATGTGAGAGTTAATCGTTATTGTTTCACAAACAATAGATCCATCTCCGGGTCCGTGGGAATTGTGGTTGAATTAATGGATGTGCGTTCAGTCGTATGAGTCCAATGAAAAGATATCTTGGAATTCCAAGAAGACCTGTTTTAGCTTTTGTCTTTTCTCCTCTGTCTCACAGGCATCAGTAAGATTGATCCTTTCTTTGACCATCTGCTTGAAACCTGAGAAGACCTTGGGCTTGGCAATTTCAGTGGTATCCTCCAGTTGGTTGGAGAGATCTCTTTTGATGGTGTTGACCTGGACTAGGAATTCGAGGTAGTTGTCCTTGACTCTGAAAACTACAACCTCCCTCCTAATGTCACAGGTCACCTCTTCCACACTGTAGGGGCATGAATAGTACACCAGGCTATTCCCACCATGCCTAGTAAAAATCTTTTCTGGAGGAATACCATTGCTGATGTCTAAACAGTCGTTTGGGATTGGTCCCATGATTTCATTACCTAAATCAATAGAATAATGTTGGACATCAACCGGCATTCCAATGAAGTTGTCTCTGCCCAAGGTGACACTACGAGGGTCGCTGTCATCCACCAATATTCAAATGGTGTTGTGTTCTAGATCTACTAGAGGTGTCAGATTTAAATACAAACCTTGTTGTAGGAGATGGGAATTTAGGTTTATATATCCATCCTGATGTTTGAGGTTCTGTCCATGATTAATTTTGGTAACATTTTCTCGCACTTGAACTTCAACCGCATAAGGCAGCAATTGAGCTGACTGGAATGCTTTTTCAATGTTGTCTAAGCCCCTGGCGGTACCCCCCGTCAGGACCAGGCTTTAAGATTAATTTGATCCAAATTGATTGCGTATCAGTTAAGAAAGTCACTTCCCAGATAAAAGGCGGAAGGGACATCTCTCACTACCCAAGAATTATGGTCTATGCTTTTGTTGCCAATGTACATTTTTAGTATACACCTGCTAGGCAGGAGATGTTTGGAATTTGCGGCTCCAGACCTACTTCCCATTTTTCAATTAATTTAAATGTTGGAAAGGTCTGATCTTTGTGGATTTTCCTGAACAATTCTTCGCTGATTAAGCTCCTTCCATTATTCAGGCATACTCTGGCGAGCATCAGCTCCTCTCCCTCATTTAACTGAATGGGTAAAAACAACGTCTCACCCTTTTTCTGAATGCATGTCAGACTTTGAGCATGCTCTTCCTTGTCTGGTTTCACAGGACTCAAGGTTTCTTCCTATTTTGGACTGGTGTAAAACCGTAGGGTGTTCCCTTCCAGTGTGGTTTGCCACTTAAAACTGGGAGGAAGTTTGATTTTCAAGAATGGAGAAGGGTTCCCATCACCCGTTATGGTTATTCTTGAAATGGAACTCTACATTCTCAGAGTGTTGATCAATTACGTGACAGGTACCATTGAGGCTTACATAATTGATACAAATTAATTTTGATTTCATGTGTTGATTAGTCTGAGCCCAGAGGACCTTGTTTACACAGTCAATCATAGGTGATAACCTCCTCAGGATATTTTTCCCCAGTAAACAAGGTGTGCTCTATGGAGTCACAACTATCACCGGATGTTTCAGTCGGTGCCATCCAATTTTTATGTTCCGATCCTCAGTCTCTTTGACGGAAATATAATTCCTGTTGAAATTTTTGAGTTGTCCGGGAAGTGGTGTGAGTCGAATTTGGTGAACCTCCCCCCATCTTGAATTCAGTTGGTCAAAGGCCCTTTTTGACAGGAGGGTTGCTTGGGATCTAGTATCCACCAGAGCTGATAATTCACACTGACCCTACACCTTGACCGATGCATAAAATCCTCCTTCTTTCTTCTCCAAGGTACAAAGAAAGTGTGAGTTATTTGACAGCCCGTTGGTCATTTTATGAATATTGAACTCTGACACTGTGTGATCTTGGGCATTTTTCTGTGTCGGAGTTTGGCAATCTAAAAAAAGAAAACTTTGCAACTTGCATTGGGAGTTGTTGGGGAATCCTCCTTTTCCATGGCTCCTTGGCTGTCTGCCTTTACCTGGTGACAGTTCTCAAAACATGTTTGGAGAAAGGACACCCCCTCTGTTTCCATTTTGTCTGATGCACATGATTAGGTTTGAATAGTTTCAGTATCCATACTTTCTCTGTCCCACTCAGGGTCTTTTGGGACCCATTTTTTCTTTGGGAGGGATCCCCCGCTTTTGAAAGAGAAAGTCTGCTTACATAAATCCTCTAGGGATTCCTCTCTTTCAGAGGGAATAATCCAGAGTTCCTCAACAAAGTGTGCTCTTCTTTGGCCTCTCCTACTTACCCTTTGCTCTTTGAGTTCTAACATTTAGGGGGTAGAAGAGACTTTCAGGCTGAGAGGTTTTTTGGGGTTCTTTTTGGGTGAGAAAGGAAGCTTCATCTAGGGCTTGGCATCTCCCCTCTGCACAGGCCCCCTCTTCAGGAACCTGTGGGCTGTCGGAGGTTTCTTCCTGTCATTTACCCCCTGGGGCATCAGAACTGGGTGTTGGGGAATTCTGGGAAGCAGGGTTAGGTTGAGAGTTGGACTGAGCCCTCAGCATGCGCCCCAGATCATTGGTCAGTTGGTGGACCTGTCGCTCCAGTTGTGAGACCTTGTCTGGGTGGTAGAGTGGTCTCAAGTCATATCTCTGCTGAGCCAGAAAAGGGTAACTGTCCCTTCACCCAGAGTAGCTTGGGTAATGGAAATTCCCCCCATAATTTTCCATCCTGAATCTCCCTTCTCCCGGGTTCAAGGATCTTTTGTCCTGGAGCCACGGAGAGAGAGCAGGATTGTTTTGGAAGTTCTGATTCAGGGGATATCTGGGGAAAAATTTCAGATAGGCACACTGAGTGATACTTTTCTCTTGAGGGAAGTTTGGAGCGAGGTTTCCAGGAGCAGTACTTACCTAATTAGTTCCCTCCAAGGGCCGGGGGAGTGTATACATACCCCAGGATTGGTTTAGTACCCTTGCACCTATGACATATATAGGTTACAGGCCCAGACAATGCCCATACTCTAACAAGGACGCGACCAGCAAGCTGGCAAGAGCAAACAGATATGAACGCATTGAAGCGGTTAATGTTTACGTATGAATCCACAAGAGGAACTTGGATAAATACCGTAGCAGCACACCAAGCCGCCATACAATTACTTTGTGCATAAAGCATATGACTCACTTGTTCCATTTGCTCTCACAGAGATGATTAAATGTTTGGAGGTCTACTAGCGAACTCATGGTTAAACTACTTTCTCAAACAAAATATATGAATGACCATATTAATGGATATATATATCAGCACATGTACAATTTAATACACATTTTGAATATTACCATTTCTAACGCCCTGAGGACGGCCCAGAGAGGGCTGAAACACGTGTTGGCGTGGCGTTTTTGCAGTTGATTAAAACATTTGGAACTCTAAGAAGTATTCAGCTGTCAGTTATCTAATGATTCAAATGTAACTTGTGGTTTTATTTATTTACTTACCTTGACATACACTTTTCTCAAAAGAACCACGAGTTAGGAGCGCAGATAGTGAGGTACTCCACACTTTGCTGTCAGAGGGATCATTGTTCTGGGCCCCTGCCTGACTACCATTTGATTGGGCCAGGCTGGTGGGGTCCCTTCTGCTTTCCAGTTTGCTTGTTGGCAGGCAGGTAACTTTTGGGCCCCCCATCTCCCGATCCAATGGAGGGATAGTTTTTACCTCTGCACCTTTGCAGCAGCAGCAGTGTTATGGTTTTGAGGTATTCTTGCTCTCATCAGGCTTTTGGACCTCATAAATCCGGGTTGCCGGTTTAACCACCCAATCTAGATCCTATGATCATGACAGTCACGCACTAACTGAGTCATTATGTATTTGGGCAGCACATGGAAATATATATTAATGAACTCCCTATGATTGGTGTTCACCTGCCGTGAAGTCTGAGCAAATGCCTGCATTAACTCCCTAGGTGCCTGATCTTCCTCACACTGCAAGTTATATGCAGCCTTACAGGCCTCATGTGGGTTCTGGTGAGTGGAAACATGTTTCAATATGGCCGCCTTATAAGTGGACCATTTATGATGATCCTGGTCCTCCGCTCCCGCAAAGAAACTGGAGTACTGAGGTGAGAAAGTCCATTTTGCAAATGCTATACAATTCACATAATTTGTGATCTGGAATGATGCCATCATCTGCTCATACATTTCTAGGCGTTCCCATACCAAATACTTGGCATTATTGTGGTATGGGGTCAGGAAGCTCTTTATGACCTTGATTTGTCTTATTGGGTCTTTCACAAAACCCTTGCTCTGTTTCACTGTCTTTTTCTTCCTGAGTTCATTCACCTTCTGACTCACAGCTGCTACTTTGGTACTCCCTTCCATGTTTCTAGGTGCTCCCTATCTCTATTTGACATTATTTTCCAATAATTTGAAAGGAGAACAAATGGTGATTAGAACTGGGAATTGCCATATGTTGCCCCAGACCCCTAACTGAATTCCGACTTGGAGGCTGGGTTTGGGAGGAGAGAGAAGGGTAGCTGTACAATCCTAGTTGCAGGAAATTATTGCAGGGTATTTCCCCTAGATTGTAAAATTGGTGGGGTCATCGCTGCATCAGTGCATCAGGGTGGAGCTGTCTATTTCTAGGAAGGCCTCAAAGCTGACTGGGTCCTATGGTGGAGAGCGGGAGGTCATCTTTGAGAGTGGAGTAAACAGACCCCTGCCCTATCTTTCTGCAGTGTCCTGAGATTCAGCTGGCTTTCCTGAACATTAAACAGAGGCTTTCTATGCAAGTAGAACTGAGCCCTTGGACACCAAACGGCGGGGAGTCTGCTTACCTTAAATCCTTCCCCTTTATAGTGGGGGGGGCAAAACTGTATAGACTCAGCCTAATTTACTAAAAATATTAATTTAATAATTTCCCATTTGGCAGAACACTATGTGGTGAATTTTGTTATAATTCGAAATTAACAAAGCATGCTTCCCAGTTTGTGCTGAAATCTATAGCCTATAAATTAATTGGAAGAGGGGTGTCTTTGTTCTTAAATCAGTCCAAACTTTTTATCCAGCTTCCCCTACACAGACCTTTTCTGGGGAGGAGGGTCTGAAATCCAGAATTCTTCAAATCATTTACATTTTGTCTGTACAAATTCCCCAACACAGACCAAAGTGGGGTGAGAGGGGGTATGAAAAACAAACCGCTTAATCACCCTCTGTTTATTTTAAACCAAATGTGTGGGCAACATCATAAGTGCCATATGTATTTGTACCAATCTTGAAATCCTACTTCTAGCCTCTTAAGCCCACAGGAAAGTCAAAATCGCACAACACTACATGATAATTACTTTCGTTATTGATCAGAGTAATTATTTCTTGAAGTGAAATTTGAAGAAAGTGCATAATTTTGATTGTGTTCTGTTCAACTCACTTTTGTGATTTGTTTATGCCGAGAGACGTTGGTTGTGTTGTGCCACCGATAAAGTGGTGTCTGATATTTTTGTGCTAATTTCTATTACTTTTATTTAAATAAATACCAATATATTTCCTGTACACTGGCCTGGCTCTTGGCTCATTGTTAGCACAGTGGGGGGACCCAAGGGACATGATATGCATCTGTAGTAGGGTTGAAGAAAATAATCCATTAAACAGTTTGTTGGGAAACACCTTGAGTGGGGAAGGAAGGACATCCCTGTGTTGAAGGTGGCTTCTCATTAAACCATTAGACCACTTATATTTTGGTGAAGATTACATCTCTAAAAAACAATCTTTCCCTTTATGGTTTACCAGAATTTTAAATGTATTTTTGAGGAATAGGTTAAGTAACATGCAAACACCATTGATTCCTTACTCATCAACCCCAGTCCCCCCTCAATTATCTTGTGCAAGAATATTTTCTGGACCATCTCAAGCTTTTTGCAGTTCAGGTATCCCCCAACTTCACAGCCGATGGGTGATCATAGAAGAAATCTTAACTCTATACACTTCCAGGCACTCATCCAATATCTAGCCTCCACGCATGCCTGGAGACCAACTCCATTGGTGACGGTGCGCTATATAAATACCTTTAACATTAACATTGACATATTAACAAAAGCAGTACAAGCGTAAAAGTCCCTTAAATCTGAGTGTGGCTCTCTCCGTCCGCTAACTGCTTTGATACTTTACATCTTTCCAGTACCCCCTATTCTCCTACTGCCCCCAGTGCACCTTTTCATTACCATAAATTGATATTCCTGCTGGTCATTCTATTTTAATATTACCCTCCAAAACTCTTTTACTCTTGTTTGTGCTCACTACAACAACTGGATTTTTGCACTTGTGACCTCCCCAAACAACTCTGATGAACACCGTAAGTCACAACTTGCTATCCCTTTAAATTTGGAATTCACTGCGATCACATTGGGAAAGAGAAGGACACATCAAGTTGACCATCAATGAACTCATTGCCCAGGTGAATGGCATAATACATATTAAGTGACATTCCTTTGGGTTCTGCATAACATGGACTTCCCTGTAAATGAGGACTGGGCTGCTGGAAGAAATCTGCCTGAATGTCAGCGAGGACTCAGTCTGCTACTTCAGCCTAGATGTTTGAAGACAGTGGTGGAATCTCCGCAAAAGGATAAAGGATTACCGGCATCGCTTACCACTAGGTCCGATTATGACCCGGGAAAGTGCAATTAGCGGCACTGTAGTTAACGGTGCGGCTAACAGCACCAAGCGCGCGGGCACGCGACCTCCCATGCCGTAAATACCGGCATGGCGCAAAGTGGGGAATATCACTAGTCAAGCGGACATGCTCTTAACGCCCTTGAGAAGGCCGTAAAGTACCTTACCGCCATGGTGCTAATACCGCCATCGCGGACCAACCGCAAATGGCCATGTGCTGTTTCCCAGCTGCCACAGGTGCACACAATCAGCACAGGTGGAGGCAATACAGACTGGCCAAGTACAAAAGGAGAACACCCCACCCCTTCCCACACCCAGTAACACTCCACAATGATTCCAATACGACTAGCAATGTTGGGGCTGGAGGACCTGATTGCAATGGAAGTGCTACAGCAACAACAACAACTACAACAACAGGCAGCACAGAGGGGACACAGGAGGAGAAGGAGGGCAAGGCAGGGCCAGCAAGCCCCACCAGCACAGCCAGTGCCACCAGGCAGGCAGCCCCCAATCCCACGCATCAGACCCAGTCCATTCGATCTCACTGCTGAGCAGATCCACACCCTGTACCGTTTGGACCGGGACACCATTACCACCATCGTGGACATGACACACAACGACATCGTCAGCATGACTGAAACACCCACCGCCATCCCCCCCCCTACTGAAGGTAGGGTCTGTGCTCCACTTCCTGGTCACAGGCACCTACCAGCACACAGTGAGGCACTTGCATGGCATTTCACAACCATTATTCTCACGTACGCTGAACCAAGTGCTCAATGCCCTCCTCAAGCACACAGACAACCACATTTCATTACCACGGTCTGCCCAGGAGATCGCAAACACCAAAGTGGGTTTCCATGCACTGGCCGGCATACCTGGTTGCATTGGTGCCATCGACTGCACCCATGTGGAATTGGTGTTCCCACATGCCATGGAGGTAGCGTACCGCAACCGTAAGCAATACCACTCAAACAACGTACAAATGGTATGTGACTCAAACAAGATCATCACACATTGTTGTGCCCGATTCCCCGGATCAACCCATGATTCAATGGTCCTGCGTAACTCCACAATACCACGCTACATGGAGCGACATACAGGGCCGAGATCCTGGCTACTCGGTGAATCTCAACTCATGGTCATGGAAATGTGAAGTGGGTAGGTGATTGACGTACCAATGCATACTTCACCTGGCTGACATGCGGGGGGGAGATGCATACTTCACCTGGCTGACATGGGGGGGGGATGCATACTTTACCTGGCTGACATGGGTGGGAGAGAGATGCATACTTTACCTGGCTGACATGGGGGGGAGGGAGAGAGATGCATACTTCACCTGGCTGCGAGTACCAGAGGTAATGGAGCCAGCTCATACCCTAAAGCAGCCCAGACTTTAGCTGACACCTGACCACGTAATGCCAGATGTAAGCAGCCCTACCATGTGAATGAAGATTGGTCCCAACCATGACACAACCATCTGCATGTGCACTGTACCAAATCAGCCCGCATCCACCTCAACGAAATGCACCTACATGCAATGACTTCAGCCAACACACTGCACCAAACACCATCAACTGAAATGCCAGTGCCCCATAACTGCGCACAAAGGAGTCACATGACGGACATAAACATCAATCCACCACTACACTGACACAGAGGCCCAAATAAATTGAATAACAACATTTGTAGTGCTCAGTGAGGTCATCATGAGGCTGACAGCAATGGTGCCATGATGAGAGCATTGAAATCACATGGACATCGGCCAAATCACCTAAACAACCGCCATGTACTAACACAGTGGATGGGCACTCATAAGGTACTGGACCCCCCTGCATACACTGGTTGATGGCATGCAAAACAGTCCAAAAGAGGAATACACATATAGCGGTCACATCGTGTGACTCCATTCTTCAATGGAAATGGGGTTCAAAGTAAGAGATGAATGCATGCTATGTCGTCACGACATGATTTGAAATTTGATGTCATGACTGACACATACATTGTTGCCCACATACAGGTGATGCAGGCTATCCCTTGAAGAGGTGGCTCCTTACCCCAGTCCGGAACCCACAGAACCGGCACGAAGAGGACTTTAATCGTGCACATACACGAACCCGTGTGGTGATTGAGCAGACATTTGGCCTCTTGAAGGCACGGTTTCGCTGCCTCAGCAGGTCTGGTGGGGCACTCCTGTACCACCATGAGAAGGTGGCAAAGATCGTCATGGCATGTGTAATGCTACACAATATGTGCATCAGACGGAATGTGCCCCTGCCCCCTGACGCTGAACTGCAACCACCTGACGATGAGGAGCGTGGGGATGGGGCAACACCTCAGGGAGGAAGCGATGCACAGGAGGGACGTGCCATGCGTCAGACTCTCATTAACCAATGCTTCTAGCACACATGGACGGCGGGTGTCACATGGAGATGGCACTTGGGGCACTGTGTGTGTCTGGGACATGCACACTGTATGCTGTTCACCAATAAAGCACACATACACAATGAGCAATGTCCACACATGTGATTTGTGCATAACCGAAAAGTGTATTGATTTTGTGATTTGAATGAACACACCACACCCCCCCGCCCCCCTCAACTCCCCAACACACCCCATCCCCCCTCCCCCCTCAACTCCCCAGCACACCTCATACCCCCTCCCCCCTCAATTCCCCACAAAAGTTTGTGGATGCCTGTGGTCAAGTGCATCATGTGGAATTGTTCCACTGGGCGGACTCTATTGGCACCCCCCTCGCCCTGCACCCGGGGCACCCCTGCCTGTACTCCGTAGGTTCCTGGCTGATCTGCGGACGGGGCTGGATGGGACAGAACTGGCAGCCGAGGAGGTACTTGGCTGCTTGCAAGGACGCATGTCCCTCAAGGTCTGAACAAGGTCCGAGAGCACGTGCCGCACCGCGGCTAATTCTGCACAGATATCCTTGGAGGTGGATACTATTGCTGCCTTCACAGTTTCTGCACATTGTTGCATTTCCGCCCTTGCACTTCCACATTCGGCCACATGCTGATTCATGAGTGAGGACAGTTGTTGTTGGCGCGTGATGATTTGTTCCATCGACTCCTGGTGTTTCTGGACTAAGGATAATGCCAGTGGCGTGTCGAATGTGCTGCCCCCCTCCTGCAAATCTTCCACTGGGCATGGAGTGGCTGGCCAAGAGTCATCAGGGGATTGCCCCTGTATGCCTTCATCATGCCTGCTGCATGGGGAAAGGTAGGGAGAATGAAGGTGGGCAGTGGGGGGACCCACAATAACATCAGCATCCCCAGCATCATCATCCGCGGCAGCTGCGGTGGCAGCAGTCTCGCCTATTGTGCTGCTTCCGGCAGACCCAGTGCCTTCGGTGGGCACCACTTACCGGATGTTTGTTGCTGGTGGTAACATGGTGCTTGGCTTGGTGCACATCTGTGCCCTGGCCTGTGTTGTGGTTGTAGATGTCGGCTGTGGAGGGATTTTGCTTTTTCCAGCAGAGGTGGAGGGTTGGTGTCTGGGGACATCAGGCCTGGCCTTCTTGGAAGGTGTGGTGGCAGTGTCTTCCTCGTCACTGTCCGAATGAGAGCCTATGGTGGAGCAAAGGGGGGAAAGGGTTATTGATGGGTCTGCGGACATTGAGCAGGCATTGTGATGACTGCATTCATATTGATTGCTAGATGTTGACATTGGAGGCAGTGACATACAGGTTGTCTCACTTTTAGGTGCTGGAAGCATGGAGGCATGTGGGTGCCTACAGAAAGGGTGTGCATACTGCATGTGTACAAGGTGGAGGTCAGAACTGCCTGTAGGCAGTCTTCTGCTGATGTGTTGTGTTAACCTTGTCAGGCATCATTGCACTTCCCATGAATATGGACTTCAGTGAGTTTGGCATGGCTGGATTTAAAGCACCTACCTGCGTCACATGATGCCGGGGCTCCTCGCTCCATGTCTTCGACCCCCTCTATGCACTCTGTGCCAATGATTGCAGCACATATCTCCTCCCACGGCTGCATTTTTATTGATGACTGTGCTCCTCCACCAGTTGCCATGGCCAGATTTCTGTTTGCAGAAAGTATACTCCTTACACGGAGGCGTAGGTCATCCCACCGTTTCCTGCACTGTCTTGCATTGCGGGGTGTAGTGCCAACTGCACTTACCCTCTGTGCGACCATGGCCCATATGGCCTTCTTACATGCTATTGCCGGTCTGGTCATCTCGGTCGAGAACACTATGTCGGCATGTTCTTGTAGTGTATCTGCCAACATGTTAAGCTCCTCCTTAGAGAAGCGCTCCTGCCGCAGTCGATCGCAACTTTATTTCACAACTTTAGCCATTGTGAGGATTGATAGATATAGGTGAAGGTTTGTAGTGGTTGTGGGGGTCAGGTGTCCACTGGTTGGGGAGGATGGCCATGGATTGTGTTTTTGAAGATGGCCACCATGCTCTTTCCTGTTCCCGTGCGGTGACGCAACTTCCGGATCCGCTTATTTGCGGTCACCGCTAATAGCGGTTTCCGTTATTTGCGGTCACCGCTATTAGCGGTGATCGTTGATATCGATGGCTAGGGTGGCGGACGTGCTATTTGCACGGCATGCAATGCCTGTAAGTGGCGTTTTTTGGACAGTACCGCTATGGCAGTAATTACATTACCGGCATGGCGCAATGCTCGTGCCCGAGAGGTCGTAATGTGCCGCATTTAGCAGTATCTGGCCAGCACGGACACGTTACTTGCGCCATGCCGGTAATGTCCGCTACTTACCGTCAGGGTCGTAATGAGGGCCATTGTCCTGTAAACAGATGGATACTGTGAGTAGGAAAGTACAAATGCCAAACACATGAGTGTAACCCAGCATATGTAAATGTAATTAACACATATATGTAGTCTTAGGCAGCACGACCCACTTCCCTCTTATGTTGTTGTTATGAGTATGGGTATTTCCTTGATAGTAATAAACTAGCCTTCTGGTGTCTCCATGCGATGGTGTTGAATCGTTTGGTTCCCCCTCTTCTCGTTCAGGCTTTCTTTTGCAACTGGTTTTAGCTTGCAATATGTTTGGGGAGACTCTTAGAATGTTCATAGACTTTGCTCTCTGTAGATAAAGGGAGAATTTAAATGTTTCGCATATCGAGAGTATATTTACAAGTACATGGACTTTGTGCAGTGTGACTTCTATGTTTGCATGCTGATTCCGATCTGATGCATGGGCATGCAGTGATTCTGCGTCTCCCATTAGCTGCTCGTGGTATAGACATCATATTAAGTGGACACAGACCATTCAATTGCAGTGACATGTAATGCCATCTACCGAATACCCCGTGTTCTCCTTTATGTGCATTTGATCACCCGTGTGTCTTTCCTGCTCTGTACTTACCCAACGTGTATGCTCACCTTATCCCACCAACGTACATACAAACGTTCAAATTGCCATATCCATTGTTATGTCAATGATTATTTTTACTGTGGAAATCATTGATAAATGATTTGCAAGATAGCTTTCACAGACTAGTAATTTAGGAAAGCTTTAACCATATCTAATTCATTTCATGTCATTCATGCTTTATTTCGATAGTTTTAAGATAAAAGCCAACACATAATAATTTACCAAAAGCACAGCATTAAAATCATTGTGGGATCAAATAAAATCTCAAAGCCCTGAAGCAATAAATGAACAAGCTCTAAAGAATGTTCTCCCACTTGGGAAGATCACTCTAGTTATAGCAGAAAATAATCATAAATAAATTCACAAAAGTGCAAGTGCTAATGTGCATCAAGTGCATTCCATATACAGGGCCCAATGAAGTCAACATTACAATCACTGTGAGATTAGAAAAGAAATTACATAAATGTGCAAATATGTATGAGCAGACTTCAGATGAATTTCACCCGTTTGGAAGCAATCACTGCGTATTTTGCAAACAGTAATCATCAGTGCCATTACAAAAGTGACAGTGTGCATAGGGAGCATTCAGGATTACAAAACCCAGTAAGGACCCATACGACAATCAAATTCATTCAGTTGGAACAGACAACACGTTTGATCAGCAGACCCCTCCGCTTCACCTACAAAGGAGGTTAATGTAGATACTATAATGACCCTGGAGCCCACCCTAGTACCTGTAAACTAAATCACATATTTAGATCTAAATACCAGCATGTTACAAAAGTTGCAAGTTGATGCTTGGCTGCTGAGCACAATATTATGGACTCAGTGGTGGTGTTAACTGAGCGCAAAATAAAAAGAGGTTTTAAGAATCCTATTCTTTGATGACCATGTTTAGGACAGAGCAATACAAAATTGACCATATCTTACACAATATCCTCGCAGAAAAGACAGGTCGGGGTAACATTAGGGTTCTACCTGGACCTCAGAGGAACAAGAGGAAGGATGCCAAGGTGGGCTTTGGTAAAGAGAGATCTCACCTATTTCAGGATGCATGTAGTACAAATAATTTGCATAGCCCTCATTCTGCTTCACGAACCGATATCTATAAAACTGTGTCAAAGTTGACAATTTCCTACCAATTTCAGCTTCCCTTGTGACCATGAGTGCATTGAAGTCAGACCAATAGTCATAAAGCCCAAGTGCTTGGAGTTAATTCTTTAAAAGTAGGAGCCATGGCATAGCCATGGCTCCTTCCTGTGTCATTAAATCCCCCCTGCCTCTCAATACTTGAATAGGTTCCTGTTGGTCGAGAGCCTTACCTAATAAAACACAGGTTTTGCCCAGCACACTTCATCGATTGACTGTAAGGGTAGTTCAAGGATGATCTGAAAATCTGCTGTGGAAATAGGTAGGCCCGACAGGTTCTTCAGAAATGTATTTTCTAAGGCTGACATGTTTGAGCTGTTGGAGCAGCCCCACAACTCGGCACCATAGAGGGCTGCATGTCATGCCTGGGCTTTATGTGCCTCTAGGGCCACACTCATGGCCCCACCCCCATGTTCCCTGGCAAATTTGGCTACGGCATCACTGTACCTGGTTAAGGTCAGGCTAGCTTTCTCTAGCTGTTCCTTCAAGGACCAGTCCTGTTTTATTCTAAGGCCGAAGTAATCATATGTATCAATGGATACTTCCCCCAAAATCGCCAGATGAAGGCCAATTTTGGGCTGATTTTTAGCCCTACTACCTCTGAGAACCATGGCCTTGGCCTTCTGGGTGTTGATTGTCAGGCCATTTTGCTGACAAATGTTTTCAAAAATGTCCAACTGGTGGTGCAGTCACACAGAGGTCATTGGCAATATGACTGTATTGTCCGTGAACATCAAAATCAAGATTTTATCTGATGCTAATGATGTAGCACCCGTAGAGGCTTTCAGTAGGTCAATAATTACCCCATTTATAAACAGACGTATCCTGGCAACATTGCCCACATGTAGTGAACGATTGGTATTCAAAAACTCATCCAAGATGCCCAATTCCATCAGGATCGTCCACAGTCTTATTCTCGGGATTTTATGAACTGCTGTCTTTAGATCAAGAAAAACAGCATAAATGGGTATTTTTCTCAAGATGGCATATTTATCATCGATCAGGCATGATCTCATGATCCACTGAGCTAATGCCCTTTTGTAATCCCGCCTGTAGGTGGTTCTGGGCTCCTGCATCCTCCACCCAACCCTCAAGAATGTAGTTAAGTATGGGACCCAAATCAACCAGCGTCGTATCTAGGCCCAGTGCCTTGTCTTTTTTCTGTCTCTCCAGAGTCAACCTGACTTCACCTTTCCCCGATATTCAGCCGGAAGTCACCTGGCTCCACAGCCAAAATATTTGGGTCGCCTACCCCACAGGATCTATTTTCCTCATATAGACCCTCAAAATGTTTTACCCCAGTGTCTTCTGGGATGCTCCCTGAAGTTGGTTCTCTTCCATTGATCGTCCCTTACTCATGAACTCCCAGAACCCCTTCATATTTCCATTTTCTATTGCCCTGAGCAGTGAATCCCAAAGCCCCTCCTCGTATTCTAGTTTTTGCTTTTGTAATATGGTGATATTTCTTACTCACAGCTCACAAGTGGTCACCAATCTGGCCTGCCTTATCAAGAAGCCCATAGCCCTGTGACAGCCACTGTCATACCACAGGCTTCTAGGGCATGGTTGGATCAGCGGGATCTTTGATGGCTTGGAGAAAAACCTTCCCAGTTTACTCATCAGCTAATCGTGGGCTTCAATGATGGCATTCCTTCTTTCTTCCTGAATGGTTAGTGAATTTGTAAGGGTTGGCACAATATTGGCACTATCCAGATGAATCTTTGCCCACTTTATTGCACATTTCGCATGCCCTGAGATGCTCAGGCAAACTGTCGGTTTATCACCTCGCTCCGTTAGAACCCTGAACAGTGTTGCTTCCACTATTCAAAGTAGTGTATTATGATCACTTTCATATCGAATTCGAACTCTAAAATCGATGATAAAGCACCATCTGAGCTTGTCTAAGTGGAAAGGAGTGGGTATGCTGCAAGTGGATGGAATTGTGTGAAGGTGTTGAAGGTTGAGTGAGAGACTTCTGTAGTGTGGGTGAGTGAACAGTAACAGCATGTAGTAAAGTATTATCTGGAGGAGGCTGTGTTACAGCAAATGGTAAATGGGGCTGGGGATTGACCAGATGAGTCCTATGTTGGTAAAGTCAGCTGGGTCTAAAGCAGCCATCTTAATGAGGGGGGAGCTTGTGGTGACTCTGACGTTGGTGCTGGTCGTGGCTCCGGGGAAGGAGGGGATTTAACAGCGAATAAGATGTGGTAGGAGGCCAGTACACTTGTTGATGTGGTGGAGTTAGCTGGGCTGAAGAAGAGTCCCCCATACCAATACCCTCTAGTGGGGCCTGGGAGTGGGACTATGTTTATTAGACTGAGTAGAAGATGGATAAAGACAATGGATTTATCATAGTGGGAAATCTCTGCCAGATGTGTGTGAGGGGAGGGGTTTCTGACAGAGAAACTTTGACTATGCTGGTCATGTGCATTTGGCAATGGTAAACCCTTTCCTAGAAAACTCATATATACATATACCCCACTGATGCTAATTTTGCAGTATCCTACTTAAGTACGTTCTTCAATGATGGGAAGTCAGTCAGCAGCTCCATGGATGCTCAATGACTACTAGCATATAGTTGGGCCTGTAACGTGGTGGCACTGTGTTGAACACCCCAGGCACTCCTTCTGTACACAGAAATGAGAGATGAGCACCTATGTGTTAGACCTGCACCACCCCTCTGGAGGATGTGGGTGTTGCGCTTCCAAATTGTAGCAGCCAGCATCACATCCTGATGTGGTATGCTGGCTCATTTTATCTACATTGTTAAAACTCTTCCATCACAGAAGGAATCTCCTTTATGAGTGAAGCGCTTGTTTCTTTGGCAATGAGCAGCCATGTGGACCTGGAATAAAGAGGGTTACATGATGCTCTGAAGAGGCACTTCACAAACAAACATCTTATCTTTGTGCATGTGAATAATGGCGAAAGAGGCATTTACTTCCGTCAGAAATGTCCCCCTGTGAGCGAGACATACTTGAGTATGAGGGAGAGACTCGACTCTACAAGTGTCATGCATTTCCTAACAAGATGGATCCGTTCTGTGGGAGAGCCATAACGTATTGACGTAAGGGGCTAAAACACGACGAGTTACATCCAATGGTACCATGAGCTTTGTTCAACACTATGGCTTTTCCACCACCCATGTTACAGGCATCAGTTTAACTAGCACATCCATCACTGATGACTGATTTAAGACAGTAATCCATTAACTTGTAAGATGTACATTAGGCTCTAAACTGCCGTTGCGTCCACTCTCCTGTTGTTTAAATTTGCAAAGGTGATTTTCGGCAGGACAAGTTCATTTGAATGAATATCAATTGTTTGACATGAGAAATGGAGAGGATTCCATTGTGGCCAGACCATCTAGCACTGGTATGCCTCAAGAATCGTTTATATATTAGTAGAGGTAGGGGAAGTATACATTGTGATAGCCACTCAGAGAAATGTTACTAGCTGTATGGACTTTTGAGAGAACCAACCCCTTATTGGAATGTAATCCCTTCTGAGCAGCCATATGTTAAGCAGATATGCATCCATCACCTATGTGTCTGTATGCTCTTCTCGTGTTGTCGAGACAGGCATGTTCAGCAATCCTGATTCAATGATCAGCATGTGCTACAGGGTTGTTGACCTGCCTGCAGTGAGAAGAGCTCAAATGGAGGGCAAGAAAAGGCTGATACCACCATATGAATAGTTTTGGTAGTTGTGGTGCAGTCTGTAGTTCAGCGGGTGTTGCCCGCCCTTTCTGGCTGATCAGCTCATGCAGTCAGTGTAGCAAGCACCTCAGCAGTGATGCTCCCAAAAAGCATCCAATTTCACATTAAAAGCATTTTTCAACGAGGCATCAATTAATTTTATATTTGCTTCAATGCAAGTATGTGTGCTTCCCCTTCTAAAATGGACACCGTTTTCTTACTATCTTCTCTACATCTACCTCACGATACAGATTATGATCCTTCAACATTTTCGATAGGTTCAGGTCTATCAAATACACCAGTGGTGGCTCTTCACTCAATTTTCAGGCTATCAACGGTTAATGCCCTCCTCAAATGGTCATAACACAGAGCAGACATAAGTCAGCAGCTACTGAGTTGAAATAAAGAATACACAACCGTGACTGTTTCATTAGTCCCTTCCTCCACTGCATTGCTTAAGTAGGTAGTTCAGCATGGCCAACGTGGACTTGCTGCTGGTTGTCTCTGCTACATAAAGCATGTGATGTGGTAAACTGTGGTTCACCAGCAAGTGAGGTAGCACATTTCCGTCACTATATAACCAGCAAAAATATTTAGCACATCCTATTATCATGCTACCTACAGTTTGACACTGTCTGATAAAATAGTGCACCCCAATTTGGATGACAATGTGAAGTAAGCACTTTGCATGCTCTTACTCTGGGAATAATGGTTTTGGAGTTGCTGTGAGCCATATCAGAGCCAGTTCTTAATGTTGCAAAAATTGTCACTCTGATGCTTTTCTTCACTTTCCTAAGATAGCTCTCCTCTGAGCTTTGACATCAAAGTCCTTTGTGCACAAATTGGCATGAATAAAGCGGTGTGATATTTCTGAAACCCTGAATAAATCTGGGACTCTTATTGTTTGGCAGATCAAGATGGGGTGATGCGCGCAGTGTGACAATCAGCATGCAGTCACATGTTTGATCAATTGACTTGTTCACTCTATGAATGAAACAGTGCATCTCGGCTGCAAGTGAAACTTGACCATCCAACTTGAGTGTAGACTTGTATGAAAATGAACAGTGACTGAGAATGTTCCCTAATGATTTGCTAACCCCAAGCACTGCTGAATGTTTTAACACAGCAGTAAGACATAAGCTCCAAAAACAGCATCTTTTCCAGGTTGTCATAGTTCATGCACACACTGTCATAAATGGGTGTTACATTGCCCATGCTGAAATAACTTCGTTAAACTAGCATGGAACATTGCTATATCACTCATGATAAGCCTGCTTATTATATGCACTGGCCAATAGTTGGAAGGGCTTGAGAGAGACTGCATGGTGGTATGGTTTTCCAACGTGAAGGTATGTTCTTGTGGTGATATCATGAGAGACAAAAGGTCAGTAGTGGACTTGTCATCTCATGTGGAACTGCAGGGATGTGGAAGTCAAGTTGGTCCAAGGCTTACTTCAACACAAAGTTTGCTTTCACAAAGTACCAGTGGTGATGCCATTCCTTGTTCTTGCTTAAACGGTATCCATTGTAGTGCATTTATGCCATGGGGTAAAATATGACCAAGTGTATGCTCATCGGCATGTACATGGTTTGCGTGCAGAGTGCAGGTGTTATCATGCAGCCATTGCTTCTCCTTTGTTAATAAATATTCCATTTAATACATTTGCGTTATTGCACTACAGTAAGTTCATCTGCGTGCGGAGGCCACTTTGCTATGAAAGTTCTTCTGGTGGTGTGGCTTCCTCAGGTCCACGTCTTGTACTTGCACAACTGATATGCAATGCAGATTTTGATAAGGTTGTAACCGGGCACATTATTTTCAGCCAGCATGTCTTGCTGCCTGGAATCTGGGCTTCAATCAGACTTTGCACTAACTTTGTTAATTTCTCCTTTCTCTCTCTCTGGTGTTATGATCCTCATTACTCTCTGCTTCAGGAAGAAGTCCCACTAAGTCTCTGTTCTGTTTCTCCATTAGTTTGTCATTGTCCTTTTTCTACACCCGCAGTACCTGATCACGTGATGAGAACCTTCTTGAAGTGTCCAGACTTAGCAGTATCTTTGGGACTTTCTGTTGCCCTCCTCGCATCCAAAATCAGTAGCGTTCCACTATTTTACATTGTCTGTGCAATCGCAACTATTTCATGAGGCCAAGTCCCCAGATGCTTCCCAGAGTCAGCATTTCTTCACGACAGTATCCATGTTGCCTGTGCCTCTTACAAATGTATTCAAATAAGAACCTGAAGTCCTCCACTCTCTTAATTTATTGGGCTGTGAGTATCTGTAGATCCAAATATTGCAAATACAGACAATCTCTCATACCCTTATGGGCTGCGGTCTCACGTAAATGTATCAACAAACCTAATGTCATGGGGCTCATAGTGATACTTGCATATATCGTTTCACACATATGTTAACAAAATGCCCCTATTTCACACCTAGAAAGAAGAAACGTAAACAGTGGGTGACATAGGCTTGTGAACGAAAAAGAATGGAAAGAAAGAATGTTCACTCTCACAGTTCTCCCATGGTGTGCTTTATGTGGAATCACTACCTTTATTTCAATAGGAAATCAGCCCATTATGCCATGTTAGGTGTGGTGCGATGCAGTGAGGTACGGATGTGGGGTGGGAGGATGTTCCAGGCGCTGCGTGCCCACTTTGAAAAGGCTTGTTTTTTTGTAAGTTCGCTTGCAGAGTGGAATGTGTGGGAGGTTTTAGTTGGCCTGTCTGTTGTTTGTGTGGGTGATGGGATTCCGTTTGTTGTGAAGGTAGGATGAATGGGGTTATGAGGTGGATGGCTTTTAATACAATGCATTGTCCTTTGAAAGCAACCCGCTAAAGTAGTGGGGCCAGTGGAGCTGGAAGAGAGCTGAGGTGATGTGTGAGTGTTTTGGTAGGTGTAGCATGAGTCTTGTTGTCATGTTCTGCTTGGCTTGCAGGAGGGTGAGAATGTTGTTGGGGAGTCCAGGGAGGACAGCTTTTCCATAGTCTACCTTGGAGAGAAATGGACTACGCTAAGGAAGTTGTTATGGGGCAATTTGTGTCTTATCTTGCATCTGAGGTGTAGCTATCAGTTCCATGTTTTAGTGGCAGCAACTATGTGGTGTGTGAAGTATAGGTGGAAGGTCAGTGGGAGGTCGATGATAAAGATAGGTACTTGACTCGTGGGGTGATGGGGTATTTGTGGGTTGTCTGTGGTGAGTTCTTTGATTCAGGGGGTGAAATTGGGTTTGTGCCTAGGAACTGCATGAGGAGGCATTATATTTTGTATGAGATTTATAAGGTTGGAGGCTATCCAGGCGGTGATGGTGGAGAGATAGGGTCTGAATATGTGTGTCATCTGTGTGTCGGTGAAGTGGATTTAGTGGTTGTTAAGTATCTCTCTAAGGGGTCAAATATGTAGATTGAACAGAAGGGGAGATGGGGAGGATCCTTGTTGTATTCTATATTTTACTGGGGTGGGATTTGATTAATAAGGGGGCATGGAGATGAAGTGTGTCCTGTCAGTGTGGAAGGAGCTAAACTAATCCAGAACAGTGTCAGAGAGTTTCATCATGTGGGATAGGATATTTAGGAGATTGGTCTTGTTGATGGTGTTGAAAGCTGTGGAGAGGTTGAGGATGTCTAGGAGGGCAGTGTGGCTTTTGTCAGTGTTATTGTGGAGGTCATTTAGGATGTGAAGTGTCACAGTCGTATTACTGTGGCCTGTGTGGAAACCTGATTGGAAGAGGTTAAGGAGGTTGTGGTGATGTGCTGTTGGAGGTGTCTTGTGACAAGGACTTGCGGGATGCTGGTAAGGTGTTGCAGGATTGTGAAGGGAAAGTATTTTCCAGGGAGTGTGGAGTTGAAGGAGGTCTTCCAGAGCAGGGGGGAGATCTGGGTTTGAGTGCAGAGGAGATGATGCTGTGTGAGAGACAGTAGTTAATGATGTTGGCACTCTGTCAGGTTGGTGATGCAGTAAAATGTGGCCTGAGCTGGGCATGCATCATACCAGGAATTGTGGTGGGGTTTTTTGGCTGTTAGGGTGATGAGTATATCTTGGTTGATGTGGTGGAATCGTCATTTTATGTATATTTTGTGGGTGAGCAAGTGTGAAGGGGATGGCAAAGTAGTGTAACCACGATCCCAGATATGATTTTGCACAGCAAATTATTTCTACCAGAGATCAGAAGGTCAAGAATGTTGACACCTGTGTGTGTAGGGTAGGTGATATGTTGGACAGGCCGTAAGGGTAGAGTGGAGTGAGGATTCTGCTCATTGTGTGGTTGTTGTCTGCGCAGGACCTACCTGGGTTGAAATTGCCATGGTAGATGTTAGCACTCAGGGGGGATGTGATTGCTGGTAGTTAAGTCAGACCACTTACTGTGTCAATTGTGATTGCGTGATGGGGTGTTAAATGAGGTGGATGGATTTGGGGGCATGGCTGTGATGGAGAGAAGCAGCTAAAAAGAGAGAATTTCAAATGATGTGTTTGATGGGTGGGGTTGTTGATTGGTGGTCTTTGTATATGATAGCAAAGCCACCACATGTTTTGTGTGGGTGGTTCCAGTGGTGGATGAGGTAGTGTGAGAAGTTAAAGTCATAGATTATAGGAGTATTGTGGGGCTTCTGTAATGTCTCCGTGAGAAAGAGCATGTCTGGGGTATGTGTTGTAATGAGGTTGTTGAGTGCATATGTGTGTGAAGGTGCAGAGTAGCAGTTGAGGAGTATTCAGGTGTGTGTAAATATATGTCTTAGTGAGTTATGTGCTCGAGTTCGATTTGTATTTGGGTCATGTTTCTGGCACTAAGTGGCAAACAGGGACTAACTGGGAGAACAGACAGATGTATAGAAATATATTCAGTCCTACCCTTAGCCCTTTCTGCCCTTTGTATGGGACACCCACGCAAGGGACAGGAGAGTTGATCAATTGAAAGTTATATCATACACATGACCTACTGAACTTTCCCTTTGAGAACAGAGTGTGATTTATAGTATATTATTTCAAAACGAAATGTACATTTTGAGAAGGAAAACAGCTCGCCCAAATGCATCCACTAAAGAGCTCTGTGCTTTCTAATAAGAGCCCTGGACCCAACTACTCTCAACAGATCCTATCATCTACTACTACTATAGGAACTTGGTCTACGTTTCTGGAGCATTGCAGTTGTGGCGGTTGAGAGGGCCTCAAATTCCTATACACTCCAACACCTATTCAGTCATCTGGCATTATCTCTTGGACACTGAGCATGGATATGGTGGTCTGTTCTGCAATACTCATGTACCATAATATTGATCTATCACAATGTATGATCCTGTCCCAGACACACCCTGCCAATGGAATAGACAGTATGCCACTGGTGGGTGCCCATACTCCTTCAATGGGACCACACACTTGAAAGGAACATTGCAACCACTGAGAATTCTAGCTGCGTAACTTTGAAAGCAATTTTGAGGGCCATATTTAATGAGGATTCCCTGGCTCTTTATACGCATGCTGGGGAAGAGTTAGTGTTGCACATCTTTATGAATTCTTAGTCGTTGCTTGTTGAGTAAATCCTGACTTTCAGACGAACTGTAGACTCACACTGGCAATAGGTATTGAAAGCAAAAAGGACCCTGGGAAACCCCCAAGAATGGTGGCTTTCTTTCTGTCTCTTCCACATCTGTGGACATTTTGATGTGTGAATGATTCTTCCCTCCTCAGGGCCAATTAGCATAGTTTTCCAATTCCCTTATCCCAGATTCCCCCCATGTTTGCTGCAGGAAGAGTTGAGTTTACCTTTGTGTGTGTATGTGTGTGGATAGGGCTGTCAATAAAGAGGATTCTCTGAGACATGTAAAATTGTGGTATGTTGAGTCAGAGCTACAACATTGGGGTGGGTTAGTCAAAAGAGGTGCCGATACCACCAAAAGGCACCTCAGAGCACTACATGTACATTAAGTATCAGAGCAAACCAGCATAAGGAGTGGCATCCCTTAACACTTTAGAATTGCCATAACCAAATCAGGCTAAAGGGTACTTTTTTAAAATGTACAAATTGCAACATGCTCTTGAAAGAAGCACAAGGGGGCACTCGAGTGGAGGCTTTATAATATTTTGCCACTTGCGTTTGAAGAGATCCTAGTTGAACTGGAACATGGGGGGCAATATCTGTTAGAACCCCTTCATGCCAATCAAGGTTTAGCAATTGTAAATATAAATTTCCCACTCAAAAATAATATTCCTATCGAGTGCAGTTTGAAGAACTTGGCTGAGAAGTTATCAAACTGTGTGTCAGTTGGGAATAATATAATTATGGCTGATATTAACACTAAATTGGTCTTTATTCATGAGAATTGTAATGGAAAAGGCTTTTGGAGGAATTCTGCAGAATTCTGGTTAGGAATACATTACATTTAAAGAATGTCTCCAGAGGATGTTCTGGAGATAGAACCTCTAAATGCATGCTTAAATGAGGAAAGCCTCCAGTATTGATTATTGCTTAATAGATTGCAATATATTCTCCACACTGGAGAACGTTTCTATTGTACATCGAATGGATTGTGATAATATCCTGATTACACTGTCAGTTCAGTACCCAGTGTTGACAGATCCTTATGATAGCTGGTAAGATGGCTCAGTGGGTGGTTAGGCACTTGTTGCTCTGATCTGTGTATGAACTACAAGTTCAAATCCTGGCAAGGTCAACTCAGCCATTCATCCTTCCGAGGTTGATAAAACGAGTGCCAATTTCGATTGGGTGATAATAATGATAATATTGTATGTAAATATGTGGTATGTAAATACATTTGGATTGAAGCACTCTACACATATCAAATCAGTATGAAAAGACTCCATATTCTAACTATTATTTAACAATGAAAAGAGTGGATATCGTTCTCTTGTAGGGAATTATTCAATTCCCTGAAATGTAAAATATTTCAGGCTATTTGCATTTGCAACACAGTGCAAGAAATGTACTGGGTTAGGATTTTAAAAACGTGATTGAAGCAATCATTTAAAATGCACATCCTCAAGTAGAACTTTCTCCCAAGACAAATTAAACAGGATGCCCCTAAGTATGACACTGAGTGCGGAGAGCAATATTTTTAGAGCAGTTAAAATTGTGACCTTTGTAGTTCTTGGCACAAAGTATAGCCCCCATCGTTACAAAGTACTTCATATTGAATGTTCTTACATGCACCCGATACTGTCCTATTAGACCGGACGCCAGGGGTCTGCAGCCTTATTATGCAGAACATTACTTTAAAGTCCACAGCTTACATTTCAATATGCATACAACTCACGTTTTGGTATTTGGAAAAGGTTAAAACCACCATTCTTAGAATTTTAACAAGAAAGGTAGAGCTGGTAAACATACACTGTTATTTGGGCCTCCTCTTGAGTAAACATGGAAAGTTGATAAACCATAGTAAAATAATTGCAGAGAAAGCTGCATCGCGGTTGGGAGGCCTACCAAGATGCTCTCTTAAGCATGAAGCCTGCTTACGTGATAAATGCCTCAGTGTGCACAAAGCCAGGATCTGCACAACGATAATATATTGTAGCGAGATTGGGACATTCTGATTGCTCTAGACTAACACAAAATACACTTTTAAACAGATTAGTAGAGCTTCCAATGGGCACAGAAAGCTGTGCCGTGAGTGTGGAATTTGGAGCTCACAATGCAGAAACACAAGCACGGCTGAGGTGTGGATGATCTATTTGAAAAAAACAGTTGACTTTCACAGAAAATACTAAAAGTAATATGCAATTGAGGTAAATAGCAGATTTGTCTCTAAAAATAAATATGTGTGGTTTACTGAAGGATGCAAATTATTAGTAAGCTGAAGAACCCGCCATTTGGGTGTACACGAGTTTAATTCATATAATCACCCAAATGCTACCATTAAGCACAAAGTGGCATGGTGCAATAGGGTTTGCGAATAGACAAAAGTTGTATACCCTATCCTTCTTGAAAATGTATTCTAATCTCTGTTTGAATATGGCTCAAGATGGGGAATTATGGGAAATAAAATCTCCAAAGTGAAGGAGAATGCTATTGATGACCTGCCTAAATATGCTCCCATTAAATGAGCAGACGAAGTTGGATGTACAGGGTATGAATGAGAGATGCTTTTGCACAATGGGAGTATTTGAAGATTAGGGGCGTTTTGTATTGATCTGTAAGTTTCAAATTTACATAAGACGTGGCTAAAACCCCTTTCATGATAAATCATATTAGGACATACCTGGAAGCGAGTTCTATTATAATGAACTGTAAGGATATGGATTGTATTGCTAAGTTATATGAATTTGTTTCAGAAGCACTTCAAGCAGGTTTACGTTTGTGGGAGTTGTTAGATTTCTTTATTTTGATTATTTCTTTTCAACATTTATATAATTATATTAAGAGGTTTTTCTACACAGTCTTTAGAGTTGTTTGGTTGTTTATTAACTGATGTATCTTTGTGTGTGTCATAATATATTTTGTGTTAATTGAGTAATATGATTCTAATTTCTAAAGAAAGAAATTGAACCTGTGGTATAATGGGCTTATGAAACTCATGAATACTAAAGGGAAGGTTTTTAGATATATAAAGCAATATCACATGGGAAACAGAGATGGTCTTCTCTGTTAACCCTCAAGGACAATATAGCTTGAATATGGTATATCTATGCTTGAGTTGCAAAATAGGTTTCAATTTCTTGAGAAATTAATGGGTCTAAACCCATATTGATGAAACACCAAAATTGTATTAAGTTGGATTCTTACTCAGCCACAAGCACCTCCGAAGATTTAAAATACGGTTTTGTGTTTTTGCTTCTTTTTCCCATTTCTACTTTATCAGCCTTTACATTTGCTTTCAGTTCCTGCCATAGGGCATTTCCCATATATATACAGCTCGTATGTAACCATCCCTCTCTTTTTACACTTCGATTCTGTTTTACATCTCCAATAAATATCAGGCCTACAAAAGTCACTAGTACTTATGTGAGTTTATGCCCATTTGTATCTTCCCATCATATTCATCCCCCATTTGTAACTAACCCTCCTTTCAAATAGTGGTTTCTCAGAGTATTCCTGCTTTAGCAAACACGTTTTAAAGCTTTAGCATATGAAGATCACTTACAGGGTGATGGAAACTCTCATTTTTTCACTCCCCCAGTTGTGCTATTTTATTGGAATAATAAAATACTCAATTGTCAAACCAACCAACTGGTTTAGCAAGATCCTTAATATCTAAGCATACGATATTAAATGGATATCACTTTTTACAGGTGTAGGAATCGTGTAAATCCACTCAGGATATTCCCGATGCCAGATTGTCATTTCCATCCTCCCATAGTCAGGTATGCCATTGCTTTGCACAATATTTAGAGTTCCTTATCAGGTCAATCATCAGGGAGATGTCTGGGTTATTGTTAATTACATTTTCGAGACATTTCTGTATTTTATTTGAAGGGGTCATTAGGTTTGTTTCACAAAGGGCATGTTAGAAATTGACGAAATACAATGAAGGTTGGTCGGAGTTGGTGAGGTGGAGTGATAGGATCTCATGTGAATCCATTTGAAGACTATCCACTTTATGATTCAGGAAGTCTAAAGGATAATAGCCAGAACTCTTCTTTTTTGCCTACTTGAATTTGGAGTGTCTTTCACCACAAATTAGGTAAAACCATTGAGGCTGAGGAGTATCACGGCGCATGCTTCCTGTCAGTAAGTGTTACTTTAGATGTTAATTTTGCTATTTTCCAAGTAAAACACCCAAAATCATGGGATGCACTATAATTTATTTCATTGGTTGTTCTTTTTGGGAGTTTCATTTGAGATGTATTTTGATCTTCCAGTTTCAATGGGAGGTAAGTTGATTGTATGGCCTAAAGGGTTGGTGGTATTCTTGTTTCCCTTATGGAAAGCTAGGCAGTAGCTAGCAGGGTTTCACTTCTCCACCAATTGCCTCTTTCAGGAAGAGGACTGATTACAAAATATATTATTTACATCCTTTTTTGTTTTACTCAAAAACCTGCAAATGCTTAGAAATAGATACATCATTACCATACATGCCTCTTAACAACGTGTATCTTTTAGATACTACAGTTTGATGGTATCAGGTTCTAAAGTTATAACCCCCTGGTGATAACTAGGTCTTGAAAGTTTTCTACACGGATTATTAATTTGTAATTAAGCTCCAGATCACTTTCTAATGGTAGTGGCACTGGGGACCTAGAGGTAATAATATAATATATCTGCTCTAAATTAGGTTGGAGAGGCAGAAGCTGTGTATCGTTTCCACACAGGGAAACATTTTTTATTGAATTTTCTAAAAGGATTGCATCCGCATCTTAAGAGATCTTACACAAATCATATTTAAATCTTATATATGTTCATAAAAATTCAATTAGTATTAGGGTGCCACATAAAAAAGTCTCAAAACCTTCTCAGTATTTTTCACAAAACCACACTAATGTGTCACAAGTTGTCTTATATGTTCTTATAGGCTACTAATACATTTGTGGCGGTACCAAAGGGCAAATGCAGGGTTTATGGCAAACAAATGATTCCTTAATATTTCAAGTGAATAATAGCATTCATCAATAAGGTACCAATCTCTTATTCGTTCATCTCACTCAATAGGAGGGACTGATTGTAAACCCAAAGTGGTGGAAAAGTACAGAGCATCATTTAATTTCAACATATGTGGCATCAGACCCTACACATCATGGAACTGCATATTCAAGAATTAAAATTGTCTGAGTGTGTCAGACATGTGATAAAAGTATGATAGCATGGCCTTTGTCACAGAAATAATTATTTTAAAGTTATAAAAGTCAAGTGATATACACTTACTTTTGACAGGCTGAAGGAACATCTGCTGCACACACAGCAATTAATCAAATGCAGGTTCTAAACTTAATACAAGAGACAATATGCTTAAAACATGTTTTGTATCCTCACGCTAACACTTGCTTTCTTCTCAGCCCGGCATAGATGGTAAATGTGGGGAGGTTATGTGTACCATGACACTAGCCTTGGTCCATCTAGAGTGAAGATATGTATTGCATGTTACCTTGAAAACCCGTTAGGTTTACAGGAATACAAAAATGCCACGTGGGCCAGGCCTCCAATATAATGTGTACCCCTTGTGAATTCATCTAAGGAGAATATATTCTAGTAAATATAGTTTGAACTTACATAAAGGCTGAATCCATGTTAAGTTGGCTGATAAGAATCAGCATTGCTCATATCACAATGATGCCTGATCTTCTATGGACCAGACTTCAAAGAAACAGTGTTGCACTTCACATGTCATCTTTGGGCCTCAACTCTAAATAAAAAGAGTCGTATGGTCAAGATAATGGAAACTCAAACAAAGGAAGCCATGTGACAGTAGATCCAGGTTAATTATTTGCTGAAAGACCTGCTAACTTGGGTTTCACAAATCCAAGAAACAAATGCATAGCCAACACTAAATATGCCCAGAAATATAAATGGCTATGGAAAGCAATACTATTCATGCAATAAAAAATGTATTCTGCATAAAAATCCCCAACCAAATCCCTTACAACCAAACACAAATGGATAATGATAATAACACATTCATCTATCACATGGCACAAATATGAATTGTCTATGTTTTAAACATTCTTAAAATTCTTTATTGTGTTAGACTTTTATGGTGAATGTCCAGACATTTATCTCGGCTGGGGAATCCCAGAAAATATGGAATACAAATGATTTCTGCATTCAAAGGTGTGAGAGGAAGTAGCTTCCCCTTGCTTTTTAAATGTACGATTAACCCAAATGAGATGGTGGTGTATTATATGGGAGTGTCTGACTATCCAGCAAGCCAATGGAAATATCTGGCCAATCAAAACATGTGACATAATCATGTCAAAGAGTAAGACAATCATCCATGAGAAAAAGGGAAGCCCAGAGGGAATGGTGGCTATCTCAGGAATCAAAAGGTACACTGTAGGGATACCACCTGTTTCAAACTGATGAGTGCTGCACCTGGATGTTAACTACATAATTGGGCCCTACTCATGAGGAGAATGTTGCCTGGACCAAACTTGAATCCAGGAGGGGAGAGACTGACTGATAGTTTCAAATCTTGTGAAGACACATTTGGACAAAAAGCCTCAGATAATGCTTTAAAGTGAGTATAATGATCCAGCAAATGCAATTAGATATGTTCAATGGAATCACTGCCATGCTAAGTCCGTGGAGTGGCAACATTGGAGGAGGTGACTTCCACTGGAGGGCGCTCATTCCAAATAAAATATGTTGGAATTTTGTTTGAAATACAAAAGTGTTTTCTTATTATATTTAAAATTTGAGATTTTACTGTGGACTGTGAATGGCTGGAGATGTTTCATAGTCTAAATACAGAATTGCTTGATAATTTGTGACCTGTGAAAGCCATAGATATGTAAAAAGTGAATGTTAAAACAATAGGGCGTTTACCCATCCTGAAGAAAATCATACTAATATCAAATATATCCTCCTCCCGCTTGACATTGCACAGCAGGGAGAGGGTTCTGTACTTGTGGGATCTGATTTGCAAAGTTAAGTAGGGGACACACTAATTCTTGTTTCAGGAAATCATAAAAACAATCAATTATACTCGATGGCTGAACCAAGATCCTGTGCATTCTAAATTGACAGCACTGTTTTCCTAACCCAAACTTGCAGAATTAGGTTTAAATTAGTAGTGAATATAATCTAATTGTCTGCACATGCTAGAAACCTTCAACCCAGCATTCACACATGGGGGAAACTGATGTTAATATGCATTTTAAGGGTGCAGAAGTAAGAATCTTACACAGAGATGTCATCATGGTTTTTAAAGACTTTTATTAATTTGAGAAAATTAAAAGAAAACCCTATCTTGCCTAACTATAAGAGGGGTTTCCCTGTCTCTACAACAATACTAATGTCTCTGTCAGGACGTCCAAAAGAAGAGGTCCACAGTTCTATGTCAGAATCCTAGCTCTGTCCCTCAACCCCTATGCTAAACTAAATAAAGGAGGTATCTTCCTGATCTGGAGGAACAATTTCCTTCCCCTGGACAAAAGGCAGTTCTGGGTTTGAAAGTTCTCAAAGTTCCATTTCAACTATTAGGGTAAAGATTGTCTTTCCTGATCCATATGTCTGGGTCCCAGACCCCAGTTGGCAGACCTGGTTCCCTTTGCTGCCAGGTGCTGTGATGAGGAAGAGTGGTTTAGATACTCCTCCAAACTGTGGTGGGTCCCTGACCCTGGTTGGCAAACCTGGTTCCCTTCTCTAGTAGGTACTGAGGCAATGAAGAGTGGTTTGGGTACCGTGCCTATTTGTTGGGGGTGCCAGATCCCTCTGGGAAGAAATAAATGACCTTCTGTTTCTTTATTGAACACCTGTTTTACCATTCTGCCAGGTATTATTGGTTTTGGTATGGCTCTGCGTGCCTTTCCGACCTTCACCCAACAACCCTAGTTGAGTCCCCTTCTGACCAATGGAGGGTTCCCATTATCCTTCGGTCTTCCAAGGTTTGTCTCTCTCCCGGGGTCCTTTCTTTCTGCGGTGGTTCTGAAGGGGGATGAGAGGGGTAAACGGAAGCTTGCTTCTTTCTCTGGTTCTGCACCCAGGCTGCTCCAGTAGCTCTGTTTGGGTCGCTTCTCTCTCTGTCTCTCTGTCTTAACTTCCTCTGCACTGGCTCACCAATATGGAAGTGTGGCTCCGATCACAAACTTCTCCTGCAGCTTTATTTCAGTCTCCTCTCTCTCTGTATCTGGCTTGAGTCCCTTTGCAGCGGCTCTGCAGTTAGGAAGTGGTGTGGGGCTTGCCTTCGCCTGGCACTTGGTTCTCCACCCTTCTCTCCCACCTGCCAGTTGAAGACAGTTTTGTGTCCTCACAGGAGCTGCCACGGCTTCTCGGTCAGCAGTGTTCTCCCCACACCCAGCTGGACAGCTTCCTTGTCCTTGGCTCCTCCTGGGAGGATCTCTTTCTCTTAGCAGTCCTTCCTTCCTTTTTATTAGGATGATCCACCTATTGGGCCCTTTGTTTCTCGACCGCTCATTTTGGTTCCGTGGAGTAGTCATCCTTACTCTGCACCTCTTCCTTGTCTTAGTGGTTATTATCAGTGTTTCTTACAACTCTTCCCTATTCTTTTTCATCTCAGTTCTTTCTACTTCATGAGTCTTAGAGAAGTACATGGGATAGGAGGGTCAGGTTGGAGAGAGTAGGGGTGAAGGAGAGGTGATGATGTTAGGTGGATACCGCGTTCTCCCACAGTAGTCATCAATGATCCCAGTTGGATTTCCCTCCCCATGAGAACCACCCGCTGAGTATCACCCCCAGGTAGACTATCGGGTAGTGCCATCACCTGCCTGTCCTCATGGGAAAGGACTCCCCCCACCAGAAGCAGTGACAACATCCTGGGATTCCTCACAGTGTACATAAATGTCATTTTCCTACCTTTCTCTGATACCAATGCTTGTTTTTGATACTGTAAAAAATAAAATGTTTTACACTTGCTGAATGATTACGTGATATAAGTTTTTGAATGTACTGGCAGCTAAGCAGCAAGGTTGTCATATAATTGAAAATGCTGCTTAATAGTGGCCTTATATTATTTAGGATTCAAAATGTTATAAATATACTTATTAGACATTCTGGTCATTGAATGCATGTGTTCCACCCCTGAGCGAGATTGTCACAGGCAGGCCTATATTAATTGTATAAACTAATCATTGTAGTTTATGTATCTCACTGTGTTGACTTCCCCTGCATAAAGTAAAGGGGACCACCTCTAATGTTTTGTTTGTTTGAATAATTTTGAATTTTTATGACAAATAGTCTGTTTATTGTACCAGAACGACGGTGTGGCAATGTATACTATGGTACATTATTTTAGCGATTTCCTGTAAGTGATATATCTACTTTTTACCATAGCTATAAATCTAATGCAATTCTATTGTAAAAGAGCTGCATTGTCATTGCACTCTGATACTAATCTTCACTTTCCACTGGCCTCAACAACCCCTGTCAGCCTCTCTGAACTTTCTCCAGAGAGGTTCTAAACCTCGCAAGCATGTGCCTCATATACTCTAACAGTTGACATTGCTGAATCTCCATTGAATGGAACTCGAATACAGTTTTGATTGATCTTCAACCCTGTTGAATCTGGTAAAACGCAGAATTGCGGAAGAATAAGACTGGGGCATAAAATCTATCCAGGCACCACTGAAAAAGTGTCTCAGAATCGCACATTACAATTCATTACTATCCAGAACAGGCTATTTCCCAAGTATCCATGGTTTTCTCAGGATAAACTAAATTGTGAATAATGATTTGAAATGTATTTGCTTATTAACATGGGTTAGAACTAGTGTAGAAACTGGACCACTTTGGCCATAAAAGTTATCCATTCTGTAAAAACAAAACTGGCCCATCTAAAGTCATTGGGCCTCATTACATGGACGGCGATGGACCAAGGTGCTATTAGCACCTTGGTCCATGCTGGTAAAATACCGGCACCGCCTTGGTGGAAAAAGGAATTACCGCCCTATTCCAAGGTTGGTGGGGCGGTAATTCCCCCTCCCCCCATTGCCCTTCCCCATTCCCATTTTTGCCCCATAGGGCATAATGGGAATGGGGAAGGTGCTAATTACGGCACCACAAATTGCGGTACCGTAATTAGCTCCCTGATCCCTTTGCGGGTTGGTTTTTAACGGCTGCAAAAAGCAGGCGTTAAATTCTCCAACCCACAAAGGGACCTCGTAGTAAGGCGGTAAGGGTTTACTGGTACCGGTAAAATACCGGTACCGGTAAACCCTTACCGCCTACCGTGTAATGAGGCCCATTGCCTTTCATGTTCTAAACTCTGAGCCACTGGGTATCCCTTCAGAAAGCATAGCTTTTCGTGTTTGAAATGTTGGTGAAAGGTGTAATGGATGAAGAGGACTCGGGAAGCAATGCTGGTTGACATAAAACAAGGTGCTGGTCTCCCTCACTCAGACATTTGTTATGGAATTAATGCAGCTCACAGTCTCCAGTGCTCTTATCCTCTCTAGGCTGGATTATTGCAACAGCCTCTTTCTAAATCTTGCTGCCTCTACTCTTCAACTTATACAGAGCAGGACTGTAAGACTTGTCCTTGTCCTCAAGCCCAGGGATTGTATTTCTCTAGCTCTGAAATCTCTTCACAGTCTCACTGTGGCTGCAAGGATCAAGTTCAAGACCCTCTGCATGGTCCACAAGGCTTTCTGTGGTCTTGAACTGCTCTACCTCCAAATTCTCTTCCAAAACATCTTACTTCTGGAGCTCTCCGCTCATCCACCTCCAATGCTTTGAGGGTCAGGTGGTTCTCCAAGCAGAGAGTTGCGGGCAGATCTAGCTCCTCGGCTGGGGCCTCCTCTAGAACAGCCTCCCTGCCTCTCTCAAACTTGAGCAGAACCACATCTAGTTCCGGAAGTAACTCAAGACCTTCCTTTTCGCTTTGCTTTCTCTCTTCCTCTCCCCTGCTGATGCACCTGACTTCTCCATGCACTGGTCAGCTGGTCACCCTCTGAACTCGGGCCCAGGCTCCTGCATGTTCAGTTGCCCATGTGCTGCCTCAGGGCTCCCCAGCACTTAAGGGTCTGTATCTGCAACCCTGCAGTCCCTTCTCTCTGCACTTATGAGCCACCCGCTGGCTGCACTTGTGAGTTAACTCTACTTCCCCCTTCCCCTCCCCCTGGCACTTCTCCCCTTCCTTCTTCCCCGCACTTGCACGATCTGAATGACACAAGGCGTAGTAAGATTATCATGTTTTCCTCCCTTTGTTTCACTCTCCTTGTCTTGTCGCACCTAGAAGCACGTGTGTACAGGTGCGTTATAAATACCACATCATATCATATCACATCAATGATAAAACCATATTTTATAGCAATAAAAAATATGAAAAATAAAAGTGTTACCTATTTTCTCCACATGTAGAGCTCTACCTACCAGTTTGAGTATATTAATGCTAAAAAAGGTACTTCAACTTGACTGCTTGCAATTGCTAAACATATTCTCTAGACCTCTGACCCACTGTGTCTCTCTTTGAAAAGAAGAGCTTTTTGTATTATGACATGCGGGTAAACGGTGTAATGGATGAAGATGCATTTGCAAAATAGCAATGTTGGTTAGCATAAACAAAGTTGCTTGTATATCTCTTTTGTAATGGAAATAAAGATACAACAATATTTCTATATCAGTAAAAAAATAACATTAGAGATGGTAACTCTTTCCTCCCAACACATATGACTAGTGGTTTGAGTATATTGATGGAATCAGGAGCATTTAAACATGCAACTTTGCATTTGGCAAACCCATACTCTAACCTCTGAGCTCCTGTGTCTCCTTTCAGAAAGCATAGTTTGTTGCATTATGACATGGGTTGGTCAAAGGGGTAATGGATGAAGATGCATTTGGGAACTAGCAATATTGGTACGGATAAACAAAGTTGCTGGTATCTCTGTGAGCCATTTGTAATGGAAATAAATAGTAAACATTATTTTTATAATAATACCAAAACATTACAAATGTTATCTATTTTCTCTCAATGCAAAGGCCAATTTATTGATGTAAGTATTCCTGTGCCAGTGAGGGTACTATAACGTACAACATTGAAATGGGTAAACCCATGCCACAATCTTTGTGTCGCGGAGTCTTGTTTTGGATTATGGATTGCTTTTTGCATTATGATTTGGGTGTCAAAGGTGTATTGGATGAAGATGCATCCGGGAACCAGCAATGTTGGTTGGGATGGGTATAACAGTAAAAAGATTACAAATTAAAACTTTACTTATTTCATCTCAGTGCACAACTCCTCCTACCAGCTTGAGTATGTTCATGCCAACGTGGGGACTTAAATGAGCAACCTTGCCATTAGTAAAACCATGCTCCAACCTAGGAGCCATTAGGTCTCCCTTAAAAAGCATGGCTATTTGCGCTATGCCATGGCAGTCAAACGCGTAATGGCTGAAGATGCATTTGGGAACAAGCAATGCTGGTTGGGGTAAACACATTTGCTGGTCTCTTTGAGGCATTTGTAATGGAAAGAGAGATAAAACAATATTTGTAAAACAATACAAAAATTAAACACATACACCTATTTTTTCCCAATGAAAAGTGCAAACTAGCAGCTTTAAATTTGTCATGCCAATGAAGGGACTTGAGCAAGACATTTTCCAATTGATAAATCCATGCTCTAACCTATGAACCACTGGGTTACACTATTAGAGATTATGGGCCTCATTACAAATTTGGAGGTAGCCTTGCCTGTAATGCCTACAAGTCACCTCCAAACTTGCAAAAAATTCCGGCACCCGCGAATGTGGCAATTACCGGGTTATTCCGGCCCCACTAGACCCAGTAATTGCCCATTCGCGGGCGCCGGAATAGGATGCTACCCATTCCCATTGAGCCCTGCATGGCTCAATGGGAATGGGAGGTTGGATGCACAAGCAACGTTATAAATGGTGCCGGTGCATCTGAAATTCTGTGCTTGCAGGTGCCTTTCTGCCTGCCAGGTCTGGTCACTATCTCTAGGACATATTTAATGGAAACAAAGAACAAACCATGTTTTTATAACAATAAAATAAACATTAACAATATCTATTTCCTGCCTCCACATCGGTCAATATATAAGTTTAAGTATTTGCATCTCCTCAAGGCGTCTTTGACCTGCAGTCTTGCCATTTATAAACCCATGGGCCAACCTCTTAGCTACTAACTCTCCTTTCAGCGACCATGGCGTTTTGCATTATAACATAGCTGCTACAGGTATAATTGATGAAGATGTGTCTGGCAATATGCCAGTGTTGGATATCATTATTGAATCAGTCCAGGCATCAATGAAAAAGTGGCCCACAATCACAAATTACAATTCATTACTATCAATAATAGAATATTTGAGTATGATCCAAGGAGGTGTTGCTCATAAAACATGTTGCAAATGGTGCATTTGAAAACATATTTGCTTAATATCATTGGCTAAAACAAGTGTAGTAACTTATGAAACTGGTCCACTCTGTACAAAAAGGTGGTCCATTCTGTAAGAAAAAATGGCCAATCTAGCATCATTATTATTATTATTATTATTATTATTATTATTATTATTATTATTATTATTATTGTTATTTGCCCTTCTATTGCGCCGACAACCCACAGGCATCAGTACACCAGCCTCCACAGGAAGCTAATGAAGGTTTCTTCTGTGGGCAGAGATAGGCTTGTGTCTTCATTGGTTGCACTTAAAGCATTTACCTATCGCCCTATCGACAAGCCCGAGCTTGCATGCTCTAGCCTCTGAGCCACTGGTCGTCCTTCAGAAAACACACCTTTTTGCATTATGGCATTGCGGTCAAAGGTGTAATGGATGTAGATCATTCTGGGAACAAGCAATGCCTACTAAGATGAACTGTCATGTTTATTATGCAGCCACTCTCAACTCAGGGAGTTCCTTTCCCCCGAAGCAAGGTGGTGCACAATAAAGCACTTTTATTTTCGGTTCAATTTGGTGAGGCCTCCAAACGGTCTCGTACCCAGCACCAACAAACACCCTGTGTCACCAAGGGACTAGGAACCAGGCTGGTGTGTAGTAAAAAATATGTATTTATTTATTTATTATTTATTTAATATTTGACACAATGCTAACATCAGCCACCAATGCTGTGGCAACACCCAAGAACACGGGCAAAAACAAGGGGCACACCTATAATTTAACAAAAGAGTATCAGGGAATTTTAGAATAACCTTTATAAAATTAAAGATAGCTTGAGGTGCGGGGGAGAAAAGACTCAACCTTGGCAACTAGGTTGGAAAAATAGAGGACAAAAAGTGGTTGTTCCTAAACGATTTAGGAACTCCCGTCCCCTGCACACTGTCTGATATCTGCAAAGCAGATCAATAATTTTCGTGGTTTTTTTGTTTTACTGAATTTCATTACACACAGTTCAATAGACAATTAAATAGGTGGAGCAGTCACAATGAATAACAAGCTCACAAAATTTATATAGACAACAAACATAATATTTATTGTACAATATCTTTGGTCCCGATGCGTTTCGAGTATAGACTCTTCTTCAGGGGCAAAAACATACTTACAATTCATAATTCAATTTCTAGAGAAAAATAAGAGAAGGGTACAACTTAGTATTTTGCATATAATTCATACAAACTTTCAAAACATTAAATCATAGATATGATTTGAAACATTGCCAAGAGATCTCTGGGATAGTACCTAATAACTCAGTTTAGTATAAGTCCAGTCAGATAAGTAGTATCTCTAACCAACACGAGAATGTTAAATGATAAGTGGGCAACTGAAAAACTACTCTATTTTCAAAAAAACAAACAAAACACTTTAAAAAAAATAAACAAATCTAAAAAATGTATATTATTATCTACAATTATGGCATAATCCATGCATATCGGTAGTGTGCCCCTTACCAACTATGGAGTAGGCATAGTTGCAAAAACATCTACGGTGTCCATGGATAGCGGGTGCTTTAGGGAGGTAGTTTGTGTATCCACAATTAGTTTCCCACAAGGATTCCGGCTAGCAGTACGTGGACTGAGTCAGAAAGGGGTAAGCAGTTCACGCTAGTACATAGATCTGTATATAAGTAGAGAAAGAAAAAGAATAGTAGGAGAAAAATAATAGTAAATAAGTTCCAGGTCTCAAGAGTTTCAATGGACCCATAGGTCACTTACTAGATACAATGTTAATCCTTCAGCGAGCAAATCGTGGCCAACATCATCCCGAACAAGGAGGATGTTGTTCGTTCATGATTCTGCTCATTATGTACTGAGAGTACTGCTGACGTATGAGTGAGCATGCGTGGTAGCAAAGCGATCATTACGCATGCGTTTGCAAGAAGTTGCAGGTAACTGATGCGCGTCATGGTTCTGATGACACGGGGAACCCGGCGTCAGAACAACTTGAAAACAAAGAAAAGCGTGCATGCGCGTGACTAGTGCGTGGCAAAAAACCGCCTGAAAGTTACTGTCTATTTTGTAGTAGGCAAGTAAGTGGCCATGATCCATGAAAAGTAATGAAAATTTAGAGAGGAAGAACGCGGATCAGACAAAGTGGTTTTTTGAAGGAAAAGATGGTTAAGTCAGACCGTCCTCTGGTAGTCAGTTCCTCATTCAGTACATTGATATAATTCAACACAAATGATATTATAGGCATTGATATAATGTACATATAGCTCCATATTTTGCAGAATTTACCATCAGAATGCTGACATGCATTGGGAAATAATATGGCATAGTTTTTCAAAAGGTGAATTTACAATCATTTGAGCACCCCCAAAAATTTAAAAAAGGAGGATGTTGTGCTGTCACCCCAATCCTTAATAGCATATATATTTCTTTTGAAAAATTACATTTCAACCGTATGTGCACATGTAAACACAATGAAACCACCTTGATGGAAAATTCATAGGTCACAGAGTGAAAATGTGGTTTATAACCAAGAAATGGTCAATGTGGTCTTCATAAATAGGGGACGAGGTAGTAGTCTTCGTTCATGCCAAGAGGGGCAAGTGAATCAAGACAGTGTGTCCAATAGAGTTCTCTGTGGGATAGTAGTTTTTGTAAGTCCCCACCTCTGGAAAGTGGATGTATTACTTCTAGTATTACCATTCTCATTTGTGCCACTGTGTGTTGATGATCTCTGAAATGTCTATACACTGGGGATTTGATGTTTTTGGTGCAGATATTTGACTTATGTTCAGTCCAACGTCCCTTGGCTTTCCTGGTGGATTTCCCTATGTAGTATTTTCCACAGGGACAACGCAGAGCATAAATCACATTTTTAGAATCACAAGTAGCAAATTGTTTTAGTGGAATATTCTTCCCTGTGTTTCCATATCGAATGTGGTCTCCTTTAATCACATTTGAACAGTGTTGGCAATTTAGGCACGGGTAAATTCCTTTTTTAGGTTTGGACAAAAAGGTTTGGTTGTCTGTTTTTTGTTTTTCTGCTCTGATCAGACTGCCACGAATGTTTTTGCCCCTCTTGTACGCAAGCATAGGGGGTTCCGGAAAAAGTCGGTTCAGTTGTGGGTCTGTTTTGATTATATCCCAAGTCTTGTGGATTATCAGTTTGACCTGAAAACTTTGGCTAAAGTATTTTAATGAATGAATAAGATTCCTGTTTTCATTTTTGGTCTTAGGATCCAGGAGGTCTTCACGACTTTGTGCTTCTGTTCTGAGTATTGCTTTGTTGATCACATTTTCTGGAAATTTTCTGTCTTTGAACCTTGCCTTCATAGTGGAATATTCATCCTGTAGTCTGTCAACATCTGAAGTTATTCGGTTGATCCTGAGGAGTTGGCTGTATGGTAAATTTTCTTTCAGGTGTTTAGGATGAAAGCTTTGAAAGTGTAAGGTACTGTTCACATCAGTGGGTTTCCTGTATAACTGTGTTCTGAGTCCTGTGTTAGTTATTTCAATAGTGACATCCAAAAGGTTTACACTGGGTTTACCAATGTCCATTGTGAACTGGATTCTCTCATTGCATTTGTTAAGGTATTCCCAAAAGGTGTTGAGTTCATCCTCGGTGCCTCTCCAGATTCCAAAGATATCGTTGATATATCTATACCAACTTTTGAACTTATCTTTCCACCTGGTTTCATTTAGAACATGGGTATGCTCAAAATAGTACATGAAAACCTTTGCATAGGAAGGTGCGACTGGTGATCCCATAGAGGTACCTGAAGTTTGTAGGAAGAATTGACCATCAAATCTGAAATAGTTATTAAAAAGGATGATGTTGATGAGTTCAATTGCTAATATTTTATGAATGATTTCTTCATGTTGATTTCTTCATGTTTTAGTAGGAACCATTCCAGTGCTTCAATGCCTTGGTTGTGGGGAATTGAGGTGTATAGACTGGTTACATCCATTGTGAACAGTAACAAATTGAACCTAAAATAAAAGTGCTTAACAAATTTGATACATCCAATTCAAGGTTCTTGATGTTTTGTAAAAAATGGGTGGTGTCCTTTAAGTAAGTTTCAGTTTTCTGTATCAGGGGTTGCAATGCAGTGTCCAGATATACTGCCAAAGGATGGAAAACACTGTCTGTACCAGCAACAATTGGTCTGAAGGGCGGGTTAATTTTATTTTTATGAGTTTTGGGAAGGCCGTAGAAGACTGGCTTCAGTGTGCAGGGGACGGGAGTTCCTAAATCGTTTAGGAACAACCACTTTTTGTCCTTCTTAACACCCAAGAACACAACATAACCAGTGAAATTTTGAAACGTGCGATAATAGCTTACACAGATTTAATTTAATTTCAATGTAACCAATAGAAAATGTTCCCTATACCGTACAAGATCCACAGAAATAACTTAATTTGAAACAATACTTTTCCCCCAGCAACCACCACCCTCCAGGCTTCAATTAAATATGACCCTTTTAATTGAAAGGCAAGGTGCAAAGGGTGTGAGCGCAATGGAAAAATCTGTTTTGCTGCTGATTTAAAAAAGGTGCTGTTTGCGAAAGGAATTCAATGAGAAAAATCGTTTTGGGCTTGTTATTTAAAAGGCAAGATTAGGAAAAAGAAACTCAAATGAACATCGTTTTTCAACACACTTGAAAATAAAAGGCAGGACTTGATAGTTTGATGTCAGAGAAAAATGAAAACAAAAGAAAAATTTTGTTTTGCACCACACATGCAGATGGGATACAATACTTGGAAATTCTGGTTTAAAAGGAATGGGGAATTTCGTTTTGCACCCTCCACACTGACTTGAAAAGTGGTGTTTTATTGATTACTTCTTTTTGGGATGATGGACACTCCCCACTTTCTATGTGGCAGTCAAGGATTTCAGAGACAGTCAACCAGGTCTTTATGGGCTATACCAGCTCTAACAGACTGGGCATGAGCTGTTGTTAGTTTTGTATTCGAACAACCCTCATCCCGTGATTTTCTATGCAGGAATTAATTGATTTACTTTAATGAAGTATGCTGAGGATCTACACAGTTTCCCCCCTCCCCACACTTTAATGGAAAGGGTTAAGGATGGATGCTCCCAACACAATGCAATTTCAACAGAGAGCATGGTTTTCTATGGGGAAAAAAGTTTGAGCGAGATTTAATAATTTGTGCGACAGGCCTACCCTGTTGCACCCCCCTCTAGCCACTAATGGAAAGGGATAAGTCAGGTAGCTCCCCACACAATTGATGGCATTGGGATATCTACTTGCATGGGAGGCTTTGGACAGGGAAACAGCAGGGCTCCTCTGAGGACAGCAAAGGTCTGGTCAAGGGCTCTCAGTCAAGGATTTCCTCCTGCACCCAGACTCCTTCTGCTCACTTCTTTATTTCCCAGCCATTGTCTCCAATACAAGGATTGAGGCCTCTCTGCTAGTTGTTCCTCGCTAAAGTGTCCAGCAGCAGCTCTCCCCCAGAATAATTCACCAAATAGCCCAGTTCTGATGCAAACCTGCCCTTTTCTAGTGGTAGTGACACTGCAATATTGTCATAATTCCTGCAGTCATGAATGGCTAGTTTGCTCCATTCACCTCCCACCAAGACGCCCACTTGCTACTGATAGGACTATAAATTGAGAGAGGTGTTTTATGCAAACTCAGGGAGGAGAATGATATATAATTTCAAAATGCCAGGAGAAGTTACATTTTTCAGCTCTCCAAATCTATCAACATGGTAACTCCCATTATTTTTCATAGAATTGCACGTGTATATATTTTTAAGAACTACATTTTAAGGTGAATCAGATGATGCTAATTTGAAGTCAGCATACCTTTCCTGAGCTGAGTTACCTTTTTCTGCAGTTGTCTGCTGTGCCAAAATAGCTACAATTGGGACAGTTCCCCATTTAGAACTTATTTTCACAATCTACTCCTTTGCCAACTCTCCAGTTGCTCAAGTGTATCTAAATGGCAAAAATCATACTTTTCCACATAACTTAAACTATATACTTCACCTAAATTTCATTTTTACGGGGTCCCATTGAGCTTTTTCTTCTGTTTCATTTGAAAATGGGGTGGGCTTACTCAAACACATAATACTCCTTTTATTTGGGAAAATGTGTATTCAATTTTTAATCAATGGCAGAGCACAGCATGGCCCCAGTGAGAAGGTTTCCAATTCCCAGAAAACATGTGACTAGCCATCTGGCATATCTGTGTTTATCTTAACATGTCCTTCTGCTGGGCATCAGAGGCATTGCTCATTGCTTAATGTGTAGTTATATGGAAAGCTTGACCTCAAGCTTACTTCTGCAGGACATGTTATCAGCAACTAATTGACAACCGGATATTCATCTTGGTAGGCCCAGCTCCAAAAAGCCTGGAGTTCAGATTTCCAAGGAACTTTGTTCAGAACTAATTGCCCGTTTTATGGAGCATCTTACCTGAAACATTTTGTCTGTTCGCTGTTTAATGAACAATTCACTGTGGTTGAAATTTCTCCTCCATCATTTCTTTGTATTTTTCCTCTTTAAATTGAAAACCAGACATCTTTCTCCTAGAGAGCCCAAACGAACAGATCATGGGTCACAGTTTTTTTTCAGTAGAAATGCCCCTCTGCATCCATGCTTTTCAATGTAGAGCTTCAGTTTTTAATCTGTCCATGTGTAATGTCTTTCTTTAATATAACATTTGAAATAACATGAGTATCGCAATGCTCCAAGTAGGGCTTTTCTTTTAAACTATGTAATTTAAATGTTGACAAGTAAGTGTTTTTATTCGTCACAAAAGCAAAGTGCTTGGCTTCACTTTAGATTTCTGGATCACAGTATTGTGCTGCATTGAAGTCGATGTAACATGCTGCTATCTGTCACTTTAAGTAACATTGTAGCTTTTCATGTATTTTACCATGCATTGGGCACATGCAGCACTTTTAATTTTTCAGGTACATTTCCCTTCACTTGGGCACCAGTTCATTCTGGTAAACTTGAAAGACGTCCATTTTTGATCATATACTGGGCCTTAAGTCAGAAACCGAAGTGTTTTGGGACTGGCCTGCTTTTTCCAATGGGTAGCACTAGTCAGCTTCACTCTTAAATACTGGCCTGGCATGGTCTTTTTCTTTCTGACATTCAGGAGCTATATTTTATCGCACAGAACAAAAGTGCTTATCTCTGTCTGTAAGCCATTCATAATGGAAATAATGATAAAACAAAATAATTTTATTACAATATAAATTTAAATGTTCACCTATTTGCTGCCCATGCACAGTTCAACTGACCAGCTTGAGTATGTTCATGCCTATGATGGGACTTTAATCCATTGGTAAACCCATGCTCTAAAGTCTGAGCCTTTGGGCCTGAATTCAGAACGGATAGCGTTTTGCTTCCCATAGTGTTAAAGGTGTAATCTATGAAGATGCATCTTGGAACAAGCAATGCCAGTTAGGAGAAACACATGTGATAGTTTCTTTGAGTCATTTGTAATAGAAATAAAGATAAAACAATATATTTATCATAGGACAAATATGAATTAAATGCTGTACCTATTTTCTTCCCAATTCAAATCTTAACATACCAGCTTCAGTATTTGCATGCCATTAATAGGCATTGAATTTAAAGCCTTGCTGTTGGTAAAGCCACAATATAACCACTGAGAGACACAGACTGTCACCAGAGCGGTTAGCTTTGTGCATCATGACATGGTAGTCAAAGGTGGACTGGATTCAGTTGAATCTGAGAACTAGCCAGAGTCTGACTTAGGTATAAAATTAGTCCAGGCACCAATGAAAAAGTGGCCCACAATCATGCATTACAATTCATTACTATCCAGAAGGGACTGTTTGAAATGTAGGAGTCTACTACGACCAACAACTCTCCTATTTAGGGAGACCAACTACTACCTCATGATTTTAACACAGATCAGAACTTACATATCAGGATATCAGACAGCCATCATGCCATCATTGCTGAAACATCTTCACTGGCTGCCAGTAGCAACAAGGATTTGGTTTAAATCATTAAGTTTAGTCTTTAAGGCCCTTAAGAATATCACCCCAAGATATCTTTTGAGCACATTTCATTGGCATTCTCTTTCACGCAATGCACGATCATCCCCTTCATCTTTGCTGACTGAACGGCGTCTCTGGCAAAAAATTACTTGCTGAAGCACTGTTCAGTCATCCAGACCCAGGGGGTCCCAGTCATTAATCTCACATGCTGTGCCTCATGGAGCAAACCACTTTCAGAAGACTGTCTGCTACCGATGCACAACCCATTCCTACTATGTGCTAGCTTTCAGAACAGAATTTAGAAGACACACAGAAACTGCCAAAGCATCACACACTGTTTAACAGCTGTACAAACTGGTATATATGTACTGCATTTTGCATATATATCTTTATTAGGGTGAATATTGTGAACAATCAAAACAGAGGAGTCCATTATTTGCTTAAAATGTTTTCTTAATGAATCACTAGAAGACATGTTTCACATTTAAAATTGTGGACATTAGGTTGTTCCCATAATGCTGTTTGCTTTTATGCAAATTGACAGGAATGGGTTCTATACAGAGATACTGGGCCTCATTACAAGTCTGGCGGAATGGGTTAACGGGCTCCGCTAATGGTGGCAGGCCCGTTAACACCATTCCGCCTGATTACGAGGTCCCCTCGCGGGACCCGGTAAGGACGCTGCCTGGTAAAACCAGGCGTCATTACCGGGTCCCGCGAGGGGAAGAGGGAGCTAACAACGAGCCGGTCGTAATCAGCCCGTTGTTAGCTCCCTCTCCCATTCCCATTGAGCCTTATTGGGGCTCAAATGGGAATGGGGAAGTTCCGGGTCTGGGTTCCCAGAGGGAGGAATTACCGGACCCTCCGAACTCGGAATGGCCCGGTAATTCCCCATTCAGGGAACCCGGTAAAGGAGCCCGGTTTGGCGGCAGACATGGAGCTAATAGCTCCATGGCTACCGCCAAACTCGTAATGAGGCCCACTGTGCTGTGTAATCTGGCCCACTGTGTTGTGTAATCTGGCCGGGGGCCATGCCCCTTGGCACCGCCCCATGCCCCCGCCCCTCCTAAGAAGTGATGGATCCCGCAATAAAGTTTTCTATTTCCAGCACTGACTTTGGGAGATCATTACAAAAGCTCTGTAACTCCTTGCTCCGAATCTGTGTGGCATTAGTGGCATTATTAACCTTCTGACCTTTATAAACGAAACTGAAAACGTTTCTGTTCATCTCATTTTTCATATTTTCTCTCCATACCTCCACACTTGGTGCAGCTCTTTCATGACGCAGCTGTAAGTGCTACATAATTACGCATAGTCATAGTCATCATCGAAGGGGGTGTTTTTGATCAAATATGTTTCAAAATTTGCATCTGAAATCATATTTGCTCAGAAACATTTCTTAAAACTATTGTAATAATGTATGAAACTGGTTCAATCTGGCCCAAAAAAGTAGTCCATTATGTTACAGCAACAAAAACCTGGCCAATCTAGATTCATTGGCTAGCACTTCTGGCACTGCTCTGTTCACTTCCTGGCCAATCCAGGCCTGGTGTGGGGGTTTACAAAGGAATGTGCTGCAAAATGCACCGTTTATACCTTTTTTGAAAAAGAAAACTCTGGGAGGAAAAGCCCAGCCCTACGCCCTTACACCGTTCGTTAGCCTTGTAAAATTCACTTGCTTAAATATGGCCTGCTTGCTATTAGAAGATTTGATAGGAACGACTTTCATTTCTTTTTCATTGCATGTGCTTGACTTCTTTCATCGGCGTCTAATGGCTAAAGGTTTGTCGTCAACCGGTAATAAGTTCATATCGAAAAGAAAGCTTTGCAGAGCAGACCCAAGCAAATGAATTGCCATTTCCACTTGCGGCAACATAACATAATACACTGTCTTAAGCTCAGGCACACACGCGATGGTCAATCTCAATTCACAGACCAGGCCGAATGCCGGGAAATGTTCAGCTTCCCAGCCGTTCCCTTTCCACCGTTAACCTGCTTAATGGAACAACACTAATGTGAGGGCAGCACTACATTCGGTAGTACAGGGAGCAACAAAACAGCATGCCAATTAGCAAGGAGACAGGATGCCTGCTTTTTATTGCCAGCACAACATGTATATAGACATTTGCATAAGCGTACGTGAAGCGCCAATATGGAGATTTCTTTTAGAACAACAACGGTACTCCTGCAGTTATCTTACATACCTGAACACCTGAGGAAATAATTGGGCTATATAAAACGTGAGCCGTAATTTCTACATTTGCTTTACGAACACGTCCATGCTTATTAAAAACGTTCATTTAGAATTAAAGTGTAAAAAAAAACAGTTGATTGATTTATTTAAAAGCCGCAATAAGTGGGAACATTCTAAAGAAGTTCAATTGCACAATTCATTATCGTTCTGTAGATTGCCACTAAGTGGCTGCGCCTGTTAAATCGGCAAACGAAAGATGCCAGGTTAAATTGCAGAAAGGCCAGCATTAGTAGCAAGTAGCTAATGAGGGGGAAACAAAAGCATTTATTGTTAAGAAGTGCATCTAGGGACAGGCATATTCCAGGACTGCTGAAAATGTGCACTTTGGGTCAAGTTATGTCCACCTATGTTTCTATGGGATGTCTAAGGCACAAAGATGGCTGAAAAGCAACAGATGTTTGTGCATTGCGGGCACACCCGAGGGTTACACGTAGAGTGCACGAGGGTCCACAAGCACTGCTGTGAAACAGAACTGCATTAAGGTAAATACATCAATGTAAGAAACAATATTGCATCATAACTCAAAGGATGGTACAAAATTACGTTTTGTTGGCAACAAAATGCAAATGGAAGAAATGTTAATCTGTTGTGCAAGCCATAAGCTAGTGTTTAGTGTGAGCATGCACAAAGTGTTGTGTAACACTCTTGCACGGGAACATGCCACTATGTGCGCATAGCAGTGGTTTCACAGAGTCACACAAATGTAGAGGAATGAGCATGCCATGTTTGTCACAAGGCATGCATATGTAGCATGTTCGGGAACTGGTAAGCAAAACAATGCTTTGTAAGGTTGATATTGATATTTTATTTCTATCACGCTCGGACAAGGCAAGGAAGGGGATCAAATCAACGATTTTACTGGGCCCAGTGACATTGAGAACACGCAAGTGCATGGGAGAGAGGGAGGGGAAAAGTGCATGGAAGGGAGGAGAAGTGGAAAGTGCAGAGCAAAGGAGAAACAGATAAATAATAATAAATAAATAATAACAGCAACAAACAGTGGTAGTGCAGCCAGCAATTGACAAGTGCTGGGTTTAAAGCAGTAGACAGGGTAGGTCTGATAAGTGCAGGAAGAAAAAGGGGGGGACTGTATGGGTACATATGCAGACCCCAGTGCAAGGGTTGTCCCGGAGGCAGTGCGGGAGGGTGGCAGGGTGAGCAGGTACCTGGGCCCGGAGGACAGAGGGTGGCCAAGTGCCCAATGCAAAGAGAGAACAGATCAGTAGGGGAGAGGGGGAGCGAAGGCAGAAGCCAAGAGGAAGGTCTTGAGGTGCTTCTGGAACCGGAGACGGTTCTCCTCAAGTTTTAGAGTGGCTGTTAGGGAGAATTCTCCAGAATTGCTAATTTCCCATACCTACTGTGTCCCTCAGCAGCTTTGCTGGATTTCTAGGATTTATTTTTTCACCTGGTAAGAGTGTGAGCCTTTTTTCCCACTCTTACATGTGTTTTGCTGTGCGTGTTTAACATTTTTGTGTTCATAGACTGTGGAGCTTCACCTACTCATCTTTTTACTGTGTGTTACACAGCACCTTTAGTACAGTGATACAGGGTTGTCTTTTTCAGACTTTGCACTTTAAACTCCATTTTTTAGGACAGACTACTGTCTCTCAGAGCATGTAAAGTTGCCATTGACTTTATTAGTCTTTTTAAACTCACAGACCCAGTACAAACTATCTTACATAGACTTCTGGAAAGAGTTAATAGTTATCCCTTTTTGTCTGTTTCTCATGGACATTATTTCATTCCCCTTTCTTTAAGATTTTGCTGGTGGCAGAGGTATCTACCCTATTTGTCCTACCTCGGTCTATTTAAGTAGTCTTGGTACTGTTTTAGGCTAAGTTAGTAACCTGTTACGCTCACCTGGTATCCACAGGGACGCCACCCAGCCGGTTTACTCGCTGGTATGCTTCTCAACTTTGCCCTGATGTGGTCTGCGGGGAAGGTTCTGCCTGAAAAAAAAGGAGGACTGTGTTCAAGACTGACCGACTGTGGTAAGTATCCTCCCTCCACCCCCGTATGATTTCAGTCCCTCTGGCGCCCTCTCCTCACCTTGTGGTAGAATTAGGCGTGCTCTCCATCCTGCCTTCTTTGCAGGGGCGCGTTGTCTTTCATGGGCGAGTGCGGTCCAGTTATTTCACTGACGCCGGCCCGTTTGATATTGTTCAGGTAGGTCTTATTGCTGTTCTTTAGTTTTGTTGCTATCCTGCATGCCTTTCTTTGTTTAAAATGTCTCTTTTTTCTCACTTAGGTATGCAGAGCTTCAGCGCGGCAAACTGGCTTGGTTGAGCCCCGCTGGTAAATGATGGCGGATTAAGAGCGCTATGATGCGGTAAGTAAGCGCTATGCGCAGCGCTGCAAAGTCTTGCTTTGCTAACCACTGTTTTCCTTCCCTGAAGGTCGTGGTGTTCTTTAGCACGAGTGGAATGTCCGGAGTGGTGCCAGCCGAGAGGCGACCAGCAAGGTAAGCCTTTTGAGCAGTTTGTAATTTGTAAATGTCTCTACTGCTTTCTTTAATGTTGCCTCTATCTTCCTCTTTCAGGTCGTTCTGTCCGGGAGGCGTGCAGATTGGCGGAAGCTGTTCTCAGTAGCTGGGAGTGTTTAAAGATGAAGACTGCAGGTAAGATGCTGCTGCTAATGATGTTCCTTTTGTCTCCTTGCAGGTTCTGCTTCTCCGAGGTTCGAGGGAATAGCTGGACATGGTGAGCATCACGTTGCAAGCTGCAAAGTAACGCGAAGCGTGTTTTCTTGCTCGGGTGTGGTTTAAATAGTCCCAACAAAATAGTCCAGATAAAGTAGTCCCTAGGCTACCAAACCCAAAACACTAGACCGCATAGCTTGGTTCTTAGGAACCAAGCTATGTGGATGCCTCCATGTTGGCTGACAATACAATAAAGTAGTTCCCAAGCACATTGTTTTTCATGGTGTATGAGCCTGGCGCCATAGGCTCCAGGACTGACCCCATGAGGGCTTTTGAAGAGAATGCCAGGCTCTAGAGGCCCGAGTCCTGACTCCACCTGGCCAATGGGTTTGCCAGAGGGGGTTTTGGGCGAGGGTTGTGACATAGCCTCAAACTTAAATCCGCTGGACCCCATTTACTTTTATTTGGTTCTGGCTGGGTTAATCGCCATTTCTTTTTGTAAAGGTCTTTCTTGTGTGTTACTCTGTGTGCCAAACCAGGTCTGGCTCCTTTGTTCGCCGTCCTTTGGTGGGATTCTGCACAGAAGCCCTCCTTAGGTGCCTGAATGTCTGAGGAGGACAGGATGTGAGGGAGGGGTTTGAGACTCCCTGCACATGGTCTCCTTGGAGACCCATGTCACACTCTGTATGATTGGCTGTGGTTACAGGCTGTGTGAATGAGGAAAACTGCATAAAAAGCCAGTCTCTTGGGCTTAGAGTCGCCACTGGATCAAGAGAACTGAAGAGAAGCTGAAAGAAGATGACCACTACCAAGACTGAACCTTCCAGTGAAGCCCTGCTGTGGGCCCGAAATTCCAAACTTCAACGACAGAGAAGATCTGCAAGGAATCTTCTTCCCTTGAGGTGGTGGGACCAACCAGTTTGCCAAACACCAAGCAAGGCCTCCCTCCCATGGTCGAATTTGCTGTGCACAGCTGCAGTGAACCGGATAGCCAGGAGGACCGGACACTGTTTGGATTTTAAGGAGCACACCTTTTAGTTGTTGCTTTGCTCTGCTGCTGGTTTCTTCCCGGGCAGTGCAGGATCCCCCAGTCTTACTATCTTACTACTTTGTGTCAGTCCAACAGTCGCTTCAGGAACCGTGAGCCTGCAGGACCTGCCAGGAACTTCTGCCTCAGCTACAGCCTTCTTATTCATTTAAGGTACTGTTCTAACCCGGTTGTTCGTTCCGTCCAACCGCAGTGAAAGTGTTTGAAATCTTTCGCCAATCCGGGGACTTGTCTTTCTCTATGCTTTTAAGTAACTTTTCTTCCGACTAACTTTGTTTCAAACTCTTGGCAAAGACTAAACCGCAAACTACTCTGAACTGTGTGATCCTCTGCAAAGACTCTGTACTATTAACATTGGCCCAGGCCTATTGATTTGAATCCTCATTGTAGCAAGCATTTTCTAGATTGCCGCCTACTTACTTGTTGGTGCTGCTTAATTTTGTATAACCTTGTCTTTCCCTCCCTTTTAAATTGCTGGAGTGCCATTTTGCTCACACTTCATTTTGAGCTTAACTTGTCCAGAATTCATCAGGTGTTGTGTAGCATATTAAGAGTTTGATTTTTCTGCTGCTTCACTTAGTGAATTGTTTTACAACTGATGTGTAAATAAATGTATATTCTTTTACTCAGAAACCTTGAGTCAGTGTTTGTTTGAACCAAAGTCATTGCTGTCCTTTGTGTAACTATTGATACTGCTAACTTTACTCTTGAGATACGTCTGGCTGCTCAACCATCGCTACCACTTTACTGTGCAGTACAGGCTTGTACCAAAGGTGAATTTGTACTGTCACTTGTAGTCTTAATAGTGTGTGGTGTACCTAAAGGGTACTGCATATGATTCTGCCTAACAGTGGCAGGGAGGCTGTTCCAGAGGGAGGACCCAGCCGAAGACAGAGATCTACCCCCAGCTCGTTTCTTTGAAAAAAGACTGACCCTGAGGGAGTTAGAGGGAGAGGAGCGAAGAGCTTGAGAGAGGAGGTATTTGTGGAGGGATAGCTTATGGTATTTTGGACCCAGGCCCCAGAAAGCATGTAGACAATGCAGAGGGTTTTGAATTGAATCCTTGCATCCAGTGGGAGCCAATGGAGAGATGTCAGAGCTGGAGAGATATGATCCCAGGGCTTGAGGCCAAGGACAAGTCTTGCAGTCCGTCCTGGATTAGTTGCAGAGGGCAGAGACTAGAGGCAGGTATATTTAGAAAGAGGCTGTTACAATAGTCCAACCTAGAGAGAACCAGAGCCTGGGAGACCATGAGCTTCTGGGGTAAGGAGAGGAAAGACAGAGTATCTCTGAGGAGGTGCCGTAGGAAGTTTGATGTTTTAGAGACATCAGAGATGAGGGTGGAGACGGAAATTGTGGAGTCAAAGATGACCCTGGGGTTCTTAGCCTTGCAGGTGGGTGTAGGAGGAGGTCCAAGGGAGGCCGGGCAGAGAGTGAGGGGGAAAGGATGGTGAAGGTGTGCCAATGAGAAGGATCTCCGTCTTGCTGGCATTCAGACAAAGATCATTGCCGGCACACCAATCTTGAATGGCAGTTAGGAAATCAGATATGAGGGAGAGGACGTGGCCAAGGGCAGCCTGAAAAGGAGTTGAGTGTCGTCATCATAGCACTGGAAATTTGAGCAGAAAATGGCAATGCAGTGGCAAAGAGTTGACAGCTATTGGTTGAAAAGCCAGGGTGAGACGTTAGACCCGTGGGGAAAAACAAAGGTAGGGAAGAAGATAGATGATAGGAAGTTTGGGTTTGAAGGCCACCTCTGAGGTTAAGGATGGATAATAGACCGTAGAACATGGAATACAATGTGGTACAAAATATGTTGATCAGTTTCTTGTTTGTTTTGCCTTCCTTTTTCTCACTTATGTGTTTATCCATCCCCACTGTCCTAGGTCCACTGATGGTGGTTTTACTAAAAAGAAATGTTTTCATTCAGTTTACCTGAACTATGATACTCAAAGATGTTCTTGGAATTGGGCAGGAAACCACTAACTTTCTTATGCTGCACATTAATCATCAAAATACCAGGTAAAAAAGAACAACAAATCTTAAACCTAAGAAAAATATCTACATGTATAGCAATAATATAAGAAACCCACCTCCTCCAACAAGACAGTACAGTACTGATAATGGGATGGGTATAGCATAGGTACCGCCCACGATAGTTGTGCACATGGTGACACTATATGAATTTGAGGCATAAGATTCTTGCCCAGTCCAGTAACTCACAGGATAGAATTGTGGTGGCAGAGTTGTCAGTAGAATACACAATAGCATACATCAAATGCATGTCATTTTCTCACCATGTCTCACAGAAAACCATAAACTTAAAAAATACTTCCATTATCCTAGTTTGGGACATGAACATACCACTCTATACTACTCTGGATAAATCAATGACATGGAAAAACTCCTGTATATTTGACTAGACTGACAATGCAGAATGTTATGCTTGACGTGGGACTGTGTGATGTCTGGATTGTCCTGCATCCAACAGAACGAGACTCCACCTTCTATTTCGCCCCAGAACGAGACTAAACCTTCTATTTCGCCCCAAATAAATGGTTTTCATGGACTGACTTATTTTTGATCTCTTGTGCCGCCAGAGCATGATTGGTCAATTGACAAGGTTTGCATTCCCAATTATCCCACTCAAAGACTAAGGGCCCGATGCATGGAATCTCTTCATAAATCCCACAAAGCGCCACACGCCGAAAACGAATCTGTTTGGCCCTATGCACAAACTTCCCTCTGCACGCTCTGCATATTCAGGAATTCCAAAGTGCATTCCAACCCGACCGCAAAGAAAATCAAGCTGTGCGAGGAATGCCCACAACAAGACCTCATGCAAACCAAAAACATAGCAAGAGACCAACCTTTGCCTGCACCCCTGTGAAAACATGCGAGCACCCTCGTAAGTCTAGGTTGCACCCCTTTGAAAATGCGCAAGCTCCCTCTTAAGTCAAGACTGCACCCCTGCAAAATCGCAGAAGCCCCCAGGCAAATAACAGCTGCACCCCTACGAAAATGAAAACTCTCCCCCCTACTCCCAAGGCACGCAAAATAACAGCATATACTCATACTCCACATCAATCCCCTCAAGCCCAGAAACCACCCACCAGCCCCTTCACCTCCACCACTATCCCAGGCAGCCCCCTCAAGTCCTCACACCAGCCACCAGACCCCTCACCTCCACCACCACCCCAGGCCATGCCCTGACAGTACATGTTTCTCCCTACACCACCCTCACCTCTGCCACTACCCCCAGGCAGGCACCTCAAGGCCTCATACCACACACCAGCCCCCCTCACCTCTGCCACCAACCCAGTCCGCCCTTGACAGTACACCCCTCTCCCTGAACTACCCTCACCCCTGCCACTACCCACAGGCAGCCCTGTCAAGTCCTCACACCACCCACCAGCCCCCCTTACCTCTACCACCACCCCAGCCACCCCCTGACTGTACACCCACTCCCAATACCCCCTCACCTGCGCCACTATGCCAGTCAGCCCCCTCTAGTCCTCACACCACCCATCAGACCCCCTCACCTCTGCCACTAACCCAGGGAGCCCCCTCAAGTCCTCACACCACCCACCAGCCCCCCTCACCTCTGCCACCACCCCAGGCAGCCCCCTGACAATACACACCTGCCACACACTGCCCTAACTTCCGCCACTACCACCAAGAAACCTCCTCAAGTCCTCACACCTTCCACCTGCCCCCACACTTCTGCCACTACCCAAGTCAGCCCCCTGACAGTACACTTCATCCCCACACACCCTCAGCTCCGCCACTACCCTAGTCAGCCCCCTAAAATCCTCACACCACCCACCAGCCCCCCTCACCTACACCACCACCCCAGTTAGTACCCTGACAGTACACCTCGTTCACCACATCACCCTCACCTCTGCCACTACCCCAGACAGCTTCCTCAAGTCTTCACACCACCCACCAGCCCCCCTCACCTCTGCTACCACCCAAGTCAGCCTCCTGACAGTGCACCCCCCCCTTCACCATTCACAAATTTGGAGGTGCAGTTTCCGGTGGAGGTGATGAGGAATCTCATCAGGCCAGCTCTGTCAGCAGGTATGGATGTGCACTGCATTCCATATATTTTGTAGCTGGGGGTGTGTTCAGTGAGTCACGGTAAATGTCACTGAAGATGTGTGTCTGTCCACATTTCTGTGTGTGTATGTGCATTTCCACTTCAATGCGTGTGCATTGTATTTGAGGATGCACTTTCACAATTGAAGACAAAGGATTGTGCAGCTCTTGTGACACAAGAGTCAATGCTACTATTTCCAACATTCTGGAACTACATGCTGATTTAAGACACGCATTTTCTGTGAATCACTGCTCTGTGTATTTGGTTCTCCAACACTTGCCTCACTGACTGTAATGGTGTTTCTTTACTGACAGCATTGTACTCCCCCCTGACCCGTGTTTCCTACAGGTCCCTGCAGGTCTACTGCCTGTCCACTCTACTCTTTTACCTGTGCCACAGCCCACTCCACTCCGTTTTCGGCTCACATGACCTGCCATGCTACTATTCCACATGTAACACCCATTGTGAGGGCTTCACATTCTCGTCTGCTCCGCTTCACGTCATTGCCTCTGGTGACACAGTCAAGGACATTTGTCTACAATGACTCCACAGGACAGGTTTGTCACACTTGCTGCATGTAGGGTTGTACAGATATATGCATGTGTACCCTGATGGACTGCTCCTGTGTTCCACTGCTTAGTGCATCTCCACGCTGCCTTCAAGTTACAAGCACATTGGTCCCCATTCAATCAAGTCTCTGTGAAGTCTGCCTTCCCTGCCTCTTACATGTTGCCTGCTCCCCTTTGTGTGGCAGAGTCCTTGGCCACTATGTCTCATTACTTTCTCATGTCTGCTTGTCTCTTTCACGTCAGCTGCCTGTGTGCCCTACCTTCCTGTATGTCTGCTGCCTCTGTAAATGGCTGACTTCTGTTGGATCCTGTCTTCGATGCAATTGCTCATTGGTTTTCACTCCATCGTCTTGGGCCTTACATCATCGGTTCCCCTGCCAGTGTTTACTGCACTGTCCCACTGTCACGTTAATCAGGGGGTGCCATCTCGTGGCATTGGGAGTACTTCCAAGCAGATCCTAAGTTTCCAACCTCTCAGTGATCTCCTTTTGGGAATCCTCTCATTGTCATTCCGACAGTGGCTGGATCAGAATGTTCACAATGTCCTATCACCATAACAAGGGGTAAGTGATACCTGGTCCTTCACTGTATGGCTCTTTGTTTGGCAGGCAGTGTAGATGTTGTGGGTCAATAAGATGTCACTGTGTGGGTTATTTTCAATGCATTTGTGTTGGGTGGGCAGATCTGGTTGCATTGGTGCAGAGACACATGGCGATGGGTGGCTGCTGATTTCCTGTTTGCATTTGTTGCATGGCACTCAGGGGGACAGATATGGCTTTGTAATTAGGTGCATGGATGTGTTGCTTGTCCTGACTATGGGTTGCTTTTCTCTATAGAGGCATTCTACTGGAGGAAGATGGTTGCTGTAATTGAAGGGCACGCTGCTGTTCTATGTGTGTAATCGACCCATCATCAGAGATATGTTGTTTTCAGGCAAACAGAGGGGAAGATCCATGCATTTCAGGGTGCTGCTGGTGCAGGCTCACAAGGTAAAACGTGCAAGGAGAGATATTCATCTTTATTGCTGTGCTGTTGCATTTCTCATTGTCTGAATTACTATTTTGTTGTGAATGTGTATTACATGTTGTCAGGGAATGGGTTGGCCACTCAACCTGTATATTGTTGTGCAACATGCATTGGGGTGCAGGGCACTCCTCACATGTGTTTGTTTCTAATGCCCATTTTGTACTGTGCCTTCCTACTTCTGTTCCCGTGTATGTAGTTAGGGGTCTAAGTGCATAATTGTGGTTGGTATCCATGTGTTAACCAAACAATGGGGCAATTTCTACAAGGTTGACAGGATATTGCCTTTAGTAGATAATGTTCACACAAGAAGAGTAGGCAACACACATCTGTATTGAGGCTACTGGCAGCCGACAAACAAGCAACCCAAGACAAGGTCCAAATTGTAAAACCAAACCCAACATTTTTTACTGTGGTGTGGACTCAGAGTTCTTAATAGAAGATGGAACAAGGTTGGGACAGAAGACAGAAGGAGAGAACGAAACAAAAATGCTATCCCTGCCTATTGTGCACTCTCAGCTAGGTTGCGGTGTTACAACGCCTGTCTAATAGTGACAGAATAAGAATGAAATTACCAACTTCTATGGTATGTAATACATTCAACCTTATGAGTCCCAAACCACTCTCTTCCGGTTTGACTTCCCCAGACTGTTCCAGTCCTATGACACCAACGACAAGGCGGTAATTTACTATGCCATCTACCCTTTTTTTTACCTTGTCTCAGAGGAAGCTTAGACTGTCCTGATGAATGTGGCTCTATCAACGTTAGGCCACTGAAACCGGTCGACGGTGTTTGTTACATCTAAAAAGGCACCAATTTGCCTAGATTTTTAGTTTGAGCAAACCTCTTTACATTGTCCCACTTTACGTTAGCTAAAAAACCAATTCTATATGCAAAGTGGTGACTGTATTGTCTTTGTCTTTTGTGGAAATAGGAATTTATCCTATTTCTTTTGTTTTTGTCATTTTAACCTGAGCAACCCAGGGTGAGTGTGACAATTGATGGGTTATTAAAGAATTGTCCATCCCATTAGATGCCACATGAGCTTTGAAAGAGGAATAAATTGATCCTCTTTCTCCTCCTGGGTGTGTCTCCTTTTTCTCCCTTTGTTTTACTGTTAGTCTCCTCCGATTCAAGTCAAACCGGAAGAGTGTGGTTTGGGTCATGTGGAGTATTGCACCCTGCTTTCTCCCTCACAATGGCATGGATTTGTTTGGCCCTGTGGTGCACCTAGTGCTACAGTGTCCATTACTATTTCAACTGCCAGTATGGGAGAGGAAAACATGTATCTTTTGATGTGCATATATGACTAGATGTAGAGGAATGTATCCTTTCCTAGAAATTGCAGCTTTTCAGTAGTGATATGTTTTTACATTTTTATGTCACAAAAATTAGGTCTGTTTTTGTGTCAGCTTTTTAATTCCGAAATATGATATATTCCCCCTGGAAGGTGATCCATTCCCCACCCTCACCCTTGTTAGTCTGCATTTTTCTGTGATAATTTAGCGTGGGCTTATCCATTCATTCATGCATTCATTTGCTATGATCTATGTTTAGCATTATAGTTTGTTTTGATCATAGATCAATATTTTCCATTAGCCATGTAATTAGATATATTTAGCTTGTTATTTTGTATAGTGCACATTGTAGTGTTTCGAAGCGCTAAGATATTGTGTTTTGTCCATTATGAACCCGGTTCATACTGAGTGCGGTGAGGGAAATGTGTCCACAGCCGAACACAGTGTGAGCAATGCTATCATAACAACATGACTCTTGGCAAACTGTTAGAAAACAACCGTGACTGCTTTACTTTGTTTTCGTTCTGCAGTTAGACTGTCTCGATGCGAAAAGACAGAAATGTTACATGTTTGCTGTTCTTCCTAGAATAGAATATACAAGAACATGTCATGTCATTGTGTTCCAGTACATGATTATGCTATGTTGAAATCATATATGCATTTATGTAGGAATAGAATGCTAGTTGACATAGAATGCTTTCTACGCATGCAATTGTAGAATGCATCATCGTTCTGTATAACAATAGATTGCTATTCTGTTCTGTTGGAAGAAGGCTGTCTCAGAGCTGACTGAGAGGCTCGAGAGGGAAGGCAGTCTCACAGTTTCAGAGCTGCAGGCTGGCTAGAGTGCTGGCTGTGGGGGTAGAGTAGAGCTGGGGGCTGGGGTGCTTTGATGGTTGGGTTTGCTAAAAGCACTCATTGCTAGAGAGTACTGATTGTTAGAGATTAGTGATTATTGCCATGCATGAATAAAGATGCATTCTGTTTATTACAATTTCTGTGTCTTTGTGATCTTCTATTTTGTTTCCATAGAATAGCATATATTGCTTTAGTTTCACACCCTCTCCCGCTAGTTCTATTGTTAATCAGGAAGGTGTAACCCCCCCAAATCCTCCTTTTTCCAATCCGCCACCCCCGTCCACAGCACAGCACACACTTACTACACACACACACACACACACAGCCCAACATTCACTCTGCTGACACTCCCACAAGGACTCCTCTGGGTCTCACCGTGCCTGTCAGCCCATGCGCATACGTGTGTGCGGCACTGCCATGGCAGTTCGATTTAGAAAGACGGCTTTGTGTGGTCACAGAGTGGTATTTCTTAATCAATATTTTCTTTTCTGTTCTTTTGAAAACTTATTTTTGAACTAATACCATTTTTACTTGCTTCTACATTACTCTGATTGGGAATTGGACTTACATTTTGACTCCCTATGTAATCGTTTTACTCCCTGCTTTTGAAATTGGGAGTACAATATTAGACAAAAGTAGAGGGATGAGTCCCTCTCTTCAAACCCTCTTGGATGTATCAACGTATTCAATGGACGAACAAAGAAATGGGCAACCCTGAGTGGAAGAGTCTCCAGGGTTACTTATTCACTCAGATACGGACTCAACTCCATCTAGTACATCGGCAAGGCCACCTCTATCACCTCTATTCTTAAACCTGTCTGGGAAACGGAGAAAAGTTGCAAAAGTTATGCCAGGTAAAACTGGACTTGACCACCTATACTCAACAGTCGTCAAATTAGGGTCTAGGCACAACACCGGACAAAAGACCTATGACCTTAACCACATGTCTGCCCTAATTCCTTTGCCTGAATCCAACAAGTTCAAAGATAAAAGGGCAATACCAAATCAGCATAGATCTAGTGAACCTCCCTCAAATTGGCCTTGAACACGCCCAATGAAGAGCCCATCATGTTGATTAATGGGAACCACAAAGAAGCCTCAATTCATCAACAGCCGGACTCTTGTGCCATCCACCCAAAACCTAAAAGCTCACTCTTTTAAATTCAAGTGAATCTTGGATAAGGATGATGACCTCATCCTCAGTCATCGATCAGTGATGGAATTACTTCATTGTATCCCAAACCTGTGTCATCTATCATCTGCGGATCTGAGAATCGTGGGGTTTGGCGATGAGCGATGCACTGACTCAATCTACCTCCACATTACCTCACCGGTTGTAAAGGGCATGTTGACCGACGTGGTGGAAAGACTCCTCATGCTGGATTCTCATCTAACCCTGGCTAAGGACTTGGAGCCTCACATCTTGCAAGAGGCTTCATATGTACCATCAAGATTGGAGCCCATCAATGAAAAGTCAGAAAGCAGCAAACCTATCCAAGAATCACAGAGCGCAAAATCTGTAGCAAACTACCAAGATCCCTTGCTGACATTCCTAGTCCCAGTTGGCCCGAGTAGCAAACCGAGAGTTACCATCCAGCTGGATTTAGCCCTTCGACAAGTCAGCAGTACTAGATCACTACCTCCATTTGTGGTAGTGCAATGCAAAACATCGGATTGGCCCTGGGTTTCAAGACCCTTAATACTCCATGACAATCTCTAGCCAGACATGGCACTTCACGTGATACCAAATGAGACCTTACAAAAATCTAGGGAATCACAGAGGCCCACCCAACTGAAAATGGTATCTTGGAACACACAAGGATTTACACGCCCAGCAACATAAATCTGTGAACCTACGACTTAGTTTGCCTTCAAGAAACTGTGTGAGACTCCCACCTTAGACGGTTTTGAGATAATGCTGAGTCCTGTGACTAAAGGGAAAAAGGGGCATCTATCTTCTGGCCTATTAGCTGCAGTTAAAATTGACAGCCCTTTGAACCTTATTAAGACCATTTACTCTAGTGTGATGTTGCAGGAAGTTCTCCTAGGCTGGGAGGTGGCGAATAATCCTCAAGGCCATGGGACAGCAGCCAAGTTGATTATAATTAACGTTTACTGGAACTCTGCAGTAGTACCAACAATACGTTTATTGACCAGATTTCAGATCAAATCAATGATGCATCTATAAATCAGCAGACTCAATATGTGGTCGTATGTGGAGATCTAAATATACTATGCTTGGCAAGTGATTCTGAGCAACACGACCTGATGCACAGGAATGAAAGTTCTGTCAGGGGTGCCCTGTGTGGAAGGTTAATGGCCTCCAAGGACATGCATATGTTGAACGGCAATATTAAGGGGGACATTCCACCTGCGACAACATGTGAGAGCGAGGGTCGTTCCTCAACTATAGATTACATCTTCATCTCCAGAAAATTCCTCCCCCTGGTCACCACATTCAAAGTGATCAAAACTTTTAACAGTGACGACCATATGCTATTTCTGGAATGGTCAGCATGTAGATCTAGTACCCAGCAAAGGATGCGGGTGGCCTCATCAGTCTGCAATGGTGGATCACGATTAAGACTCCTAAACACCAGCATAAGGAAACTTGACGCAGACTTTGGCCAGGCAGGCCTCACAGTGGAATACACCCCACTTCTTGAACAATATCGTATCGTACCCAGCAATACATCATGGAGACCACAGAATTATCTATATGGCTTTAACATGGAATTTGTCAACCTGACCAAAACTGGTTAGGAAGCTTTCAAGGACGGCAAAAAAATCAAAACTCCCCCAGGACCTGGAGAATCTATGTGTTGGGAAACAAAAGTATAAAACTTGGTTTAACTCCATAAGATCGACAATGTATCAGACAATGCTGAGGTCACTCATAGGTAATAAAATGAGGGCTTTTTGGTCATTGGTTAAGTCAGTGGGTTACACACTGAGTGATGAAAAAACAAATCCCATTAGTGAGACCAGGTGGATCTGACATTTTTTTGACAAAGTATACGCTGGCGAAAAAAAACATTGACTTTCAACTTCGTTCACATGGGCGTTGGGCCCCTGGGTCTTTGCAAATAATGTTGATGGCATCCAAAGGCACATCGTAAACCTGAACAGCTTGCGAGCCCAGGGCCTCGATGGCCTTTCGAACTTTATGTTGAAGGAATACCCTGAGGCCAGGGCCAGATTTATCCATGCTCTGCTTCTTCAGGTGACCACAGCTCATCGAATCCCAACCTCCTGGAAGAGGGCGATTGTGGTCCCTATTTTCAAAAAAGGTGGGAAGGAAAACCCCAAGAATTATCAATCCATCGCCCTCCTGGATGTTATTGGGCAACTTTCTGGTTCTATTATTCTGGACCATTTTTAAAACTGGTGCTCCCACTCAGGATGCAACAACCCCTTTCAAACGGGTTTCCAATTTCCAAAACATTACTTGCGAATCCAAGGTGGATCAAGAAGAAATTGATAGTTCAGGACTGGATTAAAACTCTGGAATCAGCTACTAGCTATCAGTCAGTGGATCAATTGGCGCTGGAGCTATGGAAATTGGATGTTGTGCCCAATTATTTAAAACAATTCCCTAGCAATCTTACCTACGGGGTTGGTGGATCGTTTAAAGGAATAGACTATATACATTGTTAATGGGTTAGCCCTTTAATTCACTATTGTGTATATGCCAGAGCGATGGTGGAAGTCCTCGGACTTGGAGGGCCCAACTTCCTCCCCCAGTATAAATGGAGGACTCACTCAATGGCAAGTTCAAACTGCGGTTGATAACAGCCAAAATCAACAGGGATCGATACATGAACTTAAAAAAATTCCAGTATGTCACACAGTGAATGGCGCACAGGCCAGTTTTGTCTAGGAAACACATCACTACTCTGTCATTACTTGGGCCACTCTCCAGAAACCTATAGTGCGGTGTGGGATTGGCCGTCAGGAGCATAATTACCTATATTGGCACATATACATGTTATTCTAGTGGCTCTTACATTTCAGGTGACTAGCCTGTCCCTTCCCCAAAATCGAACTTATTACATTGTTGCAGAGTAGTGGGCCTACCATTGTTTCTCGCCTGTTGTTACCCACCTGTAAGAGGATTCAATTCAACACTACAGCTAAGTCAATGCCTAGTCTGGGATACTGAATGGAATGGAAACCCTTATTGATATATCTTTATGTCCAGTTCATGAGTTCTGGATGACTACCCCTATATAACACCCCTCTCTTAGAATCCCCCTGACCCCACTGAGCCAAGAAGTAGTTCTGTTTTGCAAGTTTAAAAGGTTTATTTGAAAAAAAAATTAACAGTATATATATATATATCACACTTTTATAATGAATTAATAATTAATATCACACTTAAAACATGAGCAGTGATCAACAGTGAATAATGTCCTACTAGTAAACTGATTTGATTACCCAGGAGTAGTATAAGGATGAGGTAGCACACTTGTGAATAGGAACAGAAGAATAAGGTGGTAGAGAATGCTTTATATAGGTTCAGATGGATGCAATGTTGAATGAAAATGCAGTACAGAAAATACTCAATATGATTTCAACAAAACAATGTAATCACTTTTCTCTGGCAATCCACTCCCCCGCCCCCCTTATGCAATGTAAGGAAATGAAGAGTAACACACAGTTCTCAGACATGCAATCAAATATAATTCAGTTCACCTCAGCAAGCTTAGACTACGGATAGAAGTTGAAACACAGGCCCAAAATGCTTTTATATGTGCTGGCAATGAAGTGAGGAATATGCTGAAAATGGTTTTAATTCCCTTTAGGAGGTTCAGGGTGAGTGAAAGATACTTGGGATGAGCTCAGGCTACCTTTAACAATGCTCTATGAGTAACTAGCAGGTTAAACAAATTTTTGGCAAAGGAAAGCAAGGAAGCTGCTGTTTTCACACGTGGCTGGATTTTTAACCAAATCGCGAATCGCGGCAAAATTCGCGAATGCGTGAATCACGATTACGGCAAAGTATAAGGAGTAGCAAGTCGGTTCTAGGTTTGTTGAAAAGCTAAGATTCTAAGCTTTCAGAGGAAAGTTTCTAGCCCAAACGGTTCCAAAGATATGAACGATTTTGTAAAGGTCGTTTTTCGAATTTAAAGTAACTCAAATTGACAGGTGACAGCTTTTAAAAATGACAGGTGACAGCTATGCGGCTGCAGAATTGACAAGTGACAGTTAGGAGGCAGTTCTACTTAGATTAAATAGATTGAATTATATCACTGGAAACTAAGAGATTTGGTTTCACACCGTTATAGCTGTACTCACAGTGTATTTGGAAGGTCTAGGTCTCACGGATCGGGTCAAGATGGCTTTGGTTCTGGTTTCGCCCCAGACGGTCTCTGCGCACAGCGTCTGGTCTCTCCTCTGCTGGTCTGGTCTGACACTGCTCCTGGCCCGGCTCCTGGATCTCTGGGTACAGCGTCTGTGCACAGCTCCTGGATCTTTCTGCACAGCTTTCTCTGGACACAGCGCTGATCTGCACGGCTCCTGGATGCTGCTACCGCTGTTAGGTTTGCTGGATGCTGAGGCCTGCTGAGAAGAGTTCTCAGTTTGTGGGTTTAGGCCCTTGCTTTGAGTTCTGAATCAAGTTCTTTGGAGTTTTAAAGTCTAAGTGTTGGATCTGGTATCTTCTGGATGTTGTGTGGTCCGGCACAGCGCGTTGCAGCAACTGGATTTGAAAGTCTTTACCTGTCCCAGCAGTCTCTTTTTATGTGTTTTGAAAATGGGTGTGTGCCTGGGCCTAGCTAAGCCTGCCCCTCTCTACTTGTCATTGGCCCCATTCTCCCCTCTCACATGATTGGGGGAAGGAAATGTGAGTCAGAGTGATGCTGTAGGTTTTATGGGTCAGAGGATCCTCCCCTGGTCAGTTTGCCCACAAATCTATATTTGATTCAAATACATATTGCACAGATATACATTTGTTTAAAATTACATGCACCCATCACATATCACATGAGGTATACTCTGTTCAAACTCTGCTCTTCCTGGGGGCTTGCATTCAGAAATGGAAACATTTTGCACTTTTTAACTGGTTTTGCAATATCGGACATTTACCCAAATTTACACACATGTGCGCAAGGAGTGTGGACATTAATTGATGAAGTGTCAGATTTTTAACATGCAGACATTTGGAGTGAGATCCTATTTTCCGCTAGCAACCCCCCAGATCATACCACCAGGTCCTAAAACCTCTTAAAATGTGGGCAGAAAAATCACAAGAATTATGGTATCATTTAGATAATTTTGACAAGTCCGCACCATGAGTTATACATCTTTCTTAAAATCATATTCTGGCCAACGGGGGTGTGTCTTCCCAGGTCACATGGTGGAGAAACCAGTCTATCCACTTTCTTTAAGGTCAGCCTGTCCTCAGATGGGCTGCCCCTCCCCGTTTCTGCCAAGAGGAAGCCACTTTACGACCTCCCCTATAAACCATCTGCCTGAGTCAAGGAAGGGCTTTGCTCAAAAGGAAGCCATTTACGACCACCCTAATAAACAAATCTGCCTGGGCCCAGGACAGGCCTTTGTTCAACTCCCTGTAGCTGCTCCACCCCTAATCTAATCAGAGAGGTGACAACTCCTTTTGGCAAGGGGAAGAGTGGCTGAGCAGGTTTTAACTCCTGTGGGGGTAGATGTCAGGCAGAATTCAGTTTCATTAAGCCAGGTTTCAGCTAAATGTCACTTTTTGTCCCCCAGTTTAAATCACTTACGATTTTTACATACACATTAAATAATTACTTCCTTCAAGTCATTTCAGAGTATAGTTTTACATTGTATCCACCTCTTAGCAAGTCTTTCCTTGGTCTGGTTTTGTTTCATTTGTTCAGTTTTACACAAAAGTCTGGTGGTTTTAAAACGCCGGCTTTCTGATAGTGGTGAGTACTGGTAATGCAACCATTTTTGGGATTTAAGAAAATGAATTCCCCACAGTTCTAGGTTGCTTTTGGCAATCAGCATTGCCATTTCCAATGGTTTCAGGCTACTGTGTGGGTAGCCCAATGGTGGTTTTAGGCAGTGCCCTCCTGTGCTCACAACCTAGGCAAAAATGGGTGGCAACCTATTCTTCATGCATTTCCCTGTGCATTTTCTGGGAAGTTCTGGCCATCATGTTGTTTTCCATGCCAGTACTGCACAGTTTTCCTATTCTGGCGTACATGTGGGCTTTTTGGCCATCTTGGATGTTCTAAGCCCACAGCACCAAATGTTGCAGCATGATAGCTCAAACGTGGATCAGGACACCCAACACACCACTGGACTGCTAAAGTGTGATTTACTAGAGCTGATGCCCCCAGGCCTGGGACCCGAAATGGTTCTCAGCTCACGGTGCACCTCTTCAAGGTGATGTGAGCAACTATGTGTCTGAATTTTAACTTATGTGTACCACCTTTGCCTATGAGACCATCTCCAGCTCGCCGCAACACTTGTTTCCACATATTTTGCAGCCTGCGCTGGGCCGCCTAAGATCGACTCCACTTTCTCACCACTGATCACTGTACATTGTCTGCTTCAGCTGTATCACGTGTTCAGAGACCATGCAATTGGGCTTGGCAGCTCCAAATTATGAGGATATATTCCCTTTTCCTGCAGCTGGTTCCTTTGTCATCTGAGGATTGGAATGTCTCCATATCTCTTGTCCTTGGCTGTGGGCCTTGTCTCATGCATCTTGCTTTCTGTCCAGCCTGAGTCAGCGCAGCTCCTCTCCTGCTCAATGATTTGGGCCTGCTGTAATTTTCCTAAACCTTCTAATACCATTTCTACATTGTCCACGTAATATTATATTCCCCACAGGTTAGTAACACTTGACTCTTTCCGGTCCTATAGATGCTCCTGCAGTTCCATAGGGTTATTCACATTTAAGCCTCTGCAAGCTTTGCTCAGGATCTCTTGTTTTGCTCAGGATCTCTTGTTCCTTGCAGTTTCTGCATTTCTGCATTTGGCTAATGGCAAAAATAATAAAGGCAATGACAGTATGTATATGCACCTGTCCTCTAACTATAGAACTGCACTCTCGTGTTCTTCATGTATTCATGTATTCAAGTGCGTGTTTATGTCATGCAGTGCGGATTGCACGTGTGCTTCATGTCTAATGCAGCTATGTCGTAGTGACTCTATGACATCAGCAACATGGCTTCTTGGTGCTTAGTCCATGCTGTCTATATAGGTGTCTCTGATCATGACTTGCTGCTCTTCATTTACACATGGATAGATCGGTACTCTTCAAGGTCAGTCTGACTGGTTGAGACGATACCTCTCTGTATATTTAGCGATCATTGGTGCATTCAGGGTTATTCTGAAATAGAATGGGTGATTGCAGTGTTTTGTGGCCTTCTGTCTCATCATGATCTTGATGGTGGGTCCCAGGATCCTGACTTTATTCCCCCTCTGATTGACCTGTCAACCACATCCTTTTACGTCAATCCTTTCACTTTTGGCTGCTGTATCTTTGTTATTCCTCTGAGGTCTCTGTAGTAATTTGTATGATCATCAAAAGACCAGTTCATATAACAGCACACTCCTTCGAGGGTTGCACCACACCGATTTTCCTTCATAATACTTTGAATCAAACGGGTTGTCCAGCTTCATCGCTCCAAACGGGGAGAATTCAAATGTCGCTATTCTCTCTCTTATCTTGTTTCTTTCTGCCACAATCTCGTCCTTTGCTCCTCCTAAATTCATATCCATGAGGACCTGCATCCCAATAGCTTCCTCTGCCGTCTTCTTGCACTTGGTGAGGCAGATTTTGATCCCGCCCATCGATATTGCTTCGACTACTAGGGCTCCCATTCTCACTTTTAGTCAATCTGACAGCCATGATGGCATCCATGACCATATGTATGCTATCCAGCTCTGGTCTTTTCCAATCCCCTTTGCTTCTTCTTCCATTTTGGCATGCATCTGGGATAGTTGAAATATTGCTTCAGACAGGGTACCATTGTCGTCATCATTGGCAGGTGTGAACGTGCAAAATGAACTTCCAATTTTTGCGTAAACCCATCCTTCCATGACTGTGAGCAGATCCAGAATGTATCTATTCTGGATTGCCACCAACTCTACTGCTCAGAGCTCTTCTTTTATTGCATTGAGCCCCTTCACTGTGGAGTTGATTGACACCATGGAAACACTTGTGTACGAGCGCGATAGAAATAAAATATCAATCAATCAACCATTTGCTCCCAATGGGTAATCTGTAGCCATTGCACATTTGTGTATGTCTGTACGGATGGTATTATCGATGTAAAGAACATCCACGTCCTGCTGAACAGTCTGTGTTCTGCTGGAACTTCATCTAGTGCCATTTCTGATGCTTCTGAGAAGTAATGTACACCTCTATTTAGTTCAAATGGCTTTTCTTTCTTGCCTGGTAGTTCCTTGGGCACAGACCTCTTCTTGCTTTTGTTGGTGTCCATCTTCAGGGACTCATTGAGCTTCATATCTTTCTGTGGCACAACCAATGACGGCATGTTGAAGTGTACCAGTGAGCAAAGCTTCTCCTATGCTTTAGACCTGCAAGCCCAGCAGTGGTCCATCAGTACTGCAGTGCCACTTTCATCGCTGCATGCTGTGCTATGCTTCTGCATCCGACATTCTCGCCAACTTCAAATTCGCTGTTATTCTGATAGCACAGTGCTGGTGTCTTCAGAGGTATTATTGGCATTGGTCCATGTTAGGCATTATTATATGCAGTACCCTTTGAGAACACCACACACAATTAGGACTACAAGTGACAGTATAAATTCACCTTTGGTACAAGCCTGTACTACACAGTCAAGTGGTAGTGATGGCTGAGCAGCCAGGCGTATCTCAAGAGTAAAGTGAGCAGTATCAATGTTTACACAAAGGACAGCAATTAGTATGATTCAAACACACACTAACTCAAGGTTTCTGATAAAAGAATATACATTTATTTACACATCAGTTATTTAACATTTCACTATTATCAAGCAGTTGAAAAATCACAATTCTAATACACTACACCACACCCAATAGATTCTGGACAAGTTAGGCACAAAATGAAGTGTGAGCAAATTGGCACTCCAGTAATTTAAAAGGGAGGGAACGACAAAGTTAGACAGAAGTTGAGCAGCACCAACAAGTAAGTAAGCAGGGCAATTTAGAAAAAGGAACTACCGTGAAATCAAATCAAGAGTCCACGGCCAAAGTCAATGGACCAAAGTCTTTGCAGAGGATCACACAGTTCGGGGTAGTTTGGGGTTTGCCAAGAGTTCAGAACGAAGCTGGTCAGACGAAAATTTACTTTAAAGAATAGAGAAGGACAAGCCCTCGGATTGACGAAAGATTTCACACACTATCACTGCGGCTGGATGAAACGAACAACCGGGTTAGCACAGTACCTTTAGAGCAGACGATTGCTGTAGCTGAGGCAGACGTTCCTGGCAGGTCCTGCAGGCTCACGGTTCCTGAAGTGACTGTCGGACTGACAAGAAGGAGGAAGACTGGAGGGTCATGTACTGCCCAGGGAAGAAACCAGCAGCGGAGCAAAGCAGCTAATAAAAGGTACCCTCCTTAAAACCCAAGCAGGGTCCGACCTCCATGGCTATCTGGTTCACTGTAACTGTGCACAGCAAATTCGACCAGAGGAGGGATGCCTGGCTTGCCATTGGCAAACTGGTTGTTCACACCAGCACAAGGGGAGAAGATTCCTTGCAGATCTTCCCTGTCGTCGAAGTTTGGAGATTCGGACCCACAGCAGGGCTTCACCGGTAGGTTCAGTCATGGTAGAGGTCCTCTTCTGTCAACTTCTCTTCTGTTCTCTTGATCCAGTGATGACTCTGCCTTCTCAGTCCCAGAGACCTGCTTTTTATGCAGTTTTCCCCCATTCACCCAGCCTGGCTGTCAATCACACAGCAGGGTGGCTGTTCCGCCGGGACTGTCACCACAGCCAATCATACCAGAGTGTGACATGGGTCTCCAAGGAGACCCTGTGCAGGGAGTCTCAAACCCCTCCCTCACATCCTGTCCCCCTCAGACATGCAGGCACCTAAGAAGGGTTTCGGTGCAGAAGCTCGCTAAAAGCCGGCGAATAAAGCAACCAAACCTAGTTTGGCGCGCAGTGTAAAACACAAGAAAGACTTTTACAAAAAGAAATGGTGAATAAAACCAGCTGGAACCGTATAAAAGTAAATATGGTCCTGCAGCTTAAAGTACGAGGCTACCAAGATAGCCTAAAACAATACCCAGGCTATATAAAATAATCACGGTAGGAAAAATAGGGTAGTGACCACTGCCACCAGCCAAATCTTAATTAAAAGGGAACGAAACAATGTTCCATGAGAAACAGACAAAAAGGGATAACTAGTAACCCTTTCCAGTAATCTATGTAAGATAGTTTATACTGGGTCTGTGGATTTAAAAAGACTAATAAAGTCAATGGCAACTTTACATGTTCTGGGAGACAGTAATCAGTCCCAGAAAATGGAGTTTGAGTTGGGAAGTCAAAAAGAACACTGTGTCACTGCACTGAAGGTGCTGTGTAACACACAGTAAAAAGATGATGCCAATGGAGTAGGTGACGCTCCACAGTCTATGAACACAAAAAATGTTAAAACACACACAGCAAAACACATGTAAGAGTGGGAAATAAATCCTATAAATCCAGCAAAGCTGCTGAGGAACTCTGTAGGTAAGGGAAATTAGCCATTTTGGAGAATTCTCACTAACACTTGCCCCGCCCTCAGACTAAGGGACAGGAAGATTTAATCCAGTCCTGGATGAATCTCTTCACTCTAGTCAGTTAAAAACATGCTAGAGAGACCATCAGCATTTTGGTGGTGACATCCTTCTCTATGCTCAATGGTGAAATCAAACCCTTGCAGGCAGATTGACCATCTTAGAAGATGTGGGTTCTCCCCTTTCATTTGCATTAACCATCTCAAGGGTTAGTGGTCAGTTTGAATCACAAAAGTAGATCCATACAAGTATGGTCAAAACTTCTTCAAAGACCACACACTGGCAAAACATTCACGCTGTATGGTTGTCCACCTTGTTTCTGGTTTCTTCAGTTTCGTACTGATGAAGCAAATGGGGTGCTCCCTACCTTTCTCATCCAGTTGACTAAGGACTGCACCTATACCTGTATTGGATGCATCTGTCTGCACAATGAAGAGTTGGTGATAATCAGGAGCTCTTAGGACTGGAGCTCGACAAAGGGCTTTCTTCAGGTTTTCAAAGGTTTGAGTGCCCTCCTCATTCGATCAAACCTTTTCAGGGAATTTTGGAGAGGAGATCACATTCAAGGGAGAAGCTATGGGTGGAATTCCTGCAGTACCCAGTGAGACCTAGGAAGGCTCTCACTTGGGTTTGAGTAGTAAGGGTGGCCCAGTTTTGTACAGCTTGTATTTTGCTAGGCAATAGCCTTATTTCATGACCGTTTTACCTCATGAACAAGGTAGAACATTTTGCTCTGGACAATTTGGAATTTCATGCCTTTATGGTCAGATGGGCCTGTTCAAGAGCCTGCAAAACATATTCTAAGTGATCAACATGTTTTTGCCAAGAAGGGCTGAACACTGTGATGTCATCCAAGTATGCCATGCAGGAGTCTTCCATCCCATTAAGAACTTAATTGACCATACTTTGGAATGTAGCAGGTGCATTATTTAATCCAAAAGGCATAACCTTAAACTGGTAGAGGCCTGCTGCTGTTGAGAATGCAGTTTTCTCCTTGGCTTGGTCTGTCAAGGCTATTTGCCAATAACCTGACATCAGATGAAATGTACTGAGGTACTTGGCTGAACCAAGTCTATCCACCAGTTCATCTGTCCTTGGCAAAAGATGGGCATCAGTCTTAGTGAATGCATTTAGTTCTCTATAGTCCACACAAAATCTCAACTCCTTGGATCCTGCCTTTGGTACTAGAACAACTGTACTAGACCATGGACTGTAGAGGACTCTATAACCCCGAGATAAAGCATCTTGTTGACCTCTCCTTTGATGTGGGATCTCACATGTTCTGACATTCTGTAACCTCTTGTTTTCACAGGTAGACAGTCACCAGTGAGAATATCATGCTGGCCCCAAGAGGCCAAGCCTGGTGAAAGTGAAAACAGGGAGGCAAACTGATTTAAAAGAACTGTGCACTCCTCCTGTTGTTTAGATGTCAGTTGAGAAGAGAGATTGACTCCTTCTATGTTCTCATCCATAGGTTGGCCTCTGAGGAGGTCAGTTAGAGGTTAACTCTCCTACTTCTCTTGAGCTGAAGCTAGAAGCAAAGCTCCCATTTCTGGTCTCTAGACATATGCCTTCAAACGGTTGGTGTGAAAGACTCTGGGAGCCTCCTTAGGTATGCCTAAGTCCACCAAATAGTTCACCTCTCCAAGTTTGCCCACGACCTTGAAGGGTCCTATCCATTTTTCCTGCAAGGCCCTCTGCCTTGTTGGCACCATAACTGATACAAGCTAGTCTTGAATAAACTCAACCATGCTGGCCTTCTGGTCAGGCCTATGTTTGACCAGAGCCTGACCTGCAAGTTATCACTAGCTTCTGCTATCATGTGTGACATTCTCCTTCGGAGACCTATCACATAGTCAGTCACTCTGACTGGCTTGGGGAAGGAGCACTCTCCAGCCCCTCCTTAATCAGGGCCAAGGGGCCTCTGACAGGATGGCCATAGAGAAGTTCAAAGGGACTGCAGCCAACACCCTCCTGAGGGACTTCTCTATAAGCACAGAGAGAATGCATGGCAATAGAAGGTCCCACTTTCTTTTAAGGGGTTCCTCTAAAGCACCTATCATGCTCTTCATAGTACGATTAAACCTCTCTACCAGTCCATTGGTCTGTGGATGCTAGGCTGTAGAGAACTTGTAAGTGACACCATAGTTTTTCCACATGGCTTGCATGAAGTGGGACATAGAATTGGATCCCCTGTTGGATATCACTTCCTTAGGAAACCTTACTCGAGTAAAAATACCAAGTAGAGCCTTAGCCACAGACTGAGCCGTAATAGTCCTCATAGGTATTGCTTCTGGGTATCTAGTAGCATGGTCTACTACAACCAGGATAAACCTGTTTCCTGAAGATGTGGGAGGGTCAAGGAACTCCCACCACTGGGAGAGGCACCAGGGGTGCCACATTCTTGGCTGAACTTTTGCCAGAGGTTTGGCAAGTGTGACAGCTCCTACAGAATTTCTCAACTTCTGAACCCATCTCAGGCCAGTAAAATTATAAGGAGAGCCTTTGCTTGGTCTTTTTGCAACTCAAATTGCTAGGCCCTGAAGACCCTCCTCATATGGATACAAGGCAAAATCACCATATGCTTAGTGATACGACACACATGAGGTTCGATTTTCCAAGTACTATGGTTTATTGCAGACTGGGTCTAACGTCTTGTAACGTGTGTCATCCAGACCTCGTGAGATGCAAGAGAGGGAACATCGTACAAACAGTCACATATATACAAAACAACAGCCTTCATGGAGCATCAGAACCGCCCATAATGTATCTTTTTGAGGCTAGGGTTCGGTGATTGACAATTGCGACAAATATGACACATTATGACAAGTTTCTTATACTTTAGCAACAGTTGCAAACATAGTTCTTTGTTATTAGGAACACAGATCACTTGCTTATTAAGGATATCGTGTTTTAGAGGGAAACACATTCCAAAGCACCTTATCTGCTAGTTTCTATTCTTGAACTAGGGGTCAGCCTGTTCTAAGGAAGATCTGTGAAGGAGGACTGCTGGAAACGTATAATTCATGCCTTTAACTGCCTATTTCTACAGCTGCAACGAGACAGGCCGGCACCTGGTCTGTTGATTAAATGCCATTGTTTCTGCTTGTCCGCTCTCAAGGACTTAGTGAGGGAGGAAAACAATGTATTTCTGCACTGCTCGGCATTCCTGTCTGGATTGATCTATCAACATGTAAGCTGGTGGCCTCGTACCCTGCATGAGTTTAAAGAGCATTTTTACTTCTTTTGCAAAAGCGTTTGACAGAAAGGAATGAAGCAAAATAGCAAAGGTTACACAAGATGGACGCTCTATGGTTATATTGGCGAATCTGTGCTCGCGGTGTTGGTTATGTGATGCGATTGGTTTACGGCCATCTAAAATACGCCATCTATACTTGGTTAGGGTCGTATTACAGATTTACAGATTTACAAACCCTCCTGTTGGCCGTAAACCAAGAGTATTATCCAAACACCTCATCTTCATCTGACCATGTATCTAATTCTGAACTACACATGCTACTGTAATCATCATCTTTAATATCAATTGCCATGAATTCCTTCATTGTTTCCATTTCGGTATTTATATCCTTATCCAACCTGGGAGTTCGTTTTTCTGTTATCACATGTACGCATTCATCTGTTATTTCAGAGCAAAAGATCGGCAGGCAATGTATACAGCAACAGCAGCACATGAGGATCCCAAGTAACGTTATCAGGATTGCAATTAGCTTCCATCCCCATGAACGCAGCAATTCCCAAAACCATGAACTTATATTTGCTCCCAACCACCTGTCGGGTATGAATGTCAGAACTCAAAATGTGCAATTTCTTGATTGCTTCAAAAATCGTGGGGAAGGAATCGCTTACAGATACACAGCACGCTGACCCTACATATTTGCACACACCTCTGCGGTCAGCTAAGATTATATCAAGAGCCATTCTATTTTGAAGTGTCATTAATCTAACTGCCTTCTCTTCTAATCTCATATTATATAATATATCAGTTGTTCCATTTATCGTTTTTTGTAACACTCTTGATAGTTTCCTTATATTCCATGAATGTATTGCTTGTCCCCAGAATGGTATAAATGATTTGGCTATATCCTCTGCAATTAATCCTGTATCATCCTGCCATGGCCTGGATCTGGATAATTTCGATATATTTGATGTTTTGGAAAGGAATAGCCTGGGAAAAAGGATCCCTAAGTAACAGGTCCCCCCCCCCCCAATTTCTAGGCGACCAGGGATAAGCTTGTTCTCCACATATAAAATAAACGGGATCGCCTACATATATTGGTTCTTCTTCTTTCTCAGGTATTGCAATATTCATGCATCTAGTGAATGTTCCTACCGAATAAGAACTCTTGTTTGGTAAGCAAAATGGCACAGCACATGGACTATAGTTGATAATATAGGAGGGGGGTACAACGTCCTTGTTCCCTACAGGATTCATGTGGAAAGTGATTACAGATGATCTATATGGCATGAAGAGTCTATCTACTGGTCTTGCCATTGGTTTTTATTACTTTGCCCTGTTAAATATAGAGCAACTGACTGGTTCCATTATTACCCTCTTGAACTCATCCATGTTGGTTCCATCCAATTGACATGTATCACTTTTATTCCACTTCCCAAAAAATAACGCACTCAATGATGTATAACATGCCGTATTAAGGGGTAAGGGTTGTACATACCAACCCATTCCTTTTCCGCCATGCTGGGGTAAATAAGAGCAGACCCAACAATTTGTTCTATTCAGGATAGTGTGAGTCATATTCATAATCAAAAGCAATGTATTATTGTTATACCCTTTTCTGTGTCTCTCCTCTAATGGAGGGAGAGTGTAATAGAGCACATGGACTGGACTGTCTGTGGCAGGAGTATTGGTAGCTGACAAAGGGGAACGTAGTGGATGCACAGTTTCCAGATACCATAATATCGGGACCAGCTTGTCCGTGCTAGGTTGCAATGGTCCTTCACTTCTTTCAAAGGTAGCACTGGGAAGCCGCGTTTCAGAGCTTTCAATTTGATGCAGATTGATACAGCCCCCACGCTCCACTTCCCTAGACCTCCGATTCCCACTTCATCTTTGTTGGGAACAGAGGCAAAACAAGTATGCAGGTCAGCTCACTTCCGTATTTGAGAACGTAGGTTGTACCTTATCGCTCCAGGTACAGTGTGATTAATAAATAGTTCATTTTTATTCCCAGAGGCAGGCTTAGTGTCAGCCTGTGATGCAACATGTGATGATGCGGCAACTGTCGGACAAGGCTGAGGTACCTCCTGTCCTTTGATCCTTGCTGCTGTCTCCCCCGGCCCTCTCTTGGGCTTAGGAGACACCTCTGGCAGAGAACTGGCGATTGTGACTTTGCGATCGAGTGCAGCTGCTTCCCTCTCGGCGTCCGGGTCAGGTGGCCCTTCCAGAGGGAATGGAATTTTCTTGTATGAGTGGTTATGAACCCATGCCTTCCGACCGTCCACTCAAACTGCAGTCTGTGTCGCCAGAAGGACCTGGTAGGGGCCCTTCCACCTCGGTGCAAGTGACGATTTTCGCTCAAAATGGTTCATTAACACCCAGTCTCCTGGTTGTTGACAATGCCCCGGGCCTGTATATCTGGCCAGAAGAGCCTCCTGCACCTACTGATGAATCAAATGTAATTTCTGCGTTAACAGTTTACAATAAGTGCTGGGCAACAGATATTCAATCTCACTCAGACGTTTAGGCTGCGGCGTGCTCCAAACATTCGCTGGTTTCCCCATTATAATTTCATAGAGGGAGAGCCCAGTCCTTGCCTGCACAGACGTCCTCATAAACATCAAAGCTAATGGCAGCGCATCAGGCCCCTTCAACGGACTCCCTGAACAAATTTTGCTAATTTTATTATTTAAAATAGCGTTCTGGCGCTCAACAAGGCCGGCACTCATCGGATGTCTGGCCGAATGGAATCCTTTATCAATCTGGAGGCCTGCACAAATTTGTATTATCACAGCCGCAACAAAATGCGGTCTGTTATCTGACCATATCACACGGGGCAGGCCAAATCGGGAAAAGCACTCTTTTAGCATCACTTTTGCTGTGCTCATCGCTGTGCAGTCTTTGAGCGGATATGCCCCACCCATTTACTGAATGCACAGGCCACCACAAGGACGTATTTGAGATTTTGACACCTTTCCATTTCTATAAAATCAAAATGGATGACTTCAAAGGGCATAGGGGGGCCAAAACTTCCTACTGGAGTTGTTGTTCCTTTTCCAATGTTATGTTGCAAACAAGTCATGCAGTTTTGGACTAGTCTCTCAGCATGTTTTCTAATGTGCGGGTTCTGCCATACTGCGTCTAAATGCTTGATCATTTTCTTAGCACATATGTGTGTAGGGCTATGGGCCATAGTGACCATCGCTGTTACATAGGCATTGTGCAGCATCCATTTCCTACCTTTTGTCCACCCAGCAACCCTCTACAGCCAATTCCGCTGTACCCTTTGACCAAGCTTTTATTTCATCCGCAGTTGCTTCTGTTTGCATCTCTTTAACTGTGGCAATTCCATTTTCTACCATGCAGAGCACCTCTATTGATCTTTCATTGCACATCATTTTATGTAAATCAGTGGCTGTTTGTTTTGCAATTGTGTCTGCAAATGCGTTTCCTTTTCCAACATTGCATGTTACCTTTTTGTGCGCTTCGTGTTTCATTATTGCTAATCGTTTGGGAAGTGCAAGAGCAGACAACAATCTTACTATCAGAGGGCCATGTTGGATCTCGGTTCCATGTGAGGTCAAAAACCCCCTCTCAGCCCATAGCCGACCAAAATTGTGTACCACCCCAAATGCATACTGACTGTCAGTGTATATGTTTACATTCAGGTTTTCAGAAATCTCACATGCTCTGGTTAGCGCTATTATCTCTGCGGCTTGTGCTGAATTGTATGGAATTCTCTTGCTCTCAACAATACTCTTTAGTGTTGTGATTGCATATGCAGCAGTTGATGTACCATAAGGAAATTTGAAACAAGAACCGTCACAAAACAGTTCTCCATCCGGCTCTTTCTGTGGGGTATCAGTTAAATCAATTCTTCCTTTCGTTTCTTGCTCGGTAACCATTATACAATCATGGAGGAGTTCATTTTCACCCGTCTTTTCATTGGAAAGGGACATTAACTCAGCCGGATTCAATGAGCAACACCTCATAATTTCAATATGCGGTGCAAACAGGACAATTTCATAACTCGTTTGTCTAGCTGATGTGAGGTGTTGTGTCTGTGTTCTATTTAAAAGAACAACTACTGCGTGAGGCACCATTATGGCTAAGGCGTGACCCAAAACCATCCCCTCATTTTGTTTTACTGACGTGGCAGCCGCAGCGAAGCTCGTAAGCAGCACGGTAAAGTGCATGCAACAGGATCTCCCTCCTTGTTCCTGGGTCAAGACAGACAAAGCATAACCATTCTTCTCATGCACAAATAGCTTAAAATTCTTTTCATAATTTGGCATGCCCAAATCTGGAGCTGACCACAATCCAGCTTTGAGCAGGTCACATGCTTCCTGACATTTCATGCTCCATGGAAAGGGCAAAGCAACATCTTTCTTTGTCAGTGCCACCATTGGCTTCACAATCATCGCAAAATTTGCAATCCACTGCCTGCAATATGAAGCCATGCCTATTATAGCCCTGACTTCCTTCTGTGTTTTTGGAATAAGCATACCAAAGATGCTTTCTACATTTTCTGGTGTCAATCTCCTTCCTTCCTTCGAAGTAGATAGCCCAAATAGGCCACCTCTTTACGACAATACTGGAATTTTGTAATGATGCTTTATGTCCATGTGCTGTCAAATGTGTCAGTAATGCAACTGTGCTTCTTTTACAAATATCTTCTATGGATGCTGCAATCAATATGTCATCAATATATTGCAATAATACACAACCTGTTGGTAACTCGAGCATGTCTAGCTGTTCCTTCACTCCTCCACTATAAATACTCTGGCTTTCAGTATAACCTTGTGGAATTCTTGTGAATGTGAATGAATGTCCTCCTAGAGTAAAAGCAAATAAATATCTGCTATTTGGATGTACCAGAATACTGAGAAATGCATTCTTCAAATCTACAACACTAAAATAGTCAAAATGGCAGTCACATCTGGGACCAATGGGAATTGGGGATCAACTACTTTATTCAATCTGCGCAAATCGATTATGAAACGATATTATATTTCATTGCCTCCTTTCTTATACACTGGAAGAATTGGACTATTGCAAGTGCTACCTGTAATTTCTTCAACTACATTTCTTTTAATCAAATCAGACACAATGCTTTTCAATGCTTTCTCTCCTTCTACTGAAATTTTATACTGTGGAATGCGTGGCAACGTTATACCTTCCTTTAAAACAATTTTCACTGGCCCAATTTTTAAACAGCCCACATCATTATCATTAATCGTCCATATGCAATTTGGTACATTACTTGATTCAGTCAGTAATGATTTGGACAAAAATTGTGATATTGGAGCTTTCTGTTGTGGTATTGTTAAATCCACTCCATCAGGAGAACAATTAATAACCACGCTCAATTTTTTCAACAGATTTAAACCCAATAGATTTTCACCGCAGTTCTGTGTCAAAAGGAATGGACAGGATTTAGGTAATGGACCTAGTGTTGTGGGCACTGACTGTGACATTGGACTAAATACCATTGTACCTGCAAACCCTACTGAAACATTATTTTGCCCTGACTGTGGTATATCTGGAACCAGGTGATGGTCAATTGAACATTTCTGTGCACCTATGTCCACTAGAAAAGTATGCTCCCTATTCCCGGCCTTCATTTCTACGTAGGGCCCTTTCTGGTCTATGGGAATAGATACCGGTTCCCACCCCTGTTTTGGGCTATCCTAGTAAAATAATACATCATCAGATGTGTATTTGCTCGAATACTATGCATTTGCCTGGTTATCAAAAATGTTCCCATCTCTTGTATTATTCTGCAGCTCTAGTTCTGATTCTGGTTCTGATTATTCTCGTTTTGTGGTGCCCTCATGTTTCTATTCTGGCCTTGTGTTCCCGGTTGACACCTATTTCTGTCTTCGCAGGAAATTCCCATTCCGATTCTGTATCTGTGGGCACTGCGCTCACCAATGGCCTTCTTGTTTACAATAGGCACATTGATTAAGTCCAATTGGACCCCTGTGCATGTTGGAGAAATTAGATCTTATTTGTGCATTCCACCCACCTCTGATATTATTTGCTACTTGCTGCATCAATACCCTTGTTTTCAGGTTCCCTATGTTCCTTATTTCTTTCTCCTTCTCTGTATTCACCCTATTCTCATAATATTGTGCCATGTGTAATACTTCACTTTGTGATTTTGCCTGCCATGCACTTTCGGATGTCATTATTAAATTCTGAATTTTCGGTAACAGGCCTCGTACATACTTATCGACAAACAACCTCTTCCCTGGTTCCGTGCTCAAATCTTAACCACTAAAATCTGCAAACACTTGTTCAAATCAAATAAAATAATCTGTTGCAGCCTCATCTTTACCCTGCAAGCAAGCCGTTAACTTGTCCCACACAATCCTTCTCTCAGGTACTAAAATGTTCAATTTCTGTACTATCCGAGCTGGTAAGGCTAACGTGACCGGTGGCGGTTTTTCGCTAGCTTTTCTATCCGCATCGCTTATAATCAGATTTTGCCATGTATCACCCAAAATATCCCTGTCATCTGTATTCCTAATCTGTTTCCATATGTCAACAGGAAGGATCACGGGAAATAATAAGTCAATATCACTCATTGTAAAAACAGATGAATTCAAAACAGATTCAATTTCCTTATAAAACCCTGCAGGATTTTTCCTAAGATCAGGGATCGATTGCTTTATGTTATTCACCTCCTGTCTTGAAAAAACGACATGCACGAATTGTGCAGTATAGTGGGATTCTATTACCTGTGGTAGATTTCCATTAGCGGTGGCTATCTCTACTTTCGGGACGAACGTAGGGGCACTTCTCTCATGGACAATTGTAAACTAGCTGCTTACCCAGTTGTTCGCTTACCAAGCAATAGGGCTAAATCAAGAGAGAGAGCGGCCTCTCCAATTTCTTGCAGAAAAGCTCTTTTGTATATTGTCATTAAATCAGGAGGGCAACATGAATTCTTCCTCAAACACTCATCTTGCAAATACTCAACCATTACCTGTAATACCTTTCTTTGCTTCTCTAGTGTATACTCGCTAAACGTTTCATGCACTTCCATAGGGGTAATGGTGGCATCCGTAATCCATCTGAGTGCCTCACGGGTACACATTTTCATCTCTTCATTAACAAGTTTTAATGGAGGTAAAAATGGCTGCTGGACATATGGTACTGCCTGTTGTTACCTATCTTTAGTTCTTCAGTTAATAGATCCAGCTCACTTTTAAACGCAAATAGTCGGCCCACATGTTCTGGTACATCCGACGCATCATTCCGTATTCGGGAAAAAACATTTAAATCTCGCAACTCCTGCGGTGGTATTGTACCAGTCAATTTCTTCCATTCTTTTACAAGATACACTCCCCTTTTTCCCTTCCCCATGCACTTTACCCCTTTTTCTCTTTTTCCCTTCCTCATGCACTTGCGCATTCTCAATGTCACTGGGCCTAGTAAGATCGTTGTTTTTGTTTCTCCCCTGTTCCCCTGTTACGCTCACCTGGCTCCCAAAGGGGCGTCGGTTGGACCCGGACTGCTGCGGCCTCCACCCACATGATGCGTAGTGCAGCGATGACTGACTGGATCTGCCCTCCTAATCTTGTCTGCTTAACCCGTAGAAATATTCTCCTACAAGTGGAGAGATGGATTTAGCCACTTGTTCCATCCTGCGAAGCACACAGGGGTGCATTGATGACCAGTTACTTCACTGGCCTGAAGATATTGGACAAGTTGTAGATGAATCCTGACTCCAAAAGGTCCTGGCGAAGAGCCGCAAGTATATAGTTCGTAAGATTTCAAAATGTCTGGAATTCACTCCTGTCCAATTCCTCTTTTATCTTGCAGCTTCGACCTGATAAGAAGATTGACAGCTGAACGCTCTGGTAAAAGTCTGTGTTACGCAACACTGTCCGGTAAATAATGCCAAGGGTTAAACTTGCCGCTTTCTCCTTATCTTACAGGTGCGGCATAAGAAGATGTAGCGTGCTGATGTATTATACCTCCGGCAGTAAAATCAGGTAAGCCTATGGCGGCTAAAGAGATTGTCTCTTTCTGTTCTCTCTGCTCACCTTGTTGTTTCTTGTCCCCCTTTGGTGCCGGGATTCGGCGATGTAAAGATGGAGACAGCGTCGGACTGAAGAGATGCTGCGTGGAACAGCGAGTATGGCGCGGTTTGAAGATGCGATGAATCCGGGATCAGGTAAGAAATCAGGTAATACTCTTGTTCTAACTTTTGCTTCTTTCCTTCTTTCTAGGTGCTCCAGGTTCGAGGTGGGCGTGGCAGAAGGCTGGATGCTGCTGCTGGCACGGTGAACATTACGCTGCTGGATGCAGAATAACGCGAAGCGTGTGCTGCTCTTCGGGCGTGGTTTAAATAGCCTCCAAAGTAGTCCCAGGCAGGTATTCCTCCCCGACCACACCCGAGTAACAAAATAGTCCCTAAGGTAAAGTAGTCCCTTTCAGAACTCACATGGGTTTGGATCCTCTTGCAGCATGGTCTGCATCAGGTAAGTGTGCACCTATGAGCCTGGTGCCTATGGCGCGAGGTCTGATGTCCCATATGAGCCTGGCGCCATAGGCGCCAGAACTGAAATCAGACAGCACCTAGCAGGGGTTGCTGGGTTTTCTCAAGGCAACATGATGCCTGCTCCCGGGGCTGATGGACGTGGTCTGGATGCCCGGGGGTATGCATCATGACATCCCCTCCCTTTGCCTGGTCGCGCTCTGAAACACCTGTGTAAGAGCGCGATATAAATAAAATATCATATCATATCATGCATTCTAACAGTACCTGTTGTTCGCCAAGCTTCTTAAAGTCAAACATGGAACTCTGCACGGATCCCTCATCATTGCCTTCAATATACATCTCTGCCCACTCTCTCAGCTGCTCTTTCCTCTCTCTAATAACCGTACTACGTGTTACTCTTGTGCTCCCTTTCAGCAGATGCCCGAAATTGTGTCATGTGTACAGGAGGAGCTGGTGCAGACGAGACTACAGGAATGGGTGGTGTCAATGGAGGTGGAGGGGCAATGGGTAAAGGTGCAATAGGTTTGATGCTATATTGAGGACGTTCATTCCTTCGTTCATTTAAAATTGTATTTATTAGTTCATCTGAAGTGTGCAAATCTTGTTGTGGATATATTTTTTGTATGCCTAAATGAAAGCTCCTGTCCTGTCTCCTGATATCCTCCGTCACTTTGCGCTCATCTAGTTCTAGCGCTTTTTCTGTGTTTGATTTATGTCTTCATGGGTTTATAGTCATAATATCGAAAAAATAATGTTGAATTACAAAAATGTCGAAAAAAAAATGTCGAATTCAAAAATGTCGAAAACACATACATATAATAGAAAAAGTCATTAATTCGAAAATAAAATGTCGAAAAAAAATCAAAAAACCAATGTTAAAATAACTATGTAAAATATCACATATACTAACGTTTTTTTATTGGGGGGGTACCCCCCCAGCCCCCCATCCCAAACCCCTACCCCAACCCTCCACTCCTCCCCATCCCCCCCAACACCCCCCATGGATATACCTTTAGTTTTTTAAAAAAAGTATTTAATAAAACATTAATTAAATAATTCATTATTAAAAAAACCCATCCCAAACCCCTACCCCAACCCCCCCCTCCTCCCCATCCCCCCCCACTCACCATGGATATACCTTTAACCATTTAAAAAAAATATGTTTTATAAAATATAATTAATTAATTATTTATTTAAACATTCATTCGAAAAAAAATCGAAAAAAATTCGACATTTTTGTAATTCGACATTTTTATTTTCGACATTTTTTTTCGACATTTTGACTTTCGATATTATTGTATTCGACATTATGACTGGACACCGTCTTCATGCATGTTTCTCCCTACTCCTTAAATGGAGATTAGCTTAGTTCCTCCAGTCTCTCACAACATCGAATGCCGCTGGGCGTGCCTTCTTGCGTAGCAATACCGATTCTAAGTGGTCTATACACAACAATTCAAAAGTCCCATGGTTAGGCCACTGCAAGTCCTCTGCATGTCTGGTCTGCTTATGCCTAATTTCATTAAACTTCATTGCCCCTATTCCATACTTCACATACATTTCAAATGCTGGTGACCCTACGGCTGGCGCAACCTGGCCAGTTTCCAAAGTTTGTCTACCGCAGCGGAAAAAACCTATTAGACAGGAAGACAATTTCCTAGGCATAATTGATCGTACTTGTAACTTGTATCTTACCCTGGGCGTTTGATCTTGTAAGAGAAACTCTCAATCAATATCAGGGAAATTAAGAATCGGGGCACGACTCACCTGATCAATCAATTCATCCACTCAAGACGCAAATCGACCGTATGCAGACGCAACCAAGAATCGTCGTGACTGCGTATCTGGCTCAATCTGCCTCATCTCGGGACCCTCACCTCGATGCTCTCTGGATGCTGCTCGTCGATCAGGGATCAGCAAAGGAGTCTCTCATCACTTTCTCAGGGGTGCCCTGAACACCTTTCGATCCCGGCTCGACGGCCTCATCCTCAATTCATTTTCGCCTTCTTTGAACTTAATGTATACGATGGAGCAAAAGGGGGAGGGTCCCTATTCAGGCGCCATTTTTGCTAGACCCTGAAGACCCACCGCATATGGAGAAAATGCGAAATCACCATATACTTAGTGATACGACAGGCATAAGGTACGATTTTCCAAGTACTATGGTTTATTGCAGAAAAAAAACATTTTCTCAGTCGGCCGACTGGATCTAATGGCTCACAACATGTGTCACCCAGACCTCGTGAGACGCAAGAGACCGAACATCGTACAAACAGTCACATATATACAAAACAACAGTCTTCATGGAGTATCAGAACCGCCCATAATGTATCTTTCTGAGGCTAGGGTTCGGTGATTGACAATTGCAACAAATATGACACATTATGACAAGTTTCTTGTACTTTAGCAACGGTTGCAGATATAGTTCTTTGTTATTAGGAACACAGAGCACTTGATCATTAAGGATATCGTGTTCTTGAGGGAGACACATTCCAAAGCACCTTATCAACTAGTTTCTAATCTTGAACTAGGGGTCAGCCTGTTCTAAGGAAGATCTGTGAAGGAGGTCCGCTGGAAACGTATAATTCATGCCTTTAACTGCCTACTTCTACAGCTGCAGCGAGACAGGCCGGCACCTGGTCTGTTGATTAAATGCCGTTGTTTCTGCTTGCCCGCTCTCAAGGACTTAGAGAGGGAGTAAAACAATGTATTTCTGCACTGCTCGGCATACCTGTCTGGATTGATCTATCACATGTAAGCTGGTGGCCTCGTACCATGCATGAACTTAAAGAGCATTTATTACTTCTTTTGCAAAAGCGTTTGACAGAAAGGAAAGAAGCAAAATAGCGAAGGTTACACAAGATGAACGCCCTATGTTTATATTGGCGAATATGTGTTCGTGGTGTAGGTTATGTGATGCGATTGGTTTACGGCCATCTAAAATACACCATCTATACCTGATTTGGGTCGTATTACAGATTTACAGATTTACAAAATGACCAGCCAAAGGTATCTCATGGGCTAACTGTAGGAACTGGAGTCTGTTTGCTAGGGGCACTACAATTCTTTTGCAGTCCCCAGGGATAGACTCAGTTGTTTCACTGTAGCAGAGGCCATCTTCCCAGCTCAACCTAGGCTTTCCAACTTCTTGGCCATCAAGTTGAGAAGCAGCCTGTTGTTGAAGACCTTCGAGACTAGGACACTTTTACACCACTGTTCTCGAAAGAACAAACCTGTTAACCAACAAATTAGCTCTAATACAATCACCACGCAATCCACCCACCCTTTCTACCATCCCACCAACTGCGACCGCTAGCCTACCAACTTTCAACTCCTTCACTCCAATATCAACTGACCAATTTCTCAAACTTCTCTCTGCCCGCAAACCATCCGGCTCCCCGCTCGACCCATGCCCAGCCACAACCCTCAAAGAAATGTTTGCTTCTACCTGCGCAGGAGAACATGCAAGAACCATCATAAACGATTCCCTCTCATCGGGAATTTTTCCCAACGCATTCAAAACAGCGCATGTCAAACCTCTCCTAAAAAACCTTCCCTTGACCCTCTCGAGCCCAAGAACTACCGCCCCATCTCAAACACCAGGTTCCTCGCCAAACTCATTGACCGAACCGAATATGATATTATATGGTATGATCTGATGTGGCATTTATAACGCGCCTGTACACAGTTGCTGATTCTGTGGGATGCACCGCACTAATTCTTCTTGACGTATCCGCCGCCTTCGATACAATCAACCACTCAATCCTCCTTGATCACCTCCATTCCCTAGGAATGCGTGGAAACGCTCTCAAATGGATAGCATTCTTCCTCAACAATAGGAACCAAATAACCCTAATCTCAACCTATGCTTCCCTCACCCGACAGGTCATCAGTGGAGTTCCACAAGGAGCATGCCTATCAGCCCTCCTGTTTAACCTCTAAATGTCCACCCTCCCAAAAATAATCTGCTCCGACGATATCATGTGCTACAACTACACAGATGACACACAACTGATCCTAAAACTCCTGAATTCAAAACCCAACTGCCAACCTGACCTCGCTTCCTGCCTCCTCAACGTAGATCACTGGATGACCAAAAACCACCTCTTGCTAAACCCCTCCAAAACTGAAATCTTGGTATGTGGCAATACCGAGCTTCTTCCGCACCCGCTACCCTAGCCACCTGCCCCCCACACCCTCAAATTCAGTAAAAAACCTTGGATGCACCCTAGACTCAGACCTAACCCTCTCGCTCCAAGTCAACAATGTCTCCAAGTCCTGCCACTATCATTTTGAAACTCTTAGGCCCATTTTTCCATACCTCTCTTTTCCCAACAGACTCTCCGCGGTCCAGTCTATTGTCATGTCAAGACTGGACTACGCCAACCCCCTCTACCTCGGAGTCCATGCGTACCAACTAACTAAACTACAAAGAGCACAAAACGCTGCTGCCTAACTGCTACTAGCACATGGCCCAAGAGATCACATCTCCCCAGCCCTCAAAACTCTGCACTGGCTTCCGATTGCCCGAAGGGTGAACTTCAAAACCTTATGCATCTCGCACAGAGCAATGCATAAAACCGGACCACAATATTTCCAAGACAAGCTAAAACCCTACCAACCTCCACGCACTCTAAGATCAAGCTCAGCCGGCCTTCTAGTCATACCAAAAACCAACTCTGTCAGTTTAGGTGGATCATCATTCTCAGCCCTGGCCCCGACTCTGTGGAACGCACTTCCACCCCACATCTGACTCACCGAAGACCTCATGTTTTCCGCAAACTACTGAAAACATGGCTCTTCCCCTGAAATCGACATGTAAGTCATAATGGATAACAGCAATCAATGACCTTAGCCCAAAGCTGCCTTCTCATAAACGACAATCCAGCATCATAATCCGAGCAAGAAATCTAAAACCAGTAACCGCTAAATGTAAACTAAAAAAGATAAACTAAACAGAAAGAGTGAATTGGATGAAAGTAGAACGTGGATGAAAAGAATAAACTGAATGAAAGCAATGAAGTGGATGAAATTAACGAAATAGATGACAGCAATGAATTGGACGAGACGAACGAAGTAGACGAGAGGAATAAAGTGGACAAGACGAATGAAGTAGACAAGAGGAATAAGCTGATCGAGAAGATGGAAAGGATTGAGCACATGATAGGGATCGAGTGCACAGAACAGGTAGAGTGAAGGGAACAAATAATTTGAATGACAGAGTTCATGGAATGAACTGAACGATTGGAATAGATGAAGCAAGTGCATGACATGGATGTAGCGCATGACACGGAAGGAGTGCACGAGATGGATGTAGTGCATGTGACGGATGAAATGCATGGGACGGATGGAGTGCATAGAACGGATGGAGTGCATGGGACAGATGGAGTGCATGGGTCGGTTGGAGTGCATGGGTCGGATGAACTGCATGGGTCGGATGGAGTACATTGGTTGGATGGAGTGCATGGGTCGGATGGAGTGCATGGGACTGGTGGAGTGTGTCGGATGGGTGGAGTGCGTGGGATGGGTGGAGTGTGTGGGACCGGTGGAGTGCGTGAGGCGGGTGGAGTGCGTGGGGCAGGTAAGAGCCGTGGGGTGGAGGAAGAGCAAGGAGCAGAGGAAGAGCGCGGGCAGAGGAAGAGCGCGGAAGAAGAGGGCAGATGGTGGAATAGTGCAGAGCAGAGGAAGATTGTGGAGCAGGGGAAGAGTGTGGAGCAGAGGAAGAGTGTGTGGGGTGGAGGAAGAGTGTAGAGCGGAGGAAGAGTGTGTGGGGTATAGGAAAGAAAGTGTGTGGGGTGGAGGAAGATTGTGTGGGGCAGAGGAAGAGTGTGTGGGACAGAGGAAGACAGTGTGGGGGTGGAGGAAGAGTGGGTGGGGCGGAGGAAGAATGTGTGGGGTGGAGGAAGAGTGTGTGGGGCAGAGGAAGAGTGTGTGGGGTGGAGGAAGAGCATGTGGGGCTGAGGAAGAGTCTGTAGGGCCGAGGAAGAATGTGTGGGGCGGAGGTACGTATTGGAGTGCACGGAACGGTTGGAGTGCATGGGTCAGTTGGAATGCATGGGTCAGTTGAACTACGGTCCCCTAGGGCATTCAACCTACCAGCGCCTTGAGATAATACCAACGGTACACAAAGCGCTATATAAATGCAAAGTAACATAACATAACATAATATGCAACGGGTGGAATGCACGGAACAGATAGAGGGCACGGAATGAATACTTACAAAAATGATTTGAGTGTTTGGAACGATCTGAAGTGCATAAAACGATCAAAGTGCATAGAAGGGTTGGAGTGCATAGAATGGTTGGAGTGCATTGAATGGTGGTAGTGCAACGAATGGTTGGAGGGCATAGAATGGTTGGACTGCATTGAATGGTTAGAGTGCACAGAATGGTTGGAATGCACAGAATGGTTGGAGTGCATAGAAGGTTTGGAGTGCATAGAATGGTTGGAGTGCACAGAATGGTTGGAGTGCACAAAATGGTTGGAGTGCATAAAACAGAGCGAATGGAGCAGTTTGGAGTGCTTGGAACGGTCGGAGTGCATGGAACGGTCGGAGTGCATGAATCTAATGGAGTGTGCTCGATCTCAAGCACCTAAGGTAAACCACCATATTACATCTCCACGCTTACTCTCTTCTTTACACCACAACTCAACTAGAACACAGTGATAATATGACACCATTCGGTATAGCTGTTCCCATACCATCACTTGCCTCATATTGCCCATCAGCCTAACTAAACACAGCTGGTTACGCACCCTCCAGCGGAGGCGTTCTCCTCAGGCCTAACACAGCCAGAATCAGTCTGGATAACAACCTTCCAGAACAAACACATACTCTTTATCTCCCAACCACCACACCTAGCGCTATGAAGCAGCTATCACACGAATGCCTCACCTGCTGCACAGATATCTGTTGCTCACATGCACCTTATGACTCTCTCTCTCTCTCTACTGACTTGAACTTCGGTTCCCGAGGGCGTTCAACCTACCAGCGCTTTGAGATCATACCAATGGTACATAAGGCGCTATATAGGTGCAAAATAACATAACATAACATAACACTCTCTTTGTCCTCTGCTGAAGTCTGCCCTGTTGGGTCCACCTTCTGCCAGTAAAGACTGCAGCTCAGGATGGTCAACAGGGTCAAGATCTCTGACCAAAACAGTGTCTTCCTCCAAATCTGACTCTTTAGAAACTGGATCATCCAAACATGGTTTTACCTCACACTCTTCCTGTGTGACTTTGGACAATCTTGGGGATGTCCTTGTTGGTCGCACAGGGGTGCCATCTGACTTTTTCTTGGAGGTCTTGGGTTTCACCTTTGCCTCTTTCTTTCCAGAAATAGCAGTGAGCAACTCATGTGGAGTGGGCATGATAGTTTCCTCTATCTCCTCCTCTGGAGAGCCCCTTAAGGTTCTCTCCCTTGCAGGCTTAGTGAGCTACTGTTTCCTTTAACTAGGTGGCCTGGGGTTACTGGACACAACTCCAAGAGTTTTCAGGTCATTACCGTACAGGACTCTCCCAGGCACTTCACTCTGCCCACTAACAGGTATTTTGACAGTCATATCATTACACTGGATGAGAGCTGGTAACTGGGGAAGCATTTGCACAGGGCCTCCAGCTAACTTGTTGAGGCGTTTGGGTGCCTTAGCAACATCCTCCACCTTGAAAAACAATTCATCCACCACAGTTATGCTTGCTCCAGTGTCTCTGATGGCAGGGGTCTCCTGGCCATTCACAAAAACACTATCCTTATAATACTCTTTAGTATTATCTGGGATGGAATTATAGACATCTAAATTCTGTTGTTCCCACATGCCTAGGGACAGTAAAGAAACACTAGCTGAGACTCCCATGGGTTCATCAGCCAGTAGGTGAAAGTTTCCACTTGCCATAGGTACTTCTTCCTCTGGGGAGAAGGCTAAGGAGACAGTGTGGACCCCTGAAGGTTTACCCTTACTTCCGGGATCCTCTTTCACATGGTCAGAAGACCCACACACATAACATTTCCCAAATGTCTTGATGAACAGGGGTTTTCTTTTGATCTCCATCTGGTTTGGTCTAGATGGTGCACTAGCCTGATTCAGTTTCCCTTGAGGTTTACCCATATATTGTTGTTTGTGGTCCTCTTTTAGATTGGAGGTATTAGAATTCGCCTTCTTATCTTTCTTTGGCTGCTTTCCCTCATCCTTCTTTTGAGTTGTCCCAGAATCCTTGTGAGTAGCCCTGTTGGCAACCCTCCAGTCAGCAACCTTAGCTAATTTCTTGCTATCTATCTCTTTAGAATCAGCCAAGTGCTGTCTGAACTCATGAGTGCGGTGAGCAGACGAGTGCGGAGAACAGACGAGTGCCGGGGGCGGATGCGCATGAAAAGCGGATGCACATGGAAAGCGGATGCGCTAGGGGAGCTGGTGAGTTCAGGGAGCGGACGAGTGCGGGGAGCACGTGATTGTGTAGGGTGGGTGAATGCATAGAGCAGATGAAGGTATGATGCATACGAGGGGATAAAGCGGACAAATACTTAGGACAAATGCCTAGAGCGGAGGAGTTACATAGACCAGGTGAGTGCGCAGAACGGATAAGCATGTTAAACAGATGAATGTGGAATACATGCAAAGCCGATGAATGCGTAGGACGGATGAGTGTGGGGAACTGATGGATGAGCGGAGCGGGATGGATGAGCTGAGAGGAAGAACATATAGAATGGAGGACTGCATAGAATAGACTAGTGTCTAGGGCCGACAAGTATATAAAGCAGACAAGTGCATATGAGCGAAAGAGTGCATATGAAAAATGGGATGCGTAGAAGGGCAGAGTGCGTAGAGGGGCGGAGTGCATAGAGGGGAGGAGCACTTAGAGGGGACAAGCGCGTAGAGGGGACGAGTGAGCAAAACAGGTGAATGCATTAGTGTGTGTGAGGGCATAATGAGGACGAGTGCCTGGAGCGAATGAGTGCCTAAAATGGAACGGACGTGTCGGGTATAATAGACCAGTTGAGTAGAGTGGATGAGTATGTAGAACGAATGAGCCCAGATTCCAAGCAGTACTGATGAGTGCGTAAAATGGATGAGTACGCAGAGCTGCTGAATGCGTAGAGCGGATAGAACGATACATGAAGTATGTAGATGGAGTCTATATGGATGGGACAAATGATATATGTGAATGGAATTGATCACATATATGGATCAATCGAATGCTGGGCGTGACGTATTTGGATGGAACGGCTAACATATGTGGATAGAATGGGTGCTGTATAGGGATGGATCAGGTGCCGTATGTGGATGAAACGATGACGTAAATGGATGAAACGTGTGAAATAGGTTGATGGGAAGGATGAAGAATGAAGATGTCACGGTGAAATATGTGGACGGGGTGAATAAAACAACTTATAATACACGGAACGATATGGGAAATATGTGGATGGAGTGCATAAAACAACCTAATATATGAAAAATATAATGTAAATAGAGCACATTTGAGTGCGTGTAGCAGACAGGAGTGCATGCATAGGGCAGACAAGAATGCATGCGAGGAGCAGACAAGAGTGCATGCGTGGAGCAGACAAAAGTGCATGCGTGGGGCTGGCTGGAGCGCACAGGGCAGACTGGAGCGCGCAGGGTGGACTGAAGTCCATGAGTGCATTGAGTGAACCAGAGTATGTGGAGCAGATTGGGATGCTGGGAGTGGATAGGAGTGCATGGAACCGACTGGAGCGCATAGAATTGCGTGACGTATATAGTTTCATATAGTATGGTCTGGAACGCAGAGAACATTTTGAAAGATCATATAACCCATCATATCACACCACCATGCTTACTCTCTCCTTTACATCACCACTCAACTAGAACACAGGGATACTATGACACCATTCGGTATAACTGTTCTCATACCAACATCGCCGCTCACTCCACATCATTCTAAGTAAACACTGCTGGTTACACCCCCTCAGCCAGGCGTTCTCCTCAGGCCTAACGCAGCCACACTCGATCTGGATGAATCCTGTTAGAACGAACACATACTCCTGATCTCTCAACCACCACACCTACCTCTCAGAAGCAGCTATTACACAAATACCACACTAGCTGCACACATACCTGGTGCTCACATGCACCTTTGACTCTCTCTACTCTCTCTACTGATCTGAACTTCGGTTCCCAAGGGTGTTCAACCTACCAGCGCCTTCAGACCATACCAATGGTATATAAGGCGCTATATGCATGCAAAATAACATAACATAACATAACATCATAAATTGACTCCAACATAACAAGATTTCTCATACTTTCATGAGTGTTCTCTCTGTAACCCTTACCCCAAACATCTAAGTTTTTCAAACATTTCACATACCCAAGTAGCCCAAGGGGTACCATCATGCTTTTTGAGGGTCCCAAACCTCTTAAGGTACTGGGAAGGGATCTTCCCAAATCTAGCAATTAAAGCTAGCTTCACACACTCATAATCCATCCTATTCACCTTCTCCAATTCCATCACAACATCAGATGCAACAGTCGGTAGCCTAGGGAAGAGCCAGGGAAGCAACTGATTCCCTGTAATGTCTTGGATCCCATGGTTATATTCAAACATTGCCAACCAATCCAAAATATGGTCCAGCGGATCAAAGTTCGAGGCTACCAAGATTGGGAAGTCGAAAAGACAACCCTGTGTCACTGCACTGAAGGTGCTGTGTAACCCACAGTAAAAAGAGTAGGTCAGGCTCCACAGTCTATGAACACAAAAATGTTAAAACACACACAGCAAAACACAAGTAAGAGTTGGAAAAAAGGTCTTACCAGGTGAAAAAAAGAAATCCTAGAAATCCAGCAAAGCTGCTGAGGTACTCAGTAGGTAAGAGAAATTAGCCATTTTGGAGAATTCTCCCTAACAGTCCAGCTTCATTCTCCACCCATTTCAGTAACTTTGCACTCGCATCCCATTCCTTCAGGCACTTGCCATTCTCTTCCTGCATCTTGCTCACTGGGGATTGTGCTAGTGCCAGTGCTTTGCTTCCCACTACTCCAGGGGAGTTGCTAGGTCTGGAAAAGACCCGGGGCTAAGCTGATGTCGGAAAGGTTGGGGTTGGGGGCTAGCTAGTCTTTTGGCTGTAGCTCCTGAGATTCTATCCGGGGCTACAACCAAAAGATCAGGGGCTATAGCCCCCTTAACCCCCCCTAGCAACGCCCCTGCACTACTCCCTCCTTCCATTCATCCAGGAGTGGTGTGCCGCCAATGATCTGTGCCCTAATGCCAGTAAGACCGAGATTCTCCTCATCGGCACACCCACACCTTCCTTTCCTGCCACTCTCTGGCCATCCTCTCTTGGCCCTCCACCTGCTCCCACCTGTGAGGCTAAATACCTTGAGGTCATCTTCGACTCCACACTCTCCTTCTCTCCTCACATCTCCGATGTCTCTAAGAAGTCACACTACCAGCTGCACCTCCTCAGAGGTATTCTTCCTTTCCTCTCCTTCCCCCAGAAGATCACTGTCTCCAGAGCTCTGGTTCTCTCTAGGCTGGACTATTGCAACAGCCTCTTTCTAAATCTGCCTGTTTCTACTCTCCGCCCTCTGCAAAGCATCCAGAACAGGATTGCGAGACTTGTCCTTGGCCTCAAGCCCAGGGATCTTATCTCTCCAGGACTGACATCTCTGCACTGGCTCCCAGTGGCTGCGAGGATTAAGTTCAAGACCCTCTGCAAGACCCTCTGCATTGTCCACAAGGTCTTCTGGGGCCTGGTTTCCGAATACCTTCAACTCTCTCTTCCTAAATATCTTCCTTCTCAAGCTCTTCGCTCATCCGCCTCCAACTCCCTCAGGGTCAGTCGCTTCTCCAAGCAACAAGTTGGTGGTAGATCTCTCTCTTCGACTGGGGCCTCCCTCCCTGCCCCCTTGAAACTTGAGGAGAAACATCTCCTGTTCCTCAAGCACCTCAAAACTGTTCTCTTTGCTTCTGCTTTTTCTCCTTCTCTCCCCTGCTGATTTCCTGGCTGAAACTGAAACTGCACTAGTTACCTGGCCACCCTCTTATCTTGGGCCCAGGTCCCCTCCCCCGCTAGGCGCACCCCTGCACTGCCTTCCCGGCAACCCCTGTACTTGGGGACTGTTTTCTCTATCCCTACAGGGCCACTACCAGCACTTGACACCTGATGCCTGCACTTACCCTTCACCCCTGAACTTGCCACCTGTTGGCCGTACTTATTTGCTATATATTCTATTATTCAATGTACTGCACTGTCCCTTTCCCCTTGCCCCCCACACTTAACCCCTGCCCCCTTCCCATGCACTTGCATGATCTGAATGACACCTGGCCTAGTAGGATCGCTGTCTGTCTCCCCTCTGTTGTCCCTCCCGTGCCTTGAAACACTTGTGTATAGGCGCGTTATAAATGCCTCATCATATCATATCATATTGTATCATATCATATCATATCCTAAGTGTAAACTTGGCCATTCACAATTCTCTGAGGTCTTTCCCAGCATTCAGGTTCTCCTCCTGTCTCTTTCACTCTTGTCCATGGACATGGCAATTCCTCCAGTCTCATAGTCTTAGTTTCCCCCTTTTGTGACCCATCTGTTATGTACTGTATAGCTTCATCTAGCTGCCAATAATTGTTCATCATGTCTAATGTCTTTATGTAATTATCTTCATATGGGAACGTTGCCCTGGTCATCCATCTCACTGTTACTGTCTTCCCTTGGAACCTTCCTCGAGTTGTCACCATGGAGAGATACATTAAGCATTGTGCTACTGCTGCTTGTATTTCAGTTGCTATTAATATTCTGGAGGCACTCATGGCATAGGGGATTAATGAGAGGACATAACAGCTCTCCCCAGTTGTTTCCTTACCGACTTTGGTCAAGTGTTTGTACTACATATTATTAGACACTCCAACTGTGTCGGTGAGAATATGTCTACCCCTTTCATGCCTGTGCCAACACTGTGCTTACCTCTCCTTAACATATCTGCAGAGGTCTCCTGTCCACCTGGCATGGTCATTCCACCTTCTTGGGCTTGGGGAATGTTAGTAGAGGATACAGCAGTAGCACTAGCCACAAACGAGATCCTCCAAAATATAAACACAACAATACTGCTAGGAATAATCATGAACAACAAGATAGCAATATTTGTATTATTTCACTAATTTTTACCTGTGCTGCTGATCCTCATGTAGCCTGGAGATATAGTTGCATGCCTGAAATGTTCAAAGGAATTCATTGTTTTAGTATTTTAAGTAACTCTTAAGCCCCGTGGACCAAATAATAATTTACGGCAAATACAAACACTTCTTCCCACACTTTCTTTACTGATGGGTCTTTCAGTGTGGCGAGGATAGGGAGGTTGCTGTGCTCGACCTCCGGGTATGTTTGGCCCAGATAATCTATAAAGGCAAAGTAATATACTCTGGGGGATCTGGCTTTGAGTCCACTGGGTCTAAATTGATTTCAGAAGGTATCCTGGTGGTAGGCATGAACAATCATCAACAGTTATCGGCTTACTCGTCGAAGGTGTGTAGAGAATAAAATAACAAACAGGCAGTGTACTCTCACTCTGTGTTGATGAGCAGTCCGGTCCCTAACTCTGCTGCCCGTGAGCGAGTAACCATTGGGTGTCCTCCAATCGGCAGTGTAAGTTCAGAATTGGCTTGTAGTTCCTCTTTGCTTCAAAGTCTGCTGCTTTCGTTCCCCCTTGAGATAGGATCTTCCCCTCTAGTGTGTGCTTGGCACTTCACTATGGCTATCCATGCTGGGTAATCAATTACTTCAATCAGTTTTGCCAATAAAAGTGCACGCTGTACTGATGTCCATCTGCCCTTCTAAATCCTCTCTGATCCATCGTGCCAGTCCTGCGTGTACTGTTGATGTTACATAAGCTGAGTTAGAGAATACTGTCACTTCCTTGTCTCTGCTGTGTTCCAATGCTAGTAAGAGGGCCGGTAGTTCTGCTGCTTGTGCTTTGTAATGTGACGTTAATCGTGCACTGGCCACTCCCTCACTTGTTCCATCTTCTTTCAACCTCACCAGAACCGTTCCTATATGCTTCACCCCATCTGTCTGGTCAATAGTGGAAGACCTGCCAATGTATAGCACGTTTCCCCCCTCAAATGCATCTTCATCTACTTTGCAAGTGTCACTGAATGCTTGTATGTTTTCTGCACAGTCTTGGGCATAGTCCCCTTCTTGTAGGACATCTGCCAGGAAAATTCTGGGTTGACAAGTCTGCATCGCTCTATGTTTAGTGAAGCGTTGGATAGTATCACTTTGTACCCTGATGCTATTTTTGTCGTCAGGGTGCTCTTTGGCTTCTGCGGCATCACAAAGAGGGTGTGCTCCATGTAAAGAGTGGCAGTGCACACCATGGTAATTGCGGTTCACTTTTCCACTGCATATGCGGCAGGGTCCAAAGCTTGTTCTCACTGATAGTGTCCTCTCATAACTGGGTCAAGCTTCCCACTGTAGTAGGTTATTGGCTTTTGTCCCATTCTTGTCTTCTGTGCCAGTACTGCCTTTATAACTACACCGTCGGTGTATGAGAACAGGAAAACATTATTTTTGTAATCTGGGATCCCTAGTACTGGTGCTGTGCATATTTCTTCTTTCAGCATGTCAAATGCATCAGTCATCTCTGTGGTCCAAGTCAGTGTTTTGTGTCCCTTCTGTGCTTGTGTATGTGCTGTAGTCAAATACCAATGCTCTGCAGTAGTTACATAGCCCTAAGAGCTGCTGCATTTCTCTCACTGTTGTGGGCTTGGCTGTCTTGCGTATTGTCTCTGCCCTTTCTGGGGTAATTTGTCAGCCATTTTGGGAGATCATATGTCCAAGGTACAACGCTTCCATCTGACAGTACTGTAGCTTGCCCTTGTCCACCTTGTACCCCTTGAAAGCTAACACTGTCAATATATGCACTGAGTCCTCCCTACACTTATCTTCTGTCTGGCTGCAAATCAAAAGGTTGTCTACATACTGTAAAACTGTGCTTTCCATCTGTATGTTGCACAAGTCCATCTGTATCACTCTGTTAAAGATAGACGGTGACTCACAGTACCGCTGAGAAAGTCTTGTATGTTTCCACTTCCGGTTTCTATATGTAAAGGAATTAAATTCTTGTAAGTCTCAGTGTAGTGGTACTGAGAAGAACGCATTCTTCAAGTCAATGACAGTGAAGCAGGCAGCTTCCACCGGAATGCTGCACAAAAATGCCACTGGATTTGCAACCAAAGGATACTCTGCATCTACAATGTGGTTAAGGGCCCTTAAATCCTGTATAAAATGCCATGACCCCCCTTTGCCTTTCCCACTGGATACACTGCAGTGTTATATGGTGACTCTGATGATTTCAGAATGCCTCTCTCTATTTGTGCCGTGAATTTGTCTCAAAAATACCCTCATCTGCCGCTTTAGTGAATGGGTTCTGTTTTACTCTTGGTAAAATTGCTCCCAGTTTCAGCTTAATCTTCATTCCCCCTATGCTCTTCCCACATCATAGGGGCTGGTTGTTCATAGGGTGCTGGGCACCTTGGCCAGATCCTCTTCGCAGAATGGGGGTGGCACTTCCAGCACCATTGCCATCCTCTCTGGTACCTCCCTGTAGTGTATCCCCAACCATTAAGCCACACTCATCTCAAACACCATCTCTATCTCTAGCCTCTCTTCCCTGAATAACTCTTCGTCTGTCACTGTGGTCAACCTGCGCCCCTCTGCCACTGCGATCACTGCTCTCCATGCCCATCCTGTGTTGTCCATCCCATGCACTGGTATCCAATCTTCTCTCGCCACTACTGCCTTGATTTCCATGGTTACTATTGTTCCCTTTGCCTCGTCCAGTGATATCTCAGGCCTGAATAGGTACTCGTTTGTGACCCGCCACAATTTCCCTGAAATGCTTGGAAGCCATGCGAAAGCAATGACAGTCCCATACTGAAACATCTCCTCGTCCACTGGCACCCCCCCTCTGTACTGTGCATCCGCAATAAGATTGAACAATCTCCCTTACATTGAGTATTTGTGTATTCCTGGTCTGGAGAATACTATCCTGTCTGTGAATGAAATTGTCATGTTCAGTCTGCTCATTATGTCTCCTCCTCGTATATTTACAGGTGTCTGTTGAGAGTGTAGTAAAGGCAGAGATAGAAGTGAAATGTTGTCTGTGAAAGCAACCACTTCCTGAGTCCCAAAGAATGCTTGAGTGTTCATGTCATCGCCTTACAACTTAAATGCTCCTTCACAAATGCAGGATCTAGTCTCCCTTGTGTCACCAAGAACGGAAAATGTTTGTTACCTATCGACACACCTATGTAAGGTTCCTCCGCAGGGTTGCGTGCGATCGAGAGGATGGGATATTGAGGGTATAAGGACATCCCATTCCCTGTAAAGGGGTTGTTCAACACCATGGTAACTCCTCTCAATTGGCTAACGAGAACCATTGCCATGGAGTCCACGTGTGCTGCTGCTTCATTGCTGTGTATCTGTGCCAATTGCTGTGTGTTTCTGCAAGCCTTTGGTGCTTGTAAATATTGCGGTATTGGTGATTACATGTGTGGTATCTGCATTTGCATCTGTGATGCTTGTACTTGTGCTTGTGGCATTTGTTGGTGTGTGCCCTGTATCTGTCCTTGGCTGTGTGTATAACAGTTATCCTGGTGCCCTTGATAGAGCTGCTGGCCCTGTGCTCCCCAGTTTTGCTGTATCCCCCTGTTCCAACACACTCTTGGAAATATGTCCTAACTGCCCACATGTCCAACACTGTGGTGGCTCCCTCCATTGTCCTTGGAAACCCCCCAAAATATCCTCTGGATCTTGCTGCACCTGCTGCCCATATCCCAAAACCCTCCTGGAAATCCCCCCTGGTTATGATGCATCTGTGGTTCAAACCTGCACCCTCTTGGCTGCCCCCCCCCTTCCTCGAAACCAGTGCTATACATTACCCCGCCCCATGAACCCTCCCCCTTCGGGAGGTGTGAACTGCTGCTGCTGCGGCTGTTGCTGCTGTGGAGGGCTGGATAGTTTTTTTCTGTACCAGTTTTGCTTCATCTATCTTCCTGTCTTCTGCTTTCTTTTTAAGCTTCTGCCATGGCATACAATGGTGAATTATCATGAGCTGTATTTCTGGCCATCCTCTTGCTTCCATTCCTTTTAGATGTTTATTCCGTGCACAGCCAGTGGTTCACCTCGTCTGCCCATCCCAAGTTTCCAATGCTAGCTCCCCGTCGTCTCATGCTCGCTGTGTCCTATGTTCAAACCTATGGCTGATGCCACCAAGTACTAACCAAGGTAGTGCTGACAAATTGAATACTGCATGCACACTGTTATAGCCTGTTACTCCCCAAACCACACAAAAAACCCACTGCTGTCTTCCCGCCTCCAGGTAGAGTATACCAATATTCTCTTGTGATCGAACTGTACCCGATGCGTCGCCTAGCGTGCAAAATATCTCACTCCAGGAGACGTAACCAGTTGTCTCACCTTCCACAATCTAGGCCAGCTCCCTAGCTAACACTTACTGGGATACTGTCATCTATGACCTGAGCTAAAACGCCCAACCCACATGAAAACCACTATTTACATATGTTCTGTCATCCGTGCCCTCTAGTCAATAGTCTACGGTATTCACCAGAACTGGTTGCCTTTAAAACCGAATGATCCCTAGACATAGAAAATGGGCATCTTCCTCCACTCGTCTACCTACTTACTTTGACACTGCTAAACAATACTTTGACAATACTCGACAGTACCAAACAATACTCCACAGTGTTCAATACCCTCTGTCACGCCCACAGTTGCTGTTTGATTGGGTGAATACTTACACTCTGTGCTCTGCTGGTGCTGCTCAGCTGGTGTATCCCCCAGAAGGTGCTCACTTCCCTGTCCTGGTCTGCCTGGACTCCTCGCTGACTTTGGGCAGGATGATTTTCAACTAGCACCTGACGGCCTTTCCAGAGGTACGCATTTCCGGCTTCTCCAATGTGCAATGGTCCTGCAGCCTTTCAGGTTGCGCGGTGGGGGTGATGACCTTGTGCCAAGCTGGCACAGCCAACCATCGACTCTGCTACCAACTTGTTGTGGAAAGACTCCCTGATTTGCCAGAGCGATGCTGGAAGTCTGTGGACTTGGATGGCCCAACTCCCTCCCCCAGTACAGACGGATGACTCAGTCAAAGGCAAGTTCCAACTAAGGTTTATTACAGCCTAAACCAACAGGGATCGATACAAGAACTCAGTAAAATTCCAGCATGAAGATGTGCAAAGGAGTTTTAGAGGATCTCAATACAGAAATTATGATATTGGAGAAGCTGTCACTATCCCTCAGGGTGAGTAAATTGTTTCAAAATAATTTACTTTTTATGCCTGCTTTATAAACAACAAATGTTCTCCATTTGCTGGAGAAAATTAGTGAGATTGCAACAGAGAATGCTTTGAGGAAACATGAGAAAGCTACTCATGGCTATTAAAAAATATATTTTTCAGTTGAGAAAGGAAGCTTATGGCCTTAAGTCAGCGACGGGGGAATCCTTTTATTATGGCTGTTAGGGAGAATTCTCAATTCTGTGTTAAACCCCTTCTACCTTAGAGACCCGCAGCTTTTGCTGGACTTTAGGACCTTTAATTACCACTCTCTCATGTATTTTGTTCTGATTTGAACCCTGTGTTTCTTTTCGTTTTGGGGTCTGACAAACTTCATAGGCATGATTATTTTTACATTGTGACACACAGCACCTTCAGTGCAGTGGCACAGAGAAGTCCTTTGGATTTCTGCTACGGTTTAAATACCTTCTCTTGAATAAAGTACTGTTTCCAAGAATAGTAAAGTGAAATTGACTTTACTTACTTTTTTCTCTTTATAGACCCAGCACACTCTATCTTACGTAGAGTGCTGGAGGGGTTACCTAGTATCCGTTTTGTTTGCCTTCTCATGTAACATTTTTATTTTACCCTTTCTACAATTAATGGCTGGTGGCAGTGGTTTATTTTTCCTACCATTGTACCTTTTTACCACAGGCTGAATCCTCAGCTGCAGTATTACACCCATGGGTGCCCATTTTGTCAAAATTGCCCGGTCTTATTTTTTTGTCATTTCTTGTTGGAAAAGCCCTTCTTGAGATTTACTCTGCGAGCCAAACCAGGTGTGGACCCTTTGTTCATTTTGTCTTTGGCAGATTCACTGGTGAAGCCCACCTCTGGCTCCAGTGTGTCTGGCAGGGCAGGAAGCGAGGGAGGTTCCCAGAAATCACTGTGCTTATTCTCCTTGGTTACAGGAATGCACCCAAAGGTGATTGGCTAGCTGGCTGTCCTTGCCACACTGATGTGTGAGTGACAGCTAGGCTGCAAATGAATGGTTTAAAGTTACATAAAAGTCAAGGTCTTTTGCAAGGAAGGCAGAGTCGACCACTGGAAGAAGGAACCGAAGAAGAAACTGGAAGAGAAGCTTGCTGCACCCTCCTGCATCGTTGGTTTGCCCGGTAAAGCCCTGCAGCAGTGCTGAACCTCGAAAGGACAACTTCTCCTCTTGGGTTGGTGGGACCAATTAACCCCAAGACAAACTTGCCTGGAACCCCTCTCTCTGCAGGTTTTACTTCTTTGCTGCTGCAGGAACTGAGTGCCAGGGGAAAGGAACACCAGGACAAGTACATCGCCTTTAAGCCGGACCCGAGCTCCAGGAACATCCTCCGGACTCCCTCGAAGCAGGACTAACCAAGCCTGAGCCACCTCAACAGAGTGCTGGACCCCAGAAGCAAGGAAATTCCACAAGGTGGCAAAGAATCGCAGTGGTGCTATTTGTGAATAGCTGAAACTGCGAAGTTCCGCTGATCTGGAGTGCGCCCATAACTGACGCCAACCTTCAACCCATAGTGCAGGAGTCCCAAGATGTCCTCCCTCTTGTCCCCATGACTGAGTCCCAGGAACAACATGATCTGCAGGACTAAAACATTAACAGAAGCCAGATGGAACCTTTTCTTCAGACTCAAGGTACTGTTTAACTAAGGGTACTTACCTCTTTTGTTGTGTGTAGCTTGCATGTTCTCACTGGAGACTTGCATTTGCTGCCCTTTGCAGAGTTGCTTGCATCTTTGCTTCTCAGAAGCCTCCAGCTTGTGGCCCAACAGTGATTCCTTTACTACAAAAAACTATCTTTAAGATTGTGCAAGACTTTTGTGCTATCTTCAAGAAGTGCCTCAGCTCCCCTAGACTTTGCTCAATTGAAATTGGCTGTCCTGGCTCCCTGAAGACTCTTCTTACCCTCTGACTTTGTGTTTATCTGTCCTGTCCCTCCAAAAAGTCATACATACCTTACTTGTATAGCTGGGAAAGAGTTAGCCTAATTTCATTGGGGGATGGAAAAGTACTTACCTGTTTGATAAACGTGTTAACCTTTGTTTCCTTCCCTAACCTTTTCATTTTTGCCATAACTTCAGTATTACAATTTAAGCGTGAAAAGTGTTATAATAATGTGCACAGTGAACTATCAATTGAAGTCACCTCAGGGTGTAGGAAGTATCTGTGTGCCATCCCAAAAGGGTATCTACTTACTTAACTGAACTGAAGGAGTATATTTTTGAAGTGTATTTTATCGTTGCCAATTGCTCCCCTTCTAAAGAAGGCTTATTTTCAAATGGACTGTTAAATTAATAAATATTTATTTCATCAAGAAACCTTGAGCATAAGTGTCATTTAAATATCTGTCACTGTGAATCTCTATGTTACAACCCTACAGCTCTCATTGACCCCTCTTGAGATAAGCCTGGCTCCTCATTCACGCTACCAGCTTGTGTAGTACAGGCCTATAGCAAAGGTTGGGATACCTATTGCCAAGTGGACACAGCTGGTGTAGTCTCCCACAGGTTACTACATACAATCTTGCATAACACTGGTGGCAGGCAGTGAGGATATTGTGTAGAGTTGTTACATTGAGTATTTTGCTCTGCCTGTGTTCAACTAAACCCCACAAGGCAAAGCTCCATCAGAATAAGCAATTGTAACATGCCAAATATGGATAACTTCAGTCAGGAAGCCCTGATCGTTTTAACAATAAATCAGCTGAAAGAAATGTGTAAAGTCAGGAATATTACTGTAAAAGGAAAGAAAAATGAATTGATTACAAGTTTGTTGAATCACCACATGTTGGGTAGTAGGCTGTAACAGAGATGCCAAAATGAAGATGAGGTACCAGCAACTGGATGCAGTAGGGGACAGCCCCCCACTTAAAGCTAAGCAAATAAATTTGTATGGAGTGATTTAGTATTGTAAATATGTGAAAATAGAACTCATAGGGTTAAAAGATATTAGTATTTCAAGTAGCGTCATGCTTATAAAGTTGACAATGCTTTTTATCATGTTTTAGTAGGTAGGCAGGGTACAGAATGCATATTATAAAAAATAGTCTGGGAACATGAGTGTTTTTAATATACTCAGACAGAAAAGAACTCTATCATTTGTGAAACTGACAAATCCCTTTAATTCGAACAATGCATTAAATGAAGAAGTTCTGCAGAGCATGGTACCATGAGTCAATCCTGGAATTGAAAAATTCAAGGCCATGGTGCTATGAAAAAAACAAATAAGCATTCTGAAACCAGACATATAATGAGCCTACGTCTGAGTTTCTCACCAAGGAACACAGCTGCGTGACCATATTTGGGTAATGTGACAGGGAAAATCCTAGGATGGGTGCCAGCCTGTATTTCAATTTGAAGGTTTAAACAGATAAGAAATAATTGCCAGGTGCACAAGTATAGTCAGCGGAGTATTTTGCCTGGCCATGTTTAGAAAAGGGAGGGGGTTTGACTCTTTTGCTCTGAAAAGTATAAAAGGAATCTCTGTTTTCAGAAGAGGGACAGGGGTTTTTGTACTTGACAATGATGCTGTTTGTGTCAGTCTGGCAAAATAAAACCTGATGAACCTGACTCTGTCTCCTGCCTGCCTGCTGTCTGAATACCTTTGCTGAAATGCCAGAGAGCTCCACAGACTCCCGGAGAGGTTCAGAGAGCTCCAGGGAGTCCCAGAGAGGCCTAGAGAGCTCCAGAGAGAGCCCAGAGAGCCCGCAATGTCCAGGAGAGCCTTTAAGAGTGGAAGAGGTGCTAAAAAGCACGATTGAGGTTTTAGGACCACGAGAACACATGGCCAACCCAGGACGACAACTGATTATTTTCATGCAAATAAATGATTACTCTGTTTCAAAGCTGCTATTTACCCTATGTATATGTATCACTTGATGTGATTGAACCCTAAGGAAAGTAGTGTGAGTACAATGTATACAAATATGACCATATACAGGGAAAGTACAGCCATAAAAAAACAACACAACTATCAGAAAGTGCTGATAAGTCTATTGATTATCTTTATGCACAAAAAGGATTGCTGTCTTTCAAGCGTGTGTTTCAAGCTTGTGTCTTCCCCTATGTATATGTTTCATATGATGTGACTGGACTCTAAGGGAATTACTATAAGAACCTACTTGAAGGATACGTCGACAAATAAAATAAAAATTTTAGTTTCTGACTGGTACTGAAGAAAACCATGTGGCCTAGATATGTCAGCAAAAGAAAAAAGAGTGAGCCAGACATGTAATGTCATCTGTCATCCATGACATTTGTGATGTCATCTTTGATGTCGTGGGTGTTAGTCTTAGCAGTGCACGGAGGTGGCGCGAGTTATGGTTGCTTAGCTACCCATAACTCACGAATTTCAAGGGTTTTTTCGGTTTTACTTGGAACCATAACGTCCCTTTAACAAAGTTTTTTCACTGAATTTCATAGGTGTTTAGTAGCGCAACTTAACCATAACGTCCCTTTAACAAAGTTTTTTAATTGAATTTCATAGGTTTTTATTAGTGCAACTTAACCATAACGTCCCTGTAACACAATTTCTTTTACTGCATTTCATCGGTTTTTATTAGTGCAACGTTACCATAACATCCTTTTCAATAGATGAAGACCACAAGCATCTTAGGTCCTCAAAGTGGGCACCCCGGGTGGTAAAAAAAAAGATTTTTCTTCCCAAACCGGGATGCCTTGGCGTACCGGTGTAGGAAGGAAAATCTTTTACCAAGATGGCCACCATGGAAAGGGATGGCGGGGTGTATAAAGATAACACAACATGGCATCAGCGGGGGGTGGAGGGGAACAGGGCACACACGGGGCATGAGCAGGGGGTGGGGGAACAGGGGAGACACAGGGCATGAGCGGGGGGTGGGGAGAACAGGGAAAACTCGGGGCATGAGCGGGGATGGGGGGAACGGGAGGGAGACACAGGGCATGAGCAGGGGGTGGGGGGAAAAGGAGTGAGACACGGGCATGAGCAGAGGGTGGGTGGAACAGGGGAGACACGGGGCATGAGCGGGAGTGGGGGGGAACAGGGGAGACAATGGGCATGAGCGGGGGTGTGGGGGGGAATAGGGGAGACACAGAGCATGAGCGGGGGGTGGGGGGTACACGAGGAAGACACGGGGCATGAGCGGGGGTGGGGAGAACACAAGGGAGACACGGGGCATGAGCGGGGGGAACACGAGGGAGAATGGGGAATGAGCGGGGGTGGGGGGTAACACGAGGGAAACACGGGGCATGAGCGGGGGGTGGGGGGTAACACGAGGGAGACACGTGGCATAAGAGGGATTTGGGGGGAAGAGGGCAGACACGGGGCATGAGCAGGGGGTGGGGGGTAACACGAGGGAGACACGGGGCATGATTGGGGGGTGGGGGCAACACGAGGGAGACACGGGGCATGAGATGGTGGTGGGGGGAACAGGGCATGAGCGGGGGATGGGGGCAACAGGAGGGAGACACGGGGCATGACCAGGGGTGTGGGGGGAACAGGGGAGACACGGGGCATGAGCGGGGGTGGGGGGAAAAAGAGGGAGACACAGGGTATGAGCGGGGGGTGGGGGGAACAGGAGGGAGACACGGGGCATGAATGGGGAGTGGGGGGAACAGGAGAGAGACACGGGGCATGAGTGGGGGGTGAGGGTAACACGAGGGAGACACGGGGCATGAGCAGGGGGAGGGGGGAACAGGGCAGAAACGGGGCATGAGCGGGGGGTGGGGGGTACAGGAGGGAGACATGGGACATGAGCGGGGGGTAGGGAGTACAGGAGGGAGGGAGACACGGGGCATTAGCGAGGGGTGGGGGTACAGGAGGGAGACACGGGGCATGAGTGGGGGGTGCGGGGCAACATGAGGGAGACACGGGGCATGAGCGGGGGGCAACACGAGGGAGACATGGGTCATGAGCGGGGGGTGGGGGCAACACGAGGGAGAAACGGGGCATGAGCGGGGGTGGGGGGAACAGGAGGGAGACATGGGGCATGAGCGGGGGGTGGGGGGTTCAGGAGGGAGACACAGGGCATGAGCAGGGGGTAGGGGTTAACACGAGGGAGACACGGGGCATAAGTGGGGGGTGGGGGGTGCAGGAGGGAGACATGGGACATGAGCGGGGGGTGGAGGGTACAGGAGGGAGACATGGGGCTTTAGCGAGGGGTGGGGGTACAGGAGGGAGACACAGGGCATGAGCGGGGGGCGGGGGGTAACACGAGGGAGACATGGGGCATGAGCGGGGGGTGGGGGAACATGGCAGACATGGGGCATGAGCGGGGGGTGGGGGGTACAGGAGGGAGACATGGGACATGAGCGGGGGGTAGGGAGTACAGGAGGGAGGGAGAGACGGGGCATTAGCGAGGGGTGGGGGTACAGGAGGGAGACACGGGGCATGAGAGGGGGTGGGGGGCAACACGAGGGAGACACGGGCCATGAGCGGGGGGGGCAACACGAGGGAGACACAGGGCATGAGTGGGGGGTGGGGGCAACACAAGGGAGACACGAGGCATGAGCGAGGGTGGGGGGAAAAGGGCAGACATGGGGCATGAGCGGGGGGTGGGAGGAACAGGAGGGAGATACGGGGCATGAGCGGGGGTGGGGGGTAACACGAGGGAAACACGGGGCATGAGCGGGGGGTGGGGGGTAACACGAGGGAGACACGTGGCATGAGAGGGGTTTGGGGGGAACAGGGCAGACACGGGGCATGAGCAGGGGGTGGGGGGTAACACGAGGGAGACACGGGGCATGATTGGGGGGTGGGGGCAACACGAGGGAGACACGGGGCATGAGATGGTGGTGGGGGGAACAGGGCAGACACAGGGCATGAGCGGGGGATGGGGGCAACATGACCAGGGGTGTGGGGGGAACAGGGGAGACACGGGGCATGAGCGGGGGTGGGGGGAAAAAGAGGGAGACACAGGGCATGAGCGGGGGGTGGGGGGAACAGGAGGGAGACACGGGGCATGAGTGGGGAGTGGGGGGAACAGGAAAGAGACACGGGCATGAGTGGGGGGTGGGGGTAACACGAGGGAGACACGGGGCATGAGCAGGGGGAGGGGGGAACAGGGCAGAAACGGGGCATGAGCGGGGGGTGGGAGGTACAGGAGGGAGACATGGGACATGAGCGGGGGGTAGGGAGTACAGGAGGGAGGGAGACACGGGGCATTAGCGAGGGGAGGGGGTACAGGAGGGAGACACGGGGCATGAGTGGGGGGTGCGGGGCAACATGAGGGAGACACGGGGCATGAGCGGGGGGCAACACGAGGGAGACATGGGTCATGAGCGGGGGGTGGGGGCAACGCGAGGGAGAAACGGGGCATGAGCGGGGGTGGGGGGAACAGGAGGGAGACACAGGGCATGAGCAGGGGGTGGGGGCTAACATGAGGGAGACACGGGGCATGAGTGGGGGGTGCGGGGTGCAGCAGGGAGACATGGGACATGAGCGGGGGGTGGAGGGTACAGGAGGGAGACATGGGGCTTTAGCGAGGGATGGGGGTACAAGAGGAAGACACAGGGCATGAGCGGGGGGTAACACGAGGGAGACATGGGGCATGAGCGGGGGGTGGGGGGAACAGGGGAGACATGGGGCATGAGCGGGGGGGAACATGGAAGACATGGGGCATGAGCGGGGGTGGGGGGTACAGGAGGGAGACATGGGACATGAGCGGGGGTAGGGAGTACAGGAGGGAGGGAGACACGGGGCATTAGCGAGGGGTGGGGGTACAGGAGGGAGACACGGGGCATGAGTGGGGGGTGCGGGGCAACATGAGGGAGACACGGGGCATGAGCGGGGGGCAACACGAGGGAGACATGGGTCATGAGCGGGGGTGGGGGCAACGCGAGGGAGAAACGGGGCATGAGCGGGGGTGGGGGGAGCAGGAGGTAGACATGGGGCATGAGCAGGGGGTGGGGGGTTCAGGAGGGAGACACAGGGCATGAGCAAGGGGTTAGGGTTAACACGAGGGAGACACGGGGCATGAGTGGGGGGTGGGGGGTGCAGGAGGGAGACATGGGACATGAGCGGGCGGTGGAGGGTACAGGAGGGAGACATGGGGCTTTAGCGAGGGGTGGGGGTACAGGAGGGAGACACAGGGCATGAGCGGGGGGCGGGGGGTAACACGAGGGAGACATGGGGCATGAGCGGGGGGGTGGGGGGAACAGGGGAGACATGGGGCATGAGCGCACTGTCCGTATTGTTCTCTGTCACGTTGAATGTGTTCTAAGAACACTTGCGGTGTCCTGAAATGTTCGCAAATAAACAAAATGGGGGTGTTCTGAAGACGTTTCTAAGAACACTTGCGGTGTCTGGGGAATGTTCGTGGGGGGTGTCCTGAGGACGCTGTCCGTATTGTTCTCTGTCAAGTTGAATGCGTTCTAAGAACACTCGTGGTGTCCTGAAATGTTCGCAAATAAACAAGATGGTGGTGTTCTGAAGACGCTTCTAAGAACACTTGTGGTGGACTGAAATGTTCGCAAATAAAAAAAATGGGGGTGTCCTGAGGACGCTGTCCGTATTGTTCTCTGTCAAGTTGAATGTGTTCTAAGAACACTCGCAGTGTCCTGAATTGTTCGCAAATAAACAAGATGGTGGTGTTCTGAAGACGCTTCTAAGAACACTTGCGGTGTCCTGAAATGTTCGCAAATAAACAAAATGGGGGCGTTCTGAGGACGCTGTCTGTATTGTTCTCTGTCATGTTGAATGTGTTCTAAGAACACTCGCGGTGTCCTGAAATGTTTGCAAATAAACAAAATGGGGGTGTTCTGAAGACGTTTCTAAGAACACTCGCAGTGTCCGGGGAATGTTCGTAGGGGGTGTCCTGAGGACGCTGTCCGTATTGTTCTCTGTCAAGTTGAATGTGTTCTAAGAACACTCACGGTGTCCTGAAATGTTCGCAAATACACAAAATGGGGGTGTTCTGAAGGTGTAGTCGAACACTCGTTGTGTCCTGAAATGTTCGCTAATATGAATGGGGGATTGTGGCTGGCAAGTTGAATGTGTTCTAAGAACACTAGCGGTGTCCTGAAATGTTCGCAAATATGAATGGGGGTTGTGGCTGGCAAGTTGAATGTGTTCTAAGAACACTTGCGGTGTATTGAAATGTTCGCAAATAAACAAAATGGGGGTGTCCTGAGGACGCTGTCCGTATTGTTCTCTGTCAAGTTGAATGTGTTCTAAGAACTCTCGCGTTGTTCTGAAATGTTCGTAGGGGGTGTCCTGAAGATGCTGTTCGTATTGTTCGATGGCAAGTTGAATGTGTTCTTAGAACACTCGCAGTGTCCTGAAATGTTCGCAAATAAACGAAATGGGGGTGTTCTGAGGACACTGTCTGTATTGTTCGTTGCCAAGTTGAAAGTGTTCTAAGAACTATCGCGTTGTTCTGAAATGTTCGTAGGGGATGTCCTGAAAACGCTGTCCGTATTTTTCGCTGGCAAGTTGAAAGTGTTCTAAGAACACTCATAATGTCCATGGACATTAAAAGTTTCCATAGACCATAGTTGTAGTGTTTGACTCTATGGATGTGATATGCTGCGGTGGTTGTGGCCAGGGCATAGAGTCTTGGGTGCATTTGGCCATGCACCCAAGACTCTATGCCCTGGCCATAACCACCGCAGCATATCACATTCATATTTGCTTATAACTTTGGGTGAAAAACAAATGTATAGGGAACAAAGGTATTAGATACTATGAATATGATATGCTGCGATGGTTCTCCTTATTATTGTCTACTTACTATTTGGTCTAGTAACCGGAGTACATGTATTTCTTGTTAATTTCTGTGATAAAAGAAAATAGCATGTTAGTATTAGTATTTTGTAATTACTTATTACATTGTATAATCAGCATACTTTTTTTTTTGGACCCTCATATTTAGTAGATTACAAATCAGAGTACTGTGCAATTTGCTCAGTTTCTGTGTTTGTTGCTAAAATCATTGGGTCTGTGGGAGAAAAAAAAATCCATGTTGGATTAAAAAAAAAAACTTTTTCTGTTATGCTACAGTTTATTTGTTTGTTTGTTTTCAGTGTTCACTTGTTGTTTCTGGCTAATGCTTTATACTTTGACTTGTTGCATTTTTTTGGAGCAGTAACATGTTATTTATTTGTTTGGATATTATAAAATTTTGGAGCAGTTAGATTCCAATTGGCGTATTCTAACTGTCTATTTTTTTTTATATATTTTAGTTGTATTTATCTAGTTGGATATTGTTAAATTTGGGGACAGTTAGATATCAATTGGAGTATTCTAACTGTGTATTGTTTGGTCTAATTTAGTGGTATTCATTTATCTGATTAGTTGTTGTAGAATCTTTGAGCAGTTAGATATCTTTTGGAGTATTCTAACAGTTTATATTTTTTTAACACAAGTTTACTTAGGGTTTAAATACAGTTTAGTTATCATATTTTGGTTTTAAGAACATCAAATAAGCGTTTGTAAGATTTGCTGGTAATCTCTGCTTTAGAGTAATGGTACTATCATTACATTCCAACCTCCACATTTATTTTTTATATATGCAGTGTAGTGCCCTGAATTGGTTGTGGCTCCTGCATGGTAGATTATACCTATTGTTGTGAAGGTTTTCTTACCAAGTGAATTTTGACCATGTGTGAATCCAGTCAGCTTGCAGTTGTTTTTGGTACCATCTGCATTGTAACGCAGAAGCATTAGTATTATGTATTTACTATGTGTTTGTATTACTAACGTGGAGCGATTATTTGAATTGCAGGTAGAGCATAATCTACCATGGTTTGCATTTTGTACAAGTCGCTGAAATGGAATGGATTCACAATTTGGTATTGATATATATATGAAGCGTTCATTGGGGATTTCTTCTTGTGTCACATTGTTGCAGAGAGTGCATGTATGTTTCCACATGTATGTTTTTGTTTTCCAGTACTTGTAGTAAGTACATTAAAAATTCTTGTGGATCTTCCAGTGAGTTTATAGTGAATTTCACCATTCCAGCACAGTAGTCCAATTTTTGTCTTATTCCATAAACACTATATGTGTTATCAGGATTGTTTTCTGCATTTCTGTGAAGTACTAACATTTGCATACACAATGGGTCTGTACTGTGTAAGTAAATGTTGTCAACAATTGGTGGTAATTGAAATAGAATATTCATTGCTACATTTGCGTGGCAACTTACAACAACTATATTTGAGAATTTAAATAATTCAGGTAGTTCTGTATCTAACTGATTTTTTGGAGTTTGTCTTCCTTCTTTAAAGATGTAACTGGTTTACTTTCCCTAATTGATTCTTTTTTGCTTGTGGTACTTGATGAAGTATTAGTTTCTTTTACTCTCTTTGGAGGATTTGCAGTGACATCCTGTTGCATTTCTGTTTGATTTATTTTTCTTTTATAACGTTTTACTTTTTGTGGAACAGAATATGTGTTTAGGTGGGTAGTGTATAGTGAGCAAAGTCTATTGTATTCTAAAATGCAAGGAATATCAGTGTTTATTTTACTTGCATCAAAGTTGATTAGAAATAGACTGTCAAGTGTACGTAAGCATGATAGTGCTACTTAGCTCATGCCTTCTTTAAAGACTGTGTTACCAATATCTATCATTGCTTTGTCTAGGGTAAGACCTTGTGATTTATGAATCGTGACTGCGTATGCAAGAGTTAGAGAAAATTGTTCTCTGCGTACATACGTATCTTTGAAGAAAAGGAATCTAGCTGTTGAGCGTCCTATCCTTTTTACTTCTGAAAGTTTGACAAAGAGTATATTGACAAACTGAATTTTGTTGTCACATGGGTATGTTTGAAAGCCAACAACTGTACCCAGTGCTCCATTAACTAGTCCTTGGTCCACGTCAAGGTTACGTTTAAGCATTACTCTGCAATTTAAGGATAATTTAAATATCTTTTCTAAGCCTGCTGTGTTTGAGATTGATTTTTCTTAACTATTTAGTCTTGTTGTGACTTGATCACACATGGGTAGTGTCATACCATGTACATCTAGTTTGTCTGTGGCGCTAATTTCCATGATTGGTTGCATTTCTTTACTTAGCATGATTTCATTGAATTTGAAACAGCTTGCAAGAGTTGGCATTAAGGCCATACAATTGACATATTTGTGGGCTAATTGTTCCATAACATCTGTAGCACATGCATCATCACCATAAAGTGCATTAATGTGCCGGGTTTTCAATATTGCTTCTGCTTCTTTAGAAAGTATACCAACTCTGATACTTTTTAAAATATTGGCATAAGTGAGATCTGCAGATTGCCGCATGTTCTCTGTATTGGAAATGTTGCCAAAGGTTGACATTTCCAATGCTGCCAACGGTTTTACGGCAGAGTTTGTGCCCTAATGTTTTAAAAATAGGTTCACCTTTTACTGGTGTTAATTGAAGCAGATCTCCAAAAACAATAATGTGTTTTCCTGCAAAGAGCTCTTCATAGTCTGTTTTGAGTACTTCTTGTAATCTGAGGTGAATCAAAGCTAACATCAGGTTGGAGACCATGCTCACTTAATCTATTAGTAGCATTTTCATTTGTTTCAATACTCTGTGTAGTTCCATTGCAGCTTCTGCAGAAAGTCTGTAATAGTCTATTTTATTCTGGTGTTCTACTGGTAATAGTAGTAATCAGTGTAATGTAACATCACCTATGTTGTAGGCAGCTAAACCTGTGGGGGCAGTGACAGTTTGTTGTTTGTCAATTGTTGAAGGAACTTACTAATGATTTTGATTAGGAATGTTTTGCCAGAACCAGCTTCACCAAAGACGTACAGTAGTATAGGTTTATAATTATGGCAGTAACATTCTTTATTTTCATGTTTTACACCATTTGTAATTTGTTTTGTTACTTCTTGAAAAATGCTATGTTGCTCATTGTTTAGTTTTGTAGTATAGTTAAGTCTTCTTTATCTTCATACTGACACATGGTGTATTCTACTTCTATCATAGCTAATTCTGCCTCATTTATTATTAGTGGTTCTCCCAGTGGTTCTTGGCTTCCTGTTACAGAAGGTTGACTATGTCAGAGTGTCCTTATCTAGTTGGGCTTGGAGTTCTTCGTTTTGCTGTTCATTGTGCAACATTGTTTTGTACTGTGTAAAGTTTACATCAGTTATAGTGCTTTCATTTGCTTTGAAAGCATCCTCATATGAGTCATAGTTATATAGTATTTGTTCTTCTTTTCTCCATGGTTTGAAGAGTTGTAGCAGGGACATGTAATATACTTCTTTATGTTGAGGAGTCTTTAATGACAATTTGATATGATTAATTAAATTTGGTTTAGTGAGTTTAACTAAGCTGCCTTCACAGTTTGTCATTCTATATTTACCTTTTTTTTCATCAGGTTTCATGTTATTTTTGTATGTGTAGTTTTGGGCTATGTGGTATAGACACGTGTTTTCCAAAGTATTACTTCTGTTTGGGTAGTATGTGTCCAATAAATTTCTTTTAAAATGTCTTGGCTGTTGGGATCACGTTTGGCTATTTTTTCTATATCTTCATATGATTTTAGAACTCTTTTTCTAGATTTAGCTGGACCAAGACTTAGTTATACTATATTTTCAGATTTACCATACAATGCAGTACCAGTTAAACGATCAGCTGCTTCACATGATCCACATTCTCTATGTGTATAATTTCTGAGACACTGTTTTATCTGATGACAGGTCATTCCAGAGGTCTTGGAGCTCTGTCTTTTCTGCTTTAGTTAAGTATGCTGTGACATATCGTGCAACTGCAGTAGAATTGTCTGCAATGTACTGCACATCTATGTTTGCATTCCATAAGTGGGCAATGATTGCATTATAATCATTGATATATTTTTCTTCTTTTCTTTTTATGTAATATTTTATGTAATATGTATTTTTAGGTGACTTACCTTTAACACGATGTCTAACTGAAGACATGAGGTTGTTGACTTGATCTGTATTTGTAACTGGTCTAGGGAAACAAAATCGGCATTTGGTGTAGTATTTCCCTTTGTTTTTGTATTTGCGACGACAATATTTTCCACATTTGTATCTTTGAAATTGTAAAATTTGTGCATGAAGATCACTATTTGTGGCTTCTGATGGAATTTCACAGTGACATATTTTTCAATAAACTGTAAAACAGTGGCATCACTGTCTTGACCACATTTAGGAGCATCTTCAATCCATAAAAGCATGTGGATATGTGGTGCTCCTCTGGCTTGGTATTCTTTTCTCCAAAAGAAGTGTTGCACTTCTCCAAGGGGAGGAACAGATTTATTACAAATAAAATGCAGCATAGCAATGAAGCAATGGTGAAAATATCTTGAAACATCAACAGGATCCAAAGAACAAAGTTCTCCAGGTGTTAGTATATCTATGTTTGTTTTGTTTTTATTTGATATGCGTAGGAAATCATGTAAATCTTCCCATGCATATTCTGCACAACTTAATGTAACAAACCAAGTGGGTGGGCCAAGGTTTTGATCATACAACGTACATCTCCATGAAGTCGAAACCAGTACTCTTTAGTACCACGCATATTTGCTAATAGATTTGTAATATTTGATTGTAAAACCTCATCCTTTGTTTGCACTTTTTCTAATAATTGTGTAGCTGTCATATTTTGAACGTGTGATCCTGATTTTAATATGTGTGCAACTTTGTAACATAAAGTTGCTAGTTCACTTTCAAAGAGTAGGTGGAATAGTTATTCCACATTTTGTCTAAATCTGGGATCTTCAGAATACATCCGTAATGAGCGGTATTCTGAAGCTGATATTTGAAGAGGTCTATCATCATACCTTGCTCCTTTGCCAGTAGGAAAGAGTAGAGGAAAAGCATGTGCTTCTATACTTTTTTCCCATATGCTGATTGGCGATCCTTTTGTTTGACGCATTTGGTACGTTTCCAGTACATCTTCTATGGTGTCATTAGAGTGCAAAGAATGAATTGTATAATGGTCTAAAGTATTTGATATTGTAGCATGATCTAGTAGCTCAAATTGACCAGCTTCTTGTGTTTCTTGAATTATTTCAGTTGTATCTTTCAAGTTTTCTTCAATATTAATTTCTTTGTAATATTCTTATTCTCTTTAAGATATTGGAAGGCTTGTCTAACTTTATGTAAATCTACCAGCTGTTGCCATATTTTTTTGTCTTTTGTAGGTACTCCATTTACTAAGATAATTAAAGATTGCTGCATTGGACGTTGCACTCCTAGAGTATGCACATTTTCTTTTAGTTCTAATGGTAAATAAACTACTTTTCCACAAATGCCTTTTACCAATTCAGAGGGAGGTAATTTTGCTGTTTTTGGTTGAAGGCATATTATTGCTTGAAATGTGTGTACTGTTTGAATTATGCTGCTCTCATATAGATGAAGTTGTTGTAGGGGTTTTGGTACTGGGTATAATTCCAAATTATTTGTGATAGCACTTGAATGAGTTTGGTTGTTGTCATGTTTTGTAGTGCAGTAACTGCAAAGTATTAAGGGGTCAGTTATTTCGTATTTGTTTTCTGCTACAAGGTAGAAAGCTAATTCAAACCATTTAGAATCTTCTTTGTCTTCTATTTTTTATGATAGGTCTACAGTTTTTGTGTTACTTTTATAAAAAGTTCTACGGCAACATACGCATACATGGTTTGGTACTTCAGCTGAAGTATTTTAAAATTTTAGGATTTCTTTTTTGTATGTGTTTAGCAAAAGGTTGCCATGTGTAGAATTGTTGCTTAATTGGTTTAAAGCTATTTCATTCTGTAAATGGCTTTCACTTCCAAAATATTTTTTCTGGATATAGTCAATTTCTTCAAGTAGGTCTTTTGCTGTACCATGTAGAAGAATGTTATTTAAATTTTCTAGTGCTAAAGCAGGACTTTTAGCATAGTACAGTTTATAGACAAGATTTCTTATAGTTGAATGATGTGTTGATATCCTTTTGATATCATGGAAAGTGGTTTTACAAGTAGGTCCTGTAATGCAGGCCAATTAATGTGCTTGTAGTTCTGTGTACTTGCGCACTGGACCGGTATCCATATTTTGCAGTAATTTAATTTTGATTTTGTCTTTGCTTTTTACATATTTATTGAGGAATTGGCGTAAAGATTTGAAACATTGTTTGGGAATGTTACACATTGACGTGCATGGCCATTTGTACACTAGAAGTTCTGATTCAGTTGAATGGAGCGGTAATTCTAAGTTTTCAGGGCATATTTTTGTAAGGAGTACTTCTTGTTCCCTTATGGTATTATTCACTTTTTCATAACCTCGACCACTGCTATGTATGGCAATTGTATTTGTTTGCTTTTGTTTGTATGCTTTTTCATTAAAATATGGTTCTGTGCTCGTAGTGTGATTCCATTCACCTCTGCAGATACTTAAGAAGTTCTTTCTGTTGACATTTCGCTTATTGAGAAGTCTTTTTTGTAATTTAGTTATTAGTTTTGTTAGTGGTTTCATTTTGTTTAACACTAAAATAAATAACTTTCTTTTGAGAAGAATTGCACTGTCCATCAACGCTTCTAAGATTAATTTCCTACGATAGGTTTTAAGCATTGAACCTGATTTCTCTCCTGTTTTTATAAGATTTTGAAGGACTTTGTGATGGTACATTTTGGCTAAAATACTTTTCTTGGTATGCTTACTTTGCATTATATCAAAATTTAAAGAAGCAGTTTTATCTGTAGTGATAGCTGCTTTTCTGTTAATTGTTTTTTGGTTTGTTTTACATTTTGATAGAGGAGGCAACGTTTTTGTACTTGAAACTTCTTGTGTTTACTAAATGACTGTATTAGCTGTTTTGTTTCAACTTTTTTTTTGCAAATTCTGCTAGAGATGGATGCTTATGTTGGACAGTTTTATTTTCATTTGCTCTACTTCTGCGTTGCTTTCTATGAACTTGACTTTTGGTAGGCATTCTTTAGGGTCTGTTGAAAAAAAAAGATGGTATGGGTTGGGGTGTACTACAATGTATGTGTGCTGTGTGCATGAGTGTTTGAGTAAGATGATTAAGATGTATGTAATGGTGTGTGATTGTGCATTGGGAACTACAACTAGTAGGGATAGGTATTCTTGAATTTATGTGTTACTAAACTAGGGTTCAGATGACAAAAAAAAAGTAAGCTAGTGGTGTGGAAAAGTACAAATAGTAAATCTAATGTATACAATTAAAACAGTTGTTTGTTATATAATATGAAAATTGTAGCGGTTCAGTTGGGTAATTTGTGTGTCCAAAAATAGGAATTTGTGGGCCATTCTGGCTGTAAATCGCTGTTTAAGACATGAAGATTTTTGGACAAAATGGTACACAATCTCTATTTTAGGCACAGAAATAGCTTGTATTAACTTTACAATATGTTTGAGTAATAATACAAATAGTATGGTGATATTCTACTTACTTTTTTTCTTAAATTAACAGGTAACTTCTTAGTTCTTCTTTGTTCTTCAAATTTGGCTGCTTCTTTTCAGGAGACTGGTCTTCACTGCAATTGTAAAAGATTCAAATTAGTAATTTTGTTTGTATATAGCGTTGTTTTTAATTTAGATATTGATCTGTTTAATTGAAATCCTCAGCGCCTTCTCCAAAACCATTAAACTAATTTATTTACATAAGATACATTGCATCGGTTCAGTACATATGATATGTTGTTAATGAACAAATTGTATTGAATGACCAACTGTAGCAAAAAAAATATCTTTAACATGTCTTGTGAAATTTATAATATACCAGTGAATACCACTATGTCTGTTATTAAGCTGTTCTAGGTAATAGCACCTCAATGTCATGTCTAAATTAAAGTAATTAAGTAAATAAATAATTAAAAACAAAAAAATATGAAATTGTATAAGTGTTTTTTTTAAAGATTTAAACATAGATTGTGCATGCATGCAATTTTGTTTGAATATATGTAGTCTATATATTTCATTTAAAAAATGTTAGTTTAACATGATTTGAGTGTGTGTGTATAAAGAAAGTAAATAGTATAAAGGTTTATAAGTGATAGTTGATTTTAGGAAATTGAAAAAAATACAGTAAATTCATTTTACAGATTACACAAGCTAAAAGTCTGTTTGAAAATGTGTTCATCTACTGTACAGAAAATATGTATACCTGAAGTTTGTGTTCATGCATATGGATATGCATGGAGCTGCAAGTAGAAATCTTGGAGACTTGTACAGTATTTCTGTTAGATGGTGCTTGCCAATGATATGACACTTGTACTCAGAGAGATTCACAGTACATTTGTAGTGCTGATCTATGATGATGCAGTTAGATGTAGAGGTCTTGAATGTGATTGGTGCATGGTCATGTAACTTCTTAGCTACATCCAATGAGGGAATGGCAGAGAGAGTGAAGTTGAAATGGTAGAAGGGCTGTTCATGTTACGAGATGTCCGCGGACATGGCGGTAGTTCGCGGACATCGGGAGTTACATCCGGGGATTTTTGGGTTCAGAAGTCATGCAAATGAGAATGAGTACTGAAAGGGATTGGTCGGGAAAGTTTAGTGGGTGTGTTGTGCCAGAAGAGAGTTTCTCATATACTGTTTTTGCTGAGAGAACAACAGATAGCTATGTCTGTGTGTTTTAGGAAAAAGATTTATGGATTTTGGGAGATTCATGGATATATTGGTTGAAGAAGCTGTGGAGTAGCTATAGCTCTTGGATTCCCACATGTGGAAGTACACTGGCATGGAGTACGTGGAATGAAGTGGTTGTACTTGCTACCTCTCTGTGCTACTTTGGAGACAGAGCAACATCCAGACATAATTGTAATTCATTGTGGAGGGAACAGTTTAGGACATGTGACTGGAATTTTTTTGCAATTTGCTATGAAGGAAGGACTTGGGAAGGTTATGGGCATGTTTACTAATTCTCAAGTGATATTTTCACGGATTGCGCAGAGACAATGTGGCTTTGTTCTTCTTCATTTGGTCCACAAATGGAAAAAGCAGGGCGCAATGTTAATAAAGCTGTTTGTGCCTTTCTAAAAGATTTTGGCATGTCTTCTTTTCACAATGAAAATATTATGTTTTGTAGTACATACATTTTTCGCAGCGATGGAGTCCATCTTACATATGCTGGCAATCAGATTTTTCTGAGAAATGTACAAAATGCATTGCGACCTATTTTGGAATTACAACAACGATTTTGAAGTAGATGTTAAGCATTTACAATTTTTGACTTACAAACACCACCCAAAGGCTCTTTTCAGAGCCACCACTTCTTTCCAGAGAAAATTACAATGTTTGTGATGGAGTAGCAACCCAATTTTTTTAATGTTCGCGAACTGTCTGCGGACTTCTAAAAAATACAAAGAGCCCTGCTTCATTTATTTTCACTTCTATTTTTTAACTGGGAAAGGCGGCTCTGAAAAGAGCCTTATTTTTTTTGATTTTTGTAATTTTGTATTTTTTTTGTTTTTTTATACACGACACACTAGGAGAGGAGGGGAAAGGAAGGTAAAGGGGGGGACACCAACCACAGGGATAAGAAAGGGCGAGCTGAGAGAGGAAGATGTAGAGTGGGTTTTATTTGGGTAGTGAGCAGATCTTCTCGTGCTCTGAGACGATAGTCTCAAAAGCACTACGAAGTCGCTCCCCCTTGCAGAGTACTGTGTCACAGTACATACATACAACTGTGACCCTCGAAAGGTAAGGGTCATCAGCATTCTGTATGGCCTGTGAGGCAACTTGAGGAAGACGCTGTCCCACAGAGGTGGTCCTTGTGGTGACAGGATCAGAAACAGAGGATGAAGTAGAGGAAATCAACCTGCTACGTTCTTGGCAAGGTACAACCATGCAAATAGCCCCAGAATGAAATGACCTCAGGTGTTGCTTCATAGTAGTGGTCCCAGAGCTGTACTTACCGTGCTTCCCGCGACTGAGTATCATTTTGCACTCATTGCAGGTAACACAGTTCGCACGAGCCTTAGGACCATTCCAATGAATGGTAAATAACCGCCACACCCAAGACTCACGCCTAGTTTGGGTAGTAGGGATTTCCTCTACCTCATTCTCATCATCCTCTTCTTTGTCCTCTGCATCCTCACTCCTGTTCCCCTCTTCAGGCCCTTGGGGAGGTGGCGGTGGTGGAGGGGGTGGGGGTGGTGCTGAAGCAGGTGCAGCACCAGGTGGCAGTAGTTCAGCCATGGATGCCATCTCGATGATGGTGTAATCTGCAGTTGGCAGCAAAAATCGCTGTGTTCTGAAGAATAGCCAGAAACACAATGAGAATAAGCTGTAGGGCGTGGTCTTTTATAGGGGTGTTTGTGCACGGTCCGTGGACATGCGTGCTGTCTGTGGACAGATTGAACACAAAAAAAAGTTCAAAAAGTTTCAAAAGGTATGTAGAAACTCAGGATTACTATGTGGGACTTGTGCCATGGTGAGGTTTTATTGAAAAATATTATGGATTAATTGAAAATGTACTTTTTAATTGTTTGGGGACACAAACAGTGTCGGCATTCAGAACACGCGACCAGCGTGGGCGCGGTCATATGATCCGTTCGCGAACATGTCCGCGAAGGAAGCGCATGTCCGCAGGACACCAAATGCATGGGGATTGGTTAGCGCATGCGCGTTGATGTTCTACGGACACTGTTCGGGTCCTGAAGTAATTAAAAATGCGTCACATGTGAAACGAACATTTCAGGACACTGCGTGTGTTCTTAGAACAGTTTAAACTTGCTAGCGAACAGTAAGGACAGATATAGTGTTCTTCAGGACACGTCCAATTTCGTTTATGTACAAACATTTCAGGACACCGCATGTGTTCTTAGAATAGTTTCATCTTGCTAGCGAAAACTACGAACAGGTGTAGTGTTCTTTAGGACACCTCCATTTTCGTTTATTTACGAACATTTGAGGACACCAATTGCGTTCTTAGAACAGTTTAAACTTGATAGCGAACATTACGGACAGATATAGAGGCCGATTCATGGAATAATTAGCGCGGCGCAAGTGGGCAAAAACGTGCGAATCGCAGTGGAATAGCGAAAATCGCAGTGCAATAGCGAAAATCGCACGAAAAGCAGCGCACGTCGATTCATGGAAGGCCGTGCGCGAGAAAACCAGCGGATGTGCGATAAAAAGTGCGCGGCGCACGTTGGCGCACAGGCCATCTAACAGCGTGCGCCAGGTCACTGCGAAAATCGCACAGGCCACAGCGAAAATCGCACATAGCGCGGCGCACGCAACAAAAGTAGGCGGAACACGGGCGTAACACTCGGAATGGGGAACAACTTGCCAAAACGTGGGCGTCACGGGGGAAGTACAGGGCACAAGTGCGCGGAACGCCCACACGCTCGCCTACAACACGTATTCATGGAATAGAATAGGGGAAAAAAGCGCACGCTCAAACCAGCGCACAGGCACAAACACGACCGCCACAAGAAAGCAGGCGGTAGCGTCTCTGCGGCTGTAAGAAATGTGCGCCAAAAGGTGCGCCAACAAATCGCACCTATATACTGCCATGATGAATGTCCCATACTGTGGCTCTCCAGGAAAAAAGACGTGCAAAGGGGTACCCACAAACACGGACACCCGCTGACAAAAAATACGTGTGCGTGTATACCGGGGTGCGCGGGAAGTCTAACACGCGATTTCAGCAGGGTACGTGCATCACAGGGGTTCGCGTGAAGTTTCACACGCGATCGGGTCTGGGGGAGCGGGCTACGTGTATATCAGGGGTTCGCGTGAAGTTCCACACGCGAACAGCCTGGGCGCGTGTATTTCAGGGGTGCGCGGGAAGTTCCACACGCGAACAGCCTGGGCGCGTGTATTTCAGGGGTGCGGGGGAAGTTCCACACGCGAACAGCCTGGGCGCGTGTATTTCAGGGGTGCGCGGGAAGTTCCACACGCGAACAGCCTGGGCGCGTGTATTCCAGGGGTGCGCGGGAAGTTCCACACGCGAATAGCCTGGGCGCGTGTATTTCAGGGGTGCGCGGGAAGTTCCACACGCGAATAGCCTGGGCGCGTGTATTTCAGGGGTGCGCGGGAAGTTCCACACGCGAACAGCCTGGGCGCGTGTATTTCAGGGGTGCGCGGGAAGTTCCACACGCGAATAGCCTGGGCGTGTGTATTTCAGGGGTGCGGGGGAAGTTCCACACGCGAACAGCCTGGGCGCGTGTATTTCAGGGGTGCGCGGGAAGTTCCACACGCGAATAGCCTGGGCGCGTGTATTTCAGGGGTGCGGGGGAAGTTCCACATGCGAACAGCCTGGGCGCGTGTATTTCAGGGGTGCGCGGGAAGTTCCACACGCGAACAGCCTGGGCGCGTGTATTTCAGGGGTGCGGGGGAAGTTCCACACGCGAACAGCCTGGGCGCGTGTATTTCAGGGGTGCGCGGGAAGTTCCACACGCGAATAGCCTGGGCGCGTGTATTTCAGGGGTGCGGGGGAAGTTCCACACGCGAACAGCCTGGGCGCGTGTATTTCAGGGGTGCGCGGGAAGTTCCACACGCGAATAGTCTGGGCGCGTGTATTTCAGGGGTGCGGGGGAAGTTCCACACGCGAACAGCCTGGGCGCGTGTATTACAGGGGTGCGCGGGAAGTTCCACACGCGAATAGCCTGGGCGCGTGTATTTCAGGGGTGCGGGGGAAGTTCCACACGCGAACAGCCTGGGCGCGTGTATTTCAGGGGTGCGCGGGAAGTTCCACACGCGAATAGCCTAGGCGCGTGTATTTTTGGGGTGCGGGGGAAGTTCCACATGCGAACAGCCTGGGCGCGTGTATTTCAGGGGTGCGCGTGAAGTTCCACATGTGATTTGACAGTGTGGGTCCTCCCAGGTGTACCCTGTACACCCTCCACGGCCCCTGCAGGCAGCCCACACCACAGGGGACTACCCTGCATCCCTGGTCATGTCCCGCAGGCAGCCCACCCACCATGGGCATGCCCCCCAGCAAAGGCACATGTCTCCTTGAACTAATGAACACCAACTCATGTCCCCTTGCACCCCCACCCCCCAGCACTATGGGGCACCTGCCAGCAGGCCCCCACCCATGTCCAACTCATGTCCCCCACCCCCCCCCACCCCCCAGCACTGTGGGGCACCTGCCAGCAGGCCCCCACCCATGTCCAACTCATGTCTCCCACCCCCCCCACACCCCAGCACTGTGGGGCACCTGCCAGCAGGCCCCCACCCATGTCCAACTCATGTCTCCCACCACCCCCACCCCCCAGCACTGTGGGGCACCTGCCAGCAGGCCCCCACCCATGTCCAACTCATGTCTCCCACCACCCCCACACCCCAGCACTGTGGGGCACCTGCCAGCAGGCCCCCACCCATGTCCAACTCATGTCTCCCATCACCCCCACCCCCCAGCCACCAGGGTCACCCTCCACCAGGCCCCCACTCATGTCTACCACCACCCCCACCCCCCAGCCACCAGGGTCACCCTCCACCAGGCCCCCACTCATGTCTCCCACCACCCCCACCCCCCAGCACTGTGGGGCACCTGCCAGCAGGCCCCCACCCATGTCCAACTCATGTCCCCCACCCCCCCCACCCCCCAGCACTGTGGGGCACCTGCCAGCAGGCCCCCACCCATGTCCAACTCATGTCTCCCACCCCCCCCACCCCCCAGCACTGTGGGGCACCTGCCAGCAGGCCCCCACCCATGTCCAACTCATGTCTCCCACCACCCCCACCCCCCAGCACTGTGGGGCACCTGCCAGCAGGCCCCCACCCATGTCCAACTCATGTCTCCCACCACCCCCACCCCCCAGCCACCAGGGTCACCCTCCACCAGGCCCCCACTCATGTCTACCACCACCCCCACCCCCCAGCCACCAGGGTCACCCTCCACCAGGCCCCCACTCATGTCTACCACCACCCCCACCCCCCAGCACTGTGGGGCACCTGCCAGCAGGCCCCCACCCATGTCCAACTCATGTCCCCCACCCCCCCCCCCACACCCCAGCACTGTGGGGCACCTGCCAGCAGGCCCCCACCCATGTCCAACTCATGTCTCCCACCACCCCCACCCCCCAGCACTGTGGGGCACCTGCCAGCAGGCCCCCACCCATGTCCAACTCATGTCTCCCACCACCCCCACACCCCAGCACTGTGGGGCACCTGCCAGCAGGCCCCCACCCATGTCCAACTCATGTCTCCCACCACCCCCACCCCCCAGCCACCAGGGTCACCCTCCACCAGGCCCCCACTCATGTCTACCACAACCCCCACCCCCCAGCCACCAGGGTCACCCTCCACCAGGCCCCCACTCATGTCTACCACCACCCCCACCCCCCAGCACTGTGGGGCACCTGCCAGCAGGCCCCCACCCATGTCCAACTCATGTCCCCCACCCCCCCCCCACACCCCAGCACTGTGGGGCACCTGCCAGCAGGCCCCCACCCATGTCCAACTCATGTCTCCCACCACCCCCACCCCCCAGCCACCAGGGTCACCCTCCACCAGGCCCCCACTCATGTCTACCACCACCCCCACCCCCCAGCCACCAGGGTCACCCTCCACCAGGCCCCCACTCATGTCTCCCACCACCCCCACCCCCCAGCACTGTGTGGGACCTGCCAGCAGGCCCCCACCCATGTCCAATCCATGCCCCCCTGCACCTGGGTCCCAACATTCCCCAATCATGTCCGTAATGCCCATCCTCCCCTGCCAAAAGGCCCAACCAACTATCACACCCACCCACATATCAAAGGCAATTACATGTTACACCCCCAATGTAAATAATGCAATTTAACACATGTCTGTCACACACAATGGCTGCAAGTGAATGACAAAACACCCAACATGACATGCCTGAAAGCAATGAGATGATACGACACATTGAAGATTAAAAAAATAATATGTATTGAACAGCAAATAAGAAAAAACACAAATCAAATCAAACAAAACAAGATGAATGTCCAAGAAAAAATTCTGAAAAATTAAAATAAGCCAATTAAGAAGATCATCCTGGGTCCATGAGCCCTACCAAATTAAACCTAACTGACTACTAACTAAAAAGTGAACTATATACAAAAAAGTGGTGCATTGTCCAATCGCAACCAAAAAAAAATCAAAAAAACAAAGGAAACCTAACCCTAACTATACAACTATATACAAAGGCAGCGGGCTATTCGGACGGCTCACTGGTTGTTGTCATGGGCCAGGGCATCATCGAACTCCTGGTCAATGGCTTGGAGGCGGGCATGTTCCCTGGCCCCGAGGTCCCGCAGGGATAACGCAGTGTCCAGCTCAAACTCCCTGCGAAGACCCTCGAGGCACTCAGCCCGCCTCAGCGCCCTCCGCATGGAGTCCTCCGCCCTGACCATCGTGAGCCGTTCCTCCTCTGCCCTGACTCCCCTCCGCACCTATCCGCTGGCACAACCTCTCCCACACGGAAGCCACTCCCATTCCAGGGTTCTCCTGCCCTCCGGCCGATGCCTGCACCCCTGATGTTGATGGCCCCGAGCCATGATGCCTCCCACGTTGAGCCTGCTGCTGCCTCCGAAGCAACTGCCTGTGCCAGCACGACGGCATCCAGGCTGATGGAAACCACCGACGCCGTTGTGCACGTGCCCTGCCCGATGATGCCGTCACATCCTCCATCTGCTGGGGTCCAGTTGCTCTGGTGTCCACCCCTGCTGGATCTCTGACTCCCGACTGTGGCAGGGATGGGATCCCCACCGAGCTGGCTGCATTGGTCGGGGCAGGTCCACAGGGGGCCCTGGTGGCATCTGGGCTGGAAGACGGCAAGGAGAACGACTGGTGGATAGCCTGCACAGAGGAGGAGAGGGCCGCCACATTGGCCAACACATGCAGGAAACCCCCGAACATGGCCGATCCCAATTGGGCCACGTTGGCACGGTGCACTTCGTGATGACGTGCGTGCTCCTCCCGGGAAGCACGCACGGCATCACGAATCACAGCCGTGCGCATCGCGACCCCAATCAGGACCTTCTCCGCACGGCCAGGGGTTCCCACGTCCGCAGGTGGAGGGGAGTCAGGTGACATGGACATCCCCTCTACCTGCGGACAGGCCTGGGACGGGGCATCCCTGCTGGTGCATGGTGGTGCACTCACAGGGTCAGGGACAGCGACATGCACAGGCCCCTCCACGGTGACCTGTGCTGCCTCCTGCCCCTGGCCCTGGACTGCACCACTTGCACCAGCAGGGATGCCCCCACCAGGCCCCATGTGTGCCCCAGTGGCGGCCTCCTCCTCCTCTGTGCAAACCACCAACCTCGATGGCTCCTCACCGTCTCCCACCGTAGCAGGCCCCTGTGGGGGCTCACCCACCCCTTCCGCTGCAGCCGTGGGGGCATCCCCGCCGCCTTGCTCCACAGCGCCGTCTCCGCCCTCTTCTTCACTAGCCGCTGCGTAGAGGGAGACAAAGAACACAAGCATCAGGGCACTGTACAATGGTCCCCTAGACAGGAAGCAATAGCAGATGAGCACCACTGTCAAAGTACACTTCCATCATGTCCCTCCACAACACATGGGTCAGTCCAGGCAAAACACACACAGTAACAGGCATGGTGCATGCCATGGACATTTCCATGCATGTCCAATGGACTCTTGAAACATTCAATGATATGTAACTCACATGCATCATGCCTCATGCCCATCACATGCACACACTTCACCTCAGTCACATCCATCTGGCCCCAAACACACCAAACACAGCGGTTACAAGGGTAATTTGGCTGCTTTACTGAATCTCTGCATTGTCACACACATGTGTCATGCATCCATGACATGCACAAGTCACAGACACGCAGGTCAGGCACACAGACATGGCTACCATATATGTACCTGGCATCAGCACCCATCCCTCACCCCCACCCATGTCCAGGTACAGAGACTGGCATGCTCTCATGTTCAAAATCTGAATAGGGCTCCCCATGCGGCATTTCAACACATGCAACAACCATGTGCATCACACATCACTGGTCGCACATGCATTACCATGATGTCCCTGCACACATACATGCATACATGGCCTATGGCACACATACAGGCAAGTATCATAGAACCAGCACACCGCAACATGCCCTGTCTCACACAGTAATGCATGGACACTTACCGCTCAACTCCAGACGGGCCTCCGTCTCAAGGATCTGGGCGTGGAGCGCTGGGCGTACGCGTTCCAGGACCCTCATCTGGATGGAACTCATGCGGCCCCGGCCCCCCTCCACGAGGCGCCGGGCCTTCACAAGGGTCCTGGACCTCAAGTCCTCCCAGCGCTTCTTGATCTTCAGGACGTCGCGGGTTGCCACCCCCTCCGCGTTGATGGCAACCACACAGTCGGCCCAGATCCTCTGCCGTCCTTCCTTGCTGGCGCGGGACGATCCAAAGAGGGCATCATACTGCCCCAGGACATGCTCCACCAGGACACCAACTTCGGTGACAGTGAAGCTGGTGCCCCTCTGCCCCTCTGGCCTGGGGTTGCCACTGGTGCCAGATGTAGAAGTGCCCGACATGGCAACCCCAGAGGCAGGTGTGGGTGGGCAACTGGGTCCTGGGGCTGGGCTGTGGAGCGATGTAATACCAGTCGGGAGTCTTCAGTTCCAGCAGGGGTGGACACAGCAACTGGACCCCTGCAGATGGCTGATGTGCAGGCACCAAATGGCAGGGCACGGTGGCAGCAGGCAGGCAGGCAGGCAGGCAGCAGCAGATGGCACGTGGGAGGCTGCTCGGGGCACTGGGGGGCAGTAACTCGGCCTTCTGGGCAGGAGCGTGGGCTTCCGTGTGTTTTCGCGTGGCCAGCTTGATACGGAGTGATTTGGCACGTGAAAATCCTGCACGTCAGCGTGAAATCCGAGGAAAGGCCCTTAGCGCGTAAGCGCGTCAGCACGCATACGCGATTCTATTGGACCAGAGTCCCTCAGCGCGTAAGCGCGTCTGTGACGTGACCCGCACGGGTGTTCCCCACTCAGCACGTGATGACGGGGCACACGTGGAGATACTGCACGTCAGAGTGTCATCGCGTGTAATTCGACAAAAGTGCGTGTACACGCGATTGGCCTATGTACGTGTATTTAATGGGTGCGCGGCCACTTACACACGCAAGTACGTCAGCGAACCTGTATCACGTGGTGCGTGTGAATTTCCGCACGCTGTTGGACTGGGAACTGGATTCCAGGGGTGCGCGGGTCACACGCTGTATCCTGTGGTGCGTGTGAATTTCCACACGCTATTGGACTGGGAACTGGATTCCAGGGGTGCGCGGGTCACACGCTGTATCCCGTGGTGCGTGTGAATTTCCACACGCTATTGGACTGGGAACTGGATTCCAGGGGTGCGCGGGTCACACGCTGTATCCCGTGGTGCGTGTGAATTTCCACACGCTATTGGACTGGGAACTGGATTCCAGGGGTGCGCGGGTCACACGCTGTATCCCGTGGTGCGTGTGAATTTCCACACGCTATTGGACTGGGAACTGGATTCCAGGGGTGCGCGGGTCACACGCTCGCCTAGAACACGCGCTAAGCATAAATTGCGGACTTTAACAATAACAAGCTCAGACGCCAGGATGAACATACCGTTCCTAGCAGCAGTGGCAGTGGGCTACCAAAGGAGGAGGAGGAGGATAGTCAGGGCCAGAATATTCACACCCAGAACCAGCCTTTTCGGGATGCCTGATGACCAGGTGTATGGGAGGTACAGGTTTCCACCACACATCATACTGGACCTGGTGAGTGAGTGGGAGGATGACCTCACATCACCCACCCTGTGCTCCCAAGCACTCAGCCCCCTGGAGAAGGTCCTCAATGTACTGCACTTCTTAGCCACTGGATCATTTCAGCGGACAAGTGCCATAGTGGGTGGGGTGTCACAGGCCACCCAGTCACGCTGCCTACACCAGGTCTTGAACATCATGACTGCACGCCCATCAGTCCGCAGGCACATATACCTGCCCAGAACACCTGCAGAAAAGCATGCTGCCGCCCTGGATTTTTACGCAGTGGCACGATTCCCCAAAGTGCTAGGTGCCATCGACTGCACCCATGTGGCTCTACGTCCCCCCAGGGCATCTGAGCACATCTATAGGAACCGCAAGCACTGGCATTCCATCAACGTGCAGGTAGCATGTAATGCCAAGGGAATCATCACCTCAATATATGCCAACTATCCCGGCTCCACCCACGACAGCTTCATTTACCGAATGTCCACCCTAAGCCGGGACCTAGAAGCTGGGCGGCATGGCGATACATGGCTGCTTGGTGAGTATGTATGCCACTGCACATGCATGCATGTTGGATACTGAGCAAGGTCACAACCTCACCAATGATACCAATCCCCACCTCCACAGGGGACAGTGCCTACCCTCTCAGCCCCCACATGATGACGCCAATTCGGAACCCCACCACGCCACCCCAGGTAAGATTTAACACAGCCCACATTACAACCAGGGGCATAGTGGAGCGCACATTCGGAGTGCTGAAGTCACGCTTTCTCTCCCTTGACCGTTCTGGCGGGCAGCTGTTATACGCTCCCCCAGTAGTGTGCAGGATCATAGTGGCAGCATGTGTCCTGCACAACGTTGCAACACGCCGGGGCCTGGCCGTGGACATGGTGGTGGCCCCACATCCCCAACCACATGCACAGCCGCTGCGCATGGGAGGGGAAAGGGCACAGGGGGAGGCAGCCCGTACACAGCTAGTGGCTAATTACTTCACATAGAAATCACACCCCTGTGGAGTGCACACTGCCCTGGCACATTCCATCTGACAATCAATGATGACTCAACCTGACACTGATCCTGAATGTGTGGAGAATGAACCGGGAATTCCATGTCAGCCTGAGATTGTTCACCTGGAAGTGTCACAATGTGTGCATCCCTACCCACACAGACACCACCAATGCAGTTTTGTGAAGTTACACATTGAAGCAGCTAAAATGAATACCCACTTGCAAAATGCAACAAGAGGACAGTGCCATGTCAGCCAACCCAACCCCAGCACTGCCACACGACACACCGTGCCATGTCATGCTAATTGCAGGTAAACAAAGTAATCCCCACAACATGACATCACTCTCACTATGTACAGTGGCACTATTAGAAACCTGCAACACCTGAAATGCTCACAGCAATGCCGGACCAACAACATACTTGAGCACGTAGTACCATTAACATGACATCAAAAATGTTACATATTAGTAGTCTCACCACCTGGAAATGCCTGCACTCCCACCACTACCAACTGTGCAGTGTTGGCGCCATGTAGAGTTGTAGGTGCACTGCTGCCAACATGGTCCCCATCGCCAGACTAGAGGTCCTTGTGTGGACTTGAGGAAGGGACCTGCAAATTGGGAGGTAGACACAGAAGAAGAGTTACACATCAATGCAACATGCAGTGTACAACACAACAGCCATATGCACTATGAATGTATACACAGTATTGACTACAGACTGGCCACACAGCTCATGGGAGTCCAACGTCACTGTGTAATTCACTGTCACTTGGGCACACCCTTTGCAAGCCCATGGAAACGGGAAGCAGGAGGGGTGTGTGTGACTCAAACCCAAGCATCTGAACCAAATACATTACAAGGCTGCATGTGCCCAGCCACAATGCAGCGTATGCCCACAGGAACCACGGAAGCCAACACATCGAAGCCAACACATCGGAGCCAACACATCGGAGCCAACACATCGGAGCCAACACATCGAAGCCAACACATCGGAGCCAACACATCGGAGCCAAACCATCGGAGCCAACAGATCGGAGCCAACACATCGGAGCCAACAGATCGGAGCCAACAGATCGGAGCCAACAGATCGGAGCCAACAGATCGGAGCCAACAGATCGAAGCCAACAGATCGGAGCCAACAGATTGTCCCAAAAAAATTGGGAATAAAAGAAATCAAAATAAAAATAAAAATAAGAAACAATCAAAAATGGCCATTGATGTGCCCGGGGGGGTTGGGGAGGCCACCCAGGAGGTCTGAGGACAGGATGCACACCAGAACCCACCTGCGTGGATCCTGGGAAGATAAAACACCTCCATGGGCTCATGGCCCACACGGCTACCCTATTGTGGGAGTATCACTGCTGTCGCTATTATCACCCTGTGCAGCTGCATCCGGAGGTGGTTGCACTATGGGAGGCAGCCCACGCAAGGCCCTAGTCTGCTCCTCCATGGCTGCAAGCATGCGGGTGTGGTAGGTCTGGTTCTGGAGGATGAGTGTGCGGAGGTCCCCATGCAACAACTCACGGGATGCCCGGACCTCCGCCCTCGTTGCCTGCATCTCAGCTGAGAGCGTACGGGTGAGACGCTCCAGCTGCTGTTCTGTCCTTTGGTGTGTTGAAGCCTCAAGCTCAACAAGAGTCGTCCTGAGGTGTAGGAGCTCCTGCCTCAGGGCTTCCCTGTGGCCCTGGGACTCAATGGAGATGGCCTCCTGCAGAGTCGCCAGTGCCGCCCGCCTGTCCCTGTTGGACCCCAACATGTCCTCCCTGTGTGACTGGCAGATGGAGTCGGTTGCCTGCTCTAGTCGCTCCATCAGCCTTTCTGGGGGGACAATGGAAGTGGCCACCCTATCCATGGCCTGAGCCATCATCTCGGATGATGCAGCCTGTTGGGTAGCCATACCGTAAATGGATTGCTCCCATGCGGTATTGCCGGGTGGCGTACGGCCACCACGTCGGCGGGCACCACACCTGTCTGGGGCAAGGCGAACTGCGCCTTGCTGTGCCGGCACTGCCTGAGGCTGCAGGACTGCATTCCCCCTCTGATCTGCTGGCCCAGGAACAGGATCAGATGTCGCGGAGTGTGACCCTGCATCCGTAACCACCGAAGGCGTAGCTGCCAACACTGACATCCCCATGGAGGGTACTGACCCTGGTGCAGGTGGGTGAGACAGAACAGAATCCCTCCCTGGAACACTCACCTGCGACGGCACGTAGGTCTCATCCGAATCAACACCTGAGTACAGCTCGGGGGAGGTGCAGCCAGAGACACCCCTTGAGAGCACGACCTGCAGCACTTGTGGGTTCTCCCCCACCACCACACCACGTCCCTCACTGGTGGTTGGTCGGCCCTGGGACACCTCCTGGGTCTGCACCATCTCCACAACCCCAGCAGTATCAGGTGCGTCTTCCCCTGCAAAGACATGAAAACAAAGTAATGGAAACAGGCATTAGCACCATGGCACACATTGAGGGCTGAGAAGCAAGAGAACCAGTACTTGATTGACACATGTCCCACATGACTAAAACCCTCCCATGCATGCACCCTCACTGCGTATGAAGTGCAGGCAAATGGCACACACTGATGACACCAAGATGGAAGATGAACAAATTTTCTGCATGCTGCCTGGCAGTGGCATCACACATTGGCCTGTGATTGGCAGGTGAAACACACATGCCATCACACAGATGGCATGTACCATTGCTATTGAGTGAAGATGGAGAGGAGGGCAGCACCTATTCATTCAGTCCAGTTCCCGCATGTAATAGCTTTTCTGATTCTAACAGGTCAGATTTTTCACCTGGAGCTGCCAGTCTGAAATGGTCAAATTGCACAGGGACATGTGTGTACAAATGATATCCAGGTAACAAAGTCACTCCACTTTACCATACCCATGTCAGACATGTGACTAGTGGACAGCGACATGCCTAGTGAAAGTGGTGGAATGAAAAACAAACTGACTGAATGAACAGTGAAAAATAAGCAAATATGTTGTGTCAAGGTGACACTTCAAGGGCAACTGGCGTGTAGTTGTGCTAGACGTCTACTGTTGGCAGAAGGGATACTGCTATGGCCAAATGCAGCTGCGCAGGAAGTATTGCATGAAGCACATGGCTGACCCATACGACTGAGGCGCACACACTCTCACCTGGCACCCAAACAGAAGCCCTCACACACACACCATGCACATGGATGACACACACATGCATGTGCACTCACCGGACAATGCCTCGTAATCAGCCAGATCTCCCACGCCTTGGATCTGTTCCTCCGTGACGTAGGTCCCAGCGACTGACTCATGTGGAGTGAGTTCCATGTCTACTACTGGAGACCCACCTCCAGTCACTAGAGTTGCGGCATGACTTGAGGCCAGCTTACTCTTTGGCCTGCGCTTTAGGTCATTCCAGCGCTTATAGCAATCATTGGCTGTGCGCCTCACAATTCCAAGGGCACTTACGATGTCCGCAACGGTCTGCCAGTGTGCCTGGCGTTGTGCAGGTGTGGTCTTGGATCCTGCAACAATGACCATCTCGTTGTCATGTCCGGACACATACTCGACAAGTGCATTCAGTTCGTCATCCGTGAAGCTGGGCTTCCTGGACGGGCCGGACTGTGTAGCCGTGTCTGGGGCATCAGCCTGTGCCGGACGAGCACTCTTCCTCTTCCGCTTGGAAGGTGGTGGTGATCCTGAGTGTCCTGCACCGCTCTGGACACTAGGGGCAGGAGCCCTGGTGGACTCTGTATCAGGAGTGTGGGAATGCACACTCAGCATGGGAGTTGGTGCAGGCATTGGCTCTAGTGTGATGGTGTCAGGGGGAATGTCAGCAGCATGGACTAGGACCGACACTGTCCTGGCTGGGTGTGTGAGGGCTGGGGTGGATGGAGCCGCAGCTGCCCCTGCAGCCACTCCGCCCTGCCTCCTTGGTGCAGCAGATGACCTTGCTGCCCCAGATCCACGTGGCATGGTGGCATCAACGTGCACCAGCGCACGTGTCGTAGCCCTGCTGACCTGGAAGTCAGCCATGGAGTCAGCCAGGTCTGGTGCCACAATGGGCTGGTCCAACAAGGGCTGAGCATGGATGGTGTCAGCCACTTCAGCCTCAACGGGAGGGGGGGAGGGGGGGGGGATGATGGGTGCCCTTGACTGGTCCTCCACACATGGGGGGACAGGCTCACCCTGCAAGTTACGACCACGTCCCCTACCGGATCCACCACGGCCACCACTTGTGGCTCTTCCACCTTTGCCACCCTTACGGAATCCTCGCCTCCCAGCCATGGCACTGATATTAATGTGCGTATGGGAGTGGCTGTAGACAATTGTCCTGGGCAATTGGGGGTCAAAGGGGTTGGGTACCAGATGGTAATTGTACCCTAGTGCTCTAGCACGGCTGATTGTAACCCCTGGGGAAAGATGACGGGTCACGCAACGCACAGGAGGCCCAAAAAAGGGAGATGACGTGCACGCAGCCCCTCCTAGACCACGTGTGCAGAAAGAAAAACCTGCACTACGCTGTGGCACCCAGTAACACAAGAATGAACGTATGCGTGTCACACGCAGCCTAGAATGACCTCTGAAGGGGTAGGCTACACACGGGGCAAGCACAGAAGTTGGATACGTGCGTGACTCACCGTCTGCCAGGTAAAAGAGCGTGAAGAATGAGCGCGTTTGGCTGGCTAAACCCCCGCCAAAAGAAGATGTGTACGCTGTCTGAGAAGACAGGACAACAGTAGAAGGGGACACTGTTTGAGGGAACAGGCCCAGGTAAACCAGTAAAAGAGAAAAAAGAGAAAAAGCTGTCAGAGGTAACAGGGAATACGAACTGGAAACGCCGTGAAGTAAATCGCGTGTGAAACGACAAGAAGTACAGATTTCACCCACTCGCTCTCCACGAAAAGCACGTACAAGGAAATGGTGTTCTACATGTACCTTATATACAGGCCCACACGTACAGCGTCACTTACGCGGCGTGTACGTTCACCAATCACACGCTTTGTCACTCCTGCGTGTAGATCCATTTTCACCAATCACACGCTTTGTCACTTCTGCGTGTAGATCCATTTTCACCATTCACACGCTTTGTCACTTCTGCGTGTAGATCCATTTTCACCAATCACACGCTTTGTCACTTCTACGTGTACATCCATTTTCACCAATCACACGCTTTGACACTGGGACGTGTCACGCAACAATTTCCTGCACGTGCAGGTGACTATAGGCGCGCATATGCTGTTGACGGGTTTACGCGCTAAGGGCCTTTGCTGACGTGTGGGATTTCACTCCCTATCAGGCTGTCCACGCGTTCACACACGAGAGACCACGCTCCTGGCCAGGAGGCCAAATTACTGCCCCCCAGAGCCCTGAGCACGCTCCCACCTGCCATCTGCTGCTGCCTGACTGCCTGCTGGCCACGTGCCCCACAGTGCTGGTGGGTGGGGGTGTTGGGAGACATGGGTGGGGGCCTGGTGGAGGGTGCCCCTGGTGGCGGGAGGGTGGGGGTGGTGGGAGACATGAGTGGGGGCCTGGTGGAGGCTGCCCCTGCACTGCTGGGGGGTGGGGGTGCAGGGGGACATGAGCAGGTGTGCAGGGTAGTCCCCTGTTTTGTAGGCTGCCTGCAGGGGCCGTGGAGGGTGTACAGGGAACACCTGTGAGGACCCACCGAGCCTAATCGCGTGTGATGATTCCCACGCACCCCTGTGATACACGTACCCTGGCCAATCGCGTGTTAAACTTCCCGCATACCCCTGTAATACACGTACCCTGGCTAATCGCGTGTTAAACTTCCCGCGTACCCCTGTAATACACTTACCCTGGCTAATCGCGTGTTTAACTTCCCGCGTACCCCTGTAATACACGTACCCTGCCTAATCGCGTGTTAAACTTCCCGCGTACCCCTGTAATACACGTACCCTGGCCAATCGCGTGTTAAACTTCCTGCGTACCCCTGTAATACACGTACCCTGGCTAATCGCGTGTATAACTTCACGCGTACCCCTGTAATACACGTACCCTGGCCAATCGCGTGTTAAACTTCCCGCGTACCCCTGTAATACACGTACCCTGCCCAATCGCGTGTTAAACTTCCCGCGTACCCCTGTAATACACGTACCCTGGCTAATCGCGTGTTAAACTTCCCGCGTACCCCTGTAATACACTTACCCTGGCTAATCGCGTGTTAGACTTCCCGCGTACCCCTGTAATACACATACCCTGGCCAATCGCGTGTTAAACTTCCCGCGTACCCCTGTAATACACGTACCCTGGCTAATCGCGTGTATAACTTCACGCGTACCCCTGATATGCACGTTACCCGCTTTGCGTTCCTTGTTTGGCAGCCCTGTAAACTGGTCCAGGGTTAGCGCAGCCCTTTGCGATGATTTAGCGATTTTGATGGCTTTTCCTTGCGCGAGGGCGTTCTTGGGGGCGTTACTGGCGCTGCTGCAGGGTCGCTGCGATACTCTGCGCCACGGCTGGTTTGGGAGCATGAAATCCATGAATACGCTGTGCGCGGAAATCGGTTTTAGCGCACGTGCCTGGCGCAGTCAATCGCACGCGGACACTCTGCGCCAGCCGCTTGCGACACTTTTCAGCGAAATTCTATGAATTACCCTGTCAGTGTTCTTTAGAACACTTTAATTTTAGTTTCTTTACGAACAATTCAGGACACCGCGTGTGTTCTTAGAACAGTTTGAACTTGCTAGTGAACACTATGAACAGGTATAGTGTTCTTCAGGACACCTCCATTTTCGTTTACGTACGAACATTTCAGGACACCAATTGTGTTCTTAGAACAGTTTAAACTTGATAGCGATTAAACTTGATGTCCTGGGTGTTAGGCTTAGCAGTACACGGTAGTGGCACGAGTTATGGTTGCTTAGCTTACCATAACTGGTGAATTTCAAGGGTTTTTCGGTTTTACTTGGAACCATAACGTCCTTTTAACAATGTTTTTTCACTGAATTTGAAAGGTTTTTAGCAGCGCAACTTAACCATAACGTTCCTTTAACAAAGTTTTATCACTGAATTTGAAAGGTTTTTAGCAGCGCAACTTAACCATAACATCCCTTTAACAAAGTTTTTTCGCTGAATATATATATATATATATATATATATATATATATATATATATATATATATATATATATTGACTCAAGGTACTCGAACAATAGAGAGAGATACCAGGAGTATACCTGAAAAGAGAGAGATACCAGGAAGATACCTGAGAAGAGGAGATACCGGGAAGACACCAGAGAGAGAGGATACACCCATTTGCCTAGTTTTTAAAGACAGCTGGAAGGAGTTTTGCACCCAGAGTCCAGTTAATGGGGTGATTAGAAGACCAAGAGAATTTAAAGATTCCTTGAAAGGGGTGAACTCGCGTTTTGCAAAGAAATGCACATATATAGGTGCAGGATTGTACCTTCAGAGGCAAGTGACACTAGGAAGTGCATTTAAATGTAGCCGGATGTGTATGTGTGTCTAATTTGTTATATGTTATGACTGTTTTATTTTGTCTCATTTTATGGTGTAATTGTCTGTGTGCACTGTAAAATATTGGGAATAATATAAAAATGGTATTTTTAAGCTAATATAAAACCTGGCTTTTGGCCAAATTTTGAAAAATGCAACAAAACAAATAAATAACAAAAATATAGATGATCAGATGCTATGACTTAAGGCACAAAAATCTGTGGTGATTTCACCTCAAAAAAATCAAACAGTTCTGAGATAAGTGAAAAGCTGTTTTCACTTGTTGCCAGTGCAGATAATTTAAACTAGCAACTATAGAGTTAAAATTATGATTTCCTAGTACTATGCAAGATAATTAATGTATCGCATCAGGAACAATAGAATTCTGCACTCAAATGACTGAGTTACAGTGATTTATAGAAGTGCTGTTGTTGTGCATTTAAGGGCGCTGGAGAAAGGAATGCACTGTGCAGGAGAGTCTTTTTACTGTGTGCGGTAGAAAAACTCAGGTTGAAATTATAGTAATTTATGATTTAAGAAATGAACTGTGAGCCTGTGAGATGCACAAAACAATTGGTTGTTAGACAAGACATGAATGAATGATTTTCCAAGTAAAAGCAGAGCATGGTGAAATGCTTGTCTAGGTTTTATATGTGTTTCAATTCAGAAAGGTGGTGACAAGGATGTCTTGTTAAAGTGAAACAAGCTGTGTTTTTGTTGAAATGTTCTGTTTGGAGCTTGTGTGCCGGGGTTTAAAAGATAGTGTTTTTTTAACATTTTTATTTAGCTTGCATTTGTAAGATGACAAAAACATGAGTATATTTTGTTTAGCAGGAAAAATAAAGTCACAAAAGCTACTTGCAACTAAGTTAGTACACGAGAAAAGAAAAATGCTTTCATTTACCCAGAAGCAAGGTCAGGAGGACCCACGACAGTGAATGCAGTGGTTCATCAAGACAGGAATGCGCGATGTAGCAGCTATTTGAGATAACACTGCTAAGTTAAGCAATCGCTCCATGTTGAAAGAAATGCAAAATGATAGTGCGTTTTGCAAAGCCATACTTATCGCATACAAACAAGTTTAGAATGCAAGGAGAAATATGGCAAGAAAAAAAAACGATTTTTGGTCTAATGATAGACATTGGGACTGTGTATCCATGGAGCAAAGACGGCTTTTAAGATTACAGATGTGGCATTGATAGCAGTCTTTGGGGAGAAAGTGTTAGCTGTGATGTAATTTCATAAGCACTTTTCAGTGGTAGTTACTTAAATATAAAGGTCCACATCAGACCAAGAACATTGTGGTGCAAATACAAAGGATTCAATGGTACAAGTGCAGGAATACATTGAACAAGAGAAGAATTAGCACATTGACAGCATTGTCATAGCCAGCTTAGCTATTCATCATGATGAGATCACGAAGAGGCTTGGTTTGAACATTAATATGTTCAGCATTTTGAAGAAAGCAATGGAAGCTTCCTTCATTTCCTAGTGCTGATGGGAGGGCATTCCCGTTTTTAGGAGCTGGATGGCTAGAGCTGGGCCCCCCAGTTGTGGATTCTTAATGGCAGACATATATATTCGACTGACCAGGAGGGTCTGATGGACTAAAAAGAGTGATTCACTCTGGTAAGTATGATAGGGCGTGGACAAAAGGGCATCTTTTGTGTGATGGCCATGAGTTTAAAAAAGGAATGCATTTGTTTACTGATAGCCAGTGCACTTTTTTCCGGCATTATGAGAAGCTTCTGTATGGGAATATTCAGTATTGCCTAAAGGCATTATTCTGTGTGATATATATATTTTTTTTATTGAGGAGTTGTCCATGAGAGCCCAGAGAAGGGGCATCGTAGTGATCTAGTATTAGGGGCCATTGCAGGTTTGACAAGGAATGAGCAATTCCTAGTGGAATGGAAAGGCTTAAATGCAGGTAAAACCTTTTTTATTTATTAATTAGGATTTATAGAGCACACAGAAGCCCTTAGGCATCGTGGTGCTGTTACAAAGAAGAGGCTTGCAGATTACAAGGAAAATGGCATACATAAGTGGTTGAATGCCACAGCTTTGCCTGTAATTATAGGACAAACAAATACATACTGTAGTTACAATGCATGAGTTGCATGTTTAGAGTACATTAGATAGAGTAGAAATTGAGTAAACACATGGCATAGAGGTTAATTAAGCAGCAGGGGGGATACATACAGACACTGCTGGGGGAACTAATAGGGGTAGTTAAACAGGATCGTTTTGAGGGTTTTGGAGAAAAAATGAGGAGGGATGGTTCTGCTTTAAGTTCGCTAGGGAAAGCATCACATGGTTTGGGAACAATATGGGGGAAGGCCTAGACCTCCAGCATTATCTCTTTTGATTAGTGGGACTTGCAGTTGAGTGATATGGTGACTTCCTTTTGGGCCAGGCTGAACTGACTCTATTAACAGCATCAGTTAGAAATACTGGTGCTGTGTGAGACATACATTTATGTGTGATGGTTAGGATCTTGAAATTAACTGTTCCTTCATGGGTAGCCAGTGAGCAGCTCGCCTGGTGTGAGTAACATGTATTCTTTTGAGAATGCTGAGAGCTGCACACAGCATCACTCTGCACTATTTAGAGCCTGTGAAGATGTTTTGCTGGGATGCTTGCAAGGATGGCAGTGTAGTAGTCCAGTGTAACTCTGATAATGACACAGGAAATGAATATGCGGTTTTGTGGGGGAAAAGAAAGGGCTGATGGCATTTACAGTTGCATAAATAGTGTTGGGATTGAAGGAGGTATTGGTGAACGTCATGAGATGTGGAGCAAGTGATTTTACACTGGGTTTTTAAACTAACGTGCGGGCAGGGGCAGGCATCGCCTTTGCAGCTGAATGATCTAATGTTATTGATGTTCTCTATTATTTTGACTTAGAAAGCCCTCTGAAGTTGAAGGGGGTTATTGGGTCCTCTGTGACCTGCATTTTGGGGAGTTTTGAGGATAGCATAATGCACTGAAGGGGGGTTTTTGGGGTGCTCCTAAAAGTCCTTTTTCAGGAGCTCCACCTTGTGTGATGGGACAGCCTGAATGTTGTTACACCAAGGTTAGTAGTTCACAATTTTTGAGGCCTTGGCGGCTGGCATGGAGAAAACGCTTTGAAAAATGGTGAAAAGCTTTTTGATTAAGGACTAAAAGTTGAGATTCTATTATTATTATAGGATTCAGATGGTTGAAGAATGGATTGAATGACACAGCATGAAAGCATGATGATGGTGTTTAGGTTATCAAGGAAGCATGTTTGTGTATTTGGGACATGTACCATTTAGACAAGAGCATAATTTTGAAGGCATGTAAACAGCAGAAGGCCAATGAGATTGTTTGGGTAAAAAACTAAAGGGCTTTATTATTGTGGCTCAGCATGGTAATATAGCCAGGTGTGTGACCGGGAAGAGAAATGATGAAAATATTTAATAAATTCAGGCGCGGGCCATGAACATTTATGAACAAGAGGAAGAGACAGATGAACTCCAGGTAATTAGAGGCAGCCACAATGTAGGAAAACATGGCACATGATTAAGAAGCAAACAGAATGAAATAAGAATCATGAAGGACAGTAATAGTTCAGAAAAAAGATTTAGGTTAAACAACGTCATGGATGACAATACAGCCATGAAGTGCTTAATGGAGTATGAAGTGGTACTTTCCTTACAGCATCAATCAATCCAAAAAAAAAAGGGAGGTATGTATTTGTATAAATGAAAAACAAATAATGAAATAAGTGCTCAACATAAATAAGAGATGATTAGAAAAAGGATTAAAACGTTAGGGAGACTTTGGGCCTCTGTTAAGAAGAAATAAATTGAAAAAAGATGAAAATGATTGTTTATCTTAAATAAAAAATGAAAAAAAGGAAAATTGAGGAAGGGAACAATTGGAAAGGTGACTAAAAGGATAGGGAATAAACCCATAAGCATAAAACGGACAAAAAAATCACTAAAAAAGAATTTGAAAGCAACTTGCACTTATGAGGTTTCCTGGCCAACAGCAAAAAGGAATGTAGGGCAATAAAACCCATCATTGGGCATGAAGACCGAGAAGAGGAGAATGGCTGACAAAACATTGGGTCAACCAAACAAGGCAAATTGCACATAAAGCCATTTTAAGAATATATAGAGAGGTAAAAAAACAATTTTTGAGTGCCTGTAACGATTTTGATTTATGTTACAGATAAAAGTCATGGACCTTTGCGTGGAAGCACAAGAAATATCTGCATGGCCTTAATTAGGGAGAAAAAGAAAAAGGTAAGTACTAGTTCACGCTAAAAGAGTGTGGACACACAATTGATCAGCACAAAAAGTAAGAGGATCCAGGTGAGTAACAGGAAAAGAGGTAGTAAGAGACACAATGGGCCTCATTACGAGGTAGGAGGTAGCCATGGTGCTATTAGCACCATGGCTACCCCTTAACGCATTCCAGGTCCGGTTTCCCGAAATAGGGACTTACCGGGTCATTCCAACATTGGAGGACCCGCTAAATCCCCATTCCGGGAACCATTCCCCATTCCCATTCGAGCCCCCATAGTGCTAAATGGGAATGGTGATGGAGCTAATAACGGTACCGCAATTTTCGGTACCCTTAATACCTTTGAAGTCCCTTAACGGTTCCCATCATTAACTCCTGGTTATACCATGCGTTAAGGAAGGGACCCGCTAAGGGACCTCGGAATAGGGTGGTAAGGGATTACCGGCACCGGTGTCCTTACCGGTGCAGGTAATCCCTTACCACCTACCTCGTAATGAGGCCCAATGTCTTAAAGTGTTCAGCTGTTTTTCCTAAGATATGTGGAATCAGGTGTGGAAAGAGTAGGAAATAGATGACAGCATGGCCATTTCAGACAACCACAGAAAACAGAAGTAAAAGGTGAGTAATTATTTTTGTGTTCATAATGCCAAAGAAGGTTGATGTGATAGGGATATGCAATTATTAGAAGAGGCAAACATTGTTGTGTACGATAAAAAATGGAGGCGCATAGTAATAATTGGTGCCATAGTCTCGAAAAACAGGGGTAGACTACATTAAGTTAAGCAGGGACGGTGTGCAGAGAAACACATCTGTTTGTCTCCATAGGATGAACGCAAAGCACAAGAAAAGGCCATTGTCCAACCAAGACAAGAAGAAAAAAGGAAGAATGGCTGCTAAGGAGCAAGTATTTACTGCTGAGCTGAGGAAGCACTTGCAGCTAACCAGGAAGCACTAGCAGCTAACCAAGAAGCACGTGCAGCTAAACTGAGCAAAGAACCAAGCCTAAACTAAGTATCCTGTGGGGTGGTTGGAAAATAGTTGTGATGTGCACCAACTAGTAGGGGAGAATGATCCAGAAAGTATTTTTGATAGCAGAAAAGGAGGAAAGGGTTGAAGTTAGAAAGAAAACCTGACCCCTTACCAGTACCCAAATGACTTTTGTTCCTATTTTGACTTTATACAGACAAAGGGGATTCCCAAGGATGTTTCTGTCATCTACTACGGACATGCCTTAGGGTTACATGTGTCACCCTCAAGCGGAAAATGTGTCCCATGCAGGACCAAATGATGTTATTTAAAACAAACTCAGGTTCTAGCCGGCTGACACAGAGCGAAAGATGGGGGTGGAGTTTGTTTAGGAGGTAGGAATGATCCATAAAAAGAAATGGTTAAATGAAAATGTCTAATAGCATCTCTAGGAGGCAGGGGTGTTCAATAGAGGGAATGTCTTGCAGGTTTTTTAGGAGGTAGGGTATGAGAGCTGCAATGTGAATCAGAGGGGTTTTTAAGGAAATGGTTTGATAGGGAATGTGGCGAATAAAAGAGACATGTTTATTTTACAAAACAAACTCATTCAGCTTTATATTACAGGTATACATCGAGGGAACTGTATGCCTCAGGAAATAAACTTCGAATCATGTGAGGAAAGAGGGAGGTCGTAGAGAAACCCAATGGAAGCCTGACAAAAGATGATTGTCTGAGTTGTGTCTGCAAAAGACTCCCCGAACCCTTTGTCCCCATGCTGAAACGTCCCCTCGTTTGGACTCATTTGAACAATGTATTTATTGAAAGAGAGACACTCGAGGAAAAGTGAACTCTTTGTGAAAAAGGAAAAAAGACAATGGACTCCTGGTCTAAGCATCAAAGAACCTGGGTGACTGACTGTGGAAACAGTTCAAAAGAAAGGACAAAGGCGACAGGACACAGACGGTCCACCAATGTCAAACTAAGATGAGTCAAGTGGAAGATACGGAAGAAGAAAATGTGTGGAACAAGACGGAAAAAATACAGTTTGAAAAACATTGTATATATGCATGGGCAGAAGAAGATCAAGGATAGATTGCATTTCGTTGGGGTGGGAGATGCAGACAAGATATGACATATGAAAAGACAATGGGATAATGGGTTATCTAAAAGCTTGACCAAACTCTCGAGTCTCACAATGGATGTGAAATTATCTGAGGCATACAGTTAGTTTAAAGTAAATTGAGAAAGGAAGGTGGGGCTCAGATGAAAGAAGATAAAAGAAGTTTAGAGAAACACACATATGTTTTGTTTTAAGAATAATAATGTGTTAGTATTTGACAAATTGTTGGATTGTGATAGAATATTTTTTAGATAAGTATCAAGGATGGTAGACATGGATATGGTTGAAAGTAATTGTTTTAGCAACCAAGAACTTTCAATATGGGGGGTGTGTAACGGAGGTGCCAAAATGAAGATGAGGTACCAGCAACTGGATGCAGTAGGGGACAGCCCTCCCCCACTTAAAGCTAGGCAGGGAAATTCATAATGAGTGATTTAGTATTGTAAATGTGTGAAAATAGACCTCACAGGGTTAAAAGATATTAGTATTTCAAATGGTGTTATGCTTATAAAGTCGAAAATGCTTTTTATCATTTTTTAGTAGGTAGGCAGGGTACAGAATTCATATTATAAAAAATAGAGTGGGAAAACGATTTAGTGTTTTTAATATACCCAGACAGAAAAGAACTCTATTATTTGTGAAGCTGACAAATCCCTTTAATTTGAACAATGCATTACATGAAGAAGATCTGCAGAGCATGGTAGCATGAGTCAGTCCTGGAGTTGAAAAATTCAAGGCCACAGTGCCCTAAAAAAAACAGATAAGCAGTCCGAAACCAGACATATAATGAGCCTATGTCTGAGTTTCTCGCAAAGGAACGCAGCTGCGTGACCATATTTTGGTAATGTGGCCGGGAAAATCCAAGGATGGGTGCCCACATTTATTTCAATTTGAAGGTTTAAACAGATAAGAAATAATTTCCAGGTGCGCGAGTATAGTCAGCAGAGAGTTTTGCCTGGACATGTTTAGAAAAGGGAGGGGATTTGACTCTTTAGCTCTGAAAAGTATAAAAGGAAGCTCAATTTTCAGAAGAGAGGCAGGGGTTCATGCACTTGACAACGATGCTGGGTGTGTCAGTCTGGTGAAATAAACCTGATGAACCTGACTCTGTCTCCTGCCTGCCTGCTGTTTGAATACCTTTGCTGAAATGCCAGAGAACTCCAGAGAGTCCTGGAGAAGCTCAGAGAGCTCCAGAGAATCCCAAAGAGGCTCAGAGAGCTCCAGAGAGAGCCCAGAGAGCCCAGAAAGTCAAGTAGAGCCTTTAAGAGCAGAAGAGGTGCTAAAATGCATGATCAGGGTTTTAGGAACGCTAGAACAAGGCCTGTGACACCTACTGAAACACTTGTGTATAGGCGCATTATAAATGCTGTAAATGTTATAATGTTGGTATAAATCATATCATACCAACCCAAGAAATGTGGAACGTGATCATGAGGATGACAGTTCAGAGTCTAACTCTATTGTACCAGGGGAGTCAGAGGAGGTAGAAGAGTGCCAGGATAGGAGCCACTCTTTTCCACAACCTGCCCTTTTGCCTCAAGCCATGTCCACTGGTACCCCACAAGGTCCAATACTGAGTCCAGAATATGTGAATCTTGAAACAATGCGATTAGAATTCAAAGTCAAAAGATTGAAAGCTCAAACTGAAGCCAAATATCACGACATCAAATTCAGATAAATGGAAATGCAGCCTGCTATTGATATGAAAAGATTGTCTCTTGAAACTGCTTCCCTCCCAGAGTCTGTTAGGTCTTCCAGTCCCAAGAGGCCTTGCCTGCCCAAAGAAGCAGTGAGTATGTGCGATGTGAAACTTGTTATTTTGGATTGGTTGGGTGCCTTTGAGTACAATCGTGGATTCAGGGTCTCAAAGGGAATTAGTTAATTCCCTGGCTTTTGTCTAGGCTCCCACAGAGTGCAACTGATGCTGTGATGGAGGTAGGTGAACTTGAAAGATATGAGTATGATAATGTGAAGCTGCGCCTTAATAGCCAGATTTGGGAAAAATCCTTCCCAGTACCTTACGAGCTTTAGGATCCTCAAAAAGACTGATGGTCCCCCCTGGGCCACCTGGGTGTGTGAATATTTGAAAAATCGTAGACAGTTGGCTTAAGGGTTACAAATTAACTCCTTTGAAGGAATGAGAAATCTGTTTTTGTTAGAATCTATTTTTGATGCCTGCTCTCCTGAGCTGAGATAGCACTTGGCTTACTCAAATGAGATTGATCCCAAAAAGTTAGCAAAGGTTGCTGACTTGTGAGTTGCCAACAAGGCCACTCACAGGGACACTCGGGATACTCACAAGAAGAATGAGGGGAAACAGCACAAGAAAGAGGGAAAAGAGAATTCTAATTCCAACCATCCAAAAGAGGGTCACGAACATAGGAAGGGTAAGCCCCATGGGAAACCAGGTCAGTCTAGTAAACCTCTGGTGCTAAACCAGAGGGAGGTCAGCAGAAGCCCCCATTCGAAAGAACATTTGGTAAAAGTTATGCTTGTGGGTTAACCAACCATATGAAAGGGGATTCCAGATGTAAAGGTAAAACCTTCAGGGGTCCACTTTGCCTCCTTAGCCTTCATCCCTGAGGGAGAAGTTCATATAGCAATTGGTAACTTTCAACTGTTGGCTGATGACTCCTTTGGAGTCTCAGCCAGGGTTTCTTTAGTGCCCCTGGGTCTGTGGGAACAGCAGAATGTGGATGTGTACAATGCTCTTCCAGATAACACAAAAAGAATATTACAAGGGCAGTGTACTTGTAAATGGTCAGGGGACTCCTGCCATTAGAGACACTGGGGCAAGCATTACAATGACTTGCTGGAGGACCAATATAGATGGTTCCAATACTGCCAGCTCTCGTCCAGTGCAATAATATGACTGTATGAATACCTGTCAGTGTACAAAATGAGGTGCCTGGGCGAGTCCTTTTGGGGAATGACTTAAAGACTCTTGGAGTTGTTTCAAGCACCCCCAGGCCTCCCACTAAAAGCAAGCAGGAGAAGACTAGATTGGACAGAGAGGCAACATTAGATGACTCTCAATGGGAGGTTACAAAAGTACCTATAATCAAAGGACAATGACATCCCCGAGAGGACAGTCCAAGGTCACCCCAGTGACCCCTCCACCAGCTGAGGCTGAGTGGAAGGACCAACCAGGAAGTGGAGAAACAGCTACTGGTGACACAGAGCTCGAAGAAGCCCTTCCCTTTTTGTTGGAGCTCTGATCCTAAATACCATCCTGAGCTGCAGACTTTGCCTGTAGAAGGTGTTCCCTCTAGAGAAGACTTCAGCAGAGGTCAAAGAGAGTGTCCTACTCTTGAAGGACTTCACCAACAGGCAGCTTACCAGCTGGAAGCAAGAGCCAGGGAAGCATAGGCTGTACTGGGAGGCTGGCCTCCTTTACAGTGAGCCTATTGAGACAACCCTAGAGGACCACAGAAGACTTGTAGTGCCCCAGGTGGTGAGACCCCAGTTTCTACAGTTAGCCCATGAGATTCCTCTGGCTGGTCACTTAAGGTTTAAGAAGACCAAAAAGAGGATATCACTGTATTTCTACTGGCCCAAGATGGGGTCTGATGTAGATTAATTCTGTAGAAGTGTCACACTTTTCAGACATCTGGTAAGAGTGGAGCCAAGAATGTGACACCCTTCTTGCCTCTCCCAGTGGTGGGAGTTCCTTCCTTTTGAGAGGGTATGGATTGACATTGTTGGTCCTCTTGATCCTCCCACATCTTAAGGCAACCAATTTATATTGGTTGTGGTAGACCATGTTACCAGTTATCCTGAAGCCATATCTATGAGGACTGTTACTGCTCAGGCAGTGGCTAAGGCCCTTTTTGGCATTGTTACCAGTGTTGGTTTTACTAAGGAGGTCATCTCCTTAGTAAAAGCAAGCAGGAGAACAGCCTACCATCCCCAAACAAATGGACTGGTGTAGAGCTTTAACAGAACTATGAAGAGCATGATAGCTGCTTTAGAGGAACTCCTTAGCGGAAAGTGGGATCTTCTACTGCCATGCCTTCTCTGTGCTTATATGATGTCCCTCAAGAAGGGGTTGGTTTCAGCCCTATTGAGCTGCTCTCTGGTCATCCATTTAGAGGCCCATTGGCCCTAATCAAGGAAGGGCTGAGGAGTGCTTGTTCCCTCAAGCCAGTGGAAGTCACTGACTATGTGCTGGGTCTCTGAAGGAGAATGGCACAAATTATGACAGAAGCTTCAGATAATTTGAAAGCAGGTCAGGATCTAGTCAAACATTGGCATGACCAGAATTCCAACATGGTGGAGTTTACTTTAGGCCAGCTTGTTCTAGTTATGGTACCTACAAGGCAGAGGGTTTTACAAGACAAATGGATTGGACCGTCCAAGGTTGTGGGCAAACTTGGAGAGGTCAATTATTTAATGGACTTGGGCAATCCCAAGGAGACCCCTAGGGTCTATCACACTAACCGCCTAAAGGCGTATGTCTCTAGACCAGAACTAGGAGCTTTGCTTTTAGCATCTGATCAAGAGGAGGAGGGGAGTGAACCTCTACCTGACCTCCTCAGGGAGAAGCATTTAGATGGAAAATAGAGGGAGATCTCTCTTCTGATCTGACTCTGCAACAACTGGAGGAGTTAAAAGTTCTGTTGAATCAGTTTGCTTCCCTGTTTTCACTGACACAAGGCTTGACCCCTTGGGGCCAGCATGATATTCTCACTGGTGACTGTCTCGCTGTTAAAAGGAGGGGTTACCGAATGGCAGACCATGTAAGAACCCACATAAAGGAAGATGTCAAGAAGATGCTTGATCTTGGGGTAATAGAGCCATCAACAAGTCCATGGGCTAGTCGAGTTGCACTAGTACCAAAGGCAGGATCCAAGGAGTTGAGATTCTGTGTAGATTATAGAGCTCTTCATGCAGTCACCGCGACTGACGCCCATCTTTTACCTAGGACAACATTAGGCTATTGGCAAATAGCTTTGATGGACCATGCCAAGGATAAAACTACATTTTTTACCCCAGGAGGCCTCCACCAGTTTTCAGTTATGTCTTTTGGACTCAAAAATGCACCTGCTACATTCCAAAGGATGGTGAATCAAGTTCTGAATGGGATGGAGGACTTCTGCATGGCATAGTGGGATGACATTGCAGTGTTCAGCCCCACTTGGGAGAACATCTTGACCACCTTGGATATGCTTTGCAGGCTCTTGAACAGGCCCATCGACCATAAAGGCTAGCAAATGTCAAAATGGTCAGAGCAAAGTGGTCTACCTTGGACATGAGGTAGGAGCAGGTGAAAGAAGGCCATTGCCTAGCAAAGTACAAGCTGTACAGGCTTGGGCCACCCCTACTACTCAAACCCAAGTGAAAGCTGTTTTCGGTTTCACTAGTTACTACAGGAACTTCATTGAGAACTATAGGACCATAGCTTGTCCCTTGAATGTGTTATCCTCTCCCACATTCCCCAAGAAGGTCAGATGGAATGAGGAGTGCACTCAATCCTTTGAAGGACTTACGAAAGCTCTTCGCCAAGCTCCAGTCTTAGGAGCTCCTCGCTACAACCAATCCTTTATTGTACAATCAGATGCTTCAAATACAGGAATAGGTGCAGTTCTGAGTCAGCAGGATGAGAAAGGCAGGGAACACCCTATCTGCTTCATCAGTAGGTAACTGAAGGACTGTGAGACAAGGTGGGTGACTATTGAATGTGAGTGTTTTGCCATTGTGTGGTCTTTGAAGAAGTTTATACCCTACTTGTATGGATCTACTTTTCTAATTCAAACAGACCACCAAGCCTTGAGATGGTTAATGTAGATGAAGGGGGAAATCTTATATTGTTAAAATGGTCCATCAGCCTCTAAGGGTTTGATTTCACCATAGAACACAGGTCAGGGTGTAATCACCAAAATGCTGATGATCTCTCCAGAAAGTATGACTGACTGGATTAGGAGATTCATCCAAGAGTGGATTTAATCCTCCTGTGCCTTAGTCTGTGGGGGGACGAATGTTAGGGAGAATTCTCAATTCTATGTTAATTCCCTTCTACCTTAGAAACCCCCAGATCTTTTGCTGGACTAACTTTCATCCTGTAGAGAGTGAGCCCTTTTTTTCACTCTCTCATGCATTTTGTTCTGATTTGAACCGTGTTGCCTTTGTTTTTGTGGTCTGACAAACTCCATAGGCATCATCTTTTATATTGTGACACACAGCACCTTCAGTGCAGTGGCACAGAGAAGTCGTTTGAATTGCTGCTAATGTTTAAATACCTTCTCTTGGATAAACTACTTTTTCCAAGAGTAGTAAAGTGAAATTGACTTCACATACCCTTTTCTCTTTGTAGACCCAGCACACACTATCTTACATAGAGTGCTGGAGGGGTTACCTAGTATCCCCTTTGTGTCTACATTTTCATGTAACATTTTTATGTTACCCTTTCTACAATTAAAGGCTGGTGGCAGTGGTTTATTTTTCCTACCATTGTGTGTTTTTACCGTAGGCTGAATCCTCAGCTGCAGTATTGCACCCATGGGTGCCCATTTTGTCAAAATGGCCCTGGTCTTCTTTTTTTGCCATTTCTTGTTGGAAAGGTCCTTGTTGAGTTATACTCTGCGTGCCAAACCAGGTTTGGTCCCTTTGTTCATTTTTGTCTTTGGCGGGATTCACTGGTGAAGCTCACCTCTGGCTCCAGCATGTCTGGCAGGGCAGGAAGCGAGGGAGGGTCCCCGAAACTCCCTGTGCTTAGTTTACTTGTTACAGGAATGCACCAAAAAGGGGATTGGCTGGCTGGCTGACCTTGGAGGACAGCCACCCTGCTGTGTGAGTGACAGCTAGGCTGCAAATGAATGGGAGAAAGCTGCATAAAAGGCAAGGTCTTTTGCAAGGAACGTAGAGTCGACCACTGGACGAAGGAACCGAAGAAGAAACTGGAAGAGAAGCTTGCTGCACCCTCCTGGACCATTGGTTTGCCCGGTGAAGCCCTGCTGCAGTGCTGAAGCTCTCAATTACTGATCGAATAGAGAAGCCCGGAAAGGTCAAGTTCTCCCCTTGGGTTTGTGGGACCAATCAACCCCAAGACAAACTTGCTTGGAACCCCACTCTCTGCTGCTGTACTTCTTTGCTGAAGCAGGAACCAAGTGCCAGGGGACAGGCATAGCCTTTAAGCCAGACCCGAGCACCAGGAAGATCCTCCGGACTCCCTCGAAGCAGGACTAATCAAACCTGAGCCACCTTAACAGAGTGCTGGACCCCAGAAGCAAGGAAAGTCCACAAGGTGTCCAAGAACCACATTGGTGTATTTGCGAGTAGCTGAAACCGCGAGTTGTGCTGCTGATCTGGAGCGGGTCCATTGCTGCCGCAGACCTTCAACCCAAAGTGCAGGAGTCCCAAGACGTCCTCCCTCTTGTCCCCATGTCTGAGGCCCAGGAACAACAGGATCTGCAGGACTACAACAGGAACAGAAGCCAGCTGGAACCTTTTCTTAAGACTCAAGATACTGTGTAACTAGAGGTGTTCTCCCTGGAGATTTGCATTTGATGCCATTTGTAGAGTTGTTTGCATCTTTGCTTCTCACAAGCCTCCAAGCACGTGGCCCAACAGTGATTTGTTTACTACAAAAACACTCTTTAACATTGTGCAAGACTTTTGAGCTATCTTCAAGAAGTGCCTCAGCTCCCCTAGACTTTACTCAATTGACATTGGCTGTCCTGGCTCCCTGAAGACTCTTCTTACCCTCTGACTTTGTGTTTACCTGTCCCTCTAAAAGTCATACATACCTTACTTGTACAGCTTGGAAAGATTTAACCTATTGTTCATTGGGGGGATTGAAAAGTGCTTACTTGTTTGAAAAAACATGTTAACCTTTGTTTCCTTCCCTAACCTCTTCCTTTTTGCCATAACTTCAGTATTACAATTTAAGTGTGAAAAATTATATATTAATGCCCGCAGTATCCTAGAAATTGAAGTCACCTCAGGTTGTAGGAAATATCTGTGTGCCATCCCAAAAGGGTATCTACTTACTTTACTGAACTGAAGGAGTGTATTTTTTAAGTGTATTTTATTGTTGCCAATTGCTCCCCTTCTAAAGAAGGCTTATTTTAAAACTGACTGTTAAATTAATAAATACTTATTTTCATCAAGAAACCTTGAGTATAAGTGTTATTTGAATACCTGTCACTGTGAATCTCTATGTTACAACCATACAGCTCACATTGACCCCTCTTGAGATAAGCCTGGTTGCTCAGTCACTCTACCAACTTGTGTAGTACGGTTTAGATCGATTTTACCCCGAACAAATGGTCATAATGACCAAAAGTTCTAAAATGCTACCACCAAAGGTTCGAACACCAAAAGTTTGTACCTTTGGTGGTAGCATTGCAGGTAAGTATAATGAAAAAAAGACTATGGGGGCTGCGTGGATGTTCCCGCAACACCCCGCTCACTATACTGTGTGGTATAGTGAACGGGGTGTTGCGAGGGACACCCCCGCAGCACACCCGTAAAAAAAAAAATGAAAAAAAACAGGGGCTTTTATAGTGAGCGGGGGGTTGCAGGGGACACCCCCTGCAGCCCCCGTAGTATGTGTGTTCGCATGAGAAAGGAGCAAACTTTTGGTACTTCGCACCTTCTTCATGCGAACGTTCCGACCACGGCCAAATCAGCCGCGATCAGATCTCTTGGATTTGTGTAGTACAGGCCTATACCAAAGGTTGGGTTTACTAGTGCCAAGAGGTCAAGGCTGGTGTAGTCTCCCACAGGGTTACTACATACAATCTTGTACTTGGACTCAGCTGCCCACTTCTCAAGTGAGTCAATAGCGTGGATACATTCATTCCTTAGCGACCGAACCATGAGGGTTTTCTCGCCATCTGCAGCTGCGGACCCCATCCCCATCACTTGCGGGGTGCCCCAGGGTTCTTGTGCCTCTCCAAATCTGTATAATATTTTCAACAAGCCCCTGTATGATGATTTGGACCATCTGGGTATCACCTACACCAATTATGCAGACAATACCCAGATCCTCCTACCACTTACTGGGGAGTATAGCACAGATCTAGCTTTGGTGAACAGAATTTACAGCATCGTTCAGACATGGATGGCCACGCATGGCCTCTGTCTGAACGATGACACAGAACTGCTCATCCTAGGATCCGCATCTCTTCTCACTAGACTTGGCATGGGATACTTATCCTTCATCATCAATGGGAATCTAATTAAGGTTGCCAAGGAAGTAAAAACATTAGGTTTTTACTTAGATTCCAACCTAACATTCTCCAAACAGGTCAACACTCAACCCTCCTCTACAGCTCACACATGCAAACTAATGAGAGCCGGTAAACAATTCCTTTTTTCTAACAGCTGTATGATCCTAGCCAGATCCCTCATTATATCCAAATTAGATTAAATGTCCTATAAATTGGAGCTAACAAATACATTATTAACAAATTACAGATACTCCAAAACAACGCCCTCAGAGCCGTACTCAATATCTCCAGGAAAGAACACATTTCTGATACTTGAAGGAAGTACAAGTGGATATCTACACATGAGAAAATCAAACTAAAACAGCATCCCTTATCCATAAATGCCTAAACAATAAAGCACCACAATATCTAATAGAAAGATGTTTTAGAAAATCATCTGCCAGACCGATGAGACTAGTGAACTCCAACTGCCTACAGGTGTCTTGCTTTAAACTATCTACTATTGGGGGCACCAGCTTCCCAGTCAAAGCAGCTCAACTGTGGAACTCACTACCTACCACACTTAGAATGGACCAAAACCTAACTAAATTTAGGCAAAAATCTGATTATATGTCTCCTAGAGAATGAGGTTAAATAAATTTGCAGAACTTGAATATTCCTGTAAATAACTGTACACTGTAAATAACTGAATATCTTCTGTTATATAGACTATGTGTATTTCTTTACTAGCGCTTACTGCTTGTATATATAATGAATACTGCTAGACTAGCTGCTTTTCTGATATTTTCTGTAACCAATGTAACCTATGTAACCTGTGTACCAAGCTGTATGACTTCGTACTGCTTGAGCCCTGATACCCTCGGGTCTGGCGCGCCTAATAAATATTAAACAAACAAACAAACAAACAAACAAACAAACAAACAATCTTGCCTAACAATGGCTAGTGATAAAAACATTGTTAATCATGCCACTGGAGTCAGCCTAGCAACAGGGAATTTCCATTCCCCGGTATCCTGTAATAGGATCCCAATAAAATTGCCAAATTCTGACATCCCTTACTGGTCAGCTCAAAGGCTTCTTCCATCAGGTACAACTGAAACCATTGCATTAAATAATCAGACTGTTCCCCAGATGAATTGGACCCACGTCCTTCTAATTCAGGTTCCTCAAGACAATGAAGGCCAAATATAGAATATATCCTTTCCTCAAGGCCCTCCTCCACATCTGATATTGCAAAGATGACCATAGATATTAGGCCTTATAGCCTTCCATTTAAATCAGCTCATAGTGCACTCAGGGTCATGCTAAGACCGAGTCACTGGGGGCCCACAATTACAAACTATCCCCTGGGTCTGCTCCCCCTGATAATCAGGCTGGTCTGTCGTTTTGTCCTACGATTAAACAAATTGATCCCCAGCAGGGCTTTCAGCTGCTGCTAGGAGGTGTCCTTCCAGCAAACAGAAACGTCCATCTGGATTGCACTAATATCTTGAGACTGCTCCATTTAATTCCCTCGCTAAATGCCCCAATTAGCAATGGCATAGAGTGGACTTTATTGACTACTTTTGAACAGACAGGTCTGTTAAATTCTTAAAATCAAAAATGTTTCAGGATTAATTAATGAATGAATTGCAAGCGATTAGGTCTTTTGATTTTGAACTTTCTTACTTCAACATCTGCAGACCCACTGGGGTTCCATTGTTTGACGGAGGACACATTGGGCTGTCTCCAAGAGGATTGATTGCCCCCCTTAGAAGAGACAATGGGCCTCATTACGACCCTGGCGGAAATCGGAAAACGATGGCGGAAATGCAATACCGCCATCAAATATCGCTCGGTGCGACTATGACCCGTCACCGCAAAGTACGAAGCCATTAGCGACACCGTAGTGAACGCCAACGCTAACTGCACCAAGTACGCGCGCGTGCGCCATGCCAAACCGTAAATACCACCATGGCGCAAGGGTACGCGAATTCCGACCCTAGCGGACATGTACCTAACGCCATCAAGCATGGCGGAAAGTACCATTCCGCCATGGTGAGAAGTACGGCATCGCGAATCAACCGTAAACGGCCCCACTGAGTGCCTGTACACCGCTGAAAGGTACAAGTCACCCATGCATGCCAACGAAAAAAAGAATCAAAAGAGGGGCCAATGGGAGCTGCAGGGCACAGATGGCACGAATACAGAAGCCATTCCAATGGACATGACCACAGTCCCCCCCCGAAACGCACGCAAACACAGGCACCTGTGACCAGCAATATTCCGAAAAGCACAACATTCCACCAGTCCACCTGGCTGACCGGCATCTGTTACACAAAACCCAATCCCCCGCCCCTGAGCATGACAACATTCAAACAGTCATATTGGCAGCCCCCATCCCTGACCTCACTGGGCTCCGTAGGCAAACGCGCCCAGCACAGTACCACGCAACTAAACTCCGAAGCTGGAACCCAATGCAGATCTCCTCACAATACATCGCTCCCCAAATAGGAATATGCCACATCACTCGCAAAGAAGAACGCTACACGGCCCATATCAGAATAGAAATTTAATGCACAACAAAATCACCAAGCCCATACAGCCATTAGTCCATGAACCCCAAAACACATATCACCATTGTGGGCTGCATCCGCAAGGAATGACCAGCTACTACTTGTGTGACGCCCTGTTCCATCATGGTACACAGAGCCACATTCACGTACGAAAAGGCAACATGGAAGCGCACAGAACCGCAGGGCCGTCCCAATGGGGAGGCACTAGTCCAGCTGAAAGGCCGAAATGTTGCTCCGAGCCACTAGTACTGCGTAAGGGAATGTGGCCCATTGGCGATCGTCCCATAAGACCGTAATGCTGCTCCACTGATTAACACGAAGCAGCAGGTGTCGGGAGTAAAAGCCATCTGCAGGAGTGGCATACAGATGGCAGTGGCAAAAGGGGAGGAGATACCTGTCAACCAAAAGAAAAGAAAAAGAACAGAATGGCCATCAGAACTACATTCGAACAACTCACTTCAATGATCACACTAAATCCACAGCCATATGCATGCTAGCCCACTCCAAAGGATCATCACCACCCCAAAACCACTTGCGACTCATAACCATCTATATCGAGGTGTAAACACCATCACAAACGAGTGTACCTGTGCATGCGTCAGTCAAAACAGATTCCATCAGATGGGAATGTTAACGTGCATGGACACAAGTGTCTGAAGGCGCGTCGAGACAGGGAGGGCTCAACAAGGCCAGATAGACGATGGTCCCACTATGGCAGCCCTGCATCACATAGCGCAGGGGAGGCGGATAGATTCCAACAAGCCCTGTACATGGCAAACCCTGTATCAAATCACCTGCCCATGCATCCATTCATCATTCCCTCATCCCGGTATAAAAACGCCTGATTATTTACTCACATAACATTAGAAATTTCCATTGAGTCTGTGCGTCATGCAGCCTGCAAAATCCACAGTGCCCCAGCCCGTAATTCAAGTGTTGTGAAGTAACACGTATTTGGGAACGTCCGGCCTCATCGCCCACGTCGCTATTGCGCATCCCAAACTATTCATATCAATCATTGCTTCCTCGCCATGGCCCCTGTCTCAAGGACATTGAACAATAGAACGTTATATTTGCAGTCAGACCTGTGGGCATCTCCTCGCCGCTAGCTGAAAACCGAAAGCGCTGCCCTTCGAATTCCTCATTTGCAACATCACGTCGAAAAGGCATCTGTGGCCGTTTGAAATCACAAATTAATCCATCTAGTGCGGCTGTGTGTGAAAATGGCAACTGCCTTCACCCACTAATGGGACGCCCCGCCCGTCGTTGCAACTCGGTACAGTGATGCATGAGGGCCCACCGTTACTCGAGTACTACGTTCCACTGACCCATCACAAGTCTGTTCGCGACTGCAAAGATTGTATGTGAAACAATGGGACCATAGCCGATTGTACATATCAACAAATGTTACACGGCCATCGGGTACAAATACATGATTGCATTTGCAAGATGCCATTCCTCGATTTGCAGCGTTGTGTGCGGGACGTGCTCGCCCAAAGGGGAGAGCTGCTTGCACAGGTGGAATGAATCACCACAGGTGGAGGCCATACAGCCTGAAAACACATGAATTGCACATCCGGTCTCCTCCCACAACCACACCGAAATGCTACCGGCAGGACTCGCGATGTTGGCCCTGGGGGACCTGATAGCACTGCAAGTACTCCAACTCCAAGAAGAAGACGAACACCAACTACAACCGGCCGCACGGAGGAGACGCAGGAGGAGGAGGAGGCCAAGGCAGGGCCAGCAAGGGCCGCCAGCACAGCCACTACCACCACGCAGGCAGCCCGCAATCCCACGGCTCCGAGCACATCCGTTCAACCTCACTGATGAGCAGATCCACACCCTCTACCGTTTGGACCGGGACACCATAGCCGCCATTGTGGACATGACACAGGCTGACCTTGTCAGCATGATAGATAGCCCAACCGCCATCCCACCCCTACTGAAGGTGGTGTCTGTACTACACTTCCTGGCCACAGGCACCTACCAGCACACAGTCGGACAGTTGCATGGCATTTCTCAGCCACTGTTCTCACGGACACTATTGCAAGTGCTCGATGCCCTCCTGCAGCTCGCAGACGACTACATCTCTCTACCACGCTCGGAGCAGGAAATTACCAACACAAAAGTGGGATTCCATGCACTTGCCGGCATACCGGGTTGCATTGGTGCCATCGACTGCACCCATGTGGAATTGGTCGTCCCACATGCCATGGAGGCCCAGTACCGCAACCGAAAACAATTCCATTCCCTGAATGTACAAATGGTGTGTGACTCCAACAGGATCATTACACATTGTTGTGCCAGATTCCCTGGATCAACCCATGATTCTATGGTCTTGAGGAACTCCACTATACCACGCTACATGGAGCGACACGCAGGGAACAGATCCTGGCTACTCGGTGAGTCTCATTTCATGCATGATGATGTGGGGTATGTGATGCGGCAATGACCTGGCAGGAAGGGGGGGGGGTGTGCGTACGTAGCAATGGCATTCCACATCATACGTTTATCGTCCACATACAGGTGATGCTGGGTATCCACTGAAGAGATGGCTCCTCACACCAGTCCGGAACCCACGGGACCAGCATGAGGAGGACTACAACCATGCCCACTCACGTACCCGTGTAGTCATTGAACAGGCATTCGGCCTACTGAAGACTCGTTTCCGCTGCCTCAGCAGGTCTGGCGGGGCACTCCTGTACCGCCATGAGAAGGTTGCAAAGATGGTCATGGCATGTGTCATGCTCCACAACATGTGTGTACGTAGAAATGTGCCCATGCCCCCTGACGCAGAACTGCTAGCACCTGATGATGGTCATGATGAGGGTGGGGATGTGGCAGCACCTCATGGAGTCTGCGAGGCACCGGAGGGCCGTGACATTCGTCAGCATCTCATTGATGCATGCTTCTAGCACTCACGCCTGGTGGCTGATACATGGACACGGGACTCGTGGCACTGTGTGTGTCTGGTACATGCACAATATGGACTGTACGCCTATGATGGCCTAGTACACAAAGATCATTGTCCACACATCTCATTGGTTGATCGTGCACTGTTTATGGCATATGTGATATCATGTTGAACACCCTATCGACCCGCCACCCAAGTGAGCCCAACACACCCCCTCCACCCTCCTACCTCCCCCCCGAACACCAGTGTCCAAAGATGCTCATTGTCAGTGGGCTGTCGCTATTGCAAGCCCCCTCTGCGGGTATCAGGGGCACCCCTGCCTGTGGAGCGCAGGTTCCTCCCAGATCTACGTTGGGGGCTGCCCTGGACGGAACTTGCAACGGATGATGTCTCTGCCTGCTCACGTCCATGCAGGTCCCTAAGGGTTTGTGAGAGCTCAGTGAGCACACGGCGCACTGCGGCAAGTTCGGCACATACGTCTTTGGACGTCGCATGCAGTTCCCCCCTCAGGCTCTCGGTGCTTCTCTCCATTTGGACTCTCAGGCTCTCGGTGCTACTCTCCATTTGTGCCCTTAGTGTCTCTGTACTTCTCTCCATTTCTGCCCTAAATGTCTCAGTTGATGTTTCTATGTCTGCCTTAGTGCCCCCACATTCATCGGCATGGTCCTTGAGGAGCGTGGCCAGTTGCTGCTGTTGCACGATTAACTGGTCGAGGGACTGTTGCCTCTGCTGGGCCATGGCCATTTGCGGGGGTCTCACAGAGGGGCTGTCGTCCTCATGTTGCCTTGCCACAGGGCTTGTGGGGGATGGCCAGTCGTCGTCTTGTGGGTGCCCCTGCGTGGTATCCTCATGTTGTACGGGATGGGACAGACAGGGGGATTGGGACAGGTCATGGATGGATCTGACTTCGACATCCCCGTCTTCTGTGTCGGAGCATGCTGCCATCAATGGGGTGTCACCTATGGTGCTGCTGCCACCAGAGGCAGTGCGTTCTGTGGCATCCGTTGGGGGGACCTGTGGTGGTGGTGTTGTGGGCATGCTGGCTGCTGGGGTGCCTGTTGATGTACCCTCCTCTGTGCTGCCACCTGATTTGTGCTGCTGCCGTGTCTTGATGCGTGCAGCTGAGGTGGAGGGTCTTTGGCCGTTGGTCTTGGCCATCTTTGCAGGTGTGCTGGTAGGGGTGTCCTGATGCTCGTCGTTTGGATCGGACCCTGTGGTGGAGTAAAGGAGGGCGAGGGTTATTAATGGGTCTGTGGGTATTGGAATGGCATTGTATCACATGCATTGGGGTGGTACCTGAGTGTGATTTGGGTCAGGGCCTTGGAGGTGCTTTCATTTGTGTGTGGAGTGAGGGTGCAGTTGTTTGGCAGCCTGCAGTTAGGGTGTGCCTGCTGCACGTGTAGTGGTTGTTTTAGGTGTTTTTAATTATTTATGTATTTATTGTGAGTTTTAAAGTGCGCTATCAGGGCGATGTGTGTGGACGTTCTCCTGGACATGTGTTTCTGTTGCACTATGTGGACACATGGTACTTCACATGATTGGACATTGTGGATTTAGCATTGTTTTATCTGGCCCACCTACCTGAATCTTCGGATGTCTGCACTCCTTTCTCCATCCCTCCGACTCCCTCTATGCTCTCCGTTCCGATGGTGGAGGCACAGATTTCTTCCCAGGGGGTCAACTTGATGGGTGATTCAGGACCTCCCCCGGTGGCTGTGGCAATGTTGCGGTTGGCAGAGAGTATGCTGCGGACGCGTATCCGCAGGTCGTCCCATCGCTTTCTGCATTGCTGTGGGTTGCGGGGTGCGGTCCCCACCGCACTTACCCGCTGTGCCACCAGAGCCCATATGGCCTTCTTGTTCGCAAGTGCCGTCCTGGTCATTTGCGTGGAGAAGACGACGGCAGCATTCTCCTGAAGGGTCTCTGTTAGCACGGTGAGTTCCTCACGGGAGAAGTGGACCTGCCGCTTGCGGTCGCACGCTTTCTTCACTACTTTTCCCATTTTTCTTGGTTTCGCTAGGGTGGATGACGGGGTGGGGTGTGTCTCGGGGTAGTGTTTTTAGTGGTTGTGTGGTTTTTGTGGTTTTATAGGTGTACGGCGGGATGTTTCCCGTTCCGGGTCCATGTTTTTGCTTCCGTTTCCGTATATTTACGGTCACCGTACTTTCCGGTAGGCGCACACTGCGGTGTCCGCTGTGATGGGTGGCGGTATTGCACCTAGGGTGCCGTACGGCGGCGGTGTGGGCCGTTTTGGGGTCATTTCCGCCATCGCGGACTTTGCACTTCCGCCATGCCGTGGTGCTCATGCCCGATGGGTCGGAATGGGCCGCACTTTGCTCCTTCGTGCAATGGCGGAAACGCTATTTACGCTGTGGCGGTCCGGTCAGTCACTTTCCGCCAGGGTCGTAATGAGGCCCAATGACAACTCTAGAAAACCACCTATACCTTTAGTATATTACCATCTTGCAATCAACATCAAGATTGGCCTTGGTTGTGAAAGGTATCCCCTGTAACAGTATTTCAACCCAGGACAGTTTCCCTAACCCTCAAGCTTCAGACATGGAGGTAACATTGTTATTCTGGAGCACCAGAAGTAATTCTTCTCCAAAGGCAAAACCAATAGTTGGTCAGATGTTAAAGTATCATCATCTAATTTCCCTTCAGGAAAAATGGATGACGGTATGCCCTACATCGGATGGATACTTGTCATCCTTTCAATCTGCCAAAAAAGTTCAGCTTGGCCACCCCTCTGGCAGTTTGTTTATATTGGTCGGTTCATGTCAGTATTTAAGTCTAGTCTTCACCTTGGAAATTGCATTTGGTGCACTGGCAACTCATGTTAGATTATTATTGGGCACTAGCATCAACATTTTGATCCTTAACATTTACTGGCATCCTGTTATCAAACAGTTTGGGATGTTCCTGGAAATAATATTGGCATATGTCAGTGTATGGCAAGTGACAAACCCCAATGGTCAGATCTTATTGGGGGACTTAAGCTCATATTGTTTATCCGTTCAGTCACTAACAGACATTCCACGGCTGGATGTAGGGAAAAAACAACATAGCTAGGTTTGGAGGCACATCTTGGAAGGTCTGGACCTGACCATGTTGAATGGCTTCATCACTGGTGACGTTGCAGGAAGTCACACCTGGACAAATGGTTCATACCAATCAACTGGATTACATTTATGCTAGTAGGTGTGTGTATGATAGATGTAATACTCTCCTCATTGTCCCTAACATCAATAGTGATCACAGATATTTGTCAGTTGCCCCATCTGTCAGTGAGCAGCTGTTACTCTTTGCCCCAAAACTAAGAATAAATCCAGCTGGAAATCATGTCAGCAATAACAAGCGCAGTATAAGTAAGGTACATGCAGCTGCTTCCGCCTGTCTGATTTCCTCCACACTTGACCGGCAGTAGTTAACCTTTATAGTGTACAATGATGGTGACTTCTTGAAGGACATATTATCACAAAGTCTATGTGAATTGAAAGGAAGATCGGGTTCCTCCAAAAGCACCTTCATGCATTTGATCCGAATGTGGTGTATCGCAAAAAGTACCTATGCAATGAGCTTAAAATCATCAGATCAGACGTGTCACTTAATTCTCCTTTCAGGTGTCTGTTAATTAAAAAAGCTAAGCAGGCACATAAGAATTGGGTGAAAATAAACCTTGCTTAAATGTATCAGCGGGATGCTGAAGTAATGCTATCAGTCTTGAGGAATAATGATGGTGGTTAATTTTGGAATCTGATTAATGATTTTACTAGATGGCAGCCTGAGCTCAGAGTCTCTTCAGTGTAAGAAACCCAATGGGATACCAACTTGGCAAGGTATTTGGTACTAAATCCAGAATTATTGTCAACAAGTCCTTTGTAATTGACTCCCTGCCATGTGCCTGGTCATTGGATATGATAAGGATCACATTTGTGAAACAATACAAAAACAGTAGTCCCTTGCAGGCTTCTGGCCCCAATAACCTCCCCAAAGTATTGTTTGAAGATGATCCTGACACCTCGTCTAATATCTTGTATGTTCTTTTTAATAATACTGCTGTAACCTGTAACTTTCCCAAATTCTGGTCAAAAGCCTATATATTACCAATTTTTAAAAGGGGGCCGTGTTCTGATCCTTTAAATGTTCGTCCTGGATCATGGATGTGGATAGTAACAGTTTTGCCTCCTTACTCTTGCAACATCTCAAAACCTGGAAAAAATGAACTAACAGAATCTACTAATGGCAGACCAGCTTTCGGAAACATCACGGGACAACATTGAATGGGTTCATCCTGAAAGCAATCATTGGTCAAGTTTAACAGCAAAAATACGAATTGGTCTACATGCCCACAATTGACCTCTCTGCAGCAGTGGATACAGTCGATCATGGTCTTCCATGGACCAAGCTGCAGAAATTGAGAATCTGTCAGGGGCTCTTAAGACTAATAATCGGATTGCACTCAAACTCAATTGTGTAGGTGCCATTAAACCATGACGGTGCACTGTCACACTATATTCTAACTTCACGTGGGTTTAGGAGGGGCTGCATATTCGCACCCTGCCTATTCAATTTATATCTAAGTGTCATCGGCAAGCACTTAAATTCTGCAGCCCTCGCTTCTCCAAAGATTGATCATATGAAACCAATTTGGCTTTCATATGTGGACGACTTTCTAGTTTTTGATCTAACCGCTATTGGACTGCATCGCTTGCCTGCGTTTACCAAATTTGCGGAACATCATAAATTGAAGATTAATATTTAAAGAAATGCAATGCACAAGTAAACAAATACCTACATCTTTTACTTGGCAAATAAAAGTGTCTTTGGAAAAAGTGCAGGACTTTATATATCTGGGATTCCCCATTTTTGCTAAACAAACCAAATGTCTCATAGGAGAATGGCAATGCTCAGGTGGACTGACCGCAAGTAATCAATTAGTTCAGGTGGACATTAGATGTGGTAAACATTCAATTCTCCACTATTTGAAGTTCTATGAGGGGAAAATAGTCCCCAAAATACTTTATGGTATTGAGCTTCTGCCTCCTTGGGTCCTTCATTTACTTCCTGGTATTGAGGCCTAAATGAGACAGAGGGTTCTTCAACTCTTGCATGGTACTCCTCTCTCTGCAATTCAATATGAACTTGGTCTCCTGTCACTGAAATCCACAATACAATGGAAGTTTCTATCATTTTATTACAAACTACTTTGTCCACCCAGTTTTCCATCATTATACTTGGAACTGAATAAGGTTATGTTCAAAAGAATTGTTGTTTTTGTATGTGAAATTGGTGATTTTTGCAATCTTTTACTTGTAAATTTGGATCTTCTTCCAGCAGATCTTTAAGAGAATTCTTTGAGGGTTAAATGATTACTCTATAGTCAAGATTGGGCCCTCATGATGGACATGTTTCATTCTTATGACTCACTGAAACGTTTTAGATTGGACTTCACATCTGGCCGTGTTTTTGCCCCTTATCATGCAGTGTACCCTTAAAGATCTGTGCATCGTCTTTTTATTAGGTTCCGGTGGAACCAAGTCTTAACTAAGGAGACACTGATTCATTTTAACAGGATGCCTGTTGAACATGCCATGTGTATGTTTTGTTAGGTGGGTAATATGTGGAATCTCCTGAACATCTTATATCATCATGTTTTAAACTCTGGAGTCTCAGAGAAATTGACTTCAGGAGATGTCTGCCAATGATAACTACCATGTCATGTGACTCTTTTATGCAATTTGGCCTGATGGGTCGAACTACCTTGTTGGTTATAGCAGTGGCAGGTTTTAAAAATCAATTCAATGAAATTGAAGTAAAACCTTTAATAATTTTATTTTTTATCATGTTGGATTATTTTAATTGTTTAGTGTAAATGTTTACTAAATGTGTACATATTAAACCATACACCAATAAAAAAAGAAATATGAAACATCATTAAAAGAACCTGATATAAAACGTCTGCTAAAAAGACTTTGCTTAGAGAGTGCTGGAAACTGGGGAGGATGTTCACGATGGATCTGTGAGATATTATCACTGGTAGGTATTGTGCGGCCCCACAGGGACCTTTGACCAACATGTTGTGTGAATGCCTTAAGGTGAGAGACTTGGCAAGAGATGGCACAAAGACTAATCTAGTAGATTATAGTAGACATCAGATTGGCCACATTGGGTTAGAAATAATATCTGAAACAAGAACACAAAGAAAACATGAAATGGACTTTAAGAGCAGTCATATTTGCCAAATATGTCATAATCAAACAATGGGAACACAAACACAGGCTTCGTGTGGAAAGGCAGTGGGGTGATATTTGGCAATTGGCAATTATGCAATGAAGGTCCGTACTAAAAGAGAATAATATGGACAAGTTGTAAAGATTATGGGAATGCTTTATTGTAACACATAAAGCCAAGAGACTTTGAGAGACACTTAACAGAGCCAGAGCTCCTATCTTGGCCAGAGCTCTTATTTTATCCAGATTAGACTACTGCAATGCCCTCTACATGGGTACCAACAAACGGAACATAGAAAAACTACAGGTAATACAAAACAACGCTTTAAGAGCAGTACTCAATATCCCTAAAAACTCTTTTATTAGTGCGGCGAGATGCTGAGCCCATTGGCTGCCGGTCCATGATTGAATCCTCTTCAAAACCCTTTCACTGACACACAAATGTATCTCGCATACAGCCACCAAATACCTATCCAATTCATTTGCTAAGAACAAATCTAGCACAACTACTTGCACTGCCTACAAGCATCTACTCACCATTCCCAAATACAAACTACAGAAAGCAGAGGGCAATAACTTCCCAGTGGTAGCTTCTAAATACTGGAATGCACTGCCACCACCAGTAAGATCTGAATCCTGCTTCTGAGCCTGTCAATCTGGAAAAATGAATACCCTTCATTTGAATGATAGACGTAACTTGATGGCCGTGGACCAACCGTCTTATGCACCGAATTATAGAAATATAAACTGCTATGCTTGACCGACGAGCGGCCATTTTAAATGTAGCAAGAATCGCCATTTTGCTTGTTAACCATTGCTCATTGCTTTCTGTCTAAAAACTGCTTTGCAGCTTGCAATTCTTGCGGATTCTGCTTACTCTGCTCAACTGTTAACATTGTTGTCTGAATAGGGAAGGACAAGGTCGCGGGACTGAAGAGTTTGCTGAAACTCCTCATGAGTAGCCCAGAGAGGAATGCCCATGCTCCCTCTCTGTAGCCTTGGGAGGAAGCTGGAGGGCATTTAATCACTTCACAGCTGCCAGCCAGTCTCATACGATGGTAGAATATGTTAGAATAATACAGTTAAAGGCTTGAATTATGCTTCTCTTACGGCCCCCCTTTAGAACGTGTCGGCTCCCAGGACACGAATAGTACCTCATAGATAGCAAAGCTTGGAATGTGGCTCTTCCCCCGTGTACAGATTGCTTCCAAGAACAGAACCACCGTGTTCTAAAAGATGCCTCTGCACTTTCTAAATTGCACATTGTTACTAGAATAGACATCGAAAGCATTATAATCGTCATACTCGTCGGATATGTCCATCGTCATCCCGAGTTCAAAGGAACTTAATACAGAGCGGTGTTGAGCATGACTTTGCTGATTGTATGATATGCATTTTGTATATATGTAACTGATATATGTAATTCGCTCTCTCGCGTCCCTCGAGGTCTAGGAAACTCACGTCGCGGGGCGTGAGATCAGAATTGGCCAATTGATACTATCTTTTGCTTGCAATAAACCCTAGCATTGGGAATTTGAAACCTCGTGTCTGGCGCATCTTTTCGTGTATGGTCATTGCCTTGTTTCCATAGCAGAAGGGACACCTAGGCGTCCCTTTCAAGACTGGGCTTTCCCCCAAATGCCTGCATTTCTTTGACTGTGGCAACTCCATTCTCTATCATACAAGGTACTTCCTCAGTCTGTACTGTCATTATTGTATTCCCCAAATCTGTGGCTGTTTGCTTCGCAATCCTGTCTGCGCTCACGTTTCCAAAGCGCCTAGCTATAGTAAAGTGCGAGGCGCATAAGAAAGTAACATGTAGAGTTGGAGAGGGAAACGCGTTTGCAGACAGGATTGTGAAGCAAACAGCCACAGATTTGGTGAATAAAATGATGACAGTACAGACTGAGGAAGTACCTTGTATGATAGAGAATGGAGTTGCCACAGTCAAAGAAATTCAGGCTGAGGCCACGACCGAAGAGATTCAGGGGTGGGCTAAGGGCTCTGCTGAGTTAGATTTGGAAGGATGTTGGGTGGACAAGGAAACAAAGAACTGGATGTTGCCAAATTGTTACATAACTGCAATGGTTATAATGGCGCATAGCCCTACCCACATTTGCGCAAAGAAAATGGTACAGCATTTATCCACAGTATGGAAGAATGAGCACATAAAAAACAATGCAGAAAGGCTAGTGCAGAATTGTATCACGTGCCTGCAACCCAATGTAGGAAAGGGAACCATGACTCCAGCAGGTAGTTTCGGCCCACCCTCTATGCCGTTTGAGGTGGTCCATTTTGATTTCATAGAAATGGAAAGGTGCCAGAACTACAAGTACGTGTTAGTGGTAATCTATGCATTCAGCAAGTGGGTGGAGGCATATCCTTTAAAAAACTGTACTGCCATGTCCACAGCAAAAGTAATGCTGAAGGAGTATTTCTCCCGGTTTCGGTTGCCTCGTGTCCTGTGGTCAGACAACGGCCCCCACTTTGTGGGCGCAGTAGTGCTACAGATCTGTGCAGGTCTGCAAATAGAGAAGAGATTCCACAGTTCCAGGCATCCCAGTTCTGCCCGGCTTGTGGAGAGACAAAACGGAATCCTGAAGTCAAAGATAGCGAAAATTTGCGCTGGGAGCAAGTTGAGTTGGGTGGATGCATTACCCCTAGCGCTGTTGTGTATACGCACGTCGTGCAGGCTAAGACTGGGCTCTCCCCTTATGAGATTATAATGGGGAGACCAGCAACTGTATGGTGCGCACCGCAGCCCTGAAAATTATGTGAGGAACCTTTGACCAACATGTTGTGTGAATGCCTTAAGGTGAGAGACTTGGCGAGAGATGGCACAAAGACTAATCATAGTGATTGTAAGACTCATGGAAGTAGACATCAGATTGGCCACATTGGGTTCGAAATCATCTCTGAAACAAGAACACAAAGAAAACATGAAATGGACTTTAAGAGCAGTCATATTTGCCAAATATGTCGTAATCAAACAGTGGGAACACAAACACAGGCTTCGTGTGGAAAGGCAGTGGGGTGATATTTGGCAATTGGCAATTATGCAATGAAGGTCCGTACTAAAAGAGAATAATATGGACAAGTTGTAAAGATTATGGGAATGCTTTATTGTAACACATAAAGCCAAGAGACTTTGAGAGACACTTAACAGAGCCAGAGCTCCTATCTTGGCCAGAGCTCTTATTTTATCCAGATTAGACTACTGCAATGCCCTCTAAATGGGTACCAGCAAACGCAACATAGAAAAACTACAGGTAATCCAAAACAATGCTTTAAGAGCAGTACTCAATATCCCTAAAAACTCTTTTATTAGTGCGGCGAGATGCTGAACCCATTGGCTGCCAGTCCATGATTGAATCCTCTTTAAAATCCTTTCACTGACACACAAATGTATCTCGCATACTGCCACCAAATACCTATCCAATTCATTTGCAAAGAACAAATCTAGCATAACTACTCGCACTGCCTAAAAGCATCTACTCACCATTCCCAAATACAAACTATAGAAAGCAGTGGGCAATAACTTCCCAGTGGTAGCTTCTAAATACTGGCATGCACTGCCACCACCACTAAGATCTGAATCCTCCTTCTGAGCCTTCCGCAAGAGTTTGAAACTTGGCTTTTCCCGCAAGAGCAGCCTTACTTAATTTAAGCCTCTTACTCAACTCGGTAGACCTATGTTTATACCAGCTCTCTGCTATTAGCCTATTTGTATTGATAATGCATACCCTACACTTATGCACTGACATGTGCTGTATCACCAATGTAACTTTTACCGGGAAAGTGTTTCGCCTATCTAATATGTGTTTTACCACCAAATACAATACCAAATGATAAGTGACACATCGTAACGTTATGTACTGCACATAAGAATCTCAGGGCCCAGATGCCTCAGGGTTGGGAGCGCTCTACAAATGTCAAAATAAATAAATAAACAGGTGTTTCACTGTGGCAGAAGTCCTACCGCCACCATGATCCCTTTGATCCCTTCTGTTTCCTGTGTGTGTGGATCTTCTGTAGTCTGCCTGGCTTTTGCTTCTTTCTTTAGTAGGAAATATGCCGTCATTAGAATGTTTTATTGTGGATAGAATGTTAAAGTGAAACTTTCTTTATCTTGCATATTATTGATGTTTTTCCTTAACTGTGGTTGTTCAATCTTTAAATGTTAAGATCGTTTTTTTTTTTTTTTAAACACACAAGCAATACTTAGCAAATGCTTTTCCTAAGCACACGTTTGTAGCTGGCACAGTTGGAAGAACGTGTCCTTTGTTTGATTTTTGCAACTGCAAATGTTTATATAATACCACCCATATAGTTGATTTGACCAATACAATCAACGGTTTGATCAGACTATCGATAGTTAGAACAATAACGTAGCATAGTTATATAAAAATACTCTTTTTAGCATAGTTAAAGTGCTTTTTAACTGTGGCCCGAGGCTATTTCAAAAGCAAGGTTTTGCGTAATGCCACTGAAAATGTTTGGAAAAAAACTATTATTGACGGCAGGTATGAGAGGTTTGGTAGAGAGACTAGAAACAAGCTTTAGCTGAGCTCCCACAATGACCTATGCAGTATTCAAAGACAGGGACAGCCCAAAACGCCTCCTTGAAGTACCCTTTCGCTGACATGGTAGTATAGCTCGGAGGCAACGCGCTGGTCTTGGAAGCAAAACCTCCGGCTCGCGCTTAGAAACCTCTTCGGTATTAAACGCGTTATAAATAACCGATTATATATTAGTCTGAGCGCAAACATTTAACTTTGCCATTTGCGTTGGGAGATGTAGGTAGATCATGTTCTAAAAGTAAGGTTTGAAGTTTTCTGTCAAAACTAGGACTATTATGACACTATTCAAAGGTCATTATTCAGGTGAAACAATTATTGTGATTACAAAATTGGGGAAAAAAGGAACAGGAAGAAATCTAAACATCTTTAATTCAGATTAGATTTGGCACATTGGAATGGAAGTCAGTGGGGCGTCTCTAATAACTGGGCCTAGGAGAAATGAAAAAAAAAGTAAAAAAAAGATGTAGGTTTATATGTAGATCTGTGTATTAGTCTGTCATCATAGAGCAGGTCTCGCCAACGTGGGAAATAGGCTTGTCATCATTTGGGAATAGGGTATGGCATAAAAAGTGACCTATTGTCTCAGTATGTGATTTGAATCAGTCAAGCGGGTGCTGGTGAATACAGATGTTGAAGGAGGCCTGGCAAAACTGTGGGTGCTGTGGTGTGAGAAAACATTTTTTACCAATGCGTGCAAACCAGCATAGTCTAAACCCTTTGAGAAGGGGCTTTGGTAGTTCTTCCCCAAGAATGTATTTTTTTAAGTCTTAGAATGGTTGATTATTAGATAAAAGATCATTGAACTTAGATTCAGTTCTGTAGATGGACACATGAAATAATTAAACAATTCATATGCAAGGTTGCCTGCAGTACCAAAGCAAATCATTTACATGCTCAGCAGAAAATTGTAAAAATTGTGCATCTGATAGAATCAATCACAGCAACATTACCACTTGGTGGGTGAAATCACAGCATCTTGAGACCTCAAAATTACAGTGAGACTGCTGAATCCTTACAGTCAATTTAATTTAATTTTAACAAAAAAACGAATGAATGAACAACTAACGCTTCGCTGGCTCATCCAGCTTATGTCATGGTTTAAACAAACATCAAAAACGGACTCACTTTTAAGAGCAATTACAAACAACCCATGATTCCAGCAGGTACTCTGAATTCCGTATATAAAAGGAAAGCGCATACAGACTAATACGTGGTGAAAGTGCTCAATATATATATATATATATATATATATATATATATATATATATATATATATCTCAGTAAAAAAACTTTGTTACAGGGATATTATGATTAAATTGTGCTACTAAAAACCTATGAAATTCAGTAAAAAAACTTTGTTAAAGGGACGTTATGGTTCCAAGTAAAACCAAAAAACTCTTGAAATTCGCCAGTTGTGGTAAAATACGCAACCATAACTCGCGCCACCACCGTGCACTGCTAAGACTAATACCCAGGACATCAAATATGACATCACAAATGTCATTGATGACATCACTGATGACATCACATGTCTGGCTCACTCTTTTTTCCTTTACTGATATATCTAGGCCAGTAACAGTCAGGAACTAAAAATACACTATACTATAGTACAAAGTACTATATTTGTAGACTTATACTTCAAATATGTTCTTACAGTAATTCACTTGGGGTCCACTCAATGCATATGAAACATTGAGTGGATCCCAAGGTTTTTAGTAGCGCCACTTAACCATAACCTCCCTTTATCAAAGATTTTTTTACTGCATATACATTTTCACAGTGTGAATTTGATAGATGTTTAGCAGGATTCCCTTACTTTATAAACATGTAACATAGAACATGCCGATCCCCCTGCTAGTGATTTTGATGTCCGCGGACTGTGCGTATGTCCATGAACGAACGCGGACATCATCAATACTACCCAAACACTCAATTGTTCTATCATGCCATATAAACACTGTACAAGTTCAAAAAGCAGCACATAAACACATTATATGTAATAATAAATAAGAAGTGGAACCTATATATCTAACACATCAACAATCCATCTAAATACAAAATGTACTTAAATGGAATATACAAAAACAAAAAAGATATGCCTCCAACATAATTACCTCACAGAAACTGCACAGCTAGGAGCAACAGCAGACCTACACAACAGTAAGAACACAATTTACCAGAAACTAGTAAGTAAACTTCATTTTTCTTATATATTTCTAAAATTTTTGTATTAGGTACAATAAAATTAGTATATTTTTGTTTTTTACACAGAAATGTCCAGCACTTTGGAATGGCTTGCGGAAAATGTCCCACGTGAGGAAATGTCTGAAGACAGTAATACTAATGGTAGACACTTCTCTTTATAAGCAAATTAATAATCATTACTTTATGTGCACTTAACATATATATATATATTTTTAACAGACCATACAAAATAATCTGCAGCGCATGGAACAAAAAATGGAAATGCTCATGAAAAATGTCAATCTTTTGAAACATTTTGTGGAGGACAACATAAAAGAAATAATGAAATACCATTGTCCCACATGTACCTGCTTCCCCTCCCCATGTCCCAGTAAACTATCCGTAAACCCTCACCACCAAGAAAAACGTTATGATGAGACTTCTATCCCTTCATCTCCTCCCATCCATCCTCTCCAAACCCCTAATTCCCCTGTATTTGTGTAAGTTCCTGCTTCCCCCTCTCTTTAATAAATTTTGTATCTGTATATAATTTAAAAAAAAATATTATGTGTCTTTTAAGTCAATCCTTTGTGTCTTATTTTTTTAAAAAAGTCAGTTTATGTGCCCGCGGACAGCACGCCTGTCCAGAATGTCCGTAATTAGCCAAAATGGGGGTGCCCTATGGACACTAAACCTGTCCATACCATTCGCAAGCAAGATGGAACTGTTCTTAGGACACATCCGGTGTCCGGGATGTCGGTGAGTGAACAAAATGGAGGTGTCCTATGGACACTATACCTGTCCGTACAGTATTCAAGCAAAATTGAACTTCTCTTAGAACACGCGCGGTATCCGTGATGTCCGTAATTAAACAAAATGGAGGTGCCCTAAGGACACTATATCTGTCCGTACAGTCTGTAGAACATCTACGCAAATGCGCACCACACCCATAAGTCCTGCGAACATTGTGCCTGTACGTAACTGACTGTCTCATTTGTGTCGTACTTTTAATTTGTTTGAGGACCCGAACACTATCCTTAGAACACCTGCGCGCATGCGCATGACCGTTACCTTGCATTTGGTGTCCTGCGGACACCCGTTCCCTTCGTGCACGTGTTCCCAACATCATCATGTGACTGCACCCACGTTAAGCGTGTGTCTTCATTTGCAGACACTGTCCTGTTCCCCAACATTTTAAAAGAACCTTTTCAGACAATCCAAATTATTTTACAATAAAAATCCACCATTGCACATGTCCCAGACAATGACCCTGGCTTTCCACATACTTTTTGGAACTTTTTGAACCATTTTGGGGTGTTCGATATGTCCGCAAAGCGCACCCCTCCACCCCTATAAAAGGCCACACCCCAGAGCTGATATTCATTGTGCTTCTGGCTATTGCAGATTGACTTTCACTGCCTTTGCTGCTCTTGCTCAGATTATCTCATCAACCCTGATGGCATTCATAGCTGCTTTTGCTACATCTGTCTCAGCACCACCCCCAACCCCTCCACCACCACCACCTACCCAAGGGCCTGCAGAGGGGAAGAGGTGTGAGGATGTAGAGGGCGAGGATGAAGAGGATGAAGAGGATGAGATAGAGGAACTCCCTACTACCAGCACTCGCCGGGAGTCTTGGGTGTGGCGCTTGTTTACCATTCATGGTAATGTACCAAAAGCATGTGCGAACAAGGTCACCTGCAACCAGTGCAAAATGGTACGTGGGAGATGTGGTTCGTACAGCTTTGGTACAACATCCATGAAGCGACACCTGAAGTCGTTCCACAGTGGAGCCGTTCGCAAGGTTGTACCTTGTGATGAACGTAGTAGGTTGAGTTCCTCTACCACATTCTCCGTTTCCACTCCTCTCACCACAAGAGACACTCCTGTGGGACAGCACATCACTCCAGCTGCCTCACAGGCCATTCACGATGCTGTTGACCCTTACCTTTCGAGGGTCACAATATTGTGTATGTACTGCGATGCAGTACTCTGCAGGGGGGAGAGTCTTCAAAGTGCTTTTGAGACTGCAGTCACAGAGTACCAGAAGACCTGCTTCCTACCTAACTAAGGCCCACCCTACATCTTCCTCTCTCCACTTGCTCTTTCTTATCCCCATGGTTGGTGTCCCTTCATTCCCCTCCTTTCCCCTCCTCTTCTACTGTGTCGTGTGTAAAAAACAAAAAAAATATAAAACAACAAAAATAAAAAAATGCTCTTTTCAGAGCCACCTTTCACAGTTTAAAAATAGTAGTGGCAAATAAGCAGTGCAGGACCCTGTGCATTTTTTGGAAGTCCGTGGACAGTTCTAGGACATATAACGTTCTAGGGTGCTGCCCCAGCAAACCAATGCACTTTTCTCTGGGAGGAAATGGTGGCTCTGAAAAGAGCCTTTTGGTGGTGTTTTTGTGTGTTTCAAAAACTTGAAATCGTCAAAATCTACTGCAAAATAGTTGACTGTAATTCCCAAAAAGGTTGCAATGCATTTTGTACATTTCTCAAAAAAATCTCATTGCCAGCATAAGTAAGATGGACTCCATCTCTGCGAAAAATGTATGTGCTACGAAACATAATATTTTCATTGTGAAAAGAGTACATGCCAACATCTCTTACAAAGGCACAAACACCCTTATTGACATTGCTCCTCGCTTTCTCCATTTGTGGACCAAATGAAGAAGAACACGGCCTCATTTGTCTTTGCGCAATACGAGAAAAAATTACTTGGGAATTTGGAAACATGTCCATGACCTTCTCAAGTCCTTCTTTCATTGCAAATTGCAAATAAATTACAGACACATGTCCTAAACTATTCCCTCCACAATGAATTATAATTATGTTTTGATGATGCACTGTCTCTAAAGAAGCACATAGAGGTACCAAGTCCAGCCACTTCATTCAACGCACTCCATGCCAGTACACTTCCACATGAGGGAATCCAAGATCTGTAGCTACTCCACAGCATTCTGCATGCACCTCCAACCAATGTATCCATGAGTCTCTCAAAATCCAGATAACCTGTTTTCGGAAACACACAGCCATAGCTATCTGTTCTTCTCTCAGGAAAAACATGTTCTGACAAACTCTCTCCTTACACAACACACCCAGTAAACTTTACTGACCAATCCTTTGCTCTGCTCATTCTCATTTGCATGCCTCTCCACCCCAAAACCCCTGCCTGTAATACGCCGCCGCCAGACATATCGAAAATCAGAGCGTGGTGAATGTAAATTTAAATACTGTGCCCCATTTCCCCTTTGAAGTTGGCTCTGAAAAGAGCCGTTTTTTTTGGTTTTCTTTGCAGATGCTTGACAGACACCTGCATTTTGTATTTTTTTTTTTTTCTTCTTACTTTACTACTAAAATCTTCACATAACATTCTACAAAGCAACCCTTATATTCCAAAACAGCATACAATTTCTCAAAAAAGATAAGGAAATGCCATCTTCTTTAAAATAAACAGCATTACTGGAATCAATATTCTCATTATTACATAAAACCATACTAGCTCTAAGCATGAAAGCACACATGCCTCGGTTGATTGCACACCTACCAATGTTTTGCTGAGGACAAAAAACAGAACTATTGTCCCATATTGCCCTAGGTAGTAATCCAGAAAAAAATACTTTGGCATTTGGAAGGATGTTCATTACTGCTTGAACCAAGTGTTCCAACTCTGCCAACAAAGTAGGGGCACTGACATAGCCCAAATGGAAAGCACCATAGTGCAAAACTACCAGATGGGGACTGTTCATCCTACCCATATCTTCACAAATTTGTACAATTCCCTGCACATTGCAATCAGGCACAGTGCTCCACACCACCTCCACTCCTTAACATCATAATTGTTTGCCACATGCCTGCATTGAGCATACTGCTGTAAAGCATGCGCAAACATATCTCCAAGCACCAACACCCTGACTTTCTCCAACTCTGCCATCTTCACTACACACAGTCTCTTTCAACACAAATCCACACCCTCAACATCTGATTGGTTGATCCCTACAGTCCCCTTTCCATGTTGGATTTACTGTAAAACTCTGGATGTGTCACGCCCTATCCGAGGACAGCCGCGGTGTCCGCGAAGCGCATAACTCTTAGCCAGCCCTTCTACCCTTTCCACATCACTCTCGGTGCCATTCCCTCATTGGACACAGCTAAGCAGTCACACAATCATCCACCAATCACATCCAAGACCTCTACATCTAACTCCATCATCAGATTTCCGCACTTCAAATGTACTGTTGATCACTCTGAGTACAAGTCTCATATCATTGGAAATCACCTACTACAAAAACTACTCTACAAGTCTCCAAGATTTCTACTTACAGTTGCATGCATATCCACATGCATAAATACAAACTACAGGTATGCATATTTTATTTACGGTACATGTACAACTCTTATGAATGCATACAGAGTAATGCCACTAAACCTGTATAACCTATAAAATGAACTTATTGCAATTTTTCCCATCTACTATAATCAACTGTCACTTCCAAACCTGTCTGCTATCTACAACACAGCTTTAAAAAACGAAGTGAATTTCATACACTTACAGGGTAATTCATAGAATTTCGCACAAAAGTGGCGCACGCGGCTGGCGCACAGTGTCCCCGTGCGATACACTGCGCCAGCCGCATGTGATAAAATCCATTTCATCGCACAGCTTATTCATGGATTTTAGCCTCCAAAACCAGCCGTGGCGCAGAGTGGTGCAGCGACCCTGCAGCAGCGCCAGTTACGCCCCCAAGAATGCCCTCGCGCAAGGAAAATCCATCAAAATCCCCAATTCATCGCAAATTTCTGCGCCAACCCTGGACCAGTTTACAGGGCTGCCAAACAGCAAACGCCAAGTGGGGAACATGTATTTCAGGGGTTCGCGGGAAGTTTCACACACAATCCCAACAGGGTAGGTGTATTTCAGGGGTGCGCGGGAAGATCCACACGCGATTGGCCTGGGTACGTGTATTTGGGGGTGCGCGTGATTTTTCACACGCGATTCCAGCAGGGTATGTGTATCTCAAGGTGCGCGGGAAGATCCACATGCGATTGGCCTGGGTACGTGTATTTCGGGGTGCACGTGATTTTTCACACGCGATTCCAGCAGGGTACGTGTATCTCAAGGTGCGCGGGAATTTCCATACGCAAATTCAGCAGGGTACGTGTATTTCAGGGGTGCGTGGGAAGTTCCACACGCGATTGTCCTGGGTACGTGTATTTCGGGATGCGCGTGAAGTTTCACACGCGAATCCAGAAGGGTACCTGTATTTCAGGGTGCGCGGGAAGTTTCACATGCGAATTCAGCAGGGTACGTGTATTTCGGGGTGCGTGGGAAGTTTCACACGAGAATCCTGCAGGGTACGTGTATTTCGGGGTGCGCGGGAAGTTCCACACGCGAATTCAGCAGGGTACATGTATTTCGGGGTGCGCGGGAAGTTTCACATGCGAATCCTGCAGGGTACGTGTATTTCGGGGTGCGTGGGAAGTTTCACACGCAAATTCAGCAGGGTACGTGTATTTCAGGGGTGAGTGGGAAGTTCCACATGCGATTGTCCTGGGTACGTGTATTTCAGGGGTGCGCGGGAAGTTTCACACGCGATTCCATCAGGGCACGTGTATTTCAGGGGTGCGTGGGAGGTTCCACACGCGATTGCCCTGGGTACCTGTATTTTGGGGTGCGCGGGAAGTCTCACACGTGATTTCAGCAGGGTACGTGTATTTCAGGGGTTCCGGGGAGTACTACACGTGAATTGGCCGTGTGGGTCCTCCCAGGTGTTCCCTCTACACCCTCCACGGCCCCTGCAGGCAGCCCACACCACAGGGGACTACCCTGCACCCCTGCTCATGTCCCACAGGCAGCCCATCCACCATGGGCATGCCCCCAGGCCAAGCAACATGTCACCTTGCACTACTGATCTGCAACGCATTTCTCCCAGCACCCCCACCCTCCAGCACTGTGGGGCACCTGCCAGCAGGCCCCCACTCATGTCCAACTCATGTCACCCTGCATCCCCACCCCCCAGCAGTCAGGGGCACCCTCCACCAGGCCCCCACTCATGTCTCCCAGCACCCCCACCACCCAGCAGTGCAGGGCACCCTCCACCAGGCCCCCACTCATGTCCCTCTGCACCCCCACCCCCCAGCAGTGCAGGGCACCTGCCAGCAGGCCCCCACTCATGTCCCCCTGCACTCCCACCCCCCAGCAGTGCAGGGCACCTGCCAGCAGGCCCCCACTCATGTCCAACTCATGTCCCCCTGCACCGCCACCCCCCAGCAGTGCAGGGCACCCTCCACCAAGCCCCCACTCATGTCCCCCAGCACCCCTACCCCCCAGCAGTACAGGGCACCTGCCAGCAGGCCCCCACTCATGTCCCCCTGCACCACCACCCCCCAGCAGTGCAGGGCACCTGCCAGCAGGCCCCCATACATGTCCCCCCAACACCTCATGATGATCCATAATTATGGCCCCCATGCCCCCTCAATACACTGCCTACGCCACCCCAGTCCGAACACACCACCAGGTATGACATCCACCCCACAAAGAAATCACCAGCACATGATGCATCCCAAATGGCTAGTCTGCACATCAACATATATCCGTCAAACCCACACAATGACAGCATGTGAATGATAAAACACACATTGTGACATGCATTAAACCAAAGAGAGAATACCACACATTGAAGTACCAAATGATAATGTATTCAACAGAAAAGCAAGGCAATGAAATGGAACAGAAGAAAATGGAAATAATAAATGAAATACAGCATGTCCAATAAATGAAAAAGATTCATGAAATCCAAATGAAAAGCAATTCAAAAGCAAGTCTCCAAAGTGTCAGTCTGAGAAAATAAATCCAAGGTGCAAAAATAATAAAAAACCATTGATCCATGGGAAAAAAAAATCAACAATCCAAATCCATTGTCAAACTATGTACAAAGTGAACATCCAGGGTCCATGTGCCCAATCCTTTAAATTAAACCTATAAAATAAAATCCTACCTAATGAAAAACTATACACAAGAAGTTGGGGCATTGTCCAAGCGCCCCAAAACAAAACAAAACTGAAAGGAAACTTAACATTAAAGAACTATTTACAAGGGCAGCGGGCTAGTCCGACGGCTCACTTCTGGATGTTCCGGGCCAGGGCATCATCGAACTCCTGCTCAATGTCCCGGCAGCGTTCCTCTTCCATGGCCCCGAGGGTCCGCAGGGATGATGACATGTTCTCCTCCAACTCCCTGCGGATTGCCTCGAGGCACTCGGCCCGCCTCAGGGCCCTCCGCATGGAGTTCTCCGCCCTGACCATCATGAGCCGTGACTCTTCCGCCCGCTGCCGCTCCGCATCTATGGCGTGGCCCAACCACTGCCACATGGAAGACACTTCCCGTCCTGAGTCCTCCTGCCCTCCGGCCGATGCCTGCCCCCCCGATGTCGAAGGCCCCGAGCCATCATGGCTCCCACCTCGTTGCTGCTGCTGCTGTGCCCATGTCCTGGCTCCTGCTGCCTGCACATCCTCCACCGGCCGGGGTGCAGTCGTTGATGTGGCCACCCCTGCTGGACGTCCGACTCCCGACTGTGTCAGGGATGTGTCCTCCACCAGCTTGGCCGCACCATCAGAGGCAGCTCCACAGGGCACCCAGGTGACAAATGGGTGGAAAGAAGGCACGGAGGACGACTGGTGCATAGGGTGTTCAGTTGAGGAGGGGGTCGGAACAAGCTCCAGCAAACAGAGGAATCCGGCCTGGGTGACCTGTCCCAGTAGGCCGACGCGGTCAACGAGCCATTCGAGATGACGTGCAGTCTCCTCATGAAAAGACTGCAGGTCACCTCGCATGGCCCATTAACGCAACGCCACACCAGTCAGGACAGGCTCAACCCATACTTGGATAGCCACGTCTGCAGGCAGAGGAAGGCCAGTTGTTGTAAGCTCATCCCCTGCCTGAAAACGGGTCTGGACGTAGGCATCCCTGCTGGTGCAAGATGATGCAGTGACAGGATCGGGGACAGAATTGCACACAGGCACCTCCGCGGCAGCCTGTGCTGCCTCCTGTCCCTGGTCCTGCACTGCACCACTAGCACCAGTGGAATCCCCACCTCCAGACCCCATCTCTGTTGCTTGCACGGCCTCCTCCTCCAACAAACCCACCACCAACCTGGATGACTCCGTGCCATCTTCCCCCGTTGGGCCCTGTGGGGTCCCAGCTGCCCCTTCTGCTGCCGAGGAGTCCAACTCCGACCTCCGCCTCTTGGACCTCCCCCGGCAGCTGCGGCCTGGGACGCGGCACCAGACTCCTCACTCCCCGACGAGATGACAACCTGGGAGAGGAGCCGGGCCTTGCGTCTCCGGCTGACTGTGCGATCCCTGCCGTTGTGCTCCACAGCACCTTCTCCGCCCTCTTCATCAGTTGACGCTGCAGACAGGGAGAAATAAAACACAGGTATCAGGGCACTGTACAATGGACACATACACACATGACAGTTGTACATGAGTGGCATTGGCAAACCTCAGACATGGCATCGCAATCGCCAACACACATGTCATTTCAACACGCACACATGAGGCATACCACAGCCATATCGAAACAGCCAGCACCATCCATACACATACAACAGCATGAACAGGCAAAGGTGAGCCAGACATCACATGCAACACAGGGAGTGCACTACACATGCACACACACCACCACACTTGCATGCATGTGTACACCTCTGTCAACTGTTGCAGTGTTGAGATCGGCATCCATTTCACATCTGCCAATCAGTCTTCCACATCCCGGTGTCACATGCATCCATGTTGCATTACTGTTGCACCCTTGTCAAATTCACACACATGCACATGTACACAGTGCAGATACATGCAGCTGAAACCAACATCCATGTGTGACATCAAGAACATGCCTTCTTACATACACATTCATTCAAACATGTGTGCCCACACATCTGCATTTGGCATGCAAGCCTACACACACAAGCACCATCCATGTCTCACACATGAGAGCCCTCGCATGTGTTAGCCTCACGGCCCTATACACCCCCCCATACTTGGCCCCATAAAAACACATGTGCAACCTGCACACTACTGGCACACCACCACACGCACAGCTTACAATCAGGATGCATGTACACTTACCGCTCGACTCCAGACGAGTCTGCCTCTCAAGGACCTGGACGTGGAGCGCTGGGGATATGCATTCCAGGACCCTCATCTGATCTCCCGACAAGTGGCCCCGGCGCCCCTTAGCATCCGCTGCCTTCAAGAGGCACCTGGCCTTGTTGAGGGTCCTGGACCTGAAGTCCTCCCAGCGCTTCTTGACATGATGGAATAGTCGGACTGCCACCCCCACCGCGTTGAAGGCAGTCACGATGTCCATCCAGATCCGAGTCTTTCCTTCCTTGTCGGCGCGCAAACTTCTGAAGAGGGCATCATACTGCCCCAGGACTTGCTCCACCAGGACACCAACTTCGGTGGCAGTGAAGCTGGTGCCCCTCTGCCTCTCTGGCCGGGGGTTGCCAGTGGTGCCAGATGTTGCAGTGCCCGACATGACAACCCCAGAGGCAGGAGTGGGTAGGCAACTGGGTCCTGGGGCTGGTCTGTGGAGCGATGGAATCCCAGTCGGGAGTCTTCGGTTCCAGCAGGGGTGAGCACAGCAACAGCACCCCTGGCTGATGTGCAGGCAGCAAATGGCAGGGCACGTGGGCAGCAGACAGTCAGGCAGCAGCAGATGGCAGGTGGGAGCGTGCTCGGGGCTCTGGGGGGCAGTAATTCGGCCTTCTGGGCAGGAGCATGGTCTTCTGTGTGCTTATGCGTGGCCAGCTTGATACGGATTGATATGGCACGTGAAAATCCAGCACGTCTGAGTGTAATTCGAGGAAAGGGCCTTAGCGCTTAAGCACGTCAGCACACGTACGCGAATTCATTGGCCCAAAGGCCCCCAGCGTGTAGGCGCGTCTATGACGTTACGCGCACGTGCGTTTTCCATGGCACGTAGAATAAATAAGCACGTCAGAGTGTCATAGCGTGTAATTGGTGGAAAGAGCCTCAGCGCGTATGCGCGTCTGTGATGTGCGTGCGCGGGCGTTTCCCTGTACACGGGTGCATGTTACAAGTCCAATGACTGCACGTCAGAGTGTCAGCTCGTGTAATTGGAGGATAGGGCCTTAGCGCGTACACGCGGAAGTGACGCTGGACGTGTGGGCATGTTTAAAAGGTACGTGTAGAACGCCATTTCCTTGTATATGCTTTTCGTGGAGAGCGAGTGGGTGAAATCTGTACTTCTTGTCGGTTCACACGCGATTTGTCTTTTTCCTGGGCCTGTTTCCTCAAACAGCGTTCACTTCTTCTGTTGTCCTGTCTCCTCAGACAGCGTACAATTCTTCTTTTGGCGGGGGTGTTGCCAACGCACACACGCGCGTCTTTTTCACACTATTTTTCCAGGCAGACGGTGAGTCGCGCACGTATTTAACATCTGTGCTTGCCCCATGTGTCGCGTACCCCTTCAGAGGTCATTCTAGGCTGCGTGTGACATGCATATGTTCATTTTTGTGTTTCTGGGTGCCACAGCGTAGTGCGATTTCGCTGTGGCCATGACGCACGCCACTGGATGACCTGTGCGCCGGCGTGTGCCGTGCACTTTTTCAGCGCACATCCAATATTTTTCTCGAGCACGGACTTCCATGAATCGATATGCGCTGGTTTCCCTGCGATTTTCGCACTTGCACTGCGAATCGCACGTTTTGGCACCTTTGCGCCGGAATTTTCGGCGCACATTTATTCCATGAATCGGCCCTTTAATATTCTACTCATTTGCAAACCATGTTGAACTAACATATTGTAAATAAAATATAAAGGCTGAACATAGTCAAATGAAATGCATGCATACACTATGTTCAGATATCAAACAAGAATACTACTGCAAAAACATAAAAATCAATGTCTAAATTAACATCAGTGCTATAAACACACAACATTACTAACTTCTTTCTTTTACAATTGCAGTGAAGACCACTCTCCTGAAAATCAGCAGCATCTGAACTACAAACAACATATCTGAAGAAACCTGCTCATTCCAGAAAAAAGAGTAAGTACAATACTACCTTAATATTCTTACTGTTACTCAAACACATTGGCCCTCATTAGGACCCGGCGGAGAGGGTTTTAAGCCGGCGTAGTGCATGGCGCACCTCTCCGCCAGACTACGAGTTCCCGTAGCGCCATGGATGATTTTTACGCCTGCTTTTTGCAGGCGGAAAAATCCATGGCGCTACGGGACTTGTTGTTAATTACGCCACCGTAATTTACGGTGGCGTAATTAACGCCTTCCCCACTCCCATTATACCCTATGGGGCAAGAATGGGAATGGGGAAGGGTAAAATGGGGATTGGGGACTTACCGCCCCGCCAAGGTCGGCATGGGGCGGTAAGTCCGCCAACCACCTTGGCGGAGTTGGCAGCTTAGCGCCATGGACCATGGTGCAAATTGCACCATGGTCCTCCGCCAGGGTCCTAATGAGGGCCACTGTGTGGTTCATTCATGTAATTTGTGAACCAAAAAAACAGAGATTACTGAACCATTCTGCACACAAATCCCCATTTATTAAACAGAGATTAGCAGGCAGAATGGCACACAAATCCCTGATTTTTGGAACACAAATAACATACATCAACCCTTACAATGTTAGTATTACAAAACAAAGAACTGTATTAATTGTATACCATTAGATTTACTATTAGTGCTTCTCCTCACCACTACCTCACTTTCTACTGTCATATGGACGGCAGTATAGTAACACACAAATAGAAGAATAGCCTTCCCAACCAAGTGTAGCTGCCCAATGCACAATCACACACCACCACATACATCTTTAACATCATACTCAGACACTCATGCACAAAGCACACATACATTGCAGAAAGGCCCAACCCATACCTTCTTTTTTTTTCAACAGACCCTAAAGAATGCCTACCAAAAAGCAAGTCTGTAGAAAGCAACGCAGAATTAGAGCAAATGAAAATAAAAGTGTCCAAAATAAGCATCCATCTCTAGCAGAGTTTGTACAAAATGTTCAAACAAAACAACTAATACAGTCATTTAGCGAAACAAAACAACCTTCCAGTACAGAAACTTTACCTCCTCTATCAAAATGTAAAACAAAAGAGAAAATGATTAACAAGAATTCAGCTACCACTACTGCTAAAACTGCTCCTATAAATCTTGATATAGTAGCAAGTAACCATACCAAAAAAAGTATTTTAGCAAAAATGTTCTGCCACCAGAGTCCTTCAGAATCTTATAAAAACAGGAGACAAATCATGCACAACCTTTAAAACCTACCGTAGAAAATGAATCTTAGAAGCTTTTATAGACAGTGCAATCCTTCTCAAAAGAAAGTTATTTATTTTAGTGTTAAACAGAATGAAACTACTAACAAAACTAACTACTAAATTACAAAAAAGACATCTCAATAAACGGAATGTTATGTTCTGTTATGTTATTTTGCATTTATATAGCGCCTTATATACCATTGGTATGGTCTGAAGGCGCTGGTAGGTTGAACGCCCTTGGGAACCAAAGTTCGGGTCAGTAGAGAGAGTAGAGAGTCCAAAAAGTGCAGGTGCGCACCAATTATGTGTGCAGCTGGTCTGGAATTCATGTGGTAGCTGCTTCTTAGCGGTAGGTGTGGTGGTTGAGAGATCAGGAGTATGTGTTCGCTCTGGCCGGAATTATCCAGACCGAGTGTGGCTGCGTTAGGCCTGAGGAGAACGCCTGGCTGGGGGGTGTGAAACCAGCAATTTTTACTTAGAGTGATGTGGAGTGAGTGGGAGATGTTGATATGAGAACAGTTATACCGAATGGTGTCATAGTATCTCTGTGTTCTAGTTGAGTGGTGGTGTAAAGGAGAGAGTAAGCGTGCGGTGTGGTATGATGTATGCTCTTTCAAACCTTCCCTGCATTCCAAAGCATATTATGTACGTTACGCAATTCCGAGCAGACAGGTCCGTTCTATGCATTTTTGTTAATTTCAGGCGTTCAAGATTGTCCTACAACATTCATGTCTGCTCGACATACTCACACACTCTGGTTCACCTTGCGTGCTCTAGTCTATCCTTCATTCTCCAGTGTGCCCCACGCATGCTCTCATGTGATCCATACGCGTACACTCCTGTCCTTCTTGTGCATGCACTCGAGTCTACCCTGCGCACTTGTCCACTCTGTATATCCGTCCGCTCTGTATACATATCCTTTCTGTATGCTCATCTGCTCAGTACGCTCATCTGATCTACACACTCATCTGGTCTACACACTCATCCGGTTTACACACTAATCCGCTCAACATACTATTCATCTGCTCTACGTACTCATCCATTCAGCATACTCCTCCGTTCAGCATACTCATCCGCTCTACAAATCCATCCGCTCCATGCGTTCATTCACTCCACACACTCATCTGCTCCGTACACTCATCCGCTCCGTACACTCATCAGCACCACATACCTTCATCCGCTCCATATACATTCATTCGTTCCACATACACTCATTCGCTCCATACACACTCATCCGTTCCACACACTCGTCCGCTCCACATACGCTCGTCAGCTCCACACATTCGTCCGCTCCACACATTCGTCCGCTCCACACATTTGTCCGCTCCACTATCTCGTCTGCTCCACTCTCTCGTCTGCTCCACACACACGTCTGTTCCACACTCACATCCGCACCACACATTCATCCGCTTCACACAATCATCCGCGCTACACACTCGTTCGCTCCACACACTCATCCGGTCCACACACTCATCTGCACCACAGACTCACCTTTTCCACACAATCATCCGCTCCACCTACTCATCCGCTCCACATATACGTCCGCTCCACGAACACGTCCGCTCCACGTACTTGTCCGCTCTATGTACTTGACCGATGCTCCACACTCATCCGCTCTCCACACTCAAACGCTCTCCACACTCATCCGCTCTCCACACTCATCCGCTCTCCAGACTCATCCGCTCTCCACACTCATCCGTTCTCCACACTCATCCGCTCTCCACACTCATCTGCTCTCCACACTCAACCGTTCTCCACTCTCAACCGCTCTCCACACTCATCCGCTCTCCACACTCATCCGCTCTCCACACTCATCCGCTTTCCACACTGATCCGCTCTCCACAATCATCCGCTCTCAACGCTCATCCGCTCTCCACCCTCATCCGCCCTCCACCCTCATCCGCCTTCTGCAGTCACCCACTTTCCGCACTCATATGCTCTCCCTAGTCACCCGCTCTCCGCAGTCATCCGCTCTCCGCACTCATCCGCTTTCTGCACTCACCCACTCTCTGCACTCACCCGCTCTCTGTACTCACCCGCTCTCCGTACTCACCCGCTCTCTGCAAACACCCGCTCTCTGCACTCATCCGTTCTCCGCACTCATCCGCTCTCCACACTCATCCGCTCTCCACATTCATCCGCTCTGCACACTCATCGGCTTTCCACACTCATCCGCTCTCCACACTCATAAGCTCTCCGCTCTCATCCGCTCTCCACACTCATGCGCTCTCCACTCTCATCCGCTCTACATGCTCATCTGCTCTCCACGCTCATCCGCTCTCCACGCTCATCCGCTCTCCACGCTCATCCGCTCCCCATGCTCATCCGATCCCCATGCTCATCCTCTCTCCATGCTTGTTTGCTCTCACACGTTTGTCTGGCCTAACGTTCATCCAGTCTATACGTTCGTCCGTTCAGTATAGTCATCAGTTCTACGCCCTCCTGTGTTCTGTTCGCTTCTCTGTATTTGCGTACTCGTCAATTCTACACGTACTCATCAACTCTATACGGTCGGCCGTTCTACACACCCAACCACTCTACAAACTCATTGGCTTTAGTATGTTCATCTATTTCATCCGATCTCCATACTCATATGATCTTTCTAGTCGACTGTTCTTCCACTCATGCACCCTTCTACTTAGTGTATTCATCTGTTCTATGCGCTTCATCCATTCTAACTATTTCATCAATGTCATTCACTATGTTCCCTCCTCATTCATTATGTCCATTTCATCGTTTCAGATCTCCTTAGTTTCCCAATGATTTATTCCTATTATCCACTTCACTGTTTTGATCTACTTTACTCGTTTAACTCTGTTTGTCTTTCTAGGTTACATTCGAGTTTATTTAGCCGTCAATTTCTCGCTTCAGGTAGTTTGTTGGGTCGGTGTTATTGTGATGATGCTAGTTTGGAAACCGGTTGGTTTTAGGGGAAGAGCCAGGTTTTCAGTAGTTTGCGGAAGGACGTTAAGTCCTCAGTTAGGCGGATGTGGGGTGGGAGCGAGTTCCATAGGGTTGGAGCCAGGGCTGAGAATGATGATCCACCTAACCTGACTAGGTTTGTTTTATGAATTACTAGGAGGCCGGCTGAGCTTGATTTTAGGGTGCAAGTGGGATGATAAGGTATTATCAAAATAATACAAAATAACTTCTTAAATATCTGTGGAGGTGAATGGAGTCACACCACGAGCACAGAACCATATTTTAATGAAGAAGCATACAAACAAAACGAAACAAACACAATTGCCATACATAGCAGTGGACAAGGTTATGAAAAACGTAATAATACCATAATGCAACAAGAAATACTGCTTACAAAAATATCCCCAAAAAACTCAGAATTACCTCTCCATTCGACTGAACCAGAACATCCAGTATACAAATGGCCATGCACGTCAATGTGTAACATTCCCAAAAAATCTTTCAAATCTTTACACCAGTTTCTCAATCAGTATGTGAAAGGCAAAGACAAAATCAAAATGAAACTGCTGCAAAATATGGCTACCTGTCCAGTGCACAAATACACAGGAATAGAAGGACATTCATTAGCCTGCATTTCAGGACCTATTTGCAAAAGCAGCTTCCATCATATCAAAATGATATCAACACATCATTCAACTATAATAAATCTAGTCTATAAACTGTACTATGCTAAAAGTCCTGCTTTAGCACTAGCCAATTTAAATAACAATCTTTGACCTGGTACAGCCAAAGGCCTACTTGAAGAAATAGAGCATATCCAGAGAAAATATTTTGGAAGTGAAAGCCACTTATAAAATGCAATAGCTTTACAACAGACTGGCAACAATTGTACAGATGGCAACCTTCTACTACACACATACAAAAAAGAAATACTAAAATTTAAAAGTACATCCGCTGAAGTACCAAATCATGTGTGTGTGTGTTGCCGCAGAACTTTTTATAAAAGTAACACAAAAACTGTAGACGTAACATACAAAATAGAAGACAATGAAGATTCCAAATGGTTTAACTTATAGCAGAAAACAAATACGAAATAACTGACCCCTTAATATGTTGCTGTTACTGCACTACAAAACTTGACAACAACCAAACTCCTTCACGTGCTATCACAAATAACTTGGTATTATTTCCACTACCAAAACCCCTGCAACAACTCAATTTATATGAGAGCATCATAATTCAAACAGTGCACCCATTTCAAGCAATAATACGCCTTCAACCAAAAACAGCAAAATTACCTCCCTCTGAATTAGTGAATGGCATTTGTGGCAAAGTAGTTTATTTACCATTAGATCTGAAAGAAAATGTGCACACTCTGGGAGTGCAATGTCCAATACAGCAATCTTTAATTGTCTAAGTATATTGTGTACCTACAAAAGACAAAACAAATTGGCAACAACTCGTAGACTTACATAAAGTTAGACAAGCCTTGCAATATATAAAAGACAATAATGAATACTACAAAGAAATAAATATTGGAGAAACCTTAAGGGAAACAACTGAAATAATTCAAGAGTCACCAGAAACTGGTCAATTTGAACTTCTAGATCCTGCTACTGTATCCAATATTTTAGACCATTATACAATTCATCCATTACACTCTAATGACATAATAGATGATGCACTAGAAATGTACCAAATGCGACAAACCAAAGGATCACCAATCAGTATATGGGAAAAAAGTATAGAAGCCCATGCTTTTCCTTTACTCTTTCCTAATGGCAAAGGAGGAAGGTACAATGATATACCTATTCAGATGACAGCATCAGAATACTGCTCATTATGAAGGTATTCTGAAGATCCCAGATTTAGACAAAATGTGGAATACATATTCCACCTACTCTTTGAGAGTGAACTAGCAACTCTATGTTATGGAGTAGCACACACATTGAAATCAGGAACCCACTTTCAAAATATGTCAGCTACTCAATTAATACAAAAAGTGCAAGAAAAAGATGAGGTTTTACAATCAAGCTTTACAAATCTGTTAGCAAACATGCGTGGTACGAAAGAGTACTGATTCCGATGTCACGGAGATGTATGTTGTATGATAAGAAACCTTGGCCCACCCACTTGGTTTGTTACATTAAGTTACAAAAAAGAAAGTGTGTCGGAAGTGGCCTCTCTCTCTCTACATACACACGAGAGTACGAACGTGAGGTGCGGTTTGACACGCCCCTACAGGTCCTTTCCTCTAATCTCAGCGGAGCGAGGTGGCAGCCGAGTGAGCGAGGAGAGAGGAGCGGAATGCGGCCAGGTGGCCGATACGGCTTGGCTACGGGTCTTGTGTGGATCCACTGAGGCGCTGCCCTGGTCGCTCGGTGTGCACTGCAGTGGTGTGGAGCTGCAGCAGTGGAGCGGAGCAGCAGAGCTGCGGGGACACAGTCGAGCGGTGGGTGAGTTCCCTGAACATACTGGGGAACTGTGTTGGGGCCGGCCCTACCAGGTAGTAGATCAGACAGGGGCGTAGAGTGTCTACGAGCCCGGGTTGACTTTGGGGGCGGAACCCCGCGGCCGGATTGTGGCTGGTCTGGTTGCAGGCCACTCCGGTCGAGGTCACAATTTACTGCCCCCCACGACTTTCTCAACGCCAGTTGTCTGGCACATAAATATACTCCTTGTGGTGCGGGACGCGGCCTCGCGCAGCGTTATATTGCACACGCTGGGTGGAGGTACGGCCTGATACAGCTGTTTGATCTCCCTGCCTTTACCTAGAAGTGGCGTGCACCTCTGTAGTGTCTTGCCTACACAAGAGTTATAGGAGGAGCTAATCAGTGCCATGAAGAACGGATACTAGAGATGGGAGAGGGAGTACTCAAGTGCTAGGACTAACATTATTTGTCGTAGCCGTAAGTGCACGAATATAATTACAAAACGTGATCTTAGTCCTGGTCTAGTGCCTGGTTGGCCGAGTGATTGCGGGTGGCCTTGAGTAACTTCCCATTGGTGAAATCTTGTTGTACAGGGCCTGTCTGTCCACAACTTTAGTGGTGAATAGGGAGTAGGTAGTAACACTGAACTTAGCCCATTGAGGCTAACTAGCCCAGTATAGCAAATAATTAGTGTAACACACTAACAGTGCTAAGCTAGGTGGATCTACCGGAATAGCCGGCCCTCTGCTATCAATCCAAGCGGATAATACCTGGAGACTGTGGGCTGAAGCCTTTGATCCAGAGATAGAACAACAACAGTGTGCTAGCGGGAAAATAAAGTGGGCGAAACCCTGCAAACTGTGAGTTGTCGTAGCGAGCGGTTTTGGTACTCGTAGAGAGTCCACTTGAGACGTCTCTAATGCAATCAGACAAGAACCTTAATTATCCTGTGTACAACTTAAGGAAGACCAAGTCAAGAACAGTTGCTTGGGGTCCCGCTAACAAGAAGGCTGAGATGGATAATCTGATGCCTAAAATAAAAGCAAAAAAAAGCTCTCCGATTAAACAAGGTGTGATTACTTCCTTTTTCCCCCCTCGAGAAATAAACTCAACTACAATTGAAGAAGTTGCATTCGACCAACGAGAAAATCCTTTATTGAGTATATCTAATTTTGAAGACATTGACAATAACTCACTATTAGACCTAGGTTTAAATATCCAGAGAAACCTGACACCACAACCTGAAGTAAGATTCAATAATAACAGCTGTCTACCGATAGATAAACCTATGGACATACTTTCAGGGACTTCCAGGGTCAGAGATCGACCAGAGAGACTCTCCGCATCTCCTAATTTGGCGTTAGCCTCAATGGAAGATGACCCTGATGAAATAATAGACCGTATAGATAAATCTAGTACAGGGCTAGCCGAAATAGCGGAGATTCAGGCATCGGTAGCCTCGCTGCAGTTTGCACTTAAGATCTTGCTGAAAATGTCGGGGCGGATTCTAGCCAATATGGACATCCTCATCAGGGGAAACAAGGAGAGAACGATTTCGGTTGAAGATGTGGAGGCAAATCTATCTGAGGCAATCCATGCTACAAGAGAGATTGACAAGCAACAAAATTTGGAGATCAACGAGGAGTCAGACAGACCTGATCCATTCTTTTCCAAAAAACAGAAGCGTTTAGCAAGAAAAATAAACAAGGGCAAAAGAGTCAGCGCTACACAACCAACATCGACAGAGAAGAATGAGAGGGGAATGACTACTAAGAAGAGTAGGAAAAGAGTCGCAAGAGCCAAGAAAAGAAAGGCAACTCGCAATGGATATTTGACTAGCTGGCTTCTCCCCGAACAGGGACCGACAGTGGACCATGAAGAAAGTGCAGAGATTGTGGAAGAGACGGAGGCGAGCCATGGCAGTGCAGTAGATACAGCCATGGTAATCAGTCAACCGACGGTACAGGAAGATCTACCCCTTGAAGTAACGGTCACTTCGGTCAATAAGAATGAGAAGAAAGGCAGTCGAATTTCCCTGATTAAAAATCTATATCAGAGTAAGGTTAATAAATGGCTATCGCGATCAGAGTTTTTGACAAGATTAAATTCTGTCCCTCAACTGCGGGTACTAATTTCAGATGACTTCCAATTTGTTCAACCACTGAAAGGTCCGAATCCTAATGTCTCAGCCATTCACTGTAAATTTGCAGCCACGGCGGATCTATTAAGAAAGTATAAAGAGGAATTAAAATCAGTAGACGTGGAAGTGGATGTTGATTTAAATGAAATAGACCCCAGCTGCCGGGAGGAAGAGGTTGCCATTGTTGTGGATACAGTTCCCTGCCCCAAAATACAGATGGATAAGAAATTAGAAGCGTCCGATGTCCAACAGGTTTTGAAATGGCTGGCCGACGCCCTTCCTGAGATCTTAAGGAAATCATGAGATCTATCTGTTGTATCTTGGAACTGTCGGGGTTTTATGCATTTACTCACACCAGAGGGCTCTACGAAACTGTTTGATAAATCCAGCTGTTTCTGCCTGCAAGAGACTTGGACATTCGACCCTTTGGTATTAGATGGGTATACGCTGTTTCATGCTGCTGCAAAAAGAGGTGACAAAGGCAGGCCTTTTGGTGGATTGGTGACAGGAGTGGCCAATACCTTGGGCTCCAGGCAGATTGGTTCTAACTGTGAAAACAACTTACTCGCAGTCAAAGTGATACTTGATGACATAGATTCTATGTTTTCTTTTTTGTTGGTAAATCTTTACAATCCACCTTGAGCAATATTAAACGAACATTTGCAAGACTCATTGCAGGATGTGTTGGCAAATTGGTCACCTGTAGCTACTAATTTGGGAGTAATGGTTGTGGGTGATTTCAATTGCCATATGAGAGGACGGGTGTGCAAAATGCAGAATCCTAAATTGAAAGAGAAGAGTATTATGGTGCATAACAAAAAAGATATTGAGGGCAGTACCTGGGAATCCCTGTTTGAATTCTGGGATATGATAATGCTTAATGGCAGAACAGCTAGTGATCACCCTGGACAATATACTTGGTCCAACGGTGCTGCTAACAGCACGTTGGACTATATATATATATATGTCCAGGGCTTCAAGAGCAGATTGATGATCTTATAGTTATGCCCAACGTGTGGAGCGATCATGCCGCTTTAAAATGTACAATGAGTATTCCTCGAAAACAGCCCTCAATTAGCAATATGGGTATTGTAAAAGTCAATAAGACAGGAACCAGGATTTCCTGGTCAGATAAGAATATAGCACTTGCGGCAGAAACTCTGGGAATAGTAGTGCTTAAAGAGCTACACAAATTCAATGATATGTCCATCAATTCCATAGAAGACTGGATTAGTGCTTTTTCAGATAAACATGCTGCGGCCCCTATGGGGTGTATGATAAGTAGTGTGGGGAATAAACTACCATTTGATAAAACAATTAGAGACATGAAGCGTAACCTTAGAGCTGAGCTTCACAGAGCTAAGAAATCAATGCCCCCAGGGGAAGCCTATTATCGGACAATTAGAGCGATTAAAAATAGATATAGATCGTCCATTAAGGAGAAAAAAAGGGCGGACAAGGTTCTTATCTGGCAAAAATTAGTGAAGACCGTATGCGAAAAGAAGACCCGTAATATCTGGTCTCTCTTAAGCGAGGCTCAGGGTACACAGAGGGGGGTATTGGTCAATCCTATTGAAGCGAGAGTGTGGGTCACATTTCTAGAAAACAGAAATATGGTGGGTGAGGAAACAACAATACTGGGTAGGCCGCCTTGTGAGGCCCCATTTTCCGTAACGTACGAGCTCATTTTGAATGAAATCAAAGAGTTAAAATCATCAAGAGCACCGGGACCCAACGGTTTGGCTAATATTGTCATGAAAGTATACCCAGAGTTCTGGGCAAGTTTGCTAAATATCCTGTTTCAGAAAATATTAAAGACAGGTAAAATACCCTGCTCATGGCAGACAGCAATATTAATTCCAGTTTTTAAAAAGGGCGATAGACTCGACCCAGGCAACTATAGGTTGCTTTCCATGCTTGATGCCACTGGAAAGATATTTGCCTCACTTTTGCTCAATGAGTTACAATCCTGGGCAGAGGGCAAAGGAGTATTGTCTAGATTCCAAAGTGGGTTTAGACAAGGTTACTCCACTGCCCATAACATCATGATTATGGATATTTTGCGAACCAGAGCCTTACAAACTGGATCGGTCCCGCTCTACGCATTATATATAGACTTCACAGCGGCGTTTGATTCTATACCCCGTAGTCGGTTATGGAACAAACTGTATACAATGGGTTGTCCTGATGGCCTAATATACTATTTAAAACTCTTGCATTCAAACAATTCAGTTAAATTGAAATTAGATCAAGATGGCCATACAACTCAAAATGTTATACAAAATAGGGGTGTCAAGCAAGGATGTGTAACGGCTCCTTTAATTTACAATCTATATACCTATGACATCCCTGATGCATTAAATAAGGTGAGAAATTGCCCGCCGAAAATTGGGACAGCTAGCTGCCCAGTACTAGCATACGCCGATGATTTGGTGATATTTGATCACACCATCAGCGGGATGCGAAGATCTGCGGTCGCATTATGGGAATACGCTGAAGAAAATGGCTTAAGCATTAATCTAGGAAAAACAAAGATTATGAGATATACAAAAAAAAAGGTCTCCCGCGTGCAACTCACAGTAGGGGCAGTGAACATCTCATACGTCCCTCGATATTGTTATTTAGGCATTGACTTTGAAAATACTGGGGATTATTTGGCATGTAAACAAACACGCTGTATTAAAGCTGCACAGTTGACTGCCTTATTTTATAGATTTACGATCAGCCATAGCGGTTTTACTCTATGATGTATAAGGCAACTCTATATACAGGTGTTCGCCCCGGCGATAATATATGGCCTGGAAGCACTATCAGAGTCTGACCTTAGATGGCTACAGATATTAGAGGGTAAATTTTGGCGATGTGTGCTTGGTCTACCTCCCTCTATTCCGGTGGCCATCATCAGATTAGAATTGGGTCTAACCTCCCTAAAGGCATTGGTGTTAAAGAAGAGAGCCGGGTTATATCTCAGAATGACTCGAGATACAAGTAATGATATATTAACAGTGGTACACCAAGAAATAAAAAAGGAAGGATCGACTTCTTCAATTGTAGATCAGATGAACAATCTGTTCTCCGAAATAGGCTGGCAATCCAGAGATGGTAAATAATCAGATAACGTAAATAGAGAATTGAGTAAACGTATTGATCTCTGGGATTGGCTGGAGAATTTTGGACATCTTAAGAGTTTGAGCAGCTACCAGTTTGTGCAATATAGACTATTTGAATTTAGGAAACCCCAGAGATACTTGAATATCTGTCCATCTATTAGGCTTAGACGGTTTATATTACTGCTTCGCCTAGAACAACTACCTACCCTAAGCAATACAGGGAGAAAAGACAGGATGGCCGTCGAGGAACGTATCTGCCGATTATGTAAAGTGCATAAGCAATTGGAGACTGCAAAACATTTGTTGACTGAGTGTTCAGAGATGGTTGGCGCTTTTCTTCCCCTTCTTGGCAGTTATGTGCATGAAACTACATATATTGGGGAAGCTCTGTTTTGGCACCATTGCCTCAACTCCAACAATCTACGTCTCTTAATAGCTCTGTATACTATTTGGTTGCAAATTGAAATAAGATTGGGTATAACTCTGTAGAGGAATAGGTTTTATGAAAGTAATTCTTATACAGAAGGTATGAAATTTAAATATATCTGTGAATAATGTGAATCATTTGTTTTAAAATAATATTTTGTATTGCAAATTCATGTGTATTTAAAAAATTGTATTTGAATTATGTCAGTATTTTTTACTATGCTATTTATGTTAAATTTGTGTAAAGTTTATAGTTTAAACTATAGCACAATAAATATTAAATTAAATTAAGTTGTGCAGAATATGCATGGGAAGATTTGCATGATTTCATACGCATATCAAACAAAAACAAAACAAACATAGATATACTAACACCTGGAGAACTTTGATCTCTGAGATCCTGTTAATATTTCAAGATATTTCCATCACCGTTTCATTGCTATGCTAAACTTTATTTGTAATAAAACTGTTCCTCGCCTCGGAGAAGTGCAACACTTCTTTTGGAGAAAAGAATACCAAGCCATAGGAGCACCACATATCCACATGCTGTTATGGATTAAAGATGCTCCTAAATTTGGTCAAGACAGTGATGCCAGTGTTTTACATGTTATCGAAAAATATGTCACTTGTGAAATTCCATCGGAAGCAACAAATAGTGATCTTCATGCACAAATTGTACAATTTCAAAAACACAAATGTGGCAAATATTGTCATTGCAAATACAAAAACAAAGGGAAATACTACACCAAATGCCGCTTTGGTTTCCCTAGACCAGTTACAGAAACAGGTGAAGTGAACAACTTCATGTCTTCAGTTAGACATAGGGCCTCATTACGACCCAGGCGGTGAGGGGTTAATGGCGCCGTAAAAGGTGGTGGTGCCGTTAACCCCTTAGCGCCTAATTTCGAGATCCGTTTGCGGGTCCCTACCTTAACGGCTGGTTTTTACCAGCTGTTAAGGATTGGACCCGCAAATGGACCTTGGAGGTATTTACGGTACTGCAATTTGTGGTACTGTAACTACCGCCTTCCCCATTTCCATTGAGCCCTAGGGGGGCAAAAATGTGAATGGGGTAGGGCCAATGGTGAATGGGGAATTACCGCCCCACCAACCTTGGAATGGGGCGGTGATTCTGCCATTCACCATGGCGGAACCGGTAAAATACCGCCGGCAACCATGGTGCTACTAGCACCATGGTTATCGCCTGGGTCGTAATGACCCCATAGTGTTAAAGGTAAATCACCTAAGAACACATATTACATAAAAAGAACAGAAGAAGCAAAATATATCAATGATTACAATGAAATCATTGCCCTCTTATGGAATGCAAACATAGATGTGCAGTACATTGCAGACAAGTCCACTGCAGTTGCACGATATGTTACAGCCTACTTAACCAAAGCAGAAAAAACAGAGCTTCAGGACCTCTGGGATGACTTATCATCGGACAAAACACTATCTCAGAAATTGTACCGCTTAGGAATAAAAATGCTCTCTCATTGAGAATGTGGCTCCTATGAAGCTGCAGATCGTTTAACCGGTGATGCTTTGTATGGAAAATCTGAAAATATAATATGGCTAAGTCTTGGTCCTGCTAAATCTAGAAAAAGAGTTCTCAAATCATACGACAACATAGAAACAATAGACAAAAATGATCCCAACAGCCAAGACATTTTGAAAAACAATTTACTGGACACATACTACCCAAACAGGAGTACCACTTTATAAAACATGTGTCTATACCACACAACCCAAAACTTCACATACATAATAAAACCAGATGAAAAAAGGTAGATATAGAGTGACAAATTGTGAAGGCAGCTTAGTGAAACTTACCAAACCAAGCTTAATTAATCAGATCAAATTGTCATTAAAAACTCCTCAACATAAACACCTATATTACATGTCCCTGTTACAACTTTTTAAATCATGGAGAAAAGAAGAAGAGATACTAGAAAATTATGACTCCTATGAAGACGCTTTCAAAGCAAAGGAAAGCACTATCACCAATGTAAACTTTACACAGTACAAAACAATGTTGCACAATGAAAAGCAACACGAAGAAAAACTCCAGGCCCAACTAGATAAGGACATTCCTGACAGTAGTCAACCTTCTGTAACAGGAAGCCAAGAACCACTGGGACAGCCACTAATAGCAAACGAGGCAGAATTAGCTATAACAGAAGTAGAGAACACCATGTGTCACTATGAAGAAGATACAGAAGACTTAACTCTACTACAATCAAAATTCAACAAAGAGCAGCGTACCATTTTTCAAGAAGTAACAAAACAAATTGCACATGGTGTACAGCATGAAAATAAAGAATGTACCTGCCAAAATTACAAGCTTATACTACTATACGTCAGTGGTGAAGCTGGTTCAGGCAAAACATTCTTAATCAAAATCATCAGCAAGCTCTTCAACAATTGACAAACAACAAACTGTCAGCTGTTGTAACTGCCCCCACAGGTGTAGCTGCCTACAACATAGGCAGTGCCACTTTACACTGATTACTTCTCCTTCCAGTAGAACACCAAATCAAATTAGAATATTACAAACTTTCTACAGAAGCTGCAATGGAACTGCGCAGAGTGTTAAAACAAATGAAAATGCTACTAATAGATGAAGTGAGCATGGTCTCCAACCTAATGTTGGCTTTGATTCATCTCAGATTACAAGAAGTTCTTAAAACAAACTACGAAGAGCCCTTTGGAGGAAAACACATGATTGTTTTTGGAGATCTTCTTCAATTGACACCAGTGAAAGGTGAACCTATTTTTAAAACCTTAGGACACAAACTCTGCCGTAAAACTGTTGGCAGCATAGGAAATGCCAACCTTTGGCAACATTTCCAATACAGAGAATTAACAGAAAACATGTACCAATCTGCAGACCTCACTTACGGCAACATTTTAAAAAGTATCAGAGTTGGTGTACTATCTCAGAAGCACAAGCAATATTAAAAACCCGGCACATCCATGCACTTTATGGACATAACTCATGTGCTTCTGATGTCATGGAACAATTAGCACACACAAATGTCAATTGTATTTCCTTAATGCCAACTCTTGCAAGCTGTTCCAAATATAATGAAACAATGTTGAAAAAAGAAATGAAACCAATACTTGAAATTTGCTCCACAGACAAACTGGACATATATGGTAAGACACTACCCATGTGTCAACAAGCCACAAGAAGACTAAATACCTTAGAAAATTCCATCTCCAACACAGCTGGTTTGGAGAAAATATTAAAATTATCCTTAAACTGTAGAGTAATGCTTAAACATAACCTTGACGTGGAGCAAGGACTAGTTAATGGAGTACTGGGTACAGTTGTTGGCTTTCAAACATACCCACGTGACAACAACATTCAGTTTGTCAATATTTTCTTTGACAAACTTTCAGAAGTAAAAAGGATAGGGCACTCAACAGCTCGATTCCTTCTTTTCAAAGACATGTATGTACGCAGAGAACAATTTTCTCTAACTCTAGCATACGCAGTCACCATTCACAAATCACAAGGTCTTACCCTAGATAAAGCATTGATAGATATTAGGAACACAGTCTTTAAAGAAGGCATGAGCTACGTAGCACTATCACGCTTACATACACTTGACGATCTATTTCTAATCAACTTTGATGCAAGTAAAGTAAACGCTGATATTTCTTGCATTTTAGAATACAATAGACTATGTTCACTATACACCCCCCATCTAAAAACATATCCTGTTCCACAGAAAGGAAAAGGTTGTAAAAGAAAAATAATTCAAACAGAAATGCAACAGGATCTCACTGCAAATCCTCCAAAGAGAGTAAAAGAAGCTAATACTTCATCAATTACCACAACCAAAGAAGAATCTATTACTCAAAGTAATTCAGGTACTTCTTCAAAGAAGCATCACACACTCCGAAAAAATGACTTAGACACAGAACTATCTGGTCCATTCAAATGTTCAAATATAACTGGTGTAAATTGCTACGCAAATGTAGCAATCAATATTCTATTTCAATTGCCACCAATTGTTGACATTTACTTACACAGTACAGACCAATTGTGTTTGCAAATGTTAGTCCTTCATAGAAATGCAGCCAACAATCCTGACAACAAAAATAGTGTTCATGGAATAAGACAAGAAATGGACTACTGTGCTGGAATGGTGAAATTCACTATAAACTCACAAGAAGATCCACAAGAATTTCTAATGTACTTACAACAAGTACTGGAAAACAAAAACATACCTATAAATGAAATCTTCCAGATTTCATACATGTGGAAACATACATGCACTCTCTGCAACAATGTGGCACAGGAACAAATCCCTAATGAGCGCTTTGTGTATGTATCCATACCTAATTGTCAATCCGTTCCATTTCAGCAACTTGTACAAAATGCAAACCATGGTAGATTATGTACTACCTGCAATTCAGATAATCAATCCACCTTACTAATACAAACACATAGTAAATACGTAATATTAATGCTTCTACTTTACAATACAGATGGTACCAAAAACAACTGCAAGCTGACTGCAATCACACATGGTCAAGTATCACTTGGTAAGAAATCTTTCACAACAATAGGTATAATCTACCACGCAGGAGCCACGCAGGAGCCACAACCAATGCAGGTCACTACACTGCATATATAAAAAGGAATTGTGGATGGTTGGAATGTAATGCTAGTACCAATACTCTAAAGCAGAGATTACCAACAAACCTTATAAATGCTTATTTAATCTTCTTAAAACCAAAATGTAATAACTAATCTGTACTTAAACATTAACAAAACTTCAATTAGAAAACTATAAACAGTTAGAATATGCCAACAGGTATCTAACTGCTCCAAGAATTTTCAACAACCAAAAAAATAAATCAATACCACTAATAACTAATCTGTGCATAAACATTAATAAAACTTCAATTAAAAAACTATAAACCGTTAGAATAAGTCAACAGGTATCTAACTGCCCCAAGATTCTATAACAACCAAACAGATAAATCAATACCACTAAATTATCAGAAGAAATAAACATTTAGAATACGCCAACATGTATCTAACTGCTCTAAAAATCTTCAACAACCCAACAGATAGATCAGCAACTTGAGAATATAAATAAAAAACAGTTAAAATTCAACAACATGTATCTAACAATCTGCAACAAGCCAACAGATAGAACATTAGCCAGAAACAACAAGTGAACACTGAAAACCAACAAACAAATATACTGTAGCATAACAAAAAAAACTATTTTTATAATCCAACATGGATTTGTTTTTCACAGACCCAATGATTTAAAAAACAGAGACAGAAACTGAGCAAATTTCACAGTACACTGGTTTGTAAACTAAATATGAGGGTCGAAAAAAAGCTGAAATGTCTATTATGCCATGTAATACGTCTTTATAAAATCCCTAAACTAACATGATCTTTTCTTTTATCACAGAAATTGAAAAAGAATATCTGCTCCAGGTACCCAACTCTTGAAAAAAATATATCCAATCACAAAAAAATCTAATAGTAAGTATATTCTAATAGAACACATAAATACTGCTGCATAACAGAACCATTGAAGCAAACATCTAACCATACACCACAATACAAAATGTTTACTTCCATGGATATGTTATACTGCAGTGCTTTTTACCAAACTCTACAATCTTAATGACATGATGTAGCCAAAACTTCACATACAAATTATGCAAATCAAATTGTACAGTACACCTTCGGCCATGCACCCAAGACTCTAGGCCCTGGCCACAACCACTGCAACATATCAAACCCATAGATCACACCCATAGAATCAAACATTTTAACTATGCCATATGGGCATTTTTTATGTCCGCGGACACCGCGCGTGTCCTTAGAACAGTTTCAACTTGCCTGCAGGCAGCATGGATGGGAATAGTGTCCTTAGAACATCCCTCCTTTTGACTAATTACAGACATCCCGGACAGCGCGGCTGTCCGCGTGCATGGCGAACACATCAGGGGCACCTGCCACCTACACAAATACAGTATTTGACCCATCTGTTACTCCCCAAACCTCCCCAAGCACTCTTGCACACCAAAACACTCTCAAAAACTGCATTGTTCCACTGTTCGCAGCTGCGCTGGTGGCGGCTCCAAGATGGCGGGCGCATCAGAACAATCTGACGCACTTCACGCTCTTCACCATCCAATCAGCGAACATGTCACATGTCCGCGGACATGACGCAAGCCGATTAGCCAAACCCACCCCCCAGCACTGTGGGGCACCTGCCAGCAGGCCCCACCCATGTCCAACTCATGTTCCCCACCACCCCCACCCCCCAGCACTGTGGGGCACCTGCCAGCAGGCCCCACCCATGTCCAACGCATGTTCCCCACCACCCCCACCCCCCAGCACTGTGGGGCACCGGCCAGCAGGCCCCCACCCATGTCCAACTCATGTTCCCCACCACCCCCACCCCCCAGCCAACAGGGGCAGCCTCCACCAGGCCCCCACCCATGTCTCCCACCACCCCCACCCCCCAGCACTATGGGGCACCTGCCAGCAGGCCCCCACCCATGTCCAACGCATGTTCCCCATCACCCCCACCCACCAGCAGTGCAGGGGCAGCCTCCACCAGGCCCCCACCCATGTCTCCCACCACCCCCACCCGCCAGCAGTGCAGGGGCACCCACCACCAGGCCCCCACCCATGTATCCCACCACCCCCACCCCCCAGCAGTGCAGGGGCAGCCTCCACCAGGCCCTCACCCATGTCTCCCAGCACCCCCACCCCCCAGCGCTGTGGGGCACCTGCCAGCAGGCCCCCACCCATGTCCAACTCATGTTCCCCACCACCCCCACCCCCCAGCACGGTGGGGCACCTGCCAGCAGGCCCCCACCCATGTCTCCCACCACCCCCACCCCCCAGCAGTGCAGGGTCACCCTCCACCAGGCCCCCACTCATGTCTCCCACCACCCCCACCCCCCAGCAGTGCAGGGGCAGCCTCCACCAGGCCCCCACTCATGTCCCCTATCACCCCCACCCCCCCGCCACCAGGGGCAGCCTCCACCAGGCCCCCACCCATGTCTCCCACCACCCCCACCCCCCAGCCACCAGGGGCACCCTCCACCAGGCCCCCACCCATGTCTCCCACCACCCCCACCCCCCAGCCACCAGGGGCACCCTCCACCAGGCCTCCACCCATGTCTCCCACCACCCCCACCCCCAGCAGTGCAGGGGCACCCTCCACCAGGCCCCCACTCATGTCTACCACCACCCCCAGCCCCCAGCCACCAGGGGCAGCCTCCACCAGGCCCCCACTCATGTCTCCCACCACCCCCACCCCCCAGCCACCAGGGGCACCCTCCACCAGGCCCCCACTCATGTCTCCCACCACCCCCACCCCCCAGCCACCAGGGGCAGCCTCCACCAGGCCCCCACCCATGTCTCCCACCACCCCCACCCCCCAGCAGTGCAGGGGCACCCACCACCAGGCCCCCACCCATGTCACCCACCACCCCCACCCCCCAGCAGTGCAGGGGCAGCCTCCACCAGACCCCCACTCATGTCTCCCACCACCCCCACCCCCCAGCAGTGCAGGGGCACCCTCCACCAGGCCCCCACCCATGTATCCCACCACCCCCACCCCCCAGCCACAAGGGGCACCCTCCACCAGGCCCCCACCCATGTCTCCCACCACCCCCACCCCCCAGCAGTGCAGGGGCACCCTCCACCAGGCCCCCACCCATGTCTACCACCACCCCCACCCCCTCGCCACCAGGGGCAGCCTCCACTAGGCCCCCACTCATGTCCCCCGGCCCACAGGCCCTGACAATCCTCAAGCATGTGCCTCATGGCCAGCCACCACAGCCCAAAGACACAACCAAGTATTACATGTGCCCATGATACTACTCCAATGGAAACAATGTAAATCAACACATGTGTCTCACACACACACAATGGTTGCAAGGGAACCAGAAAACCCATATCATGACATGCATGAAAACAATGAGATGAAACCACACATTGAAGAATGAAAAAATCAAAATAATGTATTAAAAACAACAGCAATGGCTATCAAAATCAACCAAAATACACAAGTAAAATAATTAAAAAATTAAGCAGGCTGTCTCTTTTCAAAATGAAATCAACAAATGACAATACGAAAAAATATCTTCCAAAGTTCAAGTCCATGAAAAGTAAATGAAGGTAAAAAAGAAATAGAAAACCATTGCTCCATGGCAAAAAATATTCATAGTTAAAAAAATATCCTAATCCAAAGTCCAACTATGTACAAAGTATTCAGGGTCCATCATCCCAAGAGAAGAAATGAAACCTACCAAAAAACCTATCTAAAATGGAACTATATACAAAAGGTGGAGCAGTGTCCGTCGACTCCAAAGAAAAATAAACTGGAAAAGAAAACCTTTCACTAAATAACTATATACAATGGCGGCGGGCCAGTCCAGCGGCTCACTTAGTGGTGTTCCGGGCCAGAGCATCATCGAACTCCTCGTCTATGTCCCGGAGGCGGTCCTGTTCCATGGCCCCGAGGGTCTGCAGGGACACCGACATGTTCACCTCCAACTCCCTGCGGATTGCCGTGAGGCACTCGGCCCGCCTCAGGGCCCTCCGCATGGAGTTCTCTGCCCTGACCATCGTGAGCCGCGCCTCTTCTGCCTGCCGCCGCTCCGCATCTATGGCGTGGCCCAACCGCTGCCACACGGAAGACACTTCCCGTCCAGGGTCCTCCTGCCCTCCGGCCGATGCCTGCCCCTCCGATGTTGAAGGCCCCGAGCTATCGTGGCTCCCACCTACAGCCTCCTGCTGCTGCAGCTGCTGCTGTCCATGTGCCCTGTCCGATGGTGCCTGCACATCCTCCTCCAGCTGGGGTGCAGTCGTTGACGTGGCCACCCCTGCTGGACGTCCGACTCCCGACCATGGCAGGGATCTGTTGTCCACCAGCCTGGCCGCACGGTCGGAGGCAGCTCCACAGGGCACCCAGGTGACACATGGGTGGGAAGATGGCATGGAGGACGACTGGGGCATAGGGGGTTCTGTGGAGAAGGGGGTCGGAACAAGGTCCAGGAAAGGTAGGAATCCAGCCCTGGTGAGCTGTCCCAGTGGGTCAACGCGGTCAACGAGCCATGCGAGAAGACGTGCAGACTCATCATGAAAAGACTGCAGGTCAGCTCGCATGGCCCGTTGACGCAACGCCACCCCACCCTGGACAGGCACAACCTGGTGCAGGATAGCCACATCCGCAGGGAGTGGAAGGCCAGGTGTCGTAAGCCAATCCTCTCCCTGAGAACGGGTCTGGAGGTAGGCATCCCCGCTGGTGCAAGATGATGCAGTGACAGGAGCAGGGACAGGATTGCACACAGGCACCTCCGCGGCGGCCTGTGCTGCCTCCTGTCCCTGATCCTGCAATGCACCACTAGCACCAGTGGAATCCCCACCTCCAGACCCCGCCACTGTCGCTTGCACGGCCTCCTCCTTCACCAAACCCCCCACCAACCTGGATGACTCTGTGCCATCTTCCCCCGTTGGGCCCTGTGGGGTCCCAGCTGCCCCTTCTGCTGCCGAGGAGTCCAACTCCAAGATCCGCCTCTTGGACATCCCCTCGGCAGCTGCGGCCTGGGACGCGGCACCGGACTCCTCACTCCCCGATGAGATCACAACCTGGGAGGGGATCCGGGCCTTGCGTCTCCGGCTGGTGGTGCGACCCCTGCCGCTGTGCTCCACAGCACCTTCTCCGCCCTCTTCATCAGTTGACGCTGCAGACAGGGAGAAAGAAAACACAGGCATCAGGGCACTCTAAAATGGACTCATACACACATGACAGTTATACATGAGTGGCATTGGTAAACCTCAGACATGGCATCACAATCCCCAACACACATGTCATTTCAATTTGCACACATGAGCCATACCACAGCCATAATGCAACAGCCAGCACCATCCATTCACATACAACAGCATGAGCAGCCAAAGGTCATCCACACATCACATGCAACATAGGGAGTACACTACACATGCACACACAACACCAAACTTGCATGCATGTGTACACCTCCGCCAACTGTCGCAGTGTTTTGATCGACATCCATGTCACACCTGACAATCATTCCTCCACATCCTGTGCCATGCAAGCCCACACACACAAGCACCATCCATGTGTCACACATGAGACCCCTCGCATGTGTCACCCTCACGGCCCTGTACACCCCCCCTACTTGGCCACATAAAAATACATGTTCAACCTGCACACTCCTGGCACACCACCACACGCACAGCTTACAATCAGTATGCATGTACACTTACCGCTCGACTCCAGACGGGTCTGCTTCTCAAGGACCTGGATGTGGAGCGCTGGGGATATGCGTTCCAGGACCCTCATCTGATCTTCCGACAAGTGGCCCCGGCGCCCCTTAGCATCCGCTGCCTTCAGGAGGCGCCGGGCCTTGTTGAGGCTCCTGGACCTGAAGTCCTCTCAGCGCTTCCTGACACGTTCGTAGTCGCGGACTGCCACCTCCTCCGCGTTGATGGCAGTCACGATGTCCATCCAGATCCGAGTCCGTCCTTCCTTGTCGGCGCGCAACCTTCCGAAGAGGGCATCATACTGCCCCAGGACAGACATGGTCCACCAGGACACCAACTTCGGTGGCAGTGAAGCTGGTGCCCCTCTGCCTCCTTGGCAGGGGGTTGCCACTGGTGCCAGATGTTGCAGTGCCCGACATGGCAACCCCAGAGGCAGGAGTAGGTGGGCAACTGGGTCCTGGGGCTGGGCTGTGGGGCGATGGAAAATCAGTCGGGAGTCTTCGGTTCCAGCAGGGGTGGTCACAGCAACAGCACTCCTGGCTGATGTGCAGGCAGCAAATGGCAGGGCACGTGGACAGCAGGCAGTCAGGCAGCAGCAGATGGCAGGTGGGAGCGTGCTCAGGGCTCTGGGGGGCAGTAATTTGGCCTTCTGGGCAGGAGCGTGGTCTTCCGTGTGTGAACGCGTGGCCAGCTTGATACGGAGTGATTTGGCACGTGAAAATCCAACACGTCTGCGTGTAATTCGAGGAAAGGCCCTTAGCGCGTAAATGCGTCGCCAGCGTATGCGCGTCTATGAAGTCGCGTGCACGTTGAATTGGGCACACGTTGGAAAATGTTGCGTGTGAAAAAAATTAAAGACACGTCCGAGTGTCAAAGCGTGTAATTGGTGGGAATGGGCGGGAATGGGCCTAGCGCGTACGCGCGGCAGTGACAAAGCGTGTAATTGGTGAAAATGGACCTACACACAGAAGTGACAAAGCGTGTAATTGGTGGAAATGGACCTACACGCAGAAGTGACAAAGCGTGTAATTGGTGGAAATGGCCCTACACGCAGAAGTGACAAAGCGTGTAATTGGTGGAAATGGCCCTAGCGCGTACACGCCGCGTAAGTGACGCTGGACGTGTGGGCCTGCATAAAAGGTACGTGTAGAACACCATTTCCTTGTACGTGCTTTTCGTGGAGAGCGAGTGGGTGAATTCTGTACTTCTTGTCGTTTCACACGCGATTTACTTCACAGCGTTTCAAGTTCGTACTCACTGTTACCTCTGACAGATTTTTCTCTTTTTTCTCTTTTACTGGTTTACCTGGGCCTGTTCCCTCAAACAGTGTTCCCTTCTACTGTTGTCCTGTCTCCTCAGACAGCGTACAAATCTTGTTTTGGCGGGGGTGTTGCCAACCAAACGCGCTCCTTTTTCACGCTCTTTTACCTGGCAGACGGTGAGTCACGCACGTATCTAACATCTGTGCTTGCCCCGTGTGTAGCCTACCCCTTCAGAGGTCATTCTAGGCTGCGTGTGACACGCATACGTTCATTCTTGTGTTACTGGGTGCCACAGCGTAGTGCAGGTTTTTCTTTCTGCACACGTGGTCTAGGAGGGGTTGTGTGCACGTCATCTCCCTTTTTTGGGCCTCCTGTGCGTAGCGTGACCCGTCATCTTTCCCCAGGGGTTACATTCAGCCTTGCTAGAGCACTAGGGTACAATTACCATCTGGTACCCAACCCCTTTGACCCCCAATTGCCCAGGACAATAGTTTACAGCCACTCCCATACGCACATTAGCATCAGTGGCATGGCTGGGAGGCGAGGATTCCGTAAGGGTGGCAAAGGTGGAAGAGCCACAAGTGGTGGCCGTGGTGGATCCGGTAGGGGACGTGGTCGTTACTTGCAGGGTGAGCCTGTCCCCCCATGTGTGGAGGACCAGTCAAGGGCACCCATAATCCCCCCCCCTCCCGTTGAGGCTGATGTGGCTGACACCATCCATGCTCAGCCCTTGTTGGACCAGCCCATTGTGGCACCAGACCTGGCTGACTCCATGGCTGACTTCCAGGTCAGCAGGCCTATGACACGTGCGCTGGTGCACATTGATGTCATCATGCCACGTGGATCTGGGGCAGCAAGGTCATCTGCTGCCCCAAGTAGGCAGGGCGGAGAGGCTGCAGGGGCAGCTGCGGCTCCATCCACCCCAGCTCTCACACACCCAGCCAAGACAGTGTGAGTCCTAGTCCATCCTGCTGACATTCCCCCTGACACCATTACACTTGAGCCAATGCCTGCACCAACTCCCATGCTGAGTGTGCAATCCCACACTCCTGATACAGAATCCACCAGGGCTCCTGCCCCTAGTGTCCAGAGCAGCGCAGGACACTCAGGATCACCACCACCTTCGCGGCGGAAGAGGAAGAGTGCTCGTCCGGCACAGGCTGATGCCCCAGACACGGCTACACAGTCCGGCCCGTCGAGGAAGCCCAGCTTCACGGATGACGAACTGAATGCACTTGTCGAGTATATGTCCGGACATGATAACGAGATGGTCATTGTTGCAGGATCCAAGACCACACCTGCACAACGCCAGGCACACTGGCAGACCGTTGCAGACATCGTAAGTGCCCTTGGAATCGTGAGGCGCACAGCCAATGATTGCTGTAAGCGCTGGAATGACCTAAAGCGCAGGGCAAAGAATAAGCTGGCCTCAAGTCATGCCGCAACTCTAGTGACTGGAGGTGGGTCTCCAGTAGTGGACATGGAACTCACTCCACATGAGTCAGTCGCTGGGACCTACGTCACGGAGGAACAGATCCAAGGCGTGGGAGATCTGCCTGATTACGAGGCATTGTCCGGTGAGTGCACATGCATGTGTGTGTCATCCATGTGCATGGTGTGTGTGTGAGGGCTTCTGTTTGTGTGCCAGGTGAGAGTGTGTGCGCCTGAGTCGTATGGGTCAGCCATGTGCTTCATGCAATACATCCTGCGCAGCTGCATTTGGCCATAGCAGTATCCCTTCTGCCAACAGTAGACATCTAGCCCAAAAGCACGCCAGTTGCCCTTGAAGTGTCACCTTGCCACAACATTGTTGCTTATTTTTCTCTGTTCATTCAGGCAGATTGTTTGCATTCCACCACTTTTACTAGGCATTTCTCAGTCCTCTAGTCACATGTCTGACATGGCTGTGGTAAAGTGGAGTGACTTTGGTACCTGGATATCATTTGTTCACACATGTCCCTGTGCAATTGGACCATTTTGGACTGGCAGCTCCCGGTGAAAAATCTGACCTGTTTGAATTAGAAAAGCTATTACATGCGGGAACTGGACTGAATGAATAGGTGCTGCCCTCCTCTCCATCTTCAATAGCAATGGTACATGCCATCTGTGTGATGGCATGTGTGTTTCACCTGGCAATCACATGCCAATGTGTGATGCCACTGCCAGGCAGCATGCAGAAAATGTGTTCATCTTCCATCTTGGTGTCATCAGTGTGTGCCATTTGCCTGCCCTTCATATGCCGTGAGGGTGCATGCATGGGAGGGTTTTAGTCATGTGTGACATGTGTCAATCAAGTACTGGTTCTCTTGCTTCTCAGCCCTCATTGTGTGTCATGGTGCTAATGCCTGTTTCCATTTCTTTGTTTTTATGTCTTTGCAGGGGAAGACGCACCTGATACTGCTGGGGTTGTGGAGATGGTGCAGACCCAGGAGGGGTCCGAGGGCCGACAAACCACCAGTGAGGGACATGGTGTGGTGGTGGGTGAGAACCCACAAGTGCTGCAGGTCGTGCTCTCAATGGGTGTCTCTGGCTGCACCTCCCCCGAGCTGTACTCAGGTGTTGATTCGGATGATGAGACCTGCGTGCCGTCGCAGGTGAGTGTTCCAGGGAGGGATTCTGTTCTGTCCCACCCACCTGCACCAGGGTCAGAACCCTCAATGGGGATGTCAGTGTTGGCAGCTACGCCTTTGGTGGTTACGGATGCAGGGTCACACTCCGCGACATCTGATCCTGTTCCTGGGCCAGCAGATCAGAGGGGGAATGCAGTCCTGCAGCCTCAGGCAGTGCCGGCACAGCAAGGCGCAGTTCACCTTGCCCCAGACAGGTGTGGTGCCCGCCGACGTGGTGGCCATACGCCACCTGGCAATACCGCATGGGAGCAATCCATTTACGGTATGGCAACCCAACAGGCAGCATCATCCGAGATGATGGCTCAGGCCATGGATAGGGTGGCCACTTCCATTGTCCCCCCTGAAAGGCTGATGGAGCGACTACAGCAGGCAACCGACTCCATCTGCCAGTCACACAGGGAGGACATGTTGGCGTAAAACAGGGACAGGCGGGCGGCACTGGCAACTCTGCAGGAGGCCATCTCCATAGAGTCCCAGGGCCACAGGGAAGCCCTGAGGCAGGAGCTCCTTCACCTCAGGACGACTCTTGTTGAGCTTGAGGCTTCAACACACCAAAGGACAGAACAGCAGCTGGAGCGTCTCACCCGTACGCTCTCAGCTGAGATGCAGGCAACGAGGGCGGAGGTCCGGGCATCCCGTGAGTTGTTGCATGGGGACCTCCGCACACTCATCCTCCAGAACGAGACCTAGCACACCCGCATGCTTGCAGCCATGGAGGAGCAGACTAGGGCCTTGCGTGGGCTGCCTCTCATAGTGCAACCACTTCCGGATGCAGCTGCACAGGGTGATAATAGCGACAGCAGTGATACTCCCACAATAGGGTAGCCGTGTGGGCCATGAGCCCATGGAGGTGTTTTTTTTTTCCCAGGATCCACACAGGTGGGTTTTGGTGTGCACCCTGTCCTCGGTCCTCCTGGGTGGCCTCCCCAACCCCCCCGGGCCCATCAATGGCCATTTTTGATTTTTTTTTATTTTTATTTTATTTTTATTTTTCCCAATTTTTTTGGGACAATTTGTTGCCTTCCGTGGTTCCTGTGGGCATACGCTGCATTGTGGCTGGGCACATGCAGGCTTGTCATGTATTTGGTTCAGATGCTTGGGTTTGAGTAACACAAACCCCTCCTGCTTCCCGTTTCCATGGGCTTGCAAAGGGTGTGCCCAAGTGACATTGACGTACATGGTGACATTGGACTCCCACTACATGTGTGGGTAGTCTAGTCAATACTGTGTATACATTCCTAGTGCATATTGCTGTTGTGTTGTACACTGCATGTTGCATTGATGTGTAACTCATCATCTGTGTCTACCTCCCAATTTGCAGGTCCCTTCCTCATGTCTACACAAGGCCCTCTAGTTTGGAGATGGGGTCCATGTTGGCAGCAGTGCACCTACAACTCTACATGGCGCCAACACTGTACAGTTGGAAGTGGTGGGAGTGCAGGCATTTCCAGGTGGTGAGACTACTAATTTATTACATTTGTGATGTCATGTTAATGGTAGTACCTGCTCAAGTTTGTTGTTGGTCCTGCATTACTGTGAGCATTTCAGGTGTTGCAAGTTTCAATTAGGGACACTGTACATTGTGACACTTGTGTCATGTTGTGGGGATTACTTTGTTTACCTGCAAATAGCATGACATGGCACGGTGTGTCGTGTGGCGGTGCTGGGGATGGGTTGGCTGACATGGCACTGTCCTCTTGTTGCATTTTGCAAGTGGGTATTCATTTTAGCTGCTTGAATGTGTTTCTTCACAAAACTGCCTTGGTGGTGTCTGTGTGGGTAGGGATGCACACATTGTAACACTTCCAGATGAACAATCTCAGGCTGATATGGTTTTCACGGTTGATTCTCCAGACATTCAGGATCAGTGTCAGGTTGAGTCATCATTGATTGTCAGATGGAATGTGCCAGGGCAGTGTGCACTCCACAGTGGTGTGATTTCTATGTGAAGTAATTAGCCACTAGCTGTGTACGGGCTGCCTCCCCCCGTGCCCTTTCCCCTCCCATGCGCAGTGGCTGTGCATGTGGTTTGGGATGTGGGGCCACCACCATGTCCACGGCCAGGCCCCGGCGTGTTGCAACGTTGTGCAGGACACATGCTGCCACTATGATCCTGCACACTACTGGGGGAGCGTATAACAGCTGCCCGCCAGAACGGTCAAGGGAGCGAAAGCGTGACTTTAGCACTCCGAATGTGCGCTCCACTATGCCCCGGGTTGTAATGTGGGCTGTGTTATATCTCACCTCGGGTGGCGTAGTGGGGTTCCGAATTGGCGTCATCATGTGGGGGCTGAGAGGGTAGGCACTGTCCCCTGTGGAGGTGGTGATTGGTATCATTGGTGGGGTTGTGACCTTGCTCAGTATCTGACATGCATGCATGTGCAGTGGCATTCATACTCACCAAGCAGCCATGTATCGCCATGCCGCCCAGCTTCTAGGTCCCGGCTTAGGGTGGACATTCGGTAAATGAAGCTGTCGTGGGTGGACCCGGGATAGTTGGCATATACTGAGGTGATGATTCCCTTGGCATTACATACTACCTGCACGTTGATGGAATGCCAGTGCTTGCGGTTCCTATAGATGTGCTCTGATGCCCTGGGGGGACGTAGAGCCACATGGGTGCAGTCGATGGCACCTAGCACTTTGGGGAATCGTGCCACACCGTAAAAATCCAGGGCGGCAGCATGCCTTTCTGCAGGTGTTCTGGCCAGGTATATGTGCCTGCAGACTGATGGGCGTGCAGTGATGATGTTCAAGACCTGGTGTAGGCAGCGTGACTGGGTGGCCTGTGATACCCCACCCACTATGGCACTTGTCCGCTGAAATGATCCAGTGGCTAAGAAGTGCAGTACATTGAGGACCTTCTCCAGGGGGCTGAGTGCTTGGGAGCACAGGGTGGGTGATGTGAGGTCATCCTTCCACTCACTCACCAGGTCCAGTATTATGTGTGGTGGAAACCTGTACCTCCCATACACCTGGTCATCAGGCATCCCGAAAAGGCTGGTTCTGGGTGTGAATATTCTGACCCTGACTATCCTCCTCCTCCTCCTTTGGTAGCCCACGGCCACTGCTGCTAGGAACGGTATGTTCATCCTGGGTCTGAGCTTGTTATTTTGTTAGCGCGCAAATTTATGCGTTGCGTGTGTTGTAGGCGAGCGTGTGACCCGCGCACCCCTGAAATCCAGTACCCAGTCCAATAGCGTGTGGAAATTCCTGCGCACCCCGGGATACAGGTGCGCTGACGTACTTGCGTTTGTAAGTGCCCGCGCACCCCTGAAATACACGTACATAGGCCAATCGCGTGTACGCGCACTTTTGTCCAATTACACGCGATGACACTCTGACGTGCTGTCCAATTACATGCGATGACACTCTGACGTGCAGTCTTTCCACGTGTGCTCCGTCATCACGTGCTGTGTGGGAAACACCCATGCGGGTCACGTCACAGACGCGCTTACGCGCTGAGGGCCTTTGGTCCAATAGAATCGCGTATGCGGGCTGACACGCTTACGCGCTAAGGGCCTTTCCTCGAATTTCACGCTGACGTGCAGGATTTTCACGTGCCAAATCACTCCGTATCAAGCTGGCCACGCGAAAACACACGGAAGACCATGCTCCTGCCCAGAAGGCCGAATTACTGCCCCCCAGTGCCCCGAGCAGCCTCTCACGTGCCATCTGCTGCTGCCTGCCTGCCTGCCTGCTGCCACCGTGCCCTGCCATTTGGTGCCTGCACATCAGCCATCTGCAGGGGTCCAGTTGCTGTGTCCACCCCTGCTGGAACTGAAGACTCCAGACTGGGATTACATCGCTCCACAGCCCAGCCCCAGAACCCAGTTGCCCACCCACACCTGCCTCTGGGGTTTCGGGCACTTCCACATCTGGCACCAGTGGCAACCACAGGCCAGAGGGGCAGAGGGGCACCAGCTTCACTGCCACCGAAGTTGGTGTCCTGGTGGAGCATGTCCTGGGGCAGTATGATGCCCTCTTTGGATCGTCCCGCGCCAGCAAGGAAGGACGGGAGAGGATCTGGGCCGACTGTGTGGTTGCCATCAACGCAGAGGGGGTGGCAACCCGCGACGTCCAGAAGATCAAGAAGCGCTGGGAGGACTTGAGGTCCAGGACCCTCGTGAAGGCCCGGCGCCTCGTGGAGGGGGGCTGGGGCTGCATGAGTTCCATCCAGATGAAGGTCCTGGAACGCGTACGCCCAGCGCTCCACGCCCAGATCCTTGAGAGGGAGACCCGTCTGGAGTTAAGCGGTAAGTGTCCAAGCATAGCTGTGTGAGACAGGGCATGTTGCGGTGTGCTGGTTCTCTGATACTTGCCTGTATGTGTGACATAGGCCATGTATGCATGTATGTGTGCAGGGACATCATGGTAATGCATGTGCGACCAGTGATGTGTGAACCACATGGTTGTTGCATGTGTTTAAATGCCACATGGGGAGCCCTATGCAGATTTTAAACATGAGAGCATGCCAGTCTCTGTTCCTGGACATGGGTGGGGGTGAGGGATGGGTGCTGATGCCAGGTACATATATGGTAGCCATGTCTGTGTGCCTGACCTGCGTGTCTGTGACTTGTGCATGCCATGGATGCATGACACATGTGTGTGACAATGCACAGACTCACTGATGCAGCCTAGTTACCCTTGTATCCGCTGTGTTTGGGGTGTATGGGGCCAGATGGATGTGATTGAGGTGAAGTGTGTGCATGTGATAGGCATGACCCATGATGCATGTGAGTTCCATATCATTGTATGTTTCAAGAGTCCATTGGACATGTATGGAAATGTCCATGGCATGCACCATGCCTGTTACTGTGTGTGTTTTGCCTGGACTGACCCATGTGTTGTGGAGGGACATGATGGAAGTGTACTTTGACAGTGGTACTCATCTGCTATTGCTTCCTGTCTAGGGGACCATTGTACAGTACCCTGATGCTTGTGTTCTTTGTCTCCCTCTACGCAGCGGCTAGTGAAGAAGAGGGCGGAGACGGCGCTGTGGAGCAAGGCAGTGGGGATGCCCCCACAGCTGCAGCGGAAGGGGTGGGTGAGCCCCCACAGGGGCCTGCTACGGTGGAAGATGGTGAGGAGCCATCCAGGTTGTTGGTTTCCACAGAGGAGGAGCAGGCCGCCACAGGGGCACACATGGGGCCTGGTGGGGGCATCCCTGCTGGTGCAAGTGGTGCAGTCCAGGGCCAGGGGCAGGAGGCAGCACAGGTCACCGTGGAAGAGCCTGTGCATGTCGCTGTCTCTGACCCTGTGAGTGCACCACCATGCACCAGCAGGGATGCCCCGTCCCAGGCCCGTCCGCAGGTAGAGGGGATGTCCATGTCACCTGACTCCCCTCCACCTGCGGACGAGGAGACCCGTGTCCGTATGGAGAAGGTCCTGATTGGGGTTGCGATGCGCGCGGGTGCAATTCGTGATGACGTGCGTGCTTCCCGGGAGGAGCACGCACATCATCACGAAGAGCACCGTGCCGATGTGGCCCAATTGGGATCTTCCATGTTCAGGGGTTTCCTGCATGTGTCGGCCAATCTGGCGGCCCTCTTCTCCTCTGTTTAGGCTATACGCCGGTCGTTCTCCTTGCCGTCTTCTGGCCCAGATGCCACCAGGGCCCCCTGTGGACCTGCCCTGACCTATGCAGCCAGCTTGGTGGGGATCCCATCCCTGCCACAGTCGGGAGTCGGAGGTCAAGCAGGGGTGGACACCACAGCAACTGTACCCCAGCAGATGGAGGATGTGCCGGCATCATCAGGCAGGGCACGTGCACGACGGCGTCGGTGGATTCCATCAGCCTGGATGCCGTCGTGCTGGCAGAGGCAGTTGCGTCGGAGGCAGCAGCAGAGTCAACGTGGGAGGCATCATGGCTCGGGGCCATCAACATCGGAGGGGCAGGCATCGGCCGGAGGGCAGGAGGACCCAGGACAGGAAGTGTCTTCCGTGTGGCTGCGGTTGGGCCAGCAGATAGGTGCGGAGCGGCAGCGGGAGGAAGAGGAGCGGCTCACGATGGTCAGGGTGGAGAACTCCATGCGGAGGGCCCTGAGGCGGGCCGAGTGCCTCGAGGCAATCCGCAGGGGGTTGGAGGAGCAGATGGCGTCGTCCCTGCGGACCCTCGGGGCCATGGAACAGGACCTCCTCCGGGACATAGACGAGGAGTTTGATGATGCCCTGGCCCGGAACACTACGGAGTGAGCCGCTGGACTTGCCCGCCGCCTTTGTATATAGTTCTTTAGTTTTAGGTTTCATTTGTTTATTCTTATGATTTGGAGTCGACGGACACAGCTCCACTTTTTGTATATAGTTGCATTTTTGTTAGGGTTTTTTATAGGTTTCCTTTGTTCAGTTGGGCTCATGGACCCTTGAATATTTTGTACATAGTTCTTCATTGGATTGTTTTATTTTTTAATTTTTTATTTCTTCTCCATGGAGCAATGGTGTTTGGATTTATTTTTTTTCTGTGGGATTGATTTCATTTTTAATGTGACTTTGAAGTACATTTTTTTGGGATTTGGTGTTTTTAATTTTTTTGGACGGACATGCACCTTTTCCTTTTTTCATTGGCATTGTAGTTTGTTTCATTTCATTTGCATTCATATTTTTTTAATACAATTTTGTTTTCATACTTTACTGTGTGGTATCATCTCATTGGTTTCATGCATGTCATGTTGGGTGTTTTCCAATTCATTTGCAACCATTGTGTGTGACAGACATGGGTTCATTTGCTTTATGTACGTTGGGGGTGTAACATGTAATTTCCATTTCCATGTGGGTGAATGGGTTACTTGGTAGGGCCTTTTGGTTGTGGAGGCTGACCATTACGCACATGGTTGGTGATTGTGAGGACCTGGGTGCAGGGAGACATGAGTGGGGGCCTGGTGGAGGCTGCCCCTGGTGGCTGGGGGGTGGGGGTGATAGGGGACATGGGTGGGGGCCTGGTGGAGGGTGCCCCTGCACTGCTGGGGGGTGGGGGTGATAGGGGACATGGGTGGGGGCCTGGTGGAGGGTGCCCCTGCACTGCTGGGGGGTGGGGGTGGTGGGAGACATGAGTGGGGGCCTGGTGTAGGCTGCCCCTGGTGGCTGGGGGTGGGGGTGGTGGGAGACATGGGTGGGGGCCTGGTGGAGGCTGCCCCTGCACTGCTGGGGTGTGGGGATGATAGGGGACATTAGTGGGGGCCTGGTGGAGGCTGCCCCTGCACTGCTGGGGGGTGGGGGTGGTGGGAGACATGGGTGGGGGCCTGGTGGAGGCTGCCCCTGGTGGCTGGGGGGTGGGGGTGGTGGGAGACATGAGTGGGGGCCTGGTGGAGGGTGCCCCTGCACTGCTGGGGGGTGGGGGTGATAGGGGACATGGGTGGGGGCCTGGTGGAGGGTGCCCCTGCACTACTGGGGGGTGGGGGTGGTGGGAGACATGAGTGGGGCCTGGTGGAGGCTGCCCCTGGTGGCTGGGTGGTGGGGGTGGTGGGAGACATGGGTGGGGGCCTGGTGGAGGGTGCCCCTGGATGCTGGGGGTGGGGTGATAGGGGACATGGGTGGGGGCCTGGTGGAGGGTGCCTCTGCACTGCTGGGGGGTGGGGGTGGTGGGAGACATGAGTGGGGGCCTGGTGGAGGGTGCCCCTGCACTGCTGGGGGGTGGGGGTGATAGGGGACATGGGTGGGGGCCTGGTGGAGGGTGCCCCTGCACTGCTGGGAGGTGGGGGTAATAGGGGACATGAGTGGGGGCCTGGTGGAGGCTGCCCCTGCACTGCTGGGGGTTGAGGGTGGTGGGAGACATGGGTGGGGGCCTGGTGGAGGCTGCCCCTGGTGGCTGGGGGGTGAGGGTGGTGGGTGACATGAGTGGGGGCCTGGTGGAGGGTGCCCCTGCACTGCTGGGGGGTGGGGGTGATAGGGGACATGGGTGGGGGCCTGGTGGAGGGTGCCCCTGCACTGCTGGGGGGTGGGGGTGGTGGGAGACATGAGTGGGGGCCTGGTGGAGGCTGCCCCTGGTGGCTGGGGGGTGGGGGTGGTGGGAGACATGGGTGGGGGCCTGGTGGAAGGTGCCCCTGGATGCTGGGGGGTGGGGGTGGTGGGAGACATGGGTGGGGGCTTGGTGGAGGCTGCCCCTGCACTGCTGGGGGGTGGGGGTGGTGGGAGACATGAGTGGGGGCCTGGTGGAGGCTGCCCCTGGTGGCTGGGGGGTGGGGGTGGTGGGAGACATGAGTGGGGGCCTGGTGGAGGGTGCCCCTGCACTGCTGGGGGGTGGGGGTGATAGGGGACATGGGTGGGGGCCTGGTGGAGGGTGCCCCTGCACTGCTGGGGGGTGGGGTGGTTGGAGACATGGGTGGGGGCCTGGTGGAGGCTGCTGCTGGTGTCTGGGGGGTGGGGTGGTGGGAGACATGGGTGGGGGCCTGGTGGAGGGTGCCCCTGGATGCTGGGTGGTGGGGGTGATAGGGGACATGGGTGGGGGCCTGGTGGAGGGTGCCCCTGCACTTGCTGGGGGGTGGGGGTGGTGGGAGACATGAGTGGGGGCCTGGTGGAGGGTGCCCCTGCACTGCTGGGGGGTGGGGGTGATAGGGGACATGGGTGGGGGCCTGGTGGAGGGTGCCCCTGCACTGCTGGGGGGTGGGGGTGATAGGGGACATGAGTGGGGGCCTGGTGGAGGCTGCCCCTGCACTGCTGGGGGGTGGGGGTGGTGGGAGACATGGGTGGGGGCCTGGTGGAGGCTGCCCCTGCACTGCTGGGGGGTGGGGGTGGTGGGAGACATGAGTGGGGGCCTGGTGTAGGCTGCCCCTGGTGGCTGGGGGGTGGGGGTGGTGGGAGACATGGGTGGGGGCCTGGTGGAGGGTGCCCCTGCACTGCTGGGGGGTGGGGGTGATAGGGGACATGAGTGGGGGCCTGGTGGAGGCTGCCCCTGCACTGCTGGGGGGTGGGGGTGATAGAGGACATGAGTGGGGGCCTGGTGGAGGCTGCCCCTGCACCGCTGGGGGGTGGGGGTGATAGGGGACATGAGTGGGGGCCTGGTGGAGGCTGCCCCTGCACTGCTGGGGGGTGGGGGCGGTGGGAGACATGACTGTGGGCCTGGTGGAGGGTGCCCCTGCACTGCTGGGGGGTGGGGGTGATGGGGAACATGGGTGGGGGCCTGGTGGAGGGTGCCCCTGGTGGCTGGGGGGTGGGGGTGGTGGGAGACATGAGTGGGGGACTGGTGGAGGCTGCCCCTGGTGGCTGGGGGGTGGGGGTGGTGGGAGACATGAGTGGGGGCCTGGTGGAGGGTGCCCCTGGATGCTGGGGGGTGGGGGTGGTGGGAGACATGGGTGGGGGCCTGGTGGAGGCTGCCCACACACTGCTGGGGGTTGGGGGTGGTGGGAGACATGAGTGGGGGCCTGGTGGAGGCTGCCCCTGGTGGCTGGGGGGTGGGGGTGGTGGGAGACATGAGTGGGGGCCTGGTGGAGGGTGCCCCTGCACTGCTGGGGGGTGGGGGTGATAGGGGACATGGGTGGGGGCCTGGTGGAGGGTGCCCCTGCACTGCTGGGGGGTGGGGGTGATAGGGGACATGGGTGGGGGCCTGGTGGAGGGTGCCCCTGCACTGCTGGGGGGTGGGGGTGGTGGGAGACATGAGTGGGGGCCTGGTGTAGGCTGCCCCTGGTGGCTGGGGGTGGGGGTGGTGGGAGACATGGGTGGGGGCCTGGTGGAGGCTGCCCCTGCACTGCTGGGGTGTGGGGATGATAGGGGACATTAGTGGGGGCCTGGTGGAGGCTGCCCCTGCACTGCTGGGGGGTGGGGGTGGTGGGAGACATGGGTGGGGGCCTGGTGGAGGCTGCCCCTGGTGGCTGGGGGGTGGGGGTGGTGGGAGACATGAGTGGGGGCCTGGTGGAGGGTGCCCCTGCACTGCTGGGGGGTGGGGGTGATAGGGGACATGGGTGGGGGCCTGGTGGAGGGTGCCCCTGCACTACTGGGGGGTGGGGGTGGTGGGAGACATGAGTGGGGCCTGGTGGAGGCTGCCCCTGGTGGCTGGGTGGTGGGGGTGGTGGGAGACATGGGTGGGGGCCTGGTGGAGGGTGCCCCTGGATGCTGGGGGTGGGGTGATAGGGGACATGGGTGGGGGCCTGGTGGAGGGTGCCTCTGCACTGCTGGGGGGTGGGGGTGGTGGGAGACATGAGTGGGGGCCTGGTGGAGGGTGCCCCTGCACTGCTGGGGGGTGGGAGTGATAGGGGACATGGGTGGGGGCCTGGTGGAGGGTGCCCCTGCACTGCTGGGAGGTGGGGGTAATAGGGGACATGAGTGGGGGCCTGGTGGAGGCTGCCCCTGCACTGCTGGGGGTTGAGGGTGGTGGGAGACATGGGTGGGGGCCTGGTGGAGGCTGCCCCTGGTGGCTGGGGGGTGAGGGTGGTGGGTGACATGAGTGGGGGCCTGGTGGAGGGTGCCCCTGCACTGCTGGGGGGTGGGGGTGATAGGGGACATGGGTGGGGGCCTGGTGGAGGGTGCCCCTGCACTGCTGGGGGGTGGGGTGGTGGGAGACATGAGTGGGGGCCTGGTGGAGGCTGCCCCTGGTGGCTGGGGGGTGGGGGTGGTGGGAGACATGGGTGGGGGCCTGGTGGAAGGTGCCCCTGGATGCTGGGGGGTGGGGGTGGTGGGAGACATGGGTGGGGGCTTGGTGGAGGCTGCCCCTGCACTTCTGGGGGGTGGGGGTGGTGGGAGACATGAGTGGGGGCCTGGTGGAGGCTGCCCCTGGTGGCTGGGGGGTGGGGGTGGTGGGAGACATGAGTGGGGGCCTGGTGGAGGGTGCCCCTGCACTGCTGGGGGGTGGGGGTGATAGGGGACATGGGTGGGGGCCTGGTGGAGGGTGCCCCTGCACTGCTGGGGGGTGGGGGTGGTTGGAGACATGGGTGGGGGCCTGGTGGAGGCTGCTGCTGGTGTCTGGGGGGTGGGGTGGTGGGAGACATGGGTGGGGGCCTGGTGGAGGGTGCCCCTGGATGCTGGGTGGTGGGGGTGATAGGGGACATGGGTGGGGGCCTGGTGGAGGGTGCCCCTGCACTTGCTGGGGGGTGGGGGTGGTGGGAGACATGAGTGGGGGCCTGGTGGAGGGTGCCCCTGCACTGCTGGGGGGTGGGGGTGATAGGGGACATGGGTGGGGGCCTGGTGGAGGGTGCCCCTGCACTGCTGGGGGGTGGGGGTGATAGGGGACATGAGTGGGGGCCTGGTGGAGGCTGCCCCTGCACTGCTGGGGGGTGGGGGTGGTGGGAGACATGGGTGGGGGCCTGGTGGAGGCTGCCCCTGCACTGCTGGGGGGTGGGGGTGGTGGGAGACATGAGTGGGGGCCTGGTGTAGGCTGCCCCTGGTGGCTGGGGGGTGGGGGTGGTGGGAGACATGGGTGGGGGCCTGGTGGAGGGTGCCCCTGCACTGCTGGGGGGTGGGGGTGATAGGGGACATGAGTGGGGGCCTGGTGGAGGCTGCCCCTGCACTGCTGGGGGGTGGGGGTGATAGAGGACATGAGTGGGGGCCTGGTGGAGGCTGCCCCTGCACCGCTGGGGGTGGGGGTGATAGGGGACATGAGTGGGGGCCTGGTGGAGGCTGCCCCTGCACTGCTGGGGGGTGGGGGCGGTGGGAGACATGACTGTGGGCCTGGTGGAGGGTGCCCCTGCACTGCTGGGGGGTGGGGGTGATGGGGAACATGGGTGGGGGCCTGGTGGAGGGTGCCCCTGGTGGCTGGGGGGTGGGGGTGGTGGGAGACATGAGTGGGGGACTGGTGGAGGCTGCCCCTGGTGGCTGGGGGGTGGGGGTGGTGGGAGACATGAGTGGGGGCCTGGTGGAGGGTGCCCCTGGATGCTGGGGGGTGGGGGTGGTGGGAGACATGGGTGGGGGCCTGGTGGAGGCTGCCCCCACACTGCTGGGGGTTGGGGGTGGTGGGACACATGAGTGGGGGCCTGGTGGAGGCTGCCCCTGGTGGCTGGGGGGTGGGGGTGGTGGGAGACATGAGTGGGGGCCTGGTGGAGGGTGCCCCTGCACTGCTGGGGGGTGGGGGTGATAGGGGACATGGGTGGGGGCCTGGTGGAGGGTGCCCCTGCACTGCTGGGGGGTGGGGGTGATAGGGGACATGAGTGGGGGCCTGGTGGAGGCTGCCCCTGCACTGCTGGGGGTTGAGGGTGGTGGGAGACATGGGTGGGGGCCTGGTGGAGGCTGCCCCTGGTGGCTGGGGGGTGAGGGTGGTGGGTGACATGAGTGGGGGCCTGGTGGAGGGTGCCCCTGCACTGCTGGGGGGTGGGGGTGATAGGGGACATGGGTGGGGGCCTGGTGGAGGGTGCCCCTGCACTGCTGGGGGGTGGGGGTGGTGGGAGACATGAGTGGGGGCCTGGTGGAGGCTGCCCCTGGTGGCTGGGGGGTGGGGGTGGTGGGAGACATGGGTGGGGGCCTGGTGGAAGGTGCCCCTGGATGCTGGGGGTGGGGTTGGTGGGAGGCATGGGTGGGGGCTTGGTGGAGGCTGCCCCTGGTGGCTGGGGGGAGGGGGTGGTGGGAGACATGAGTGGGGGCCTGGTGGAGGGTGCCCCTGCACTGCTGAGGGGTGGGGGTGATAGGGGACATGGGTGGGGGCCTGGTGGAGGGTGCCCCTGCACTGCTGGGGGTTGGGGGTGATAGGGGACATGAGTGGGGGCCTGGTGGAGGCTGCCCCTGCACTGCTGGGGGTTGAGGGTGGTGGGAGACATGGTTGGGGGCCTGGTGGAGGCTGCCCCTGGTGGCTGGGGGGTGAGGGTGGTGGGTGACATGAGTGGGGGCCTGGTGGAGGGTGCCCCTGCACTGCTGGGGGGTGGGGGTGATAGGGGACATGAGTGGGGGCCTGGTGGAGGCTGCCCCTGCACTGCTGGGGGTTGAGGGTGGTGGGAGACATGGGTGGGGGCCTGGTGGAGGCTGCCCCTGGTGGCTGGGGGGTGAGGGTGGTGGGTGACATGAGTGGGGGCCTGGTGGAGGGTGCCCCTGCACTGCTGGGGGGTGGGGGTGATAGGGGACATGGGTGGGGGCCTGGTGGAGGGTGCCCCTGCACTGCTGGGGGGTGGGGGTGGTGGGAGACATGAGTGGGGGCCTGGTGGAGGCTGCCCCTGGTGGCTGGGGGGTGGGGGTGGTGGGAGACATGGGTGGGGGCCTGGTGGAAGGTGCCCCTGGATGCTGGGGGTGGGGTTGGTGGGAGGCATGGGTGGGGGCTTGGTGGAGGCTGCCCCTGGTGGCTGGGGGGTGGGGGTGGTGGGAGACATGAGTGGGGGCCTGGTGGAGGGTGCCCCTGCACTGCTGAGGGGTGGGGGTGATAGGGGACATGGGTGGGGGCCTGGTGGAGGGTGCCCCTGCACTGCTGGGGGGTGGGGGTGATAGGGGACATGGGTGGGGGCCTGGTGGAAGGTGCCCCTGGATGCTGGGGGTGGGGTTGGTGGGAGGCATGGGTGGGGGCTTGGTGGAGGCTGCCCCTGCACTGCTGGGGGGTGGGGTGGTGGGAGACATGAGTGGGGGCCTGGTGGAGGCTACCCCTGGTGGCTGGGCGGTGGGGGTGGTGGGAGACATGAGTGGGGGCCTGGTGGAGGGTGCCCCTGCACTGCTGGGGGGTGGGGGTGATAGGGGACATGGGTGGGGGCCTGGTGGAGGGTGCCCCTGCACTGCTGGGGGGTGGGGGTGATAGGGGACATGAGTGGGGGCCTGGTGGAGGCTGCCCCTGCACTGCTGGGGGTTGAGGGTGGTGGGAGACATGGGTGGGGGCCTGGTGGAGGCTGCCCCTGGTGGCTGGGGGGTGAGGGTGGTGGGTGACATGAGTGGGGGCCTGGTGGAGGGTGCCCCTGCACTGCTGGGGGGTGGGGGTGATAGGGGACATGGGTGGGGGCCTGGTGGAAGGTGCCCCTGCACTGCTGGGGGGTGGGGGTGGTGGGAGACATGAGTGGGGGCCGGGTGGAGGCTGCCCCTGGTGGCTGGGGGGTGGGGGTGGTGGGAGACATGGGTGGGGGCCTGGTGGAAGGTGCCCCTGGATGCTGGGGGTGGGGTTGGTGGGAGGCATGGGTGGGGGCTTGGTGGAGGCTGCCCCTGGTGGCTGGGGGGTGGGGGTGGTGGGAGACATGAGTGGGGGCCTGGTGGAGGCTGCCCCTGGTGGCTGGGGGGTGGGGGTGGTGGGAGACATGGGTGGGGGCCTGGTGGAAGGTGCCCCTGGATGCTGGGGGTGGGGTTGGTGGGAGGCATGGGTGGGGGCTTGGTGGAGGCTGCCCCTGGTGGCTGGGGGGTGGGGGTGGTGGGAGACATGAGTGGGGGCCTGGTGGAGGGTGCCCCTGCACTGCTGGGGGGTGGGGGTGATAGGGGACATGGGTGGGGGCCTGGTGGAGGGTGCCCCTGGTGGCTGAGGGGTGGGGGTGATAGGGGACATGGGTGGGGGCCTGGTGGAGGGTGCCCCTGCACTGCTGGGGGGTGGGGGTGATAGGGGACATGGGTGGGGGCCTGGTGGAGGGTGCCCCTGCACTGCTGGGGGGTGGGGGTGGTGGGAGACATGAGTGGGGGCCTGGTGGAGGCTGCCCCTGGTGGCTGGGGGGTGGGGGTGGTGGGAGACATGGGTGGGGGCCTGGTGGAAGGTGCCCCTGGATGCTGGGGGTGGGGTTGGTGGGAGGCATGGGTGGGGGCTTGGTGGAGGCTGCCCCTGGTGGCTGGGGGGTGGGGGTGGTGGGAGACATGAGTGGGGGCCTGGTGGAGGGTGCCCCTGCACTGCTGAGGGGTGGGGGTGATAGGGGACATGGGTGGGGGCCTGGTGGAGGGTGCCCCTGCACTGCTGGGGGGTGGGGGTGATAGGGGACATGGGTGGGGGCCTGGTGGAAGGTGCCCCTGGATGCTGGGGGTGGGGTTGGTGGGAGGCATGGGTGGGGGCTTGGTGGAGGCTGCCCCTGCACTGCTGGGGGGTGGGGGTGGTGGGAGACATGAGTGGGGGCCTGGTGGAGGCTACCCCTGGTGGCTGGGCGGTGGGGGTGGTGGGAGACATGAGTGGGGGCCTGGTGGAGGGTGCCCCTGCACTGCTGGGGGGTGGGGGTGATAGGGGACATGGGTGGGGGCCTGGTGGAGGGTGCCCCTGCACTGCTGGGGGGTGGGGGTGATAGGGGACATGAGTGGGGGCCTGGTGGAGGCTGCCCCTGCACTGCTGGGGGTTGAGGGTGGTGGGAGACATGGGTGGGGGCCTGGTGGAGGCTGCCCCTGGTGGCTGGGGGGTGAGGGTGGTGGGTGACATGAGTGGGGGCCTGGTGGAGGGTGCCCCTGCACTGCTGGGGGGTGGGGGTGATAGGGGACATGGGTGGGGGCCTGGTGGAAGGTGCCCCTGCACTGCTGGGGGGTGGGGGTGGTGGGAGACATGAGTGGGGGCCGGGTGGAGGCTGCCCCTGGTGGCTGGGGGGTGGGGGTGGTGGGAGACATGGGTGGGGGCCTGGTGGAAGGTGCCTCTGGATGCTGGGGGTGGGTTGGTGGGAGGCATGGGTGGGGGCTTGGTGGAGGCTGCCCCTGCACTGCTGGGGGGTGGGGGTGGTGGGAGACATGAGTGGGGGCCTGGTGGAGGCTGCCCCTGGTGGCTGGGGGGTGGGGGTGGTGGGAGACATGAGTGGGGGCCTGGTGGAGGGTGCCCCTGCACTGCTGGGGGGTGGGGGTGATAGGGGACATGGGTGGGGGCCTGGTGGAGGGTGCCCCTGCACTGCTGGGGGGTGGGGGTGGTTAGAGACATGGGTGGGGGCCTGGTGGAGGCTGCTGCTGGTGGCTGGGGGTGGGGGTGGTGGGAGACATGGGTGGGGGCCTGGTGGAGGGTGCCCCTGGATGCTGGGTGGTGGGGGTGATAGGGGACATGGGTGGGGGCCTGGTGGAGGGTGCCCCTGCACTTGCTGGGGGGTGGGGGTGGTGGGAGACATGAGTGGGGGCCTGGTGGAGGGTGCCCCTGCACTGCTGGGGGGTGGGGGTGATAGGGGACATGGGTGGGGGCCTGGTGGAGGGTGCCCCTGCACTGCTGGGGGGTGGGGTTGATAGGGGACATGAGTGGGGGCCTGGTGTAGGCTGCCCCTGGTGGCTGGGGGGTGGGGGTGGTGGGAGACATGGGTGGGGGCCTGGTGGAGGGTGCCCCTGCACTGCTGGGGGGTGGGGGTGATAGGGGACATGAGTGGGGGCCTGGTGGAGGCTGCCCCTGCACTGCTGGGGGGTGGGGGTGATAGAGGACATGAGTGGGGGCCTGGTGGAGGCTGCCCCTGCACTGCTGGGGGGTGGGGGTGATAGGGGACATGAGTGGGGGCCTGGTGGAGGCTGCCCCTGCACTGCTGGGGGGTGGGGGCGGTGGGAGACATGACTGTGGGCCTGGTGGAGGGTGCCCCTGCACTGCTGGGGGGTGGGGGTGATAGGGGACATGGGTGGGGGCCTGGTGGAGGGTGCCCCTGCACTGCTGGGGGTGGGGGTGATAGGGGACATGAGTGGGGGCCTGGTGGAGGCTGCCCCTGCACTGCTGGGGGGTGGGGGTGGTGGGAGACATGAGTGGGGGCCTGGTGGAGGGTGCCCCTGCACTGCTGGGGGGTGGGGGTGATAGGGGACATGGGTGGGGGCCTGGTGGAGGGTGCCCCTGGTGGCTGGGGGGTGGGGGTGGTGGGAGACATGAGTGGGGGCCTGGTGGAGGCTGCCCCTGGTGGCTGGGGGGTAGGGGTGGTGGGAGACATGGGTGGGGGCCTGGTGGAGGCTGCCCCTGGTGGCTGGGGGGTGGGGGTGGTGGGAGACATGAGTGGGGGCCTGGTGGAGGGTGCCCCTGCACTGCTGGGGGGTGGGGGTGATAGGGGACATGAGTGGGGGCCTGGTGGAGGCTGCCCCTGCACTGCTGGGGGGTGGGGGTGGTGGGAGACATGAGTCGGGGCCTGGTGGAGGGTGCCCCTGCACTGCTGGGGGGTGGGGGTGATAGGGGACATGGGTGGGGGCCTGGTGGAGGGTGCCCCTGGTGGCTGGGGGGTGGGGGTGGTTGGAGACATGAGTGGGGGCCTGGTGGAGGCTGCCCCTGGTGGCTGGGGGGTAGGGGTGGTGGGAGACATGGGTGGGGGCCTGGTGGAGGCTGCCCCTGGAGGCTGGGGGGTGGGGGTGGTGGGAGACATGGGTGGGGGCCTGGTGGAGGGTGCCCCTGAATGCTGGGGGGTGGGGGTGGTGGGAGACATGAGTGGGGACCTGGTGGAGGCTGCCCCTGGAGGCTGGGGGGTGGGGGTGGTGGGAGACATGGGTGGGGGCCTGGTCGAGGGTGCCCCTGGATGCTGGGGGGTGGGGGTGATAGGGGACATGGGTGGGGGCCTGGTGGAGGGTGCCCCTGCACTGCTGGGGGGTGGGAGTGATAGGGGACATGGGTGGGGGCCTGGTGGAGGGTGCCCCTGCACTGCTGGGGGGTGGGGGTGGTGGGAGACATGAGTGGGGGCCTGGTGTAGGCTTCCCCTGGTGGCTGGGGGGTGGGGGTGGTGGGAGACATGGGTGGGGGCCTGGTGGAGGCTGCCCCTGCACTGCGGGGGTGGGGGTGATAGGGGACATGGGTGGGGGCCTGGTGGAGGGTGCCCCTGCACTGCTGGGGGGTGGGGGTGGTGGGAGACATGAGTGGGGCCTGGTGGAGGCTGCCCCTGGTGGCTGGGTGGTGGGGGTGGTGGGAGACATGGGTGGGGGCCTGGTGGAGGCTGCCCCTGGAGGCTGGGGGGTGGGGGTGGTGGGAGACATGGGTGGGGGCCTGGTGGAGGGTGCCCCTGAATGCTGGGGGGTGGGGGTGGTGGGAGACATGAGTGGGGACCTGGTGGAGGCTGCCCCTGGAGGCTGGGGGGTGGGGGTGGTGGGAGACATGGGTGGGGGCCTGGTCGAGGGTGCCCCTGGATGCTGGGGGGTGGGGGTGATAGGGGACATGGGTGGGGGCCTGGTGGAGGGTGCCCCTGCACTGCTGGGGGGTGGGGGTGATAGGGGACATGGGTGGGGGCCTGGTGGAGGGTGCCCCTGCACTGCTGGGGGGTGGGGGTGGTGGGAGACATGAGTGGGGGCCTGGTGGAGGCTGCCCCTGGTGGCTGGGGGGTAGGGGTGGTGGGAGACATGGGTGGGGGCCTGGTGGAGGCTGCCCCTGGAGGCTGGGGGGTGGGGGTGGTGGGAGACATGGGTGGGGGCCTGGTGGAGGGTGCCCCTGAATGCTGGGGGGTGGGGGTGGTGAGAGACATGAGTGGGGACCTGGTGGAGGCTGCCCCTGGAGGCTGGGGGGTGGGGGTGGTGGGAGACATGGGTGGGGGCCTGGTCGAGGGTGCCCCTGGATGCTGGGGGGTGGGGGTGATAGGGGACATGGGTGGGGGCCTGGTGGAGGGTGCCCCTGCACTGCTGGGGGGTGGGGGTGATAGGGGACATGGGTGGGGGCCTGGTGGAGGGTGCCCCTGCACTGCTGGGGGGTGGGGGTGGTGGGAGACATGAGTGGGGGCCTGGTGTAGGCTTCCCCTGGTGGCTGGGGGGTGGGGGTGGTGGGAGACATGGGTGGGGGCCTGGTGGAGGCTGCCCCTGCACTGCGGGGGTGGGGGTGATAGGGGACATGGGTGGGGGCCTGGTGGAGGGTGCCCCTGCACTGCTGGGGGGTGGGGGTGGTGGGAGACATGAGTGGGGCCTGGTGGAGGCTGCCCCTGGTGGCTGGGTGGTGGGGGTGGTGGGAGACATGGGTGGGGGCCTGGTGGAGGGTGCCCCTGGATGCTGGGGGGTGGGGGTGATAGGGGACATGGGTGGGGGCCTGGTGAAGGGTGCCTCTGCACTGCTGGGGGGTGGGGGTGGTGGGAGACATGAGTGGGGGCCTGGTGGAGGGTGCCCCTGCACTGCTGGGGGTTGGGGGTGATAGGGGACATGGGTGGGGGCCTGGTGGAGGGTGCCCCTGCACTGCTGGGAGGTGAGGGTAATAGGGGACATGAGTGGGGGCCTGGTGGAGGCTGCCCCTGCACTGCTGGGGGGTGGGGGTGGTGGGAGACATGGGTGGGGGCCTGGTGGAGGCTGCCCCTGGTGGCTGGGGGGTGAGGGTGGTGGGTGACATGAGTGGGGGCCTGGTGGAGGGTGCTCCTGCACTGCTGGGGGGTGGGGGTGATAGGGGACATGGGTGGGGGCCTGGTGGAGGGTGCCCCTGCACTGCTGGGGGGTGGGGGTGGTGGGAGACATGAGTGGGGGCCTGGTGGAGGCTGCCCCTGGTGGCTGGGGGGTGGGGGTGGTGGGAGACATGGGTGGGGGCCTGGTGGAAGGTGCCCCTGGATGCTGGGGGGTGGGGGTGGTGGGAGACATGGGTGGGGGCTTGGTGGAGGCTGCCCCTGCACTGCTGGGGGGTGGGGGTGGTGGGAGACATGAGTGGGGGCCTGGTGGAGGCTGCCCCTGGTGGCTGGGGTTTGGGGGTGGTGGAAGACATGAGTGGGGGCCTGGTGGAGGGTGCCCCTGCACTGCTGGGGGGTGGGGGTGATAGGGGACATGGGTGGGGGCCTGGTGGAGGGTGCCCCTGCACTGCTGGGGGGTGGGGGTGGTTGGAGACATGGGTGGGGGCCTGGTGGAGGCTGCCGCTGGTGGCTGGGGGGTGGGGGTGGTGGGAGACATGGGTGGGGGTCTGGTGGAGGGTGCCCCTGGATGCTGGGTGGTGGGGGTGATAGGGGACATGGGTGGGGGCCTGGTGGAGGGTGCCCCTGCACTTGCTGGGGGGTGGGGGTGGTGGGAGACATGAGTGGGGGCCTGGTGGAGGGTGCCCCTGCACTGCTGGGGGGTGGGGGTGATAGGGGACATGGGTGGGGGCCTGGTGGAGGGTGCCCCTGCACTGCTGGGGGGTGGGGGTGATAGGGGACATGAGTGGGGGCCTGGTGGAGGCTGCCCCTGCACTGCTGGGGGGTGGGGGTGGTGGGAGACATGGGTGGGGGCCTGGTGGAGGCTGCCCCTGCACTGCTGGGGGGTGGGGGTGGTGGGAGACATGAGTGGGGGCCTGGTGTAGGCTGCCCCTGGTGGCTGGGGGGTGTGGGTGGTGGGAGACATGGGTGGGGGCCTGGTGGAGGGTGCCCCTGCACTGCTGGGGGGTTGGGGTGATAGGGGACATGAGTGGGGGCCTGGTGGAGGCTGCCCCTGCACTGCTGGGGGGGTGGGGGTGATAGAGGACATGAGTGGGGGCCTGGTGGAGGCTGCCCCTGCACTGCTGGGGGGTGGGGGTGATAGGGGACATGAGTGGGGGCCTGGTGGAGGCTGCCCCTGCACTGCTGGGGGTTGGGGGCGGTGGGAGACATGACTGTGGGCCTGGTGGAGGGTGCCCCTGCACTGCTGGGGGTTGGGGGTGATAGGGGACATGGGTGGGGGCCTGGTGGAGGGTGCCCCTGGTGGCTGGGGGGTGGGGGTGGTGGGAGACATGAGTGGGGGACTGGTGGAGGCTGCCCCTGGTGGCTGGGGGGTGGGGGTGGTGGGAGACATGAGTGGGGGCCTGGTGGAGGGTGCCCCTGGATGCTGGGGGGTGGGGGTGGTGGGAGACATGGGTGGGGGCCTGGTGGAGGCTGCCCCTGCACTGCTGGGGGTTCGGGGTGGTGTGAGACATGAGTGGGGGCCTGGTGGAGGCTGCCCCTGGTGGCTGGGGGGTGGGGGTGGTGGGAGGCATGAGTGGGGGCCTGGTGGAGGGTGCCCCTGCACTGCTGGGGGGTGGGGGTGATAGGGGACATGGGTGGGGGCCTGGTGGAGGGTGCCCCTGCACTGCTGGGGGGTGGGGGTGATAGGGGACATGAGTGGGGGCCTGGTGGAGGCTGCCCCTGCACTGCTGGGGGGTGGGGGTGGTGGGAGACATGAGTGGGGGCCTGGTGGAGGGTGCCCCTGCACTGCTGGGGGGTGGGGGTGATAGGGGACATGGGTGGGGGCCTGGTGGAGGGTGCCCCTGGTGGCTGGGGGGTGGGGGTGGTGGGAGACATGAGTGGGGGCCTAGTGGAGGTTGCCCCTGGTGGCTGGGGGGTAGGGGTGGTGGGAGACATGAGTGGGGGCCTGGTGGAGGCTGCCCCTGGAGGCTGGGGGGTGGGGGTGGTGGGAGACATGGGTGGGGGCCTGGTGGAGGGTGCCCCTGAATGCTGGGGGGTGGGGGTGGTGGGAGACATGAGTGGGGACCTGGTGGAGGCTGCCCCTGGAGGCTGGGGGGTGGGGGTGGTGGGAGACATGGGTGGGGGCCTGGTTGAGGGTGCCCCTGGATGCTGGGGGGTGGGGGTGATAGGGGACATGGGTGGGGGCCTGGTGGAGGGTGCCCCTGCACTGCTGGGGGGTGGGGGTGGTGGGAGACATGAGTGGGGGCCTGGTGGAGGGTGCCCCTGCACTGCTGGGGGGTGGGGGTGAGAGGGGACATGGGTGGGGGCCTGGTGGAGGGTGCCTCTGCACTGCTGGGGGTGGGGGTGATAGGGGACATGAGTGGGGGCCTGGTGGAGGCTGCCCCTGCACTGCTTGGGGGTGGGGGTGGTTGGAGACATGAGTGGGGGCCTGTTGGAGGGTACCCCTGCACTGCTGGGGGGTGGGGGTGATAGGGGACATGGGTGGGGGCCTGGTGGAGGGTGCCCCTGGTGGCTGGGGGGTGGGGGTGGTGGGAGACATGAGTGGGGGCCTGGTGGAGGCTGCCCCTGGTGGCTGGGGGGTGGGGGTGGTGGGAGACATGAGTGGGGGCCTGGTGGAGGGTGCCCCTGGATGCTGGGGGGTGGGGGTGGTGGGAGACATGGGTGGGGGCCTGGTGGAGGCTGCCCCTGCACTGCTGCGGGGTGGGGGTGGTGGGAGACATGAGTGGGGGCCTGGTGGAGGATGCCCCTGGTGGCTGGGGGTGGGGGTGGTGGGAGACATGAGTGGGGGCCTGGTGGAGGGTGCCCCTGCATTGCTGGGGGGTGGGGGTGATAGGGGACATGGGTGGGGGCCTGGTAGAGGGTGCCCCTGCACTGCTGGGGGTGGGGGTGATAGGGGACATGAGTGGGGGCGTGGTGGAGGCTGCCCCTGCACTGCTGCGGGCTGGGGGTGGTGGGAGACATGAGTGGGGGCCTGGTGGAGGGTGCCCCTGCACTGCTGGGGGGTGGGGGTGATAGGGGACATGGGTGGGGGCCTGGTGGAGGGTGCCCCTGGTGGCTGGGGGGTGGGGGTGGTGGGAGACATGAGTGGGGGCCTGGTGGAGGCTGCCCCTGGTGGCTGGGGGGTGGGGGTGGTGGGAGACATGAGTGGGGGCCTGGTGGAGGCTGCCCCTGGAGGCTGGGGGTGGGGGTGGTGGGAGACATGGGTGGGGGCCTGGTGGAGGGTGCCCCTGGTGGCTGGGGGGTGGGGGTGGTGGGAGACATGAGTGGGGGCCTGGTGGAGGCTGCCCCTGGTGGCTGGGGGGTAGGGGTGGTGGGAGACATGAGTGGGGGCCTGGTGGAGGCTGCCCCTGGTGGCTGGGTGGTAGGGGTGGTGGGAGACATGAGTGGGTGCCTGGTGGAGGCTGCCCCTGGAGGCTGGGGGTGGTGGGAGACATGGGTGGGGGCCTGGTGGAGGGTGCCCCTGAATGCTGGGGGGTGGGGGTGGTGGGAGACATGAGTGGGGACCTGGTGGAGGCTGCCCCTGGAGGCTGGGGGGTGGGGGTGATAGGGGACATGGGTGGGGGCCTGGTGGAGGGTGCCCCTGCACTGCTGGGGGGTGGGGGTGGTGGGAGACATGAGTGGGGGCCTGGTGGAGGGTGCCCCTGCACTGCTGGGGGGTGGGGGTGATAGGGGACATGGGTGGGGGCCTGGTGGAGGGTGCCTCTGCACTGGTGGGGGTGGGGGTGATAGGGGACATGAGTGGGGGCCTGGTTGAGGCTGTCCCTGCACTGCTGGGGGGTGGGGGTGGTGGGAGACATGAGTGGGGGCCTGTTGGAGGGTGCCCCTGCACTGCTGGGGGGTGGGGGTGATAGGGGACATGGGTGGGGGCCTGGTGGAGGGTGCCCCTGGTGGCTGGGGGGTGGGGGTGGTGGGAGACATGAGTGGGGGCCTGGTGGAGGCTGCCCCTGGTGGCTGGGGGGTGGGGGTGGTGGGAGACATGAGTGGGGGCCTGGTGGAGGGTGCCCCTGGATGCTGGGGGGTGGGGGTGGTGGGAGACATGGGTGGGGGCCTGGTGGAGGCTGCCCCTGCACTGCTGCGGGGTGGGGGTGGTGGGAGACATGAGTGGGGGCCTGGTGGAGGCTGCCCCTGGTGGCTGGGGGTGGGGGTGTTGGGAGACATGAGTGGGGGCCTGGTGGAGGGTGCCCCTGCACTGCTGGGGGGTGGGGGTGATAGGGGACATGGGTGGGGGCCTGGTGGAGGGTGCCCCTGCACTGCTGGGGGGTGGGGGTGATAGGGGACTTGAGTGGGGGCGTGGTGGAGGCTGCCCCTGCACTGCTGCGGGGTGGGGGTGGTGGGAGACATGAGTGGGGGCCTGGTGGAGGGTGCCCCTGCACTGCTGGGGGTGGGGGTGATAGGGGACATGGGTGGGGGCCTGGTGGAGGGTGCCCCTGGTGGCTGGGGGGTGGGGGTGGTGGGAGACATGAGTGGGGGCCTGGTGGAGGCTGCCCCTGGTGGCTGGGGGGTGGGGGTGGTGGGAGACATGAGTGGGGGCCTGGTGGAGGCTGCCCCTGGAGGCTGGGGGGTGGGGGTGGTGGGAGACATGGGTGGGGGCCTGTTGGAGGGAGCCCCTGGATGCTGGGGGGTGGGGGTGGTGGGAGACATGGGTGGTGGCCTGGTGGAGGCTGCCCCTGCACTGCTGGGGGGTGGGGGTGGTGGGAGACTTGAGTGCGGGCCTGGTGGAGGCTGCCCCTGGTGGCTGGGGGGTGGGGGTGGTGGGAGACATGGGTGGGGGCCTGGTGGAGGGTGCCCCTGGATGCTGGGGGGTGGGGGTGGTGGGAGACATGGGTGGGGGCCTGCTGGAGGCTGCCCCTGCACTGCTAGGGGGTGGGGGTGGTGGGAGACATGAGTGGGGGCCTGGTGGAGGCTGCCCCTGGAGGCTGGGGGGTGGGGGTGGTGGGAGACATGGGTGGGGGCCTGGTGGAGGGTGCCCCTGGATGCTGGGGGGTGGGGGTGGTGGGAGACATGGGTGGGGGCCTGGTGGAGGCTGCCCCTGCACTGCTGGGGGGTGGGGGTGGTGGGAGACATGAGTGGGGGCCTGGTGGAGGCTGCCCCTGGTGGCTGGGGGTGGGGTGGTGGGAGACATGAGTGGGGGCCTGGTGGAGGGTGCCCCTGCACTGCTGGGGGGTGGGGGTGATAGGGGACATAGGTGGGGGCCTGGTGGAGGGTGCCCCTGCACTGCTGGGGGTTGGGGGTGTTGGGAGACAAGAGTGGGGGCCTGGTGGAGGCTGCCCCTGGTGGCTGGGGGGTGGGGGTGGTGGGAGACATGGGTGGGGGCCTGGTGGAGGGTGCCCCTGGATGCTGGGGGGTGGGGGTGATAGGGGACATGGGTGGGGGCCTGGTGGAGGGTGCCCCTTCACTGCTGGGGGGTGGGGGTGATAGGGGACATGGGTGGGGGCCTGGTGGAGGGTGCCCCTGGTGGCTGGGGGGTGGGGGTGGTGGGAGACATGAGTGGGGGCCTGGTGGAGGCTGCCCCTGGAGGCTGGGGGTCGGGGGTGGTGGGAGACATGGGTGGGGGCCTGGTGGAGGCTGCCCCTGCACTGCTGGGTGTGGGGGTGGTGGGAGACATGAGTGTGGGCCTGGTGGAGGCTGCCCCTGGTGGCTGGGGGGTGCGGGTGGTGGGAGACATGGGTGGGGGCCTGGTGGAGGGTGCCCCTGGATGCTGGGGGGTGGGAGTGATAGGGGACATGGGTGGGGGCCTGATGGAGGCTGCCCCTGCACTGCTGGGGGGTGGGGGTGGTGGGAGACATGAGTGGGGGCCTGGTGGAGGGTGCCCCTGGATGCTGGGGGTTGGGGGTGCTGGGTGACATGAGCAGGTGTGCAGGGTAGTCCCCTGTGGTGTGTGCTGCCTGCAGGGGCTGTGGAGGGTGTACAGGGAATACCTGGGAGCACACAGCCAAATCGCGTGTAGAATTTCCCGCGCACCCCTGAAATACACGTACCCGGCCAAATCGCGTGTGGAACTTCCCGCGCACCCCTGAAATACACGTACACGGCCAAATCGCCTGTGGAACTTCACGCGCACCCCTGAAATCCACGTACCCTGACAAATCGCGTGTGGAACTTCCCGCGCACCCCTGAAATACACGTACCCGGCCAAATCGCGTGTGGAACTTCCCGCGCACCCCTGAAATACACGTACTGTTGGGTGTCCTGACCCACGTTTGAGCTATCATGCTGCAACATTTGGTGCTGTGGGCTTAGAAAATCCAAGATGGCCAAAAAGCCCACAAGTGCGCCAGGATCCAGGAGAACCACGCAGTTTGTGCGCACACCAAAATGGTTACCTCACTTGCCACCCACCAGTGTAAAGAAAGATCTTTGTTAACAAAATCCACTGTTATTGATGTCAAAAAGTTGCTGAAATCGTGGCTCACCGGACCACTTTAAAGATTCAACCCTTTTGTGGGGTTCCACATAACCATTTTACTGTAAGGAGCCCCATCAAAACAATGTTAAGCAAGGATTTACTACCATGTAAGAACCATTCCTGTTTGGAATGCATTAATCCAAGAAAGATCCCAAAAATGGATGCAGTACCAACAAAATCCTCAAGGCGGCGCTAGCGGTCTAAACTCTGACAGGAGATCTGAGTGCAGTTGCTGACAAAGGGATTTGACTCAGCTGACTTCAAAGGCTGCATTTTAATTAAAAATTAGCCACCTGCTGTTCCCAGAGGCCTGAAGCCTGGGAAACCCTCTCACCTCCAGAGGTTCACACCAGGAGTTAGAATCTCACATGACCTCTTGGTTGATAGAAGGCAGACTGGCTGGGAGCCTCCTGGAGACCACACAATAGGCTCTTGCAATTGAATAGGATATGTTGATTTTGACTGTTTCCTGTCAACAAAGGCCTGCCTGCCAGAAGACACATGTGACTGACCCACCCAAGTCTTGGAGGCGGACTCCAACACTCTGAGAACTGAATTGAAAGCAAAATATATATTTTACAGAAACACTGATAACTCTTTGTAATCAAATGGCAGAAATGTATAACTTTGAGAGCCTTAATTTAAAAAATGTACCTTCAATTCAAGCCCAAACTCCAATTTGTGTGATGTTCTGTGGCAAAACCCTGTTATTTATGTATACTACAGACTCTGTGTTTAAGCTAGAGACATGTTAATTTACTGGAGTATGTATGGACAGGCCGTGTACATGTGTACAAATCTGGAGAAAAATCTGATGTTGCAAAACCACTAAAAAGCACAAAATATTGCCATTTCTGAATGCAAGCCCCCAGGAAGAGCAGAGTTGGAACACGGGATACCTCATGTGATATGTGATGGGTGCATGTAATTTTAAACAACTGTTTACCTGTGCAAATATGTCTTTAGGTCAAATACAGATTGTGTGTAGAGTTGACAGGGGTGGGTTCTCTGTATCATAAACAGACCTCAGCATGATGACACTTCATTTCATTCCCCCAATCAAGGGGAAGAGGAGGAAGTGGCCAATGACAAGTGGAGAGGGGTAGGGCCTAGGAAGCTAGCCTCTCCACCCACTTTCAAAACACATAAAAGCAGACAGTCAGGACAGATAGGGACATTCAATTCCATTTGCTGCAACGCGCTCTGCCGGACCACACAACATCCAGAAGATACTAGATTCAACACTTAGACTTTAAAACTCCAAAGAACTTGATTCAGAACTCAAAGCAAGGGCCTAAACCCACAAACTGAGAACTCTTCTCAGTGGGCCTCAGCATCCAGCAAACCTAACAGCGATAGCAGCATCCAGGAGCCGTGCAGATCAGCGCTGGGTCCAGAGAAAGCTGTGCAGAAAGATCCAGAAGCAGTGCTGTACCCAGAGAAAGCAGAGCAGTATCCAGAACCAGAGGCATAGCAGAGCTGACCCAGTCCGCTGTGCGCAGAAACCGTCCGTGGCGAGTGAAGAAAACCTGTTGACCAGATCCGTGGCGAGGCCCATTTATTTCAAAAATATATTGTGAGTACCTAGCAGAACTGTGCAGAACCAATCTCTTAGTTAAAATAATATAATTCAATCTATTTTAATCTAACCAGAACTGTCTCCTAACTGTCACCTGTCATTTGCAAAGCTGTCACCTGTCATTTCTAGTTGCTAGCTGTAACTTGTCACTTTGAACTTTTAAAATTTCAAATCTGAAAAACGACCTTTAGCATATCGCTCATATCTCCGTGACCGTTTGTCTTAGAGACTTGCAGTAACTTTCCTCTGAAAGCTGGGAATCTTGGCTTTTCAACGAACCTAGAACCGCATTCCTATTCCCTAAACTTTTGCCGCAATCGCGGATTTGTCGCGATTTGCAAATTTCTCCACGTGTGAAAACAGCAGCTTCCTTGCTTTCATTTGCCAAAAATTCGTTTAACCTGCCAATCATTCCTAGAACATTGCTAAAGTAAGCCTGAACTAATTTAAACCAACTAATCCTCAACCTGAACCTCCAGAGGGAATTAAAATCATTTTAGCACATTTTCCAATATATTGCTATCACGTATAAAAGCATTTTGGGCCTGTGTTTCAAACTTCTGTAGTCTAAGCTTGCTGGGGTGAACTGAATTACATTTGATTGCATTTCTGAGAACTGTGTGCTCTTCCTTCCATCTCCTTACATTGTATAGGGGGGGTGAATTGCCACAAAGGGAAAGTTACCTTGACTTTTGTGAAACCATATCAGTTTATCTTCTATACTGCATTTCATTCATTCAACCTTGCATTTCCTTGAACCCTATAAAGCATTCTCTACCACATGATTCTTCTGTCCCTATTTACCAGTGTGCTACCTTATCCATTTCATGTCAACTCCTTAGTGATTATAAAGAAGTGGGCTAGTGCCAGATTCTCCGTTGTTAATCTTTATCATATCAGATTAAATGTGATATTCAATTATTAATTTATTATAAAGTGTGATATATATATATTGTTTAAATTCTCAAATAAACCTTTTAACTTGAAAAACAGAACTACTTCTTGGCTCAGTGGGGTCAGGGGGATTCCAAGAGAGGGGTGTTATATAGGGGTAGTCATCCAGAACGCATGAACTGGACATAAAGATATATCAATACGGGTTTTCATTCAGTATTCTAGACTAGGCGTTGACTTAGCTGTAGTGCTGAATTGAATATCTCTTACAAATTGGGGGCTCGAGCGGGACGTTTGGATTAGATCTATCAATTGTGCAGATTACTACAGTGTGCCAGCTGACCAGATACACATATCCGGTCGGATCACCACGCTGTAAAGCACTCCTCAAAGGAACGCTCTAAGGAAAAGGTCTGTTTTGCAAAAATAAAATATAAACTTCTGTAAGTCAGGACAGAGACCAATCTCTAGAATGACGACCTTAGTAGACATGAAAATAGCCAGAGAGCACTTCTTACATAAGTTATTTGTGAGAGGTGAGTGGACTCACCAGGACCGCATGGTCTGGTTGCAGGCCATCACGCAACAGGTCACTGAAACAGGGTCAGAATAATGGAGAGATCAGGGTCCCTTACATGTGGCCCTGAGTGAACTATACATGGCTCCTAAAGCTAAGGATGAACAAGACAAGATGGTTAGGATAGCGGCATACCTGTACCTATATATGGGAGACATGCAGGATAAATGTACTGAAAGCCAAGATCTGGCGAATAAGCGACAGATGGCGTTAGAGAAGTTCCAATCTGACCTGGTCTCTTCTGAGCAGAGGCTGCAGGGGAGCCAGGAGTCAGAAAATGAGAGTAGACAGCACATCATTAAAATAAAGAAGGATATGGATATCCTGCAACAGGAAAAGGCTGACCAGGATACCAGAATTCTGGCTTTGCAGAAGGAACACCAAGACAGTTTGGACTCCCTACTGCAGAGCCAGAAAAAGCTGGAGCAACAGATCAATTTCAACAGGGCATGCACAGAGCAGGTAGCCACCCTGCAAATCCAACTAGACAGAGAGAAAGAGGAGAGCAATACACTGATCCTGAAAGACCTGGATACCCAGGCAGAGTTTGATCAGGAGAGCCAGGAAGCTGGTGCCTTCCAAAGGCAAAGGGACGACCTGGCGTCACAAATTCAAGCTCTTGGTCAGGAAAGGGACACCTTAGGCCAGGAAGTCTGCCACTTAAGGAGAAAAATGGAAGAAAATCACCTGGCCCACCAGGGACTGGGTGACCTCCAAAAAGAACACCAGGACTTGCTAGAGCACACCAGGAGGGTGGAGGAGGCTCTGGCAATACAGGAGCAGGCCAATAGGGACACAGCTCAGGAGGTAACCCTCCTGCAGCAAAGACTGGCCCAGTGCTCCAGGACCAATCAGGAAACACAGAGAGAGATGAGGCTCTCTGCCAGCACAATGATAGGCTCCAACAACAGGTAGCGATACAGGAGAGACTGATAGAGTCTAGTAAGGCCTTAACTGAGGAACTGAAGGCGCAGGCTCTTGCATTGCAACAGGGAGCAGGGGCGGATAGAGACCAGGTTCGCTGGGAAAGGGAAACTCCTGAGCATAACCTCAGGAGCCCTAGTACCAGAGGCCTTTATCTCTCTCAGTCCCTGGACTCTGCCACCCCCATGTACCCTGGCGCGCATGAGCACCGCGCCACAGGGATGGCAGATTACTATCCAGCCAGAAGCATGGTGCTCATAGGCCAGTACCTCCCAGGAATGGATGGGCGGGCATCCGGGTATGGGCACCCAAGCACAGTGCAATTTAGTGGGGAACCCCAGGAGAATAGGCCCATTAAGGGCATCCTGAAAACTTCTGCCCAGTTAGGTCAGTGGGGGGGGGGACCCATCAAATCCTGGCAGCAAAGAGGAATCTGAAGACTCCTCTGAACGGCGCAGGACACAGGAGACCAGGTCCCCACATTCTGCCTGCCATTCCCAGGCTCGCAGAATCCGGGAAAACCTGGAAGATCAGACAGGAACCTCTGGGAGCAGTGCCTCTGAGTCAGAGGATGAATGGACCAGGGTTACCCGAACCAAAAAGGCCAGTAAGGCAAAAAGGGCCTTGCTTAAGGACCCATTGAAGCAAATAAAGGCAATAAGGAGTGTTATCACGCCTTATCATAAGAACGCCAAGTATTCCGTATGGGAACACTTGGAGCTCTATGAGCAAATGATGGAGACTTTCCATTTGAAGGACAGCAGTAGCTGCATCCAGTACGTCAAATGGACATTCTCACCAGAATACTCCAGTTTCTTTGCGGGGCTGGAGGACCAAAATCATTTAAGATGGTCCACCTATAAGGCGGCCATCTTGAAACATTTTTCTGTTCACAGAAATCCTCAAGAGGCTCGCAAGGCAGCCTACAATTTGCAATGTGGGGAGGATCAGGCCCCACAAGAATTTGTGCAAGAACTGAAACGTGCCTTTGCGCAGACCACCAGAAGGGTGCGCACAGACAGCAGAGAATTTGTTAATACTTTTTTCCATGCCTTGACCAAATACATAATGACCCAGCTCATGAGAGATTTTCATGAGAAAAGTTCTTTAGAATGGGTCATTGAACAAGCCACCCGCATCTACGAGGTGCAGAAACCGGTGGAAAACAAAAACCAGCCTAAAAACCCCAAAACCAACAGCACCCCTGCTGCTGCCAAGGTGGCAGAGGTAAAGGTTGCCCCCGTTTTGGATTTGGAGATGGGGGGGCCTAAAAACCTACCTGCACCTAATAATGCTAGGCCCAGAAGGTCCTCGGGCCAGTCACAGACAGGGAGCCAAGGAGGCAGCCCCACAAATGGGGTCCCTCGCTCTCCTGATTATGTAAGTCCCCAATTCCCTGAGCCCAGACAACCTAATCCGGGAGAGGGGAGGCCAAGGGTGGAGGGGTATCCAAATCTTCCCAACCAGGGGTACTACCAAAGAAGGGATAGCTACCCTTCCCGGGATCAGCCCAGGGGAGAAAACAGGGCCCCGTATCAGCCTGAGCGGGTTTCCCAGTTAGAGCGCCAGGTTCAAAACATGGCGCGGGATCTGGGTCACATACTGAGGGCTCAGCAGAACCCTCAGATCGGCATGCCGGCGCAGAACGCACCCAACTCTGGACCTGGTGCTCCAGAGCAATGACGGGGGCAGCACCCCGATAACACACCGGTTCCCAGGGAGGAGGCACAAGGGGAAGGGGGGTGTAAAGCCTTGGAGGAAGCTTCCTTCCCAACTTGTAAACAGCCCCTGGAAACCCAGGAACCGGAAACAAAATCTCTTGCCCCTGAAAGTCTGCCTCCTAAGGAGCAGAGGGGGGGTAGGAGAAACAAAAGACCCAAACAGACTCAGTTTGAGGAGGAGGTACAGATCTTCCAATTTGAGGGAGAGGGATCCTCAGAGGATCCTGGGAAAAGGATCTTCTCCTTCAGAGAGGGGGGAACTCCTCCCAAAGAAAAATGGGTCCCTAGGGATGCAAATCCAGACTGGGGAGATGTGGAGACTGAGCTACCGCCGCCCACCATCTCATCCCAGAACCAACAGCAAGAAAATCCTCTGGTTCAAACCCATCCTGATGACTGCCTCCAAAAAGGGGGGGTCGGCCCAGAACCGGAGCCAGGGGAACCCACAATGGCTCTGATCTCCAGTTGCCAACTTTTTCTTTCAGATTCCCAAGGCTCTCCACAGAATTCTGCCCAAATCTCTTCGCTAGCGATGTCCAAAACCAGAAAGTTAGCCCACCAGTTGTCCAAAAATGTGCATTATATGTGCCCCCTTGAGGAGAAGGAGGGAAGATACTATGCCCCGGTACAAGTACAGGGGCAGGGTACAATTTTGGCACTGGTGGACACTGGATCTCAAGCTACCCTTCTGCCAGAAGGGCCTTTGACGAACTGTATGCAGGAAGGGGAGAGAATTACCAAATTCCTCTCACCTTTCTTCCTGGACAACTGCAGTACTTTGACGGGAAGGAAATTCCCGTTGAGGGGACTGCAGACTTGGACATTAAGATCGGGCGACACAAGGTGAAACACCCGGTCATAGTAGTGACTCCAGAGGGAACCCCTTGTTTACTGGGGAATGACCTCCTGAGGAGGTTGTCACCCTTAATAGATTGCGTAAACAAGGTCCTCTGGACCCAGACTAGCCGACCAATAAAATTAAAACAGAGTGTCAACCATGTTAGTTTAAACGGCACCTGCCACATGGTTGAACAGAAATCTGACCAAGTAGAATTTCACTTCCAGAACAACCAAATTCCAGACGTGACAGTAATAGCAGTATGACAACAGACTGGTGATGGGGGGTCCTCTCTATTTCTGAAAATCAACCTTCCTTCCAGTTTAAGGTGGTATTCCACACTGGAAGGAAACACCCTGAAATTCTTTACTAATCCACAACCAGAAACTCCCACTCCTATAGTCCAGAAAGATGTGAAATCAGCTCAGAGCCTGGCTGATATTCAGCAAATTGGAGAGCAGTTGTTCATCCCAGTTCAGTTAAATGATGGGAAGGACTCTGTTCTCGCTCGAGTGTGTGTGAACAACGGTAAGAGCTTCATCAGCGAAGTCATGTTTCGCCAACTCCCAAAAGATCCAGCCATTCCCACATTCAAACTGATAGACAAATGGGAAATGGACCTGGAAGCACCCAATTCCAAACATCTCCTGCCAAGCAGGTGTATGCTCAAAATCTCCATTGGCAACAAGAGCATAGTCCACAATTGTTGGGTCGTGCGAGACGTCACTGCCGCTTTTTTCTTAGGCAGTGACATTCTCAATCGTTTTGCCATTAGTTTGGACCTAATAAACTTCAAAGCTTGGTCCCGATTAGCGGATAATCCCATGGGCTTTGATGATCCAGAAAAAGCATTTAGGTCAGCTCAATTGCTACCTTATGCAGTTGAAATTCAGATCAAAGAGGAAGTCACCATCCCAGAAAGGACCCGACAATTCTCCCTGGAAGTGAAAGCTAAAAGAGGACAACATTTGAAAAACCCTGATGCTTACATACATCTAAACGCTTCTCTCCAACAGCAAGGGTTGGGGGTAAACCCAACTCCATTAGTCAACATAGAACATGACACCATTCTAATAGAGGTGGATAACAGCGACTTATAGAGTATTACTCTAGCCGCAGGCACCATTATTGGAATGGCGGTTGATGACCGACATTTTTCCATCGATTTAGGTAATGAACTGTTAGGACCAATCCCCAAGGACTGTTTTGACGGTGACAGTGAGGACAATACAACACCAGACAGGATTTTTACCCGGCATGGGGGGAACTTCCTGGTGTACACTTCTTGCCCTTATGGTAAGGAAGATGTGACTTGTGACTTCAGGAGGGATGAGGTGATTTTCCAGGTCCATGAGGGCTGCCTTTCCCACCTGAAGCCTCCAGTCCAAATCAGCACTCTGACCAGGGACTTCTCCACCCAGCTGGAGGAGGCCGCTGAGATAGCCAAACCAGAAGTCTTTCCAGGCTTCAGGCAGATGGTGGAAGAGAGAGTCAACCTAGCTGATGCCTGTGTGACTCTGGAACAAAAGCAAAAGTTGAAACAAGTTTTCTTGGATTTCCAAGATCTCTTTGCAGTAGACTCATATGACTGTGGCCGCACCGACACCCACACAACAACAATCCCCACGGACCCTGGCATGACTCCTGTGTTTGTGAAGCAATATCGCTTGCCTCTCGCATCAATGGAGTCCCTTACTGAAATAATTAAGAACCTTGAGTCCCGGGGAATAATCCGTCCAGTTCACAGCACCTTCAATAATCCGGTGCTGGGAATATTGAAGCCAAACGGCCAGTGGAGACTCTGCGCCGACCTCAGGGAGCTCAACAAACGGGTCCATACTTCCAGATGGCCTCTGCCCTACATTGACCAAGGGCTGGCCCAGATCCAGGGGTCACAGGTATTCACTGCAATAGACCTGACCAATGGATACTGGACTGTGCCTGTCAGTAGGGAGGACCAATACAAGCTGGCTTTTACCTTTGGGGGCCAGCAGTACACATGGACCCGGACTCCCTTCGGATACCTCAACTCCGGCAATGAATTCAACATTTTCCTACATAAGGCCATGCCCGACCTGGGTGCAAGGGGTAACCTGGCTTATGTAGATGATGTCCTCATCAAAAGTTCATCTGTGGAGGAACACATAGCGGAGATCCGTTATGTTCTGATGCAGTTGAGGGCCGCCGGAGCAAAACTTTCCTTTCAGAAAGCACAGTGGTGTAGAACCCGTGTTAATTTCTTGGGGCATGAGATTACTCCTCAGGGTCTCTGTCCCCAGGAAAAGAAGGTGGAAGCACTCCAAAAACTGAAAGACCCCACAACTCTGCGGGAACTAAGGAGCCTCCTTGGACTGACTAATTACAGCAGAAAGTTCATTGAGGGCTACGCAGAGATCACCAGACCCCTGATTCATCTCCTGAAAGGGGGGGTCAAGTGGGAATGCGGCCAGAACAAGCCGAGGCGGTACAACAACTCAAAAGAAGCCTCTCACAAGCGCCTTGCCTAGCTTACCCTGTCAGAAACAAGGAGTTCTTCCTGGAGACGGGGTTCTCTAATACGTGCTTGATAGCAGTATTATACCAAAAGCATGACAAGGTCAATAAAGTAATCTCCTATGCGAGCAAAGCTTTATCCTCTGTGGAGGAAAAATTCAACGATTGTGAGAAGGCCCTCCTGGCAACGGTGTGGGCATTGAAGAATTACCGCCCGTTTATCCAGGGGGTACACATCATAGTGGAGACTCCACACCAGCATCTGCAATATCTCCAAAGTGATAGAATCCGGGACGGAAATGTGAGTAATTCCCGAATTACTTCCTGGATTCTGTCAATGCAAGGCTTTCCTGTGGAGGTCAGATATGGCCAAAACAAGAAGAGTCCCCTCGCGCAAGGTCTGTCTGACTTGCATGATTGTGCCAGAGAAAACTGTCTCGAGGACGAAAGTCTAAAAATCAAGGACAACATGGAGGCATACCTTAATTCCCCACACAAAGTCTTTGAAGAAGACAAGTGTGAGGGAATGCCCACTGTCTATGTGGATGGATGCTCTTACCATGTTGACAACGACGCGGAGAAAGAACTGGTGGCTGGCGTAGGGAATGCATGGGTGAAGGAGTTTCCAGAACCCTCCGCTGGATACAAAATTGGTCCCCGAAGTAGTCAGGTGGCAGAATTGATGGCTGTGCATCAAGCCATCCTCACTGCTGTCCAACATCAACTCCACGAACTGGTCATAATCACAGATTCGGATTATGTACGGAACGGGTTCGTGGAGCACCTGGTTAATTGGAAAACCAGAGGCATGTTATGTGCTAATAACAAACCCTTGAAACATGGGAAGTTGATCCAAAACATTGATGATCTGGTCACCTCGAATGAGATGACCATCTATTGGAAAAAGATCAAGGGTCATTCCAAGGTAGAGGGACCAGACAAAACTGGAAATGACTTAGCTGATCGGCTGGCCAAAACTGGGGCCATCCAAGGGGATCTAATCAAAATAGAGTCCCTGTTGGGGGAAATCCAGGTCACTGCTATCACTAGGTCCCAGACAAATGCTCACAATGACCTTTCAATTGCACAATGGAGTAAGGAGACCCCTGATGCTGATTTGATTACCGCTCAGAAGGGGGATCCAATAATTGGTAAATTTTACCAGCACCTTGAGGACCCTGAGAACTTTCCCCTGACGGATACCGATTACATTGGGAAAGAGGACCTTAGAGTGTTGATGAAATGTAGCTTTGGATTTCCTTACCAACAAACCGTCTTGGATCCGGAACATTTTTGGACATTTCATTTTGGGAATGAAATGAAGTGTCATCATGCTGAGGTCTGTTTATGATACAGAGAACCCACCCCTGTCAACTCTACACACAATCTGTATTTTACCTAAAGACATATTTGCACAGGTACACAGTTGTTTAAAATTACATGCACCCATCACATATCACATGAGGTATCCCCTGTTCCAACTCTGCTCTTCATGGGGGCTTGCATTCAGAAATGGCAATATTTTGTACTTTTTAGTGGTTTTGCAACATCAGATTTTTCTCCAGATTTGTACACATGTACACGGCCTGTCCATACATACTCCAGTAAATTAACATGTCTCTAGCTTAAACACAGAGTCTGTAGTATACATAAATAACAGGGTTTTGCCCAAGAACATCACACAATTTGGAGTTTGGGCTTGAATTGATGGTACATTTTTTAAATTAAGGCTCTCAAAGTTATACATTTCTGTCATTTGATTACAAAGAGTTATCAGTGTTTCTGTAAAATATATATTTTGCTTTCAATTCAGTTCTCAGAGTGTTAGAGTCCGCCTCCAAGACTTGGGTGGGTCAGTCACATGTGTCTACTGGCAGGCAGGCCTTTGTTGACAGGAAAGAGTCAAAATCAACATATCCTATTCAATTGCAAGAGCCTATTGTGTGGTCTCCAGGAGGCTCCCAGCCAGTCTGCCTTCTATCAATCAAGAGGTCATGTGAGATTTTAACTCCTGGTGTGAATCTCTGGAGGTGAGAGGGTTTCCCAGGCTTCAGGCCTCTGGGAACAGCAGGTGGCTAATTTTTAATTAAAATGCAGCCTTTGAAGTCAGCTGTGTCAAATCCCTTTGTCAGCAACTGCACTCAGTTCTCCTGTCAGAGTTTAGACCGCTAGCGCCGCCTTGAGGATTTTGTTGGTACTGCATCCATTTTTGGGATCTTTCTTGGATTAATGCATTCCAAACAGGAATGGTTCTTACATGGTAGTAAATCCTTGCTTAACATTGTTTTGATGGGGCTCCTTACAGTCAAATGGTTATGTGGAACCCCACAAAAGGGTTGAATCTTAAAAGTGGTCCGGTGAGCCACGATTTCAGCAACTTTTTGACATCAATAACAGTGGATTTTGTTAACAAAGATCTTTCTTTACACTGGTGGGTGGCAAGTGAGGTAACTATTTTGGTGTGCGCACAAACTGCGTGGTTCTCCTGGATTCTGGCGCACTTGTGGGCTTTTTGGCCATCTTGGATTTTCTAAGCCCACAGCACCAAATGTTGCAGCATGATAGCTCAAACGTGGGTCAGGACACCCAACAAATCCCTCCATGTGACTGCCCTTTGAATTTGAGTCGATGGGGAGTCGGGTGCACAAGGTTTTTGACCCACGCACTGGTCTGTCCGCATAATCTTCTTCCAATTCTGCAAATGGCACAGTTCAGTATCTTTTCATCCATCCGGTACTGATCGATCGGTTCTCCTCGCCGGTCCTGATGGGAAGATTGGGCGGTACCCCGGGCCCCTTGTGTCTCTGCTCCCGGTCTCCGGATCGTCCTCCTTGGCCAGTCTCGAGGTTTTCTTTCTCCTAGGACGACAAAGGAAGAGCGGCAATACCTATTCATAGACATTTTTCCCCCACCATTGATATAGTGGGGTGGCATATGAATTTTAGAACTCAACAGATATGCACATGCACATTTTTTTAAATTAAGAGACAGGAACACATAAACTTGAGAAACACAGAATTTGATAGGCTATATGTAGGATCTTTTAAGTTAGAACTGAATTAATCTGAGACAGTACCCTCTAGGATTCCAGAGGATTCCTCCAGTTGTTGCAGAGTGTGCCTGGGATGGCAACACTTCAACTGGTTAATGTGCACCCACTTGTCTTCCCCCTCTGCCAAACCGCCTTTGGGGATGCGGATCTTGTAGGCCACAGGGGAGATTTTGTCTATAATCTCAAAGGGTCCCTTCCATGTAGGCAAAGATTTTCGCTGTTTGGCCTGGTTCCTTTGGAAATTGTATAGATAGACCCGGTCCCTGACCTAATATTCCTTCCTGGGAGTCTTCAGGTCATAGTGGGTCTTCATGCTATCAGCTGATATTTCTAGATTCCGCTGAGCATAAGCAAAAGCATGTTGAAGGTGTTTCCTTAAATTCTCCACATACTCATGAGTTGTGGAGGCATTTATTAGTGTCTGCTCTTGGGTCCTGTAGAGCAAATGCTGCGGAAGCACCATCTTGCGTCCAGTCATCAACTCGAATGGTGACATTTTGGTTGCAGATGAAGGGGTAGATCTGATGGCCATTAGGACCAGAGGTAATCGGATATCCCAACTTGGCCCAGAATCTGCCACAAACTTCTTTAATATGCTCACAATGGTTCGGTTGTATCCCTCTACTGCTCCAGAAGAAGCTGGCCGGTAAGCAATATGCAACTTCCTTTTGACCCCCAGTATCTCCCACATATTTGTCATTACTTCACTGGTGAAGTGGCTACCCCTGTCTGACTCAATCCTTTGAGGTAGACCGAAACGGGAAAAGATGTGGTTAATCATCAGGGCAGCTGCAGTTTCTGCCTTGCAATTTGGGGCTGGGAGACATTCCACCCACTTGGTAAACAAGCATGTCACAGTCAACATGTACTCATTCCCCCTAGCAGAGCGAATCACGGGGCCTACAAAGTCGATTTGTAAATCTGACCATGGCAGTGTCATCCCCCTCTTTTGGAGGGGTGCACGGTGTGTGAGGGATGTTGGCTGAAATTGTGCACACACAAGACAACCCTTCAAGTATTGGTTGAGGTCCTGGCCCATGTGTGGCCAGTATGCAACCTCTCTTAAGATTTCCAGTGTTGTGTGAAACCCCCTATGACCGGCGGTGGCCGCATCATGGGCGTGACTTAACATCAGGCTTCGGAATGAGGTAGGAACCACCCACTGATCGTGGCCAATCAAGGGGAAGAGGAGGAAGTGGCCAATGACAAGTGGAGAGGGGTAGGGCCTAGGAAGCTAGCCTCTCCACCCACTTTCAAATCACATAAAAGCAGACAGTCAGGACAGATAGGGACATTCAATTCCATTTGCTGCAACGCGCTCTGCCGGACCACACAACATCCAGAAGATACTAGATTCAACACTTAGACTTTAAAACTCCAAAGAACTTGATTCAGAACTCAAAGCAAGGGCCTAAACCCACAAACTGACAACTCTTCTCAGTGGGCCTCAGCATCCAGTAAACCTAACAGCGATAGCAGCATCCAGGAGCCATGCAGATCAGCGCTGGGTCCAGAGAAAGCTGTGCAGAAAGATCCAGAAGCAGTGCTGTACCCAGAGAAAGCAGTGCAGTATCCAGAACCAGAGGCAGAGCAGAGCTGACCCAGACCGCTGTGCGCAGAAACCGTCCGTGGCGAGTGAAGAAAACCTGTTGACCAGATCTGTGGCGAGGCCCATTTATTTCAAAAATAAATTGTGAGTACCTAGCAGAACTGTGCAGAACCAATCTCTTAGTTAAAATAGTTAAAATAATATAATTCAATCTATTTTAATCTAAACAGAACTGTCTCCTAACTGTCACCTGTCATTTGCAAAGCTGTCACCTGTCATTTCTAGTTGCTAGCTGTAACTTGTCACTTTGAACTTTTAAAATTTCAAATCTGAAAAACGACCTTTACCATATCGGTGATATCTCCGCGACCGTTTGTCTTAGAGACTTGCAGTAACTTTCCTCTGAAAGCTGGGAATCTTCCTATTCCCTATACTTTTGCCTCAATCGCGGAAAACGCACTCGTGAATTTGCCGCGATTTGCAAATTTCTCCACGTGTGAAAACAGCAGCTTCCTTGCTTTCATTTGGCAAAAATTCGTTTAACCTGCCAATCATTCCTAGAACATTGCTAAAGTAAGCCTGAACTAATTTAAACCAACTAATCCTCAACCTGAACCTCCAGAGGAAATTAAAATCATTTTAGCACATTTTCCAATATATTGCTATCACATATAAAAGCATTTTGGGCCTGTGTTTCAAACTTCTGTAGTCTAAGCTTGCTGGGGTGAACTGAATTACATTTGATTGCATTTATGAGAACTGTGTGCTCTTTCTTCCATCTCCTTACATTGTATAGGGGGGGTGAATTGCCACAAAGGGAATGTTACCTTGTCTTTTGTGAACCCATATCAGTTTATCTTCTATACTGCATTTCATTCATTCAACCTTGCATTTCCTTGAACCCTATAAAGCATTCTCTACCACATTATTCTTCTGTCCCTATTTACCAGTGTGCTACCTTATCCATTTCATGTCAACTCCTTAGTGATTATAAAGAAGTATCTCCAGATTCTCCGTTGTTAATCTTTATCATATCAGATTAAGTGTGATATTCAATTATTAATTTATTATAAAGTGTGATATATATATATTGTTTAAATTCTCATATAAACCTTTTAACTTGCAAAACAGAACTACTTCTTGGCTCAGTGGGGTCAGGGGGATTCCAAGAGAGGGGTGTTATATAGGGGTAGTCATCCAGAACGCATGAACTGGACATAAAGATATATCAATAAGGGTTTTCATTCAGTATTCTAGACTAGGCGTTGAATTAGCTGTAGTGTTGAATTGAATATCTCTTACAGTACACGGCCAAATCGCGTGTGGAACTTCCCGCGCACCCCTGAAATCCACGTACCCTGACAAATCGCGTGTGGAACTTCCCGCGCACACCTGAAATCCACGTACCCGGCAAAATCGCGTGTGGAACTTCCCGCGCACCCCTGAAATACACGTATCCTGACAAATCGCGTGTGGAACTTCCCGCGCACCCCTGAAATCCACGTACCCGGCCAAATTGCGTGTGGAACTTCCCGCGCACCCCTGCAATCCACTACCCTGACAAATCGCGTGTGGAACTTCCCGCGCACCCCTGAAATCCACGTACCCGGCCAAATCGCGTGTGGAACTTCCCGCGCACCCCTGCAATCCACGTACCCTGACAAATCGCGTGTGGAACTTCCCGCGCACCGCTGAAATCCACGTACCCTGAAAAATCGCGTGTGGAACTTCCCGCGCACCCCTGAAATCCACGTACCCGGCCAAATCGCGTGTGGAACTTCCCGCGCACCCCTGAAATCCACGTACCCTGACAAATCGCGTGTGGAACTTCCCGCGCAACCCTGAAATACACGTACACGGCCAAATCGCGTGTGGAACTTCCCGCGCACCCCTGAAATCCACGTACCCTGACAAATCGCGTGTGGAACTTCCCGCGCACCCCTGAAATCCACGTACCCGGCCAAATCGCGTGTGGAACTTCCCGCGCACCCCTGAAATCCACGTACCCTGACAAATCGCGTGTGGAACTTCCCGCGCACCCCTGAAATCCACGTACCCTGACAAATCGCGTGTGGAACTTCCCGCGCACCCCTGAAATCCACGTACCCGGCCAAATCGCGTGTGGAACTTCCCGCGCACCCCTGCAATCCACGTACCCTGACAAATCGCGTGTGGAACTTCCCGCGCACCCCTGAAATCCACGTACCCTGACAAATCGCGTGTGGAACTTCCCGCGCACCCCTGCAATCCACGTACCCTGACAAATCGCGTGTGGAACTTCCCGCGCACCCCTGAAATACACGTACACGGCCAAATCGCGTGTGGAACTTCCCGCGCACCCCTGAAATCCACGTACCCGGACAAATCGCGTGTGAGACTTCCCGCGCACCCCGGTATACACGCACACGTATTTTTTGTCAGCGGGTGTCCGTGTTTGTGGGTACCCCTTTGCACGTCATTTGTCCTGGAGGGCCACAGTATAGGACATTCATCATGGCTGTATATAGGTGCTATTTGTTGGCGCACCTTTTGGCGCACATTTCTTACAGGCGCAGAGACGCTACCGCCTGCTTTCTTGTGGCGGTCGTGTTTGTGCCTGTGCGCTGGTTTGAGCGTGCGCTTTTTTGCCCTATTCTATTCCATGAATACGTGTTGTAGGCGAGCGTGTGGGCGTTCCGCGCACTTGTACCCTGTACTTCCCCTGTGACGCCCACATTTTGGCAAGTTGTTCCCCATTCCGAGTGTTACGCCCCGTGTTCCGCCTACTTTTGTTGCGTGCGCCGCGCTATGTGCGATTTTCGCTGTGGCCTGTGCGATTTTCGCTGTGACCTGGCGCACGCAGTTAGATGGCCTGTGCGCCACGTGCGCCGCGCACTTTTTTATCGCACATCCGATGGTTTTCTCGCGCACCGCCTTCCATGAATCGATGTGCGCTGCTTTTCGTGCGATTTTCGCACTTGCACTGCGATTTTCGCTATTCCACTGCGATTCGCACGTTTTTGGCCACTTGCGCCGCGCTAATTATTCCATGAATTGGCCTGTTAGTCTCTCACACATTAGCACAATAAATATTCATCTTGTCTACCGTGCTCCAGGCACACTCCTTTCCTTTGAGGAGGATAGCTTGCATATTCTTTCCCTGTTTAAACCAACCTCCAAAACTATAGTACTTTGGAGTATTCATTTAGGCTACAATGACAAAGCAGACCTAAATGCCCAGTCCTTAGCTAGCTCTTTGGAAGCACTGGCGTGTTCACATGGCATCCTCTGCCCCATGCACATTGAAGGACGAACACTAGATTGGTTAGTTGATCTTAACTTTAATATTAACATCACCTCCAATCTCCCCTACCCTTGCATAGATCACAACATGATTCCATTTAACATCCCTTTAGCTACTGGTGCACCAGCAGCGACTGTACTTCTGCCCCCTCTAGCTGCACGGACTACCTGTAATATCACCAAACTCAAGACTCTACCGCTGATAGACAGGATTCGGGTCCCATTGCCACCGTCCACAGAACCTGCCACCTTGGTCGACCTATATAACCTAACCCTCTCCTAGAAAACAGATACAGTCGCCCCACTCACATTGAAAAATGCCAAAGCTACCGGCCATCTCAATACTTGTTTCACTGTAGACCTTCAAGAATTTCACCTCCTCAAATGGAAAGCCGAAGCCAATTGGAAGAACAATCCCACTGAGCCTAAGAAATTGGGCTTCACCTCCGCAGCACATAATTACAAAAAAGCATTCCTAAAAGTTCCACTTATGACACCAGAATTGCAAATGCAAACTCTACGCCAGAGAGCTCTTTATCCTACTTCGCAAACCTGAATCCCCGGTACCTCTGCCTATCAAAATCTCTCAGGATAGCGCCTGGTGTTGTAACACTCAAAATGCCCTTATTCATAAAATGTACATGCTCCAAAAAGCGATACTTCTAAAAAGAAACTCCCTGAGCTTTAACACTCCGGAGCCTTTCCACACTGAACCTCTCGTTATCGCCCTTTATCTACCTGTTTTTAACTTCAAAATGGTCTCTGAAATGAAAGTCATTCAGATCGATAAAGGTCTGGAAACCTCTCGCTGCAAGGGGGACATATACCCAGCAGCCGTCATTAAAGAGTGTGTTGAGCCACTTGCTCCCTCTTAAAGATGCCTGGTTTCTGCCACTTCTAAAAAAAACATGCTTGACGCAGATGTTCCCAAAACATACTGCTCCATTACCACAGTGCCTTTCCATCTGAAAATATTAGACTGTGCTGTCTACTTACAAATCCAGAACTTTCTCGAATCTCAGTGCCTTGTTGGTCTACACCATTCAGGCTTTCGACCAGGCCATGGAACAGAAAAAAGCACTGCTGGACTTAAACAATCAATTGGATGGTATAAAGGATGCTATTGGATGAGATAAAGGATGCTGGAAAGTCAGCCCTCCTCCTCCTACTAGACTTATTGGCAGCCTTTGTCCTTGTAGACCATCAACTTCTGTGCCAACACCTCACCTCAGCAGCGCACTTCTCCCCTGAAGTGATTTCTTGGATTGCCTCTTTCCTATCAGATAGATCGATGAGTGTTCTCCCCTAATGCGGTGACCCCACCTGCCTCTGTCGCCTGTTGCGTCCTGCAAGTGTCCTGTGTCTCCCCCGCCCTTTACACCATCTTTACAAAACCTCTCTTTGACCTTCTAGATGACCTGGGAATTGCTCACACTAACTATGCTCATGATACACAGGTCCTTCGCCCCCTCTCAGGGAATTATCTCAATAGACTCTAATAACCTGCAATCACTCGTCCACACTATCCAAAGGTGGATGGCTTCACACCGTCTATACCTGAACGATGAAAACACAGAGTTTCCCTTGGTGGGCTCACAATCTGCACTCAACAATTTTGACCAAGCCTTCAGCTCATTCACCTTTGATGGCATAACTGTCCCTGTCTTAAGCAATGTCAAAACCTTTGGTGTATACCTGAATGCAACTCTTTCCTTATCTAGGCAAGTCAATGTGATTGCTTCTGCCGCAGCCTATACCACCATTCTAAAAAACGCAAGTAGACCCTTTCTAACCTTTGAGAGCTGCCTTACTATTGAAAGAGCGTTGATTGGACCGATACTAGACTATTGCAATGCCTTATTCGCAGGGACTTCTGCAAGTGACATTAAGTAACTTCAAATCAGGCAATATAACTCTCTCAGAGCTGCATTAAACATACCCAAGTGGGAAAACATCTCAGCAGCTAGAAGATGTGCTACCTCTTTGTGAGCGTATTACTTTCAATTCCCTTGCTATTACCCATAAATGCATCTATAACTCTGCTCCAAGATTTCTGTTACACACATTCATCAAAGCTCACGCTTGCAGACTGACCCGGACCCCATATTCCCACCAACTGTCCATCCCAAGCTTCAGAAGAAAGAGATCTGGAGAATCAGTTTCCCCGTCATCGCTGCCAAGAGTTAGAATGCCCTACCTGGATCACTAGGTGCGGAACAATCCTACTGGACCTTCAGCAAATACCTCGTGACCATGCTTTGCGCCTCTCTGCTGCCAACATGCATGTTTTCCGTAACCACTCTCTGTAACCAGCGTCTTGATTCCTAAGGGTTCAGTGCGCTTAATAAATGTATAATTAAATAAATAAATGAAGGCACAATCCCATAGGAACACAATCTGATCTGTGAATCAGGCCATCAGTGCTCTGTTGTTCACTGTTTGTCTGAAGGGGCATCAAAAACCAGTGAATGAGTGGCTTACTTAGTTTGTTTGTACTGTGCATGAAAGCAGAAGTTGAGTAGTTAACGGGAAGGGCTAGCATAGGTTGTAGTGAGACATTACCAAACAGATATACTTCCTTTGCGCATATTGTGAAGATGCCCGGGCACCAGAGACAACATGGTGCGGTACATGGTGTGGCGTTCTGGGGGAGGCTTGCTTAGGCAACTTTAGGAAACATGGAGTGCAACAGGCTGCAGTGCTGCATGGAAGCTGACATTTTCTGTTAATCCTAGTAGTAAAAATCTAATTATGTCACTAATTAAATTGTGGTTGTGGGGAGCTGGAATGCCATTTTCAGGTTATTCAGCTGAGGCTCAATACTGCAGACCTGGTGTGAGTTATTGGGTACCACAAAATGCTAACGGGCCTTTGGTTGCTGGGAAGTGCCTTTTAACCTTTTAACTGCCATGAGGTTTCCCCCACAGTGCCAAGGACTTTTTTGGTGATTTCAGTATTTCACCATGCAAAGCCTTCTAACCTTTTCTCCTTCATTAACCCCTTAAGTGCCAAGGACGAGCTATCTCGTCCTTGACACTGAGATTCTTGTTTTGACCAGAAGCCATTGGAGAGCTTTTCATCATTCTTGTGCTTAAAGGTCTGTATCACTCTTCTGACTGCTTGAGCACTTCAGAGTATCATTATGTCTCTTGAAAACACCGATCTCCTGGATGTGTTGCTTACGTTACAGTGTTTTCTGCTTCTTGTCGTATCCTTTTCACGCCTTGAAACACTTGTGTATAGGCGTGTTATAAATCCCATATGACATCATATCATTCCTTATGGGTTTTCGACATCAAAGGTTTCGACTCATGGTTTTCTGCACCATTGGTTCTGGATTTATTCTACATACTATTCAGTGTCCTATGTCATATATTTTAGAACCCTTAGACACACATTTATTCACAGTGTTTATGCGCTGTTTGCTCTGCTATATGTTTCAGGACCATTAGTACCTGCATGTTCTTGGAACACATGCTTTTCACCTGGACCTTCCTGTGAGATCCTTCAGATATGGGCTGTGTCTTGGCAGCAGTGGCATGCGTGCAGCCCGGAGAGCTTGTAGGCGTATCCCTATTTTAGTAGTCCTTTTGGCTCTGGTTTTCGAGCTCTGCTCCACCCTGCCCCCACTGATTCGGTGTCTAACACTTCTGCTCTCACTCGTGTGTAGCCTAGAGTGTGTGCCCTATCGGTCGCCATGACATATGCCACCCAGCACAGATGTTTTCTACTTTTCAGCACTTTAGGTTTACATTTCCTACATGCTCGACCAGGGTCCCTTAATAACCCACACCTTATAAAAGGAATTCAGAGTGAAAATCAGTATGAATAGGCAACTTCTTAATACTGCCAATATCTACATCCTAATAGAAGTGCATGATGGAGACACATAGTATGATGTATAAACCTACTTTAGATTTAACTGGCTATGAGGACAAGTTCAAATAGCAAATATGATTGTGTTTACCCTTGCTGCAAGGGCACTGGCACCCTCAGAAATAGAAACACTTCCCCGTTATCGATGTCAAGAGCTTAGCTTTTATACTGTCACCTTCATTCCGGTGCTAGTCATGTACTATCAATTTCAAACTAGTTTTTTTCTAGTGCAATGCGTACCAGTGTTGCTTATATTTAAAATATATTTATTTTCTAGAAAATGATGTTGCCAGTTTTAGAAATGCCACACTATTGTAGTCCTAGTAATGCACAGTAGTGTAGCAGGCATTTAAAATGTCAACGCAGGTTTCTTAAGTCAATTTATATAAAATGCCATTGTCCCCAGATCCATTTTTGGGCATACATAAATTACAGCAAAAATAAAGACTAAGCAAAATAAAAAAGAAAGCGAACAATTAGGCCTACTTTAAATGCTCAAGGTAAAAACGAAGGTACCATTAATTACAAAATGGACATATTTAATTAACATACATACAATAAAAGAAATCAAAACAAAAAGAAATCAATATGGTCAGTAGCAGTGCGTTTTTGAGCAGGTGGGGGGTGGGGGCATGTGGAAGAGCTTTGAAAGTGTGATCTAGCATTGTCCCCCATTCTTCTAGTATACTTTGAAGAATGCAATATTTGTAACTCCAAATAAAGGATGCTGAGTTGAGGTGGTGGCATGGGTGGGAATTCTCAACCATAATATGAAATTCATAAGGAACAACAAAAAAGAATCATGTTTAAAACAAATAAATATTGTTGTTCACAAAGTCATGTTTTTAATTTAAAATTGCTTGATATTGACTATTCACATTACTTTCAAAGTCAAATGAGCCAATTATATTGCTTCGCTTGTAGCCAGAGGTCTTTATTCATTGAATGTTACTACATATAACCTTGAACACAAGTCCTTGAACATGCCATGCCATTATTATCTATGTAAAACATCTTCTGATTTTGGTGCCTAGATTGACCCGAGAAGATAAGGATGCCAGTTTCTACTTTGAAACTAGTTATTTATTTTGATCTCAGAAAATGATGATACTATGTCAACAAAACCATACTAGTATTGTTGCAGTACATGACATGATCAAGATGACAACTATTCTACCTAGAGGAAGTGATGTCAGTGTTGTGCATGGAAAGCAGATCATCACAGCATGATAATGATGTGTTATTTATATAGCGCCTTAATCCAAAGCGCTTTATTTACATACAATATCACCCAACCGAAATTGGTACTCATTTATCGACCTCGGAAGGATGAAAGCCTGAGTTGGCCTTGCCAGAATTCGAACCTGTGACCTACAGATCACGTTCAGATTGCAGCAGTGAGCACTCAACCCACTGAGATATCTTACCAGCTCTAAGTGTTTAAATGTTACTAGGGCAACATTGCAATATCACCGTTTGAAGTGGCATCACATTTTCTGGCGTGATGAAGCTGCATCTATGATACCCATGAAAATGGTGATTCCCGCCTTAACATTGCTCACCCAGTGTTGTCCCATTTAAGGACATTGTGAGTTCGGTATGTCTGCATTCCTGTGTAATTGTTCCAACCCACATCCTTCTTTTTTTTGACCTATGGCACTCACATTGTTCCAGACATGCACCTTGCTAACTCTCGCTGCCCTTGAATTGGGCATGACGTTAACATTCCCTTCATTGGCAGATCCAATTGCCCCTCGTCTTAAACCATATGCCTCTCATTGACCCTAAAATAATCGGATGCCACATCGAATTCCCCTGATTTTCCTGGGGCCTTCTTATTGACCCGTTAACTGACTTATGGCACATTCTATGCCCCCTATAAGTCCCTGGTCAGCACTGTCCCAGGTCATGTTCCATTGCCCACTGAATTCTCACTCACATTGCAACAGAACTGCCATGCTACATCCAATGGCTCACAGCCTTGCCCTTGTACCCAATATTGGCCAGAGGCCCAACTACACATTCAAAAAGACAATGAAAAGTATGTTGGTGAGGTTTACCTGGAAGTCAGGTACAGCACAATCTCCATAATCATTTTGTTTAATTATTCAATACACTGAAACACAATGTTGAAGGAGATGGCAAATGATCTGAAAGAAATGTTGGAAATGTGAAGGAGGTTCAGAAACTACAGGGAGATGCAGTGTGGATGCTAGGCAACAGCGGTGAAAGTATAATTGGGAAACATGAAAACAATTAAAATGAGGAAGATTGTCAAAATCTGTGGAAGTGAACGTGCAATAGTAGTTTTGAATCTACCCTTAGTGAAAGGGAAATACAATTGAGAAATGCAAACTGAAGAACTCTGCTACATTTTAGGAAAAAAACCATGTTCTATGTGAACATAATTGATAACAAAGATGCCATGTAAAATATGGAGGGTGGGCTGTCATTCGAGAGAAGAGACTTGCAGGGTTTGTCTTTGGGATGTGTGGAAGATGCACAGGGAGGAAATTAAAATAGATGAAAATGCCAATGTCCGGAATTGTAATAGGAAGAAGATTATTCTGGCAAAGGTTATATGGAGAAATTGACTAAGAAAGGAGTAAAGTCATTCAGAAGAAATTGTTAATGATATTTGTTAGGGAGAATTCTCCAGAATGGCTAATTTCCCTTACCTACCGAGTCCTTCAGCAGCTGTGCTGGATTTCTAGGATTTATTTTTTTCACCTGGTAAGAGTATGAGCCTTTTTTCCCACTCTTACATGTGTTTTGCTGTGTGTTTTACATTTTTGTTTTCATAGACTGTGGAGCCTCACCTACTCCATAGGCATCATCTTTTTACTGTGTGTCACACAGCACCTTTAGTGCAGTGACACAGGGTTGTCTTTTTCAGACTTCCCACTTTAAACTCCATTTTCTGGGACTGACTACTGTCTCCCAGAACATGTAACATTGCCATTGACTTTATTAGTCTTTGTAAATTCATAGACCCAGTACACACTATATTTCATAGAGTACTGGAAAGGGTTAATAGTTTTCCCTTTTTGTCTGTCTCTCATGGAACATTATTTTGTTCCCCTTTCTTTAAGATTTGGCTGGTGGCAGTGGTATCTACCATATTTTTCCTACTGCGGTCTATGAAAAGCATTGGTACTGTTGTAGGCTATGTTAGTAGTTTAAAACTTAAATCCGCTGGACCCCATTTACTTTTATTTGGTTCCAGCTGGATTTATTCACCATTTCTTTTTGTAAAGGTCTTTCTTGTGTTTTAGTCTGCGCACCAAACCAGGTTTGGTGCCTTTGTTCACTGTACTTTGGCAGGCTTCTGCACAAAAGCCCTCCTTAGGTGCCTGAGAGTCTAGTTAGACAGGATGTGAGGGAGGGGTTTTAGGTCCCCTGCACAGGAGACCCAAGTCGCACTCTTGTTTGATTGGCTAGGTGACTGTCCTGCCAGGACAGCCACCCTGCTGTGTGATTGACAGACAGGCTGTGTGAATGGGGGAAAACTGCATAGAAAGCAGGTCTCTGGAACTTGGAAAGCAGAGTCGCCACTGGATTGAGAGAACCGAAGAGAAGCTGAAGGAAGAGGACTGCTTCAACTACTGAACCTCCCGGTGAAGCCCTGATGGGGGTCCGAATTTCCTAAACTTCGATGACAGAGAAGATCTGCAAGGAATCTTCTTCCCTTGAGCTGGTGGGACCAACCTGTCCGCCAAACACCAAGCAAGGCTTCCCTCCCCTGGTTGAATTTGCTGTGCACCGCCGCAGTGAACCGGTTAGCCAGGAGGAGCGGGCCCTGTTTGGGTTTTAAGGAGTGCACCTTTTATTTGTTGCTTTGCTCTGCTCCTGGTTTCTTTGCTGGGCAGTGCAGGACCCTCCAGTCTTCCTCCTTTGTGTCAGTCCAACAGTCCCTTCAGGAACCATGAGCCTGCAGGATCTGCCAGGAACTTCTGCCTCAGCTGCAGCATTCTTCTTCTTCTAAGGTACTGTTCAAACCCGGTTGTTCGTTTTGTCCGACCGCGGTGAAAGTGTTTCAAATCTTTCGCCAATCCGAGGGCTTGTCCTTCTCTAATAACTTTTCCATCGACCAACTTCATTTCGAACTATTGTCAAAGACTTAACTGCAAACTTCTCTAAACTGTGTGAGATCCTCTGCAAAGACTCTGAAGCATTAACATTGGCCCAGGCCCATTGATTTGAATCCTCATTGTAGTAAGCCTTTTCTAGATTGCCCTGCCTACTTACTTGTTGGTGCTGTTTGATTTTGTATAACCTTATCTTTCCCCCCTTTTTAAATAGCTGGAGTTCCACTTTGCTCACACTGCATTTTGAGCTTAACTTGTCCAGAATTCATTGGGTGTTGTGTAGTATATTAAGATTGCAATTTTTCTGCTGCTTGATAAAAGTGAACAGTTTTACAACTGATGGTGTAAATAAATGTATATTCTTTTACTCAGAACCTTGAGTCAGTGTGTGTTTGAACCATAGCAATTGCTGTCCTTTGTGTAACTTCTGCTATTGCTCCCTTTACTCTTGAGATAGGTCTGGCTGCTCAGCCATCGCTACCACTTTACTGTGTAGTACAGGCTTGTACCAAAGGTGAATTTGTACTTGCACTTGTAGTGTTAACTGTGTGTGGTGTTCCAAAAGGGTACTGCATATGATTCTGCCTAACAAGATTTTTCTTATTTCTACTTCATGTTGGACATGCCTACATACCATCCTGCTTCTTCTTCCCCCGTTCCTGTAATTTCTTCTTTTTTTTAAATAACCTTTTCGGTGTACGTGGACCTTATTGGCAAAGGCCTTTTTCAAACACTGTTGCCACATATTACCATTTGGGAGTATTTGATATAATTATATCATTATTTAACGGGCGGAAAAGAAAGTGACAATGAAAATGTGGGGAGGACAATGTGTTTAAGAGAAAAAACAGACAAGGATATCACTAGTGTCATTCGTTTTAGAAACAAGGATACCATAATGTTTCAAGGTGGGAGAATTTAAAAAAAATAAGACTATTTTGGGAGATTTGGGAGCCGATTCATGGAACAAATGTGCGCCGAAATTTGTGGCGCAAGCGTGAAAAAGCAAGCGCACGTGCACGCATGTGATTCATGGAAGGCCCTGCATGTGTTTTCCCCCGGGATGTGCGCCAAATCTGTGGGTGGCGCACACGGGCGCACACGTCACTTCAACATCCCGAACGCCATGCGTGATGCACACAGTGAAAGCCACAACGTGTAGCGCACACACCAAAAAGGGGGCGGAACACGCAGAATTGGGAACAACGCGTGAAAATGAAGGTGTAACTGGGGAAGTACTGCTGGGAAATACACAGAACGCCCACACGCGTGCAAACAACACATATTCATGGAATCGAATACGGGAACCCCGCGCACGCCAAAAGACACATACAGGTGTAAACACGTCCGCCACACGAAGGCAGGCGGAAGCGTCCCTGCGCAGTATAAAAGTGCGCGCAAACAACAAACACGTATATACAGCTACAATGAATGTCCCATTTCTCGCAGCACTGATCGTGGGACACCACAGGAGGAGGAGAATAGCCAGGCTCTGCATTTTCTTGCACGGGACCAGCCTTTTTGGGATGCCTGATGACCAGGTCTATGGCAGGTATAGGTTTCCACCTCGTATCATCCTAGTCCTGGTCACTGAGATGACCTCACATCACCCACCTTGTGCTCCCAAGCACTGAGCCCCTTGGAAAAGGTGCTAAATGTCCTGCATTTTTTGGCCACTGGGTCATTTCCGTGGAGAACAGCCATAGTTGGGGGTCTCTCACAGGCCACACAGTCAGGCTGCCTACACCAGGTGTTGGCAATCATGACTGCGCGCCCCTCAGTCCGCAAGCACATATACATGCCCAGAACACCCGCATAAAGGCAGGCCATGGTCCAGGACTTTTACACGGTGGCACACTTCCCTAAAGTGCTCGGTGCCATAGATTGCACCAATGTGGCCCTACGTCCACCTAGGGCCACTGAGCACATCTATCGAAACTGCAAGCTCTGGCATTCCATCAACGTACAGGTTGTATGCGATGCCCACGGAATCATGACCTCTGTCTATGCAAATGATCCTGGGTCTACCCATGACTGTTGCATATACAGAATGTCCGCCCTGAACCGGGACGTGGAAGCTGGGAAGCATGGCAACACATGGCTCATTGGTGAGTACAAATGTCTGTGCACATGCATGCATGTCACACAGAGACAAATACACAAACCCAACTAATGACAACCATCCTCACCTCCCCATGGGACAGTGCCTTCCCTCTGAGCAACCACATGATGACGCCAATATGGAACCCCACCACATCACCCCAGGTAAGATACAACGCTGCCCACATTGCAACCAGGGGCATAGTGAAGCACACATTCGGAGTGCTCAAGTCACGCTTCTGCTTCCTTGGCCGCTCTGGCGGGCAGCTACTATATGCACCCCCAGTAGTGTGCAGGATCAATGTGGCAGCATGTGTCCTGCACAATGTTGCAACACGACAGGGCGTACCGGTGGACATGGTGGTGCCCCCACATCCCCAACCACAGGTACAGGCACTGCCCATGGGAGGGGAAAGGGCACCTGGCGAGGCAGCCCAGACCCAGCTTGTGGCCACATTTTTCACCGAAACTCCCACCCCTACGTAGTGCACACAGGGCTGGCACATACCAGGTGACAATCGATGATGACAAAGAGACAGTCAACTGCCACAACCTTACCACCCTGAGAATGTTGTCACGGAAGTGCTACATTGTGTGCATTCCTAGCTACTTAAACATAACATATTCTGTGTGACCAAAAGGAACACATGCAAGGTGTACATCACACCACCCCCCTGCAAAACATGACATGACAATCAGTGGTATGTTATCCAAACCCTCCCAACCCACATCACCCTTGTCTGCCACACCATGACATGACATGCAACAGCAAAAGAGCAAACCAAAAGCACAACAAATGACCAATTAGATACAAAGTGACATGTGATAAATGGAAAGAGGCCTGACACAATCACGCCTGACATGGAATCAGATGAAATGACTGACCAACAACCTCCCACACATACAAAGTCGTACACAAATGCATGCCACCAGCGGTACCATCAACAAAAGACAGAATGCCTGTTGGCATGCACATTGGCAAAGCCAAATCGGCAAATCCCAAACCCGTGTGCTGTGTGTGTCTCCTGCAACACACTGCTCAGCACACAGCACAGTGAGCAGTCATTGTGTTGGGGATACACCTTGAGCATCATATTAAAAGGACAAGCAACAAAAATAACCTATTGATGCATGTAAACAAGCCCCAAATGGTAAGTGATCATGCGATGCAGGGACACAGCATGCCAGAGAAGGCAATCTGTGTGCACGTGTGGGCATGGAAGGGTGGTTGTATGTGTGGTGGAGCATTGTGTAAGTGTGCGTGTCAGTAGGGACATGCACCCAATACATGCATGTGAAATCTAGTGACCCACAGTGTCCTGTACACATCACATGTGAACATTGGCCATGTGTACATCTCAGTATGTCAAACCACAACAATCCCCTGACACCTGAAAAGTAAACACAACACAGGAACAGCCATTGACCAGCAGAACACATCATGTACATAGTACCCCACAATGACAATGTCAGAGAGTGCCCAAACACTGTAGCCCAAGTGTACTGTCCGACAACAAAAGGTCCTCCCTCATTTACTCATCACCATGACCTTCCGAAGAACTGTGTCTGGGCTCCGTTGGCTTCTTCCTTCTAGTCTACCTGGCTTCAGGATCCCCCTACCCCTTTGTTTCCTTGTTCCACCTTTTGTGTAAATAGGGTCCAGCCCCCTCAGAGGCCACCTTGACTGGTAAAAATACCAAATCTCAGAAAACTCCAAGGAGCCAAACCCCCAAACCTGGGAAAAAGCCTGTCTCCACAAAAAAACCCTGTAAGAGTCTCTAGTAGATGACTTGAAGTCGCTGAATATGGCAAATCACATGTCGAAGCAGAATGATAGGATAACTACCAAGGTAGCACAGTTGAACAATGGTTCAACAGGATGGGAAGCAATTTCAGTACACAATAATCAATGAGGATGCAACAACTGATGGGTAGTCACAGCTCCGGTCTCCAGGTGCAGGAGTGGCATGAACCAATCACCCCCTCCATGATCTGAATGCCTGCAAGGTAAAACATACACAGGCCTCCGAGACCCCAGTGGGGAAAGAGGGTTAGGGATCCGTTGGTTGGATAGGTAACGGTATTTAGGATAACCGGAAAGAGGGTCAGGAGAGGGGAGGTGGATGGGTAAGGGAAAGTAGTGAAAATACAAAATACAACTATTGACAATTACACATACTCAATCAGAGAAACCATGTACTTCATGCACATTGTACAACCTGGCTTACCGGCAAGCAAAAGAGAGACTTATCTCTGGGGTGAGTGCTGGCCACCTGCCTGCGCACTCTCAGGTCTGGTAACAGGAGCAGTTCAATGCTGCAAAGAGAGTGTGAGTTACTATTCTGTGTGTGTTTCCCCACACACACATAACACCATTCATGCCTCTAACTAAGTGACTCCTCCCCAAACAAGCACTCTTGCCTGCTTCTTTGTTGGTATAGTTTTGCTTGCCCATGGTTTATACACTGTTAATGCGGTAAGGTAGCCGCATGTGGCCCGAGTTAAACAGAAGACCATGTGTTAAGAATCACACATGATAGAATGTGCCTTGGATGTGCTGCTAGATGCGTGTTGTGAGGTGCAATTTCAGTTGCATTCTGCAAGCCACAGCTTTCTATAGGCAGCGCACGTGGCTAATTGCATATGCTAATGATATGCACTGCACTAGAGTTTGTGTGTCGCTGGATGCCCCCCCTTGCACTGTATTAGTTTGTGGCTAGGAACACTACTGTGCTAATAACTTAGCTTCTGTGGAGCAGGGGATACTCGAGGATATGGGCAACACCCCCTGCGTGTGCCACTGACAATTTGGAAAGCTACTTGGCATTTGCTCATCAGCGCAGCTTAGCTGTACTGTGCGCATCCTCCCCAACGCCTGGCTAAGCTCCCCAGCACTGGCACTACTTAGCTTGCATGTGCGAGGAGCCTGGAGGAAGGTCGGCTGGGGCGTGGCCCCTCGTGCTGCTCACTTTGCTAAGAGCTCCTGGAAACACGTCTGCTTCTGTCGGACATCTGAGCACAAGCCCCTTGCGTATGCTTGTGCAAACATGCTCATGTGTGCACCGCCCAACGTGGCCAGGGTTTTGTAGTTCTTGGCCTGGTGCCTGCTGGGAAAGGTAGTCTGGAGGCTCCTTTTCCTGCAGAAAGGGCATAAAAGCTTTTAAAACAGCTGGAAAGTTTCCTGCGTGTGTGTCTTTATGCTGCTTGTCACTGGGCCATATCTGAGACCTACATCTGACCTCCTCCCACACAACCCCAGGTTCTGTACCCTGACAGGTGGAGCATGGAATTTGCGTCGAAAATAACCAAGGAGGCTGGCACAACTGGATGGTTGAGCTGAAAACCAATCAATCCTTGATAGCGTGAACAAAGAAAGGCAGAGACCGCACAAGTTTGGAAAGGCACAGAGAATGCGAGATAGCCGGAAACAGATGACAGCAAGTTAAGAGCCACAACACTTGAATATCATTGGTAAAAGCCAACAGGCAACATAACGGCATGGATGTAATAGATGAAAGACAGGAGGAGCAGCAGAAAGATGCTGTTGAAAAGAAGTGTACTGAGGCAAACCGAGGCAGTGTAAGAGTACGTGAAATAACAGCCCGAGAGACGGGTGGACAGATCTGCAACAAGGACAGTAGCAGGAAGAAGAACAGGAATAAAAGCACCAGAGTGTGAAAAACAATTAAAAGAGCAGTAGTCCATTAGGAAAACTGCGCCGTCAGGCAGCCTCAAAGTCCAAGAGGGAAGCCAGATACAACGTGCCATCCAAATGGAACAGAGTGTAGTAGTAGTATAGGAGGACATCTCCGGTGAGGACTGGACCATGAGTCGTGCCTCTTGGGGCACATTCCTAATGCATCCTCCTTTGCCACAATCACCAGGGGCTGAACTCAACACGTACCAACTAGACATTATCAACACATGGCCCCCTCCCACCATCAGTGTGTCTTTGACACCCAAAGGGTGCAGGCTACTGTCTACAGCATGAAGTATATCAAGCATGTATACAGGCAAGAAAAGAACACACAACACAAATAACATCAATAAATGGACAGTTCAATAATGTACTCACCGAAATTGATTGCAGACATGCCGTGGAGAAAACATCCATAATCCCCATTAGGGGTGTTAACACAAGTAGTACAGCATTAGACAGGCCACAGATATGATGGAAACCAAATGCCCTTGTGTAAATGGTTGTCACACCGAACCATCCATGGATAGGGGAAGCAGGAGTGGCATATGTGTCAGTCAGGACTCCAAGCCGCAAACACATACACAACACTAGCTTGAATGGGCCTAGCTGGAACAGACAGTGGATGCTTTCAAAAACCACAAAGCACCACACTGTCACATGAATGCACAATAGACAAACAAGTTTAAACTATATTAACTAATTGAACTAACTATAAAATAAAAAATGGCCACATACGACCCAGGGGGGAAGGCACCAAGGAGGGTGTAGGTACAGGGTGCACCTCAACACCCACATGCAATGATGTTGAGATCAACAAAAAATAACTCCATGGGCTCAACTCCTGCATGGCCCGACCTGTGTGGGAGATAAGTCATCGTCCGAGTCATCCTCTGGATGGAAAGCAGAAGGTGGACATGGCACAGTACCCTGACCACGCCTATGTGCAGCTTGCTCCTCATCGGCAGCAAGTCTGCGGGACTGGCAAGCCTGGTCCTGTGCGGCGATAACACCTAGGTCAGCATGCAGCACCTCACGTGATATGGCCTCGCATGACATCCGGAGCACCTCCCGGGATGCACATAGCTCAGCCAAGATGGTATTCTCAAGCTGCTCCAACCTCTCCTCTGTCCGCTGCCTCTGAGACATGTAGAGCACACCCAGAGTAGATCTGAGGGATTGATGGTCATCTCTCAGGGCCTCCCTGTGTGCCTCTGCATGAGCAGCAAGTGCTTGATGCAGAGACACCATTTCAGCCTGGCGTGCCCTGTCTGAGGCCACCATGCCTAGCCTGAGCGAGTGGGCTGTGGACTGTGCTGCCCACTGCTAGAGAACCACCTGCCTAGCAGGAGTGAGCACGGATTGGGCCACACGTTCCATGCTCTGGGCGATCTTATCAATTGCTGCCCCCTGTTGTTTGGAATTGGCACACATGGCTTGCTCCCACTCAGTATACCCCGGTGGCGCACGGCCACCGCGTTGCTGGGCTTGACACCCATGGGGCCCAAGGAGCCGTGGTCCTCACTGGGTTGGCACCACCCACGGCTGCAGGACTACATCCCTCCATTGATGTGATGCCCCAGGCAACCGTGCATCTCGATCCACCACAGGCGGAAGTTCCAACACCATCTGGCCCCTCAGTGCAGGTGACGCGGACAGAGGATCATCCACATCAGAATCAGTTACCGTCGATGAATGGACATGACGTGCATCCAAAGCAACATTGTTGTCAGAGTGATCATCTGAGCTAGACCCATTGCCAGCCCTGGACATGATGGTCTGCAGCACAAGTGGGTTATCGTGGCCTAGCACCCACGACCCCCACTTGTGCCAGGTTGCCGATGTAATAGCAACACTGTATCAGGATTTACATCACCATCCTCTGGCTCCATTGCGTCTTCATCTATAATGTTGAAAAAACAAACATGCGCACAAATGTCAGATGCACATAACGCACACACACATAGACATCACATCGACAGCCAATACATGAAGCAAACATGTCACACACAATAAAATTTTGGCATGCATCCAGTGGCATCGATATGCAAACACATCACAATAGCAGAAATGGATGTGTGTAAATAGCGAAGCCTACACATGTACTGATTGTAGTATATCACCTCCATCACACACGACCTCTGTCAGGCACATGTCACAGGCAGAACTGACAGATGGCAACAAAATCGATGGCACATACCATAAGCATGTCTGAACGGCCAAACGGCCACAGCTGCAAGTGAATGCAAACACACCATGACTCACGTAATATGCATGTTCACATGCTTCACTAAATCATCATCACCAATATTGCTTCATCCATCTGCAGCTCAGCCCGTACCGGGTGTCATGGGCCATGTAGACATAGTGAATGTCCCGAGCAAAGTGAGGGCCTGCAAACAGGCATGAGGGATCATAAGGCCCAGTACGGTCCAAGCTGCCGGCTATGAAGCCTCCAGAACACCCCTCAGGGCCTGATTGAGCACATTGTGCTATGAATGTGCCCTAAACCATTATTCAGTGTGTCAAATCATCATGGCCAGGCCCCACCAGATTAGCTAAGTGGGCCTGGGCGTACACATACTTCACGACAGTGCACCTTCTGGATTGTGCCAGTTGAACATTACGGGGGCAATGCTGAAATCTCACCAGCATTAATGTCAATCAACTACATATTAGTCAGTCAACAAAAAAGCTGCAAAAAACCACATGTGTAAATGAACACTTTCACACACACATAAATGAGTAGCCTCAATGTTGCACTACACAACGTTGAAGCTGCTTGCATATGTACATGTGAAAATGTTCAAAAACACCTGTGTCCTTTTACACCCGTATTGTGATCATGAACAGCAACCAATACAGCAAAGCAAGCAGCTACAATGCTGCTTGCTTTGATGTATGTGAAAGTGTACACATACACACGGGCAGGGAGCTCCACAGTCATTACAACCCGATTGGCAGGCTACAGTCAATCTGCTGCCTCTGCCAGTTAGTATACCAGTTAGGCCGCAGATTGACCGATCAACTTTGCTAAACACCCACTAGGGTGTTTCAATACTGAGTACATGTGTCACAGAATGCACCTGTGCCTGTGCCTTTCATGACAGTGAAGGGATGACAATCTGATCATATAGGCCAGGTCACTTTGACATTGCATCAGTGAGTAGGCATGTAGAACGGTGTAACATGGCTCAGAAGTGGGTTGGTGCAGTTCAGAGCATGTGCACATTACCGACTATCTACATTAACAAGTACATTATGATGTCAATCAATAAACAAGAAGGCAGTGTAAGCGCAAGGTCAGGCATCACGTGCAATGTGCATGCAATGGATTTCCGTGGATACAGACGCTCCCCCCCTTAGTGAAAATGCAGGGAGGCATTGAATGGCAGTGAAAGATTGACCAGATAACTGTGTATTGGCAGACAGTGTTGAGTAACGTCCATTGCGTCATCTGAGTCAACTGACAACACAGCCGATGAGAATGGGACAGTGAGCAGGACACATGATGAACCCTCTGTAGTACACCCATGTGTGCAGAAGGCACTACACCAGTTTGACAGAGTCAGGGGGCCTGAGACAGGTGTAGGCCTGTGCCCCACACAGACTATGACACCCTAAACCTGTGCGTGATGCCAGACTGAGCCACAGTGAGCATGGAATGGATGATGAAATGCCATTAAATGTATGTCATTCAAGACACGAACTACAATGATCATCCTGCAAAGGACACATAGGGGCATGCATGGAATGCACATGGAGCATGAATGGTCACTCATGTCCCTGCGGAGCATCTGCCATCTGCACAGTACGAGTGAGACACCCTGCATCAAGGACATAGGATGTACCCCACAGTATGTGTCTGGCAGGTTGCAGGGGGAAGTGTGCATGTACACAGGAGCGTTGAACAGGCCATTCCAACAACTTACCCACCAGCGCAATTGTGTAATAGTGGTGCAGGGGGGTGGAGGGCCAAGGGAGCATGCCTACGTGGAGTACCAGCATGCAGGCAGAAGACACATGCATGTCAGCCATGCAATGACGTAGTCCGAGTGCTGATTGGAAAGACACCCCAGGCTACATGCAGAAGGGCCAGTGAGCTGGAATATGGACCGGAGGGGCAGCCGGGTGACTAGCATGCGAGTAGGGTGTAAGTGTGGTGATGAGGACAGTCCCTGTCTGCACTACATGTCCAGCATGCTGCGCAGCAGGCACGCGTTAGTGAAGCATTGCATGACTTGCACATGAGAACCATGTACACATAGCAAGAATTGGCAGTCAAGCACAACTCATTGCACAAGCAAACCACCCATGGCCTGGACAAACACGCAAAAACACTCACTGGACGGGGCGTCAAAATCCAGCATCTCTCCCACTCCTTCAACCAATTCTGCCAGTGTGAACTCTGCAGCGATCAACTCGTGCAGAATGAGTTCTTCCTCCTGAGGTGGTGGCCCACTGCCAGTCACCCAGTAATGGCATAATTGGAGCCACGCTTTAGCTTAGCAGAGCGTCAGAGGTCATCCCAACACTTTTTGCACTCCTGAGCTGTGCGCACCTCATGTCCGAATGCACTAACACTCTCCGCAACACGCTTCCAGTGTTCCCAATGCTGGGCAGCTGTAGTGTAACAATTTGGGCCCACTAGCATATCACGTTCATGTTCCGACACGTATCCCACAAGGAAGTCCAGTTCCTGATTGCTGAAACGCTTCTTCCTTGATGTGCCGGAGGCCAGAGCCGTGTGTCGGGTCCCAGCCTCTTGTGCAGGTGCAACCTTCCTCTTCTTGGGCAGTAGTCCGGACCCTGATGGGCAAATGCCACCCTGATCAGTAGGGGCAGTGGCGCTGGTGGATTGAACCAAGGGAGTGGCAGGTGGAATTAGGACGGAAGCCCTGACTTGCATCAGTGGCTGCTGGGTGCCCTTGACTGGACCCTGCGCAGCAACATCCGCTGTGCCAAGGTCATTGACCGGGACTGCCCTGGATGGTAGACTCACAGCTGGGGAGGTGTTGGCTGCATCTGCCCATGCACTTGCCAATACCCAGCTGCTCGGGGCAGCAGATGACAATACTGCCCCAGGGACATGTGCCTCGGTCAGGGCAGCCCTGCATGCACTTACCACGTGCCTCCTGACCGCCTGGAAATCATCCTGGGACTTTTCAGGTGCCAACACAACATACGCTGGCCAACCCTGAGCCTGGGTGGTGGTGGCCACAGCTGAACCTGCAGCTACCACTACCCTTGCGCCTGTGGCAGTCGATGAAACGGACTGCCGGGTCACATGGGCACCAGTGCCAGATGCAAGAGCTGCATCTCCCAGAACCACAGGGGGTGGTGGCATGACTGCTCCCGCAACACACTCCTAAGAGACGAGAGGTAATGTTTACACGACCTCTTGTCAACAGCCCTCTACAAAAACACTTGTTGTCAATACACTATATTTGCAGGGTCACTTGCTTCCCCAACATCATTCGGGTTTTCCCTTTTTGCATATGATTGCTGCTCATTACATTTTCACATACCACTCACATTCATATAAAAAATAGTTATTTATTTTTTGTCACAATTCTATAAAAAATTGTTTTATCACATCTATAATATTACACAATTTTAACAATTTCTAAAAAACAGACTTTTCACATTTGTATTTGCTTCAAAGTTTGCACCTTCGATATCTTGAAGTACTCTAATCTATTAACAATTTGTCAAAGTAGTATCTCAATACGGATCTGCTGTCTGCTCTCCACTCACTTAGAGAAGCACATCCCAGCCCATACAACATTTGACTGTGTGTTCATATCACTCATTTTATCTTTCATACCACATTCATACCATACCCGACATGTTTCATTCCTTACACACTTATACGCTTATAGCTAGGAAATTCTTCAGGGTTTTTTTTTGTACCACATTCAATTGAAATGTGCAATTGTGTCTGTCTTCTTTTTGAATTATCTCAAAGGGATTAGCTTCAATTGGCATCCCATTTATGCCTTCTTCCAGTCCAACCACCAAACGGATAACTGTGGGAAGTAAGTGTGGGAAATTTGAATTTTAGTACTCGTTTACTCTCCCGGTTATAATTATTATTACATATAACCTGCTGTTTATAATTATTGCAGCAGAAGGGCATCATTAACTTGACTAGCTCCATCTATACATCTGTTTTGACATCATTACTCTTTCTGGCTCGGTTCAGGCTTAGCATGATCAGTTCATTCGTAGTAAGATTTTTGTCACTTTTGATTTTTTGTAACGTGATCTCACGATGTACACCATAACTGCTTCAAAACCTATTGGGCCTATCGAAATTCATCTTAACATTTTACCTTTATGACGATCTGCTTGTTTCTGTTACTTTGGGCTATGGCCCATCTGTTGTTGTGGCCACGCTTTTACACAACTATGTTGGGGCACTGCTTCTCGCCACCTCTATTCGATCACTAGGGTGTACCCCTGTATGAGAAACATGAAAGATGCATCGTTGGTGTCCTACTTTTAACTTTTATCCTTTACTGTAAGATAATGGATTGCTTTTTACATGACATACTGAGCTAGTGTTCTAATTTGTCTCAGGTGACGAGATATCTTTTCAGCTAAATATTAGTATAATTCCACTTTTTCTTCCATTGTGCCACTACTGTCTTGATTTCTCTTCTGCGCGGTATATCTTGGGCTTCTCTGTTTTTAGCTATTGGGTAAAAAAAACTGGCATCAGTCTTTCCAAGTTTTTACCACGTTCCCACTATTCATCAGAGTTCTAACTTAAATTATTCCTGCCTAATTTCTAATCGGCTACATATTTCATTTCTAAAAGGCATGCACAATCATATTTTTCAACCTTACCCCGCCGTTCGGATTCGGGCTGAGATACTCCCCAATTATTTGTCTTAATAAGTTGGCTTCTATTAGTCAAGACTTCACGGTTCCCTCTCTCTTTCAATGGTGTTGTTGCAGAACCCTCTATGGCTGTATTGTTGATTATTATCCACGTTGTTTCTAATTCAGGGGACACAACAGGGGAAGGAGGCTAAATCATTATATCGCCATTTCTCTGCCCAATATATTACTATCACATGGCTATGATTTACTCCTTTAATTGTCGGGCACACCAAGTCTCACCTGTGTTTTCTTCTGTTGTCCTGCCCCTTGTGGGGTGCAGTTTCTTCCTCGCCCTGCTCCTGTCTAGGTCTTCTTCCTTGCCATGCTCCTGTCAGGGTCTTCTACCGTCTTATCCGGCTGTTGAGTCTCCTTCCATTGTGACCATTCGTCTGTTATCCCTTTGATCTCATGCGTCGCTTTTATTTTGTTACACTGAGTCATGTGACTATATCGTCACACGGTCGGGGCGGCGTCTCTTACTTGCTCATTTTATTATTTAAATCTGTCTTTCCATTGCTAGCCTTCGGCCCCCCATTTGTACAGCCCCAGAGTTCGCCAGTGTTCACACCATTCGTGCGGTTTCACCGCTTGCACCAATACGTGAGATAACTCGCGTTCATCATGGAGGACCCCCGGCATTCTGACACGTAAGTTTTTAAATTGCGTTCTCTTTCAGATCTGCTCGCACCAACACATGAAAACACTTGCGCTCATAGGGGACAACCACTGGCATTACGACACGTACGTTTTAGGCTATGCGTTCTGTCAAATGGAGATATATACAGTGGTGGCTCTACTCCCAGATTGTGTCTTACAGTGCTTGTGTTAACCCAATGTTGCCAGGGTCTCACACCGTTCCCCTAGCTCTTATTCGTAACTATTTGGTCTCCAGCCATATACCGTTTTTATACCACGCTACATTGGTAGCTGTTCCTGCAGTGTCGGTACATAGTGACACATCCCACTTGTCTAACCATTTAGTGTGCAACTTTACTTCCATCTTACTGGAGTACGTCCAGTCCGTGTGGTCCTACTTAGATTTCTATAATTCCACAGGATCCTCGCGATCTTCTCTCATTATTGTAGTTGTGTACGAACATGTCGGGCCGCACTCAATTTTTTTCTTTATTTGAGTTGACTCCAGTTGGGGAACAATTTTCTCAGTTTGGGTCGGGCCTTAGACAGAACTACAACTATTGTTCTTATTCGGGTCAGTGGGCTCCAATTTGTATGATGTTGTATATTACCAGTCTTAAGCACCATTCCCATGGTTGTAACCGGGTCTTCCTTGATATATGTGAATCGATGTCTCAGGCTGCTCCCATATCCATGTTTTAACCAGTACCCTATTATCATTACTTATAGCTATTTGGATGGGTTAGATTTTGTCATTCTGTTTTTTCATTCAAACCCAATTCTATGCTTTTTGTTAGAAAAATGAACTCCTTTTCTTTCTGCGATAGGTCTCCTTCTGTCAAGATTTATGTCATTCGTGGGCTTCACCAGATAGATAATCGACCACCTCAATTCTTCAACCTTGTGTAACATCTCTATGAAGTGACCGACTAAGGGGGCAGAGTGCACTCTATTTTTTATGCAACTTTTGTGTTCTGTGATTCGGTTCTTAATTTTTCTTTCCGTCTTCGATATATACATTTTCTTACAGGGGCACCAGATCACATAGATTACAAAACAAGAGTTGCAGTTCGTGACAACTTTTTGTTTCCATAGACTTCTCAGACCGAGATCTATTTCTGTTGTTTTTTTGGTTTGTTGACAGCACACACAAGATCCACACGGATAATGTCCCTCTGGTGCCCGCATCCCCCAGGTTTCTGTTAAAGTTAGTTGTGGATGGATCTGTTTATTAATATCATTTCGCATGATCTGATCTTTGATTGATTTACTCCTTCGAAATGCCATCAAGGGCCTTTGTAACAGCACTTTTCCTTTTTCAAGGATTCCCCAATTGCCATGTACAATTTTTTGAATCCGATTCGAGAGGTTACTGTATCTGTTTACAAACACTAAGTTGTCTTAATTTTTCTCTCTCGTGTTCTGTTCAAGCAATGCTTCTCAATTGTTATTGCCGGCTCTCTTCATGGCCTTTCTGATCAAATTTGATGGATATCCTCTTTCATGAATATTGGTTCTCAATTTTTTGGCTCCTTCTTTGTAGTCTGTCCTTTTGGTGCTGTTCTTTTTTAACCATAGAAACTGGCCAAAGGGTAGTTTGTCACATGTATGAGTTGGGTGGGTGAAAGCTTGTGTAGTGTAACAAAGCATTTCGGTCTGTAAGGTTTTTTTATATGGTTTCACATAAAGTTCTCCCTTCTGTCCATCCACTTTGATTGTCACGTCGAGGTAATTAATCTCTGCGTTGCTGTAATTCTCAGTGAATTTTAGGTGTTGGTTCTGTTGATTTATCCACTCAAAAAACAAGTTTGCAGTGTTTTCCTCTCCTCTCCAAATGATCAAGACGTCGTCTATATACCTCTTCCATAGTAGTATGTTCTTTTTATATGGATTGGTGTCACTATAGATGGTGTTCTTTTCAAAGGCCTCCATATACAGATTTGCAATGCTCGGTGCAAGGGTGGCTCCCATGGCCGTTCCCTGTATTTGCTTGTAGAAAGCGCCATTGAAATGGAAATAACTTTCCATCAATGCCATTTTGGTGCACCACATGATGAAAGACACCAGGGTATTTGTGCTAATATTTTCTGTAAGTAGCCTTTCTTCTATGACCTTGATTGATGCCTTCTGTGGTATATTTGTATAGAGGGCTATTACATCAAGACTGATCAAGATCTCATTAGTTATGTCAAAAGGTCTGCCTTCTACCTCCATTTCCCTGACCATCGGTTGCATAAAGTTGTCAGTGAATTTTGACAATGGCTCCAAAATCGAATCACACCCAGATACTATCGGTCTCCCTGGTGGTCTAGTGAGTGATTTATGTATTTTTGGGATTATGTAGAATTGTGGAATCCTCGGTTGTTCTACTATTAGGAAATCCGCCTCTTTTTTCGTGATCCATCTCCTTTCTTCTGCTTTTCTCACCTTTTGTTGGATCAACCTTTCCAATTTCTGCGTTGGATTACGTTTCAATAGTTGATAGCTGTTACTGTCACCTAGTTGACTCATACACTCATGAATGCACCAACACGTGGCAGAACATCCTGCTGTAGTGGCGCACCCCTGCCTCTTCCCCCTCTGCAGCCACCCTGGACACCCTGGAGTCCCCCTACTCCCTGGTCACCCCGGCCACGTCCCTGACCATGCCCGCCATGTGGAGGACGCCCAGCTGAAGTGCCCCTCACCTTTCGTGGCTTCCCAACCATGGCACAGATGTAGTAGCGCTGGTACAGATGTAGTAGTAGTGCCAATGGGAGTTGTACACAACAATTGTCCTGGGCAATTGGGGTGAACGGGGTGGGGTACTAGATGTTAACAGCACCCATGTGTGCCTGCAAGGCTGTATGTGACCCCGGTGATGAAGTGACGTGACACACAATGCTCAGGCACCCCAAAACTGCAGTAAAACCGTGCTTGCAAACCCCGGTAGACCACGTGTGTGGAATTAACCTCCTGCAGAATGTGGTGGCTCCCAGGGACAAGAAAAACACATACGTGTGGGACACGCAAGCTACTATGACCTCGAAAATGGGTACGCGATACACAGGGGGACCCGCAGTCGGAAAAATAATGTGTGGAACTCACCATCTGACTAGCGTGATAATGAGCCAATACCCCCACCAAAAGAAGAGATACGTCCTTGATCTGCTGTGAAGTAGTGATGGCGCGTGAAACAACCAGAAGTAGCAACACACACGTCGGTCTCCACGAAAAGCACGTACAGTGAACTGCTGGCCCCGCTCACCTTTAACCCGTGCCGAGGGAAAAACCTGTGCACGTCACATCACTTACGCACTTAGGCCCTTTCCTCAAATTACATGCATTAACACGCAGATGTGCAATTTTTTCACGTGCTGAATCACTATGCACCCGTGCCGAGGGAAACACCCGCGCATGTTACATCACACACGTGCTTACGCGCTAAGGCACTTTCCTCGAATTACACGCTGATGTGCTGTTTTTTCATGTGCAAAATCACTCTGTATCAAGCTGGCCACGCAACAACACACGGAAGACCACACTCCTGCCCAGAAGGCCATTTTCCTGCCCCCCAGAATCCCAAGCTGACTCCCACCAGCCATCTGCTGCTGCCTGCTTGCCTGCTGGCCACATGCCCTGCTATTTGGTGCCTGCACGTCAGTCATCTGCAGGGGTCCATTTGCTGTGACCACCCCTGCTGGAACAGAAGACTCCCGACTGCAGTTCCATCACTCCACAGCCCAGCACCAGGACACAGTTTCCCACCGACACCTGCCACGGGGGTTGCCATGTTGGGGGAAACAACATCTGAGACCACTGGAAACCCCCAGCCAGAGAGGCAGAGGGCTGCCACCTTCACTGCAGGAGAGGTTGGCATCCTGGTGAAGCAAGCCCTGGTGCATTACGATGCCCTCTTCAGAAGAACATGCGCTGACAAGGACGGACGGAGAAGGATCTGGATGGACATTGAGGTTGCCATCAACACTGAGTGTTTGGCAACCCGTGACCTACCACATGTCCAAAGGCACTGGGAGGACTTCAGACCTGTCCGGAGTCGAGTGGTAAGTGTCCATGTGTACTGATTGGATGCAGTGCATGTTGAGGTGTGCCAGGAGTGTGCAGCATGGACATATGTCTGGTAAGACTGATGTATAGATGTGTATGTGCAGTGACATGATCCTGCCGCATGTGAGTCCAGTCATGTGTGATGCACATCAATGGTGTATGTGTTCCAAAGCATGATGCACAAATGCATGTGGAGACACACACATGTTAGCATTTCTGTGTATTTACTATGCCATGGTTGGGGTGTGACACATGTTTGCTGGTTCCACCTTCATGTACATGCACGGTATACATGTGCGTGTGTGTGTGTTTGACATGTGTGCGACTGTGATACACCATGGATGCATGTGACACAGATATGTAGTGAGCTGATTGGCAGATGTGACATAGTTGCCGGTGATTGCACTGTGACAGGTGGTGGAGATGTACAGATGCATGTCTGTCTGGTGGCGTGTGTGTATATGTTTGGCACTCCCCATGTTGCTTGTGACGTCAGGCTGACCTTTGGATGTTCATGCTGTTGTGTGTGTATGGATGCTGCTGCCTGATGCACCATTCCAGTTAATTTGTGCATGTGTGTGGGTTCAAATTATATGTGTGTTGTGGAGTGTGATGCCATCTGTGAAGTTTGACACTGCCACTCATGTGCAACTGTCATGTGTGTATATGACCATTGTACAGTGCCCTGATGCCTGGGTTCTGTCTCTCCCTGTCTGCAGTGTAAACTGATGAAGAGGATGGAGATGGTGTTGTGGAGCAGAGCAGCAGGGATCCCACCGCCAGCTAGAGAAACAGGGCCCAGCTCCCCTCCCAGGTATTCATCTCTTCGGGGAGTGAGGAGTCTGGTGCTGCGTCCTTGGCCGCAGCTGCCGAGGGTATGTTCAAGAGCCGGCATTTGGAGATGGACTCCTCGGTAGCAGCTGGGGCAGCTGAGCCCCCACAGGGGCCTATGGAGGAATATGGCATGGATTCATCCAGGTTGGTGGGGGGTTTGGTTGAGGAGGAGCCCGCGAAGGCCCATGCACGGGCCCTGGAGCGGGGATTCCACTGGTGCTAGTGGTGCATTCCAGGGGTAGGGAAAGGAGGCAGCACAGGCTGCTGCGGAGGTGCCTGTGTGTAACCCCGTCCTCAATCCTGTGACTGCATCATCCGGCACCAGCAGGGATGCCTCCGTCCAGACCCGTTTTCAGGGAGGGGATGCACATGCAACAACTGGCCTTCCTCTCCCTGCGGACGTTGCAATCCGTGACCGTATTCAGCCTGTCCCAGCTGGGGTGTCATTGCGACAACGTGGGATTTCGGGATGATGTGCAGGGTTCTCGTCTGGACAATGCACATCATTTTGGATCCCTCTTTGGCCATGTTGACCTACTAGGACAGGTCGTTGGCACTGGGTTCATCCGTGTGCTGGAACTCCTTGTGAACCCCTCCTCAACTGAACACCCTATGCGCCAGTCATCCTCTGTGCCATCTTCCAGCCCAAGTATCACCTGTGCCCCCTGTGGAGCTGCCAGGCTCTGCCACAGTCGGGAGTCAGAGGTCGAGCAGGGGTGGCCACCTCAACAACTGGACCCCAGCAAGAGGAGGACGTGCAGGCATCAACAGGCAGGGCACGTGCATGGCAGCAGCAGGCTCAGGGTGGGAGAGATCATGGCTCGGGACCATCAACATCACAGGGGCAGGCATCAGCCGGAGGGCAGGAGGACCCAGGATTGGGAGTGTCTTCTGTGTGGCAGCGGTTGGGCCAGCAGGTAGATGCGGAGCGGCGGCGAGTGGAGGAGGAACGGCTCACAATGGTCAGGGCGGAGACCTCCATGCATTGAGGTGGGCGGAGTTCCTCGAGCCAACTCGCAGGGAGTTGGAGTAGGCCTTGACTGCATCCCTGCGAGACCTCGAGGCCAGGTTAGAGGCACGCCTCCGGAACATCAACGTGGATTTCGATGATGCCCTCCCCCGGAACATCAAAGAGTGAGCCGTTGGACCCACCGCCTTTGTACCTAGTTCTTTAGGCTTAGGTTTCCTTTGTTTTATATATTGTTTTGGAGTTCATGTACTTTGCTCCACTTTATGTATATAGTTTTTTATTTATAGGATTTTTGGTAGGTTTCCTTTTGTTTGGAGATCATGGACCCTTTGGACTTCAATTGTAAATAGTTCAAGGCTTGTACATACTTTCGTTATTTCAACTTCCCATGGATCAATGGTTTTGTTGTTTTATTTAATTTACTTTATATGGACATTGGCGATGGACCACTTTTCAGTTTTCAGTTTATGGATTTTTGTTTTTCATTGGATTTTCCTTTTTTTGGTGTTGCTTTCATTATTTCTTAATTTGCAAGTTTGATTTTCATTATGTTATTTTATTATATTTTTTAATACATTTCATATATCTTCATTATTGGTGTTGTGTACTCTCATTGGTTTTGTACATCTCTCTATGAGCATTGCCTCAGTCATGTGTTGCCACTGTGTGGCTCTGTTGTACATTCATGCATGGCCATGCAGGTTCTTTTAAGACTGTCATGGCATGGGTAATTTGGGAGTGGGTGCAGTGGATGGTTGCATGCTTGTACTGGTGACAGGGGGGATATGGGTTGGCATTAGGGCCATGGGTCTGTTTTGTTATGACATGGTGTTTGGTGGGCCATGTGTCGGGGCCTGCGGCCCGGCGCCCGTCAATGGGGGGGGTGAGGGTGGGGGGTGAAAGTAAGTGTCCTCCAATACGGCAGAAAGCCCCCCTTACTGAGAGGCGATAAAGGACACACCCCAGGAGAGAATGAGACGACGACCAAGTGCGGGAGAAGTTAAAAGGTTTTTATCTAAATCAAATAGGGCTTGGAAAGGACTTTGCAAACTCCGAGTGTGCTCTGTCTGACAATAGCAAAGACAGTCAGTTATATTACAAATACACGTCATGCATGAGATAAGCTATAGGGGCCACACAGTCTTGGGGATTGGATGGCAATGTCTAGCTACTATGTGGAATATAGGTGTGGTGCTCCATGATTGGCGGAGATCCACGTGGTGGCATCACAACATGCTTGGGTCAGCTGGGCTCATCGGGGTGGAGCTCTTAGGTGCTGGTTGTCACTGGAGATTCACCACGATAGTTCTAGAAACATACCCATTCATCACACTCATCTATGCCAAGCTGTTATTGAAAACTTCTAAAACATCAATCTTATACCTGGGTGGGGAAGAGGAGCGGCGATGCGGTGGGCAAGAAGTGCCAGGTACTGGTTAAACAGCCAGGGAGAGAGGTTAGATCCCTGGGGGACACCAAAGGTAGAGAAAAAGATGTCGGAGCGGAAGGACCCCAGTTGGACCTGAGAGGGTCGATTGGAGAGGAAAGAGGTCAGCCACGCCAGAGCCTGACCAGTGATACCCAGGTTACCATGGAGACGGTTGAGCAGAATGGTATGATTGACAGTATCAAAGGCAGAAGAGAGATCAAGTAAAATGAGAACACATGGAGTATTAGAGTCAAGGTTCGAGAGCAGGTCCTCACGGATGTTCAGGAGAGCAGTTTCCGTGCTTCTGGCAGCTCTGAAGCCAGACTGATGGTCATGAAGACTTCCAACAGATTCAGCATGGAGATTAAGCTGGGAGATGGCCAGCTTCTCCAAGCGATTGCCCAGGAATGGAGTTATAGAGATTGGGCGATAGTTAGCCGGGCAAGAGGGGTTGGAAGAGGGTTTCTTAAGAAGGGGGTGCACAAGGGAGTGCTTGAGGGGGGATGGGAAGACTCCAGAGGCGAAGGAGTGATTGCAGAAGTCAGCCAGGGCAGGAGCCAAGGAGTCAATATGGTCCTTGATAGTTTTGGAGGAGCATGGGTGGACCTGTTTTGAAGAGGCTTTCATAGATCGGACTTGTCTCGAAACCTCGTCAGCATAAAAAAGGGGAAAGGCAGAGAAGGGGGCGGAGGGGTGGCTGCAGAAGGGCCAGAGGAAGAGCAGGGAATAGAGGGGGGAGGTGACTCTCTTATTCACAGGAGATAAGAGGAGAGTGAGAACAGGATGTCCTGAGTTTTTGAAATGAAGTGAGAGGCCAGTGCTATGCAGAGGGCCTGGGAGGGGACAGGAGCAGTAGAGACTGCAGCAGGGTTGGCCAGCTCCTTGCAGATTTTAAAGAGTTCGACCGAATTGTTAGATGCCGCAGAGATGCGGGCTTGGATAAGGGCTCTCTTCTTGGTGAGAACGGAGAGCCGGTATTGCCTTTGGAGCAGGCGACAGGCCAGTTTGTCAGAGGATGCACATGAGGCACGCCATTTCCTCTCTGCCACCCTGCACTTGCGTTTAAGGGTGACGAGATCCGAGTCATACCAGGAGTTACATTTGGCTTTGGGCTTCAGGCGGATTCTCATGACAGGGGCAAGGATATCAAGAGTATCAGATATAGCAGAGTGAAGAGTGGAGAGGGCTGTGTCAGGGTCGGAGTCAGCCGAAGGGGGAGGGGGGGCGAGAAGGTGGCAGCGAAAGCCTCAACTGACACGCGCTTCATGGGTCGGATGACCGAGAAGGAGGGTGGCAGTGATGAGGGTGGCATTGCCTGTGGGGTAGGGAAGGTGAGGTGGGAGGATAAGAGAAAGTGATACTTGAAATACTTGAAGCGGGTCCAGCAGCAATGTGGGGAGGTGAGGCTGTGCTGCTCAAACAGCAGCGAGCCCCTTCAGGCCTTGGCGGGAGGAGGGGGAGATGGCCTTATAGCTCTGAGCAACTCTCTTATTCACAGGGCTGCACAATATACCATTGGAGGGAACGAATGCTAAAGCTGGGAGCATTAGGGAAATTACACATTTCTGAACATTAACCAGGCTTAATACTTGTAATTCATAAGAAGGCGGACTAATAACAAGACATGAGGTAGTATCAAGTTGGGTCATACACTCAGGAGCATGAAAGCAACATATTTATCAAACGTTTCAATAATACTACAAACTAATACAACATATTTCATTACATCATACACAAGCATTTATATATTGCTTTCTCAATTATCCTTTTACAATAGCAGCAAACATTGGTTGGCCCAGAGTGAAAATATCGAGTAGTTATACACTGGGACTTTCGAACATGACGGCACCTAGAAGGTGTAAGGGGTCCCTTTGCCTTAATATAAGTAGTTTGTATTATACATTTACTATTAATTACTACACATTCTTCAGCAACAGGAATAAGGCTGACTCGAGGGCTAAGTATGTATGGTTAACACTTCATCTGGGGAACTGGATAGGGGGGTCAGGGACACCATATATTATAAGCCAGACCAATCAGGGTAGCGATGGCGGCGGTCAAGACTAAGTCTCAAGAGGGGTGAGGGTGACGGAAAGACCTCAATGAGCACACAAAGCAAGGACACTTACAAATTACTCCAGACAGGTGTTTTATTAAAAAAATATACACATTTATTACAAGGCCTTTGTAACATCGACCATAGCAAAGAATCACAACAATACTAAAGTAAACCAACACATCACAATCAATTCAATGTATATACAAGACCGAGGGGCCTTAGGAGTTAGGAGCACGTAATATGTAGACCACCTAGATGGGGAGGAAAACAGGCAGTGCAAATAATCATTAGACCCAGTTCGACATCTGAAATACACCGAATTAGGAGGAAGTCCAAGCCCTACGAAGAGAGGAGCTTTATGCTCAAAAGTACCTGCACGCGCTGGTGCCAATGGATAAAGTAGGGACTCTTCAAGGGTCTCAGACAGTTCAGGAAGGTGAATGAAGCGATGCAGAACAAGTCCCCACTACTCAAGTAAGGCCTCCACTGGTGGGCAGAGGCAGGGTGAGAGTGCGGAATAGAGTCGCTATTTCACAACCGCGGTAGAAAAGAAACGGGCTCCTGCGCGAGGGGCCACCGGTTGGGGTATGGACTACTCACTGGTCCCCGACGCAGGCAGACCCAGACTTCTCCAGTTCAGTTCACGTTGCTGGCAGGTTCAGCTGCGATGATCAGGACGTCTCGACACCGTGTAGATTCTGTGTAGCAGGTTGCAGGGTCAAGGGTGTCCCAAATGCAGCGGACATGCACAGGTTGTTACCACAGCAGAGCAACACGGCAACCGCATTTTACTATGGTCCGGGCACACTCGTCTCTCTTCAGACCTGGGAATGCCAAGTGTCTGAAATTCTGTGTGAGGGTGCCGTGGACGCAGAGCAAGCAGTAGACCAAATTTCGAGGGCTTCCCTGAAACGGCAGCGGTGACAGCACAAAGCATCCTGCATATGCTGGTCAGCCCACTGGTTGGCCCAGGGACACTTCCAAAGATGCTTACTTGCAGGGTTTGATGAAGGTGCCGGGAATAGTTGATCCCACTATTCTAATGGGTCAAAGCGCCTTCGCAGACCTTCTAGGATGATCAGATGCAGAGGGGTCTCGCAGGACGACAGAGGCTCAGCGGGTCACCAGTGGTTCCTCGACTCAGCTTCTTGTTGCAGAATACTTGGCTCCTTATCCCTTGTTCGGTGTGAACTTAGGAGATCGACTTGGTAGTGGTGTTTTCAGCCTCCTCTTATCCAAAGTTCCCTTTGTGCCAAAACAGAGAGGACCCAATGGGAGATCTGCTCACAAACACTCACACCATACGTGGACCTATCACAGACCACTGTGGTCCCAGGCATTCAGGACACTCCAGACTCTCTGGCATATAGGATGTGTATTGGGAACAGACATCCCAGCCCACATCCTGTAGGCACACACAAGGCATGCAGAAGCCTGCGAAAGGGTTGGGTTTTGCGGGAAAGCGCATGACCAAATAAGGACTAACCCGGGTCAGCTGGACCAGGGGAAGGTAAAGGGGCAAGATGGCCAAAGGACAGGACAAAGAAACTTGTGGCATGGCCATTTTGGAGCCAGGCCACTTATTTGTGCCAAATGCGGTAAGCGCGGATAACATGGAGAAAAAGGGTTCAAAACACAAGAGAAACGATAGCTGCCACCAGTCCTGTCCATGACACACTTGCACAGTTCATAATAAGTCCAGCGAGAGTTTCTAGGGCCTTTGGAATGACTAGAGACCCAAGAGCACGGTAAAGTAAATTACAGTGCACTCTTGTTTCATGTTGCACAAAAGCTGCAACATGAGGAAAGGACTAAGGGAAACAAAGTCTCCGAGTACTGACTGTCTTAAGGGCATGTCAGTTTCTCCATAAAAATTGAGCGAAAGCCCAGAGGAGTGCGGCGGAAGGTTGCGCTTCTCTGGCAAAGTCTAGATCAGGGTGTAAAATGGCAGCAAAAAGTTTGGGGGTTGCCACATGGAGGGAACATTACATACAATATGAAATCTTTCCTAACAGGTGTACATGGGAATGAAAATATTTATAGCTGACATAATAATGTATCAACTAACATGAGCACTTGAACAATATGAAATAAACATTTTTATTTCTAGTGTATGGATTATAATTGAAGGCAATAATGACTGTGAGTTGAAGAAAGAGAAGAGATGGGATTATGCATCAAACAAATTGTAATGAATGAATATCAAGAACTGCTGTTGGCTGAACTCAGATTTATCCATTTCTTGAATAAAAGTCAGCTATTTAAGGTTAAACAGGAGATGGAAACTTGGACCAGATTACATGAACCTTGCACCAGTGCAAGTGCTGTTTTGCACTTAATTGGCACTTGGGCACATTTTGCCCTAGTTCCAAAAGCGTGTAGTCATGTTAGATAGTCTTTGAACCATTATAAGTAGAATGTTGCACTGTATTAGCATGTCCATACAACATGGTATTACAACTAGGTTCAAGCTTTGCCTTGATGAAGAAATGTTGATAGAATAATTTTCCAAAAACATTTTTCAATGGGAAATTCCCACTGAAAACCATTTTGTAAATCAGGCTTTTTTTCTCCCCTATTGCAGTTGTTGCCTTAGTGCTAATAACATGCAAAATTGTACTTGCCATGGTGTAAAGGTTTTCTAATGTGTTCTCAGAGTTTATTCTTTTTTCCTAATTCAAAATTTGCCTTAGAGTTTATAGCATGCACAATCACACTTGAACTGGTACAAAATGTCTGTGAACTATTAGCCCCCAAATGTGATTGAATAAATAACAGGTATGTATTACAGTCATTGGGGAAAATGTCATTCTAAATCTCTCCTTATCTATATACATAAAACGCACAGGTATGCATACGATCATACTAGCAATTACACTGATATTAATGGCCAAGAGATTAAGATTCGAGACTTTATCAATTGTCGTAGTATGCATATTGTCTATAAATTGAGATGTGTTTGCTACAAAACTTACATAGGATCCACTATAAGACAATTGCGTGTAAGAATAAGGGAGCACATGGCTAGTTTAGGTAGTCAGGACCCAAACTACTGCTTGCCATTCATTGGAAAACTGAGCACCAAATGAGGAACAAGGATGACATATGTTTTGTTGGTTTGATGAGAGCCAAAAAGGGCAAAAGAGTTGGAGATATAGTCCTTAGACTGAGACTTTGGATATCGCCCACCAAACCACAACTTTAATGAAAACTGTCCATGAATGAATTGAGACTCATCTCTGACCTTATGGAAATTCAACCATACGTGCATTTATATATGCAAAAGCTAAATAGATAACAGCCTTGAAGACGATGTATAGTCTAAACACGTGTCGGCTGATACTGTGCATTAATAAAAGACTATTGATGATATTAATCTCTTTGTATACATATATGATTAATCTTGTCAATCATTAGGAAGAGCACGGATAGCGTGACACACCACCATTATCCTTATTTCACTGATTAGGTGCTAGTGGGTACGCCTAACACACGTGTCACGTAACGCAGCTCCATCCACACATATATAATTCCAAGTGCACAAAAGCGCACTGTCAGGGTCACTACCCACTAACACACTTTTTTAACATTATCCCAGGGCCCACACTGTTGTGACTGAAGCTCACATTTTAGAACAATATGGCCAATTACCTTTTGAACAGAGAGGAGGATAGGGTAGCCCGTTTTGCCCTGAGAGGGAGTACCGACAACACATTCAAAATTACACCAGGTATTTCGGAATCTTTGAGACAAACATTTGTTAGACTAGAAAGGCTTTCTAGAAAAGAAATCAATAAATACTGGGAGATAGCATCCCTCACCAACTACTTAGAAAATTCAAATATTCCAAGGGGTTTTACAATCCTTATTTTTCCTAATTTCGAAAATGATGAGGATAAAGGTCTTGCAGAACAATGGGAGGCGAATTTGCATCAAAACTCTAAAAATATGTTGGAAATCTTGACTAGCCATGCTAAAAGGGAACATACCAGGGTGACCAACCAGATAGATGCACTAAAAGAAGAAATCTCCAAAATGTCAAATCCAGAGGCAACAAAAATGAAAGATTTTGAAAAAATGTATGCAATTTTAAGCGAATATCAGGATGAGATAAAATTGAGGAAGTGTCGCAAATTCTTTAGGGATGATAAAGATTATCGACAGAATAGGGTGTACACATTTCAGATAAATATGATGATGTAGCACCTCGCTCTCACAGCAGTACACCTATTGTTTCTCCAGTGAGTTCAGATCCAGATTCAGAAGAAGAGGGCAGGGTATCTCCCGAGAATTCTACAAGCAGCGAGACACGTTTTTTAGATCAGATAAGAAGGTACAAAAGGGGCTCCCAAAGATTGCTCAAGCAAGTCAGATTTCGGAAAGATCCCACATCACATACTTTAACAGCAAAACATCCACATCAGGAGCAAGAGGGGGGGACGAAAGCACAGACAAAGACACAAGACCAAGAAGAATATTAACATGGTCAATAGCAAGGAATCCACTCTTAATAACAACATGTTCTTGTTCAATTATCAATATTATGCCCAGGTTAAGGGTGTGGCCATGGGAGCCAAGTATGCTCCCCCTCTTGCAAACTTATTTATGGCCCAAATGGAGGAAACCCATATTACAAGTATTGTTAAATACAGTACAAATATTGTTCTTTGGAGAAGATTCATAGATGATGTGCTTATGATATGGTCTGGTACTAATGAGGATTTTGAACAATTTCTTAATTGCATCAACATTAACAACTTTGGAATCAAGTTTACAGGAAATTCTAGCCACGACCAGATTGAATTTCTTGATCTCAAAATCTTTATATTGGATGGTAAAATTAACACCAAAACTTTTTGTAAAGCCACCGAGGCAACTCAACTCTTTATTCTACAAGTTGCCATCGGAGATCAATGATACAGAACATACCAAGGGGCGAGTTCTACCGAGCTCGTAGAAACTGTAACAGAGATGAAGACTTTGTAAGGGAATGCGAGCTCCTGCCAGTAAGGTTCAGCCAAAGAGGATATTCTCAAGAAAACATCACAAATAGTCTCAAGAGATATCGATCCATGGACAGGTCCACTATTTTACTAGCATCGAAACAAACTTCCAAACCACATAATACTGTTGATGTTATTACAAAATTATCAAGAGACTCTAATCGCTTATACAAGCTGTTGCACAAGCACTGGAATATTCTTTTACTGGATAGTGATTTAAAGCCATATTTAGCTGAGAAACCCAAATTTGTTTGCACTAGAGCACAAACAATTCAGGACAAAGTCAGCCCCTCTTTTCTACAGTCAATTTGTAATGTACCTGAGACCAAGAGTACATGGCTGACTCCAATTTCAGGTTTTCACAAATGTGGCAACTGCTCAATGTGTAAATATGCATACGATCATACTAGCAATTACACTGATATTAATGCCATATATACATATATGATTAATCTTGTTAATAAGTAGGAAGAGCGCGGATAGCGTGACACACCACCATTATCCATGTATTACAGTAATTGGGGAAATGTCATTCTAAATCTCTCCTTATCTAAATACATAAAATGTGCAGGTATGTTTCCGTACTCAGCTGATGCAATTTATCAATGTTAGGATGCCCTCTGCTGTCCAAATGGCAAACCGCCCCTCTGTGTGCCCTTCCACTTCAAAAACAGCTATCATTTTAACAAACAGAATGATCAAGGTTCTACGTGGTCACCTTCAGCTTCCACTATTGCAAACATTTGGAATAATTTCAAGTGACTTCTGTCTAATCCCACATCTCTTCCCAAAGGGCATGGCAGTTCCAGTGTGAAACGCTGTAGGACGAATGCCTCCTCACAAGCTGAAACAGAAAGTAAGTGCTGTAATTGTGCTACTATGAAATCTTATGCCATCATGGGAACTCTGCAATGGAACAAGTTGGACAATTATGCATTTACAAAGACACATCATAGAGGCCTGAGTAATCGATGGATTAAACATAGATACTGTTCTTATACAGTGCATGCCTCTCATTCCATATGATACAATTATGCCTTTCAAATCGATATATTAAACTTAGATACTGTTCTTATACTTTGCATACCTCTCATTCCATCTGATACAAATATGCCTTTCAAATTCAAAAGAAGACAAGTTCCTATATGTTTAGCCTTTTCAATGACCATTAAAAAGTACCACTACTTTTGAGAGAATCTGCCTAAACCTTCCAAAACCTGTATTCAGTCATGGACAACTATATGTTGCGCTCTCCAGAATTAGATAATTTGGCTCATTAAGTGTTGTATCTGAGAAGAACGAGATAGTTAATTGTGTTTACAATGAAATATATGAGTGAATAAATGAATAAAAGTGTGATGATATTTCATTATTACCTTTAAGATATGATAGAATGGCGTTTAAGATATGTTAGGCTGGGTACAGCTAGTTCTTAAGGGAAAAAGTCAAGGCTGATTATTATAGTTAGGACTATATGCAACTGTGAGTTTTAATAAGTGAATTGGTGGGAGGAGTTTATCATTTAAAATGATGCAGCACAATGAATTGGACTCTAAAGAAAAGCGTGAATCCCCTTTTGTGTGCACAATTATAAGAAATGTGCATCTTGCATATTACCATGTGCATTTCTTGGGGTTCTGCACTAGTGCAAAAGAACCTCAACCTGGATCCTGAGAATATTGTTAATGTTTGGCTTGAATGCCGCACACTAATGCATTAAGCTCCCATCATCCATGTGAGTGATGTGGGGAAGAAAACATGTATTCATTTGTATTCCCTTAAATTGGTAAATATACAAGCAGAACTCCTGTGTTACATCCCACTGCTTTTATGGGTTCAAAACAAGTCACAGCAGGGACAGAACTCACAGTTATGTGTATTCCCACGTCCACCTTCACGTGTTCCAAAAAGGTGAAATGTAATATCTTGTGAATATTTAATGTTCTTTTCCGTGATTGGAAACACCCTCCATGCCCCATGTATTGTGCAATTGGAAATCAGAATCAACAAAAGTAGAGAGCAAGATGAACACAGGCCCACCCTCTTTTTCAATGGCTTTCAATCGTATTTTTGAATCAGTCATTCTTGTTCAAAAGTATAAGAATTGATATGGCAAGAGAGGGGCAGAAGAGGCAATCATATATTGCGTCTTATTAAGTGGATTACTTTGAGAACACGATGCTACAGTGGTAAATAAAGAATGCTGCCTGTTGATTGTGTAATACTAAAGTTGCTACGTTTTTTAGTACAGCAGAATGTCAATCTGCAAAGTAGAATGTGTTACCAAAACCAGGAACATGATTGACTGTATCATTTATCCTGTGGGAGATGAAAAGATAGACTGGTTTGAGGCAGCATACCGGCCATTTTGTGAAATTGTATCACTGCATTCATAAACATTTTGCTAAGGACAGTAAAAGCACAGAAAACCCTAAAAAATGCCATGTCCAAGATCTACTAAAAGAAGAGCATCCTTGGACCTCCAATATTACAACAACTAGCATACTATTGTAGGGCTGCAGTACCACTGCAAGACTTTTGAGAAAATCACTGTAGAACTCAATGCAATAACACACTGTGCTATTTAATTAAGCTATTTATTTTAAGTTTCTGCCCCCACTTTGATCAGAAAATTCACTGGTCACATGCGCATGTTAATGCTTTGGAGCCTTTGATGCAGTGGCCTGCTCCATCATTCTGTTGTACCTCCAACATGTGGCCAGTGTCTTCCCTCCCTCACTGGGACAGTTCAAGCCAATATTGTTTTATCATAGCCAAACTGGACGAACAAGAAACCAAACATCCAAATTCAATCCTTCTGAGCATGAAATCCCTCAGGGCTCTTTCTCCTACCTTTCAACATACATGTCAAACTAGTCATGGAGCTACTATGCAAACGCCAACTCCAGTCCTACAATGATATGCAAGTCTAAGAAAGCATCAGACGCAAACAAGACCAATGTGTGCTCATGTCAAGCATGTAAATAAATAGGTTAAAATGGATTAGACCAGAGAGGATGCACTTATCCGATTTGCTTTTCATTAGAAGAAATTTGAATACAAAAAACAAATCATTAGAGTCCTCGCATTGAACAGAAAAAAAACATAACTCAAAAATAACATCAAAGACATCGTTAATTCAATTTCCTGACTGCCCCGGCTGACACGTGTTTTGATCCGAACTATCTTTGTCGAGCCAAACAATGGGCTTTGAATGCCTACAATTATTTTACATTATGTCTCTAAATAAACACATTACAGCTATCCATCCGTATGTAAAGAAAATAATCCAAAACAGGTACCATCATGACATATATACAATGTAATATATGGGCGTGTCCTAAAATATATCAAATTGTAAGGATACAGACATCAATAACAGACAAGGAAACAGAAAAGAGAAAGTGATTTTTGTGTCAGCTTAAGTGCACGAATCTCATTGATAAATGAGGTCTCAATACAGATTGCCATGCGACTATGTTATCAAGCCATACCATATATATTAGCATGCAGTAATGCTGCAACGTGTGTCCCACAGTCTTAAATGGAAGCACTTCGATTTAATCATGTCCAATATCTATTGAGTGCCACCACGTACACTCACTTCCACGTGTTCCAAATAGCCTGTTGTGCCCAGTATTCAATTATTGCTCATGTGAAGTGTAACCAATTAGGCAATCAAAAGTGCCAAACTCCACCCTGTGAGGTAGTAGTAAGCAACTAGCCATGCAACCTGCTTGAGGTTAATATGTGAGTATTATGCAAGTCCACACTCACCATATGGGACTAGTACTAATCTTCCTCAACTGTAAAACCTCCTAAATCAGGTCAGGTCCTCATAATCGCCAATGTTTAAGCTACATTTGCTCATTGTGAGATTATATTTCAATGTGTCCAGTCAATCATGTGATATTCCATGACTCACCAAAATGAATGTCACTTAAATTCACAAATGGTCTGAATTGTCTGAAGTCTGCTTCTCAAATAACATTAGGGTTGTGCTGGGTTAGCAATAATTAGTAATCCATCTGCAAGGATATATAGATGAATAAAGACGTTAATTAAACATTTTTAGAATCATTGTTAAGTATTCATTTTCATTTGTAGATATTGCTATATATTAAGCTTGTGGTGCACGTGGACGTATTCCTTAGGTCTTGTGTGCTCTTCCTAAATTGGATGTCCTGTTAGGGTACATCCTTCATGCCTGTGTCCCGCGTGTTTTCACTCGCTAATTACTACTAACTTGCTTTACAAAATGGTCCAGAAAAACCGGCACATTTTAATGTTAGATGCAGACCTGAAGGATTATATTGATGAGAAACCAATGTACATATAAACTCGGGCTCCGACGATTAAGAGTAAGGTGGGCCCATCATTTCTAAAACCTAATGAGGTAGGAACTGTTATTCAGTGTTTGTCATCTACACACAGGGGTTTCCATACGTGTGGAACCTGCAGCATGTGCAGGTATGCACATCAGAATACTGAGAATTTCACGTGTAATTGAGGAATGGAAATAAAGATCAAGGATTGTATTAATTTTTGGTCCAAACATATAGTATATGCTGTCATCTGTATCTGTCAGAAGATATATGTGGGCAGTTCAATAAGAGGGTTGCGTGTATGGATACGAGAACATCTGTCCTGCTTGAATATTCAAGATCAGAGATTACCAATGGCCAATCACTGGCAGGAAGAGCACCAGATGGGGAACAAAGCAGATATATGCTTCATTGGACTACAGAAAGCAAGATGTGTGAAAAGGGGTGGAGATCAGAAATTAGCTGTAAGGCAATTGCAATCCAGATTGATCTGTAAATTATGATGTTGGATTTTAATAAATAACATGAGCTTAATGTGTTTCTCCAGTTGTTGCTCTGGTGTACGCATTTGTCAAGCACACTATGTAACTGTATGTCATGTAATTAGACATGCTACACAGGTGGTTGCAAATATTCTCTTTGTATATAGGTGAGTTCTTTGTTACAATTTTCAATGATCTTGTCGCTTGACTAAAGATTAACTGTTGTGTTTGCCCAGCAGTATATATACATTATAAATTGCAATCTTTAGGTTACAGGCACCTACGAAAAGGCTTTTTGAAATGTGTAGATTATTTTATTTACATAATGCTGTACTCTATAAATGGTATACATGGAGTGGACCCTGTTTTCAAAAGATGTTAATTTGATATTTTCATGAATTTTGGGATTGGATCAAGCTGGTACCAAGGAGATGAAAGGTTCCTGTATGGGTAGCACATATATGGAAATATGTTCTGTTTTAATGTATCACTTGATTTTGGTGAATATATAATAGAAACAACAATGGTGTGACACAATCAAGATACGCCAAACATGAATGTAACATCTGTTCAGGAATGAATTAAATGTATTGTAAGAATGCAGCCACATTCCCAGACTGCCGGGACCAACCACTTTTGTTGAGAACTAGACAATATCTGAATATGCCATTATGCAAGGAATCTGCAGACATATGTTATATTCAGCCCACTGGGGACATTGATGTTGTGCTTGTAATCATAACTCTCTGCAGATAACCAAGTCAGTCTCGAAATTAATGTACCAAAGAGCAACCTGGCATCTAAAGGATTTCAAGCTGAGTATATCTGACCTTCAGGGGTTTCCAAGGACAGTTAATCTGGAAACCAGCAACTACAATCTTTATGTAAATCCCATTTACAATATACTGGCCAGACCAACATTGGTACACAATTCATTGCATCAACTACATGTATGCAAGGCTCGTTTGCAATAGAACTATATTAACATTGGGATACAACCCATTGTACCAGAAAAATATATTCAACTTCATTTTATTTACTATTTGTTTATTTACACACATCACGTTGCGGCTATGACATAACGTGCTACGTACGCGTGACGTCAGTTGCGAGATAAAAAGTCAGCAAAATGGCATCCGCAAGTGTAAACATGTGGAAAGCCCGGTGGCTCAATTGTTATCAGACAGAAATTGACATACCTGCCTAACCAGTATCAGATAATATGAAGAGAATTTCCCAATTGCATGAACCTGGGCTGTCATGGATAAGGTAGCATTGTATAACATTCCAAGAGACTTTGCATTCGCCATAGTTTAAATGCATTTCTGAGATAGAAGAATAACCAGAAAAGTTGCTGTGATGTCTATTTTTAGGTGGACAGTGTGTAATAGGAGACATTCAGTTTTAAATTAATTTAGCTTAAGAACATTTGTTGGCATAGATTGTTTCATGTTATGAAACACAACCCGACTGATGATATATGTTATTCTGGAGTACCTGTCATTTTCAGTATGACTTGCGTATCCTCGGTGTTATTTTGAAACATACCCCCAAACTCAGCACCAAATTGTGAAGCGCTGCAATAAAGTAATTGATCTGAATGGGGGACAGGCAAGAACCTTGAGGGACACCGTACTCCAGTGTGGAGGAAAACATTTAAAAATCAGTCAATTTGACTGAGGAAGTGCGGCTCTGAAGGAATAATTGAAACCAAATATGGAAATTACTATCCCGCTTAAGTGTCTGATTAAGTCTATGCAGCAATATGTGATGGCCAATGGCGTCAAATGCTGCTGACATATCTATTAACATAAGAATGCATGATCCATCTGCATCTAAGAGCTGTGAATATTCTCTTTGACATCTAAAGAGCCGTTTCAGTGCTTTGTTTTAGTCCAACGCTCAATTGATAGTGTCCCAGCAGGTTTCCATCCTGTAAGTGGTCTCGCAATTGAAGAGAGACAACTGTATCCAGAATTTTTAAGATGAATGAACAATTGGAAATGGTTCTGTAATTTGAGTAGCGGGCTGGGTCTGATGAGGGTTCCTTAAGAAGAAGAGTTACCTTGGATTTTTTTTAAGGCAATCTTGAATAATGCTCACTATAATGGTGCCATTTACAATATTTGTAAACAGGACGGCAAATATATTTATATGAGTTTTAATTGTAAACGAGGGACAGGGATCACCCGGGCCTATTGTAGGATTTAAAGAATTTAGAATTGACACAATGTTCCTGAGCGTTTTTATTTGAAGCACTAAGCTTGTTGAAATGAAGGATTTTGAAACCTCTTGACTGCATCGTATGGTGACCTGGTGATCATTTCCGCATTCCTTACGAATTGCTTTTATTTTACTAGTAAAATTGTGTTGTAGCGCATTGCATCATGTTTGAGATGGTTGCAGACTAGAAGCAGATGTGCTATTCTTACATAGTTTATGGAAGCTTTTAAAAAGTGTTTTATATGAGTTGGCAGCTTTCTTTATCTGTGAGTTGAAGTAACCTTATTTAGCAGCAAACGTACCTGCTCCATCCCAGAGACCGACCCCCAGTGCTGCTGATCAGTTATGCCCATGACCCGCCTGACCCTAACAGCAGAATGGGCTTGCTACGCAAAAATAGCACAACATCCTCCACAACACCCTCCTCTAATAAGCTGGCAGCCTCTATGCCTATAACAAGAATACAAGCCCGCAAATCAGCCATCACTCCCACAACAGCCACCTCTACATATTCGTATTTTGATTCTTCCAAAGATGATGGTGGCCAAAGACCAAAAAATCTCACATCCCAAATTAATCTTTGCCAATTTCACTATGCCTCGAAACCCAAATGCACATAAAGCAACAAATAACACAAATACACTGGCATAAGTATAAACAACAACAAAATGAATGGAATACCAAATCAAATAGTCAAGAATAAGTGAAAAATTACCAAAGTTAAATGGAACAGAGGAAAAGGAAATCTTTTTGGTTTATTGGCTTTTTTGTGCAGGAACCAAGGGCAAGGGGACATGCTTTGTGTACGTTTGGGTTTTTAAGGGAAAGTAAGGTAATAAAAGGATGTAAAAGAGAGATGTGACATGTTCATGCGTATGACTCTGTCAGGTTAGACCAAGGATCCCTCGCAACCAGACTAGGCGGCTAGAGCCAGACCTACCCAAAAGGTGGTGTGGGGAATTTGAGGGGGACCCCCATCCCCAGCTCCCAGATATGCACGAAGCCAAGTCTGTACCTTGCTAATTCTTTCCTGGTACCGATGCCTGTTAGCATCTGTCCTGGTCAGGCATCTCTTTCTGATCTTTCAGGTGGTCCTCAGGAAGCAATGCCATCCAGAATAAAATGACAAGTACCATAATGCACCTGGGACTCTATCCTCTCACCCAAACTCTTCAATGTCTACTTAGCTCCTTTGGTCCACCTGATTTCTACTTTACCCTCTAACTTTCAGTGGTATGTGGATGACACTCCCCTCAACCTCCTCTCTCGCTCATTCCTGACTGTCTATCCAAGATTCAGGATTGGTGCACCTCCAACGATCTCTGCCTTAATGCCAGTAAGACAGAGATCCTTCTCATTGGGACCCCTGCTCCGCTTTCCCTCTCTCATTCTGACTGCCCTCCATGGGCCCTCTTCCTTCGTCTTCCTGAGAGGAAAAAAAACCTGGTTGTTATTATCGATTCTACTCTCTCCTTCTCTCCTCACATCGAGGACCTTGGCAAGACGCTGTACCTCCTCAGAGGTATTCATCCTTTTCTTACTTTCCCCCAGACGCTCACTGTCTCCAGTGCTCTGGTTTTCTCTAGGCTTGGCTACTGCAGCATCCTATTTCACAATCTGCTTGCGCTACTCTCCAACCTCTTCAATTAACCCAGAACAGGACTGGAAGACTTATACTTGGCCTCAGGCTCAGGGACCATATCTCTCCAGCACTGAAATCTCCACACTGGCTCCCAGAGGCTGCTAGGATCAAGTTCAAGACCCTCTGCGTCGTCCACAAGGCTTTCTAGGGCAGGGGCCCGTACTACGTTCAATTCTCTCTTCCAAAATGCCTTCCTTCTTGAACCCTTGGCTCAGCCACTTCCAATTCACTGAGGGTCAGACATTTCTATTGGCTGAAAGTGTGGGGGGATACATCTCTCTCCTCTGCAGGTGTCTCCCTCTGGAATGGCCTCCATGCCCCTCTCAAACTCGAGCCGGACCACCTGAAGTTTGGAAGCTGCTCAAGGACTACCCTTTCTCCTCTCCTTAATATCTCTCTCTCTCTCTCTCTCTCTCTCTCTCTCTCTCTCTCTTTCTCTCTCTCTCTCTCTCTCCCTCTTTCTCCCTCTCTCTCTCTCTGTGACCTAGCTATCTGCTGCGTTGACTGGTTGCTTGGCTACCCGATAGTCTCACTGGGTACCAGGCTCCTCCTTGAACTGTCTCCCCTACACTGCCTTTGGGCCTACCACACATGTAGGGGCTGCAACTGTAACATCTACAGCCCCCTGCCTCCTTGCACTTACCCAGAGCCGCGCATCCATGGCTGCACTCACTCAGAGCAATGCTGACCTGATTGCACTTCCCCTTTCCATCTCCCTGGCACTTCCCCCTCTCCCTTGTCCTTTTTTTTGCACTGTTGCACTTGCACTATCTGAATGACACAAGCCTAGTACGATTGTTTGTCTTCTCCTCACTTTGTCTTCCCCTCCTTGTCTTGTCGCACCTAGAAACACTTGTGTACAGGCTTGTTATACACAACCTATAATATCATACCAGTAGATGAGGCCCGTTAGAGAGATCAACTGGCTGCCCTAAAGGAAATTGACCATCCTTTCCCATTCAGGAGCTAAATGGGAGGCCCAACACCTACACCCACAAAACCCAGACTGGCTACAGATAACAGAGGAGCAGCAGCAGTGGAGAGCTGGTACTATTAGGGAGCTGCCCAGTATTAGAGGAGACAAAGGGATACTCTCAAAACAATGTTTCGACAATGACTTACTTGATCCAGGAGGGGAGTAATGAAAAACCAATATAGGTTACTGCATGCCTGGTTTGACAAAAAGAGAGACTGTAAAGGGTCGAGGCTAACAGCTCTTTGGAAGACTTTCAGAGGAAGTTGCAGCCCACAAGGGAATGGGATGGGAGGCTGTGGGTAATAGATTGGTAAGAGATTAAACAACTGATTTACGTACTCAATGAAAGCTGAGAGAGAGAGCCTTTTAGGCAAGAACAGGGTTGCTACAAATAGCCAACAGAGTCTGTTGATAGTGGGAGATATTTGGCTGAGGTTGGAGGAGCTTGGGGAGGAGTAAGAGACCAGCATAGAAGGTGTAGGAGTATTCAGTAGAGTGTTTAGGCTTGTTTGGAAAAAAGTGAAGGTAAGGTGTTGACTGAGGGTAAGAGATACAAAGAATTATGGAGGAAGAGCTAGAGAGAGAAAGAGAGAGAGGAAGGGAGACTGAGAGACAGAGACAGTAGGAGAGAGAGAACAAAAGAAAGGGGGGAGAGAGAGAGAGAGAGAGAGAGAGTAGTTAGAGCAGGTACATTAAAGGAGAGTGGAGATAGGAGGGGTGAGAAATTAAGATAGGAGGGGAGAATCAAGTAGAGAAGTAGAAAGAAAGATGAGAGAAAGGAGGTTAAATCAGGTTAATTAAGAGGGAGTATATATAGGAGAAATGAAATGGTGGGCTATAATGTGAGAAAAGATTACAGAGGGTGAGAAAGAGAGAGAGAGTGAGAGAGAGAATGAGAAAGCGAGAAGCTAGAGGCAGGAGGGTGGATGAGAAACGGGGCAGGAGTAGAGTGGGGTTGCGCAAGATCTTGAGTGAGAGAGGAGAAGAGTGGAGACAGATGTAGTGAGATGTGAGTGAGGAAAGAGTTTGAAAGATGGTCCTCCGGAAAAAAGGCATGTCAAGCCAATCATAACGCAACATTTAGATCATTTAGGTAGTCTCTAAAGGAATCAGACGGTTAACGCTATGGCCTTTAGGCCCTCGCTAGCATAAATAAAGGCAACCTGGCTGTAGTGGAACGTCACAGAGACCACACATTTTTGGAGTAGGGAGACTGGGCTATCAAGCAAGTAATGGACAGAGCAGACACAACTATTATTGGATTTGGATGAGTAAGAAGTGCTTTGAGGGGTTTGGCAGTGTTTTAGAAGCATTTTTTTCCTTCTTTAGTGGTGTTGTATCCCTATTTAACCCTGTGTTAACAATTTTGGGAGTATACTTTAGGCTCCCTTTCTAATCTTCTATGTTTTCCCTTAATCATTTTTAAAACCCTTTGTGCGTCATACAGAGTATTCTTCATATTATGTGCTGTCACCTTCCGTACTCTTTCTTTGTTTATAGAAGTCTTCCGCATTATGTGAACATTGTGAGAATTCCTTTGCTTCTTTTTGTCACTTATTGTGCTCATTGACACCAAAGGTAAGATTAGGCACATTTGAGTTTTGCTCATTAAGACCATTGGCAATATATTCTCTTATTTGGAGGGTGTGTGGGGGGAGAAGATGAAGAGTGGGTTACTCCTCTTCCTCCATGTTAGTGGTTCAGGGGGATCCCTATGATAGGGAGGGTGGAAGTTGAGATAGAGCATGAGGAAGGAAGAAAAAATTGTGGTTGAAGAGTAGAAGACTGTGGTTGAAAAGGGGGAGGCAGAGGGGAGGATGTTGATTATGGAAGAGTAATTGGTGGTTGAGGAGTGAGAGATGGTGTTTGAGGAGCAGAAGCTGGTGGTTGAGGAGGGATGACTGTAATTAATGGAGAGTATTATAATTATTGCAGAGAGGAAGGAGCCTACCAATCAAGAGGTTGTCTCACACCTGCTCTCTTTCAGGCTGAGTGACACAAGGAGTACTAACAGATGGTGGGTTGGTGCCTTGACCTTGGAGTTGGCATGGAGGATGTACTCTGGGACCACCAGAGAAAGGTATCCATAGAGTTACAGGAGACGAAGGCCAGAGCGGGAAAAGTGTGGGACTGGTGGTGGTACAAGAGATCAAAGAGAACGAGGTAGAAGTGCCAGAGATGATTAAGGAGGAGGAGAATGACAGAACCTCATGCTGCCTGCTCATGAGCAGGGGTCAAGGCAGATTCAGGCTTAACCTCAAGACGGTGAGTTCTGGTCTGAAGACATATGCACACTTGACACCATCATCAATCTGCTCATGGATATGGGACAACTTCAGCTTGCTGGAGGGCATGAATGTTAGGAGGGAGGCCGCATAATAAGCAACCTCTTTCAGAAGACAGTTCATCAGTGAAACCCAAGTAAGTGTGTTTTTGCCACCTCCTTAATATGTAATCACTGTAGCCATGCACAATGATGTGTTTGAGGAGCGCACCACACATGGAACTAGTGCAGCTAGTGCAGCACATGCCTACTTTGGTGATGGTGGCCATAATAGAGTGTTAGATGGCATGCCTGCTCACTACCAGTCATGTACTAACAAGTGACCACCATCCCCCTGATTACAGGCCAGATCAACTGTCTCCCTCTTCCCCATTTCTGGCCCACCACAACCTGACCAACTCTACTACCACTTGCAGCATAGCCCAGTGTCAATGACGGTAGAAATCAGGGGGTTTTGTCATCTGGGCAGAACATTCAATACAGAGTGACTGCACTGCATTGCGTGGTGTCTGTCAATCAGTGTGAGCAGAATGCCAAGCTAGTAGTGGATGTCATGGAGAAGCACATGTTCTTGCATGAACCTACCCTCTTCTAGATGATTGCCTAAGGGGGCATAAAAGAGGGAATTGTCTCCGGAGGATAGCTCAGGGACAACACGCTCACCTTGGAAGCAAGACAACACAGAGCAACATTGGTTCGATCCCTGGGTCGGTGCTTAGAATCAACTAGGTATTAAGTGTGTTATAAATCAGGTGATGGAAGCCAGCTGTGTGGACCATTACTCCAAGCTCTTCTCTAGAGGAAGGGACTGGGGGACTCCCATAGGGGAGTCCCAGAAACTGAGTGTAAGCTGGACATTTAGCTTTGACACAGAGGAAATTTAAATGTTGAGCTCATCGAGAGCGGCTGGCCCGGATGGTTTGGCAAATTGTGTCATGAATGGAAACCTTGATGCCTGAAAGGATTTCACAGTAAAGATTTTCAAACATTTCCTAGCAACTAAGCAGATACCCGCTACATAGGATACTAGTGCCAATCTTTAAGAAAGGTGATCGTAGCGACCCTAAAAACTATTGACCAACATCCCTTTTATACACACTGGGTAAGTTGTTTGCAGGACTGCTATTAAGATGCCTGAAGGCTTGGGCTGCCAATTCTGGCCACATGGACCCTAGACAGACGGGGTTTGTGAAGGGGTTGGCACATCATTAAACCTTTATCTCCTAAATCTCCCCAAGCTTAGATCAATCGAAGTTGGCAGGAATGTGTACCTGGCCTTTTTGGACCTTGAGCAAGCCTTTGATTGTGTTAAAAGGGAGCAGCTTTGGTTCAAACTGCTAGATTGGAATTGTCCCCATCATCTGGTAGAATCAATTAGTCTCCTGTACTCAGACACATCGATCCAGATAAGGCTCTCATCAGATGGGGCACTATCGAAAAAATTCCAGACATATCACAGCCTGAAGCAAGGTTATCCTCTAGCACCTATACTATTTAACCATTATATATCAGATCTGCAGGAGTACCAACAAGGGATCTTTGCCCCCCCCCCAAACTTGGGGGAGATAGAGCTTCCTTGGGTCCTATACTCTGATGAGTTGGTATTATTGGACCAAAAGCAGATTGGCCTCCAACAGAGATTAGACACCTTTGTAATCTACCTAGAATTGAATGGTATGCCGGTCAATGCAAGTAAATCTAAAGTCCTCATCATATCATCAGCTAGTAAAAATGATAATGGCGGACTATCATGGAGGATGGGGCACGATATTGTGGAGAAGTGGACAAGGTAAACGTGATAATGTATTTAGGGACCATAATCAACAAAAAACTCAATGAGGGGGTGCACTTAGTAATGCTGTTGGCCAAGGCCGTAAATCTAACGAGCCAGGCAACAGCTCTGCATAGGAAATTTGGGGCCTTGTCAATGTTGCCATCTCTGATGTTTTACAAACAAAAGGTAGTGTAGGATCTTACCTATGGCGCAGAATTGATCCTCAAAATACCATGGAAAGAATGGGGTGTTCTAGAAGGGATATTTTGGAGGAAAGTCCTGCGACTTCCAACCTCCCTCCCAATGGGGTATATTCTCTTCGAGCTGGGGCTGCAATCGATGGAAGCAGTGGTGGTTTGGAAAATCATCTCCCTATAGAGAAAATGTCTGTTTTCAGATAATGCCCTTACCTTTGAAATTTTTAGGCAAAATTAGTCATCCCAGTCAGACAAGTGTTTTAAAGGATGGAAGGAGCAATGTGGTAACAATCTAAAAGAATGTGATAACGCTAGATGTACTAATTAACACCCAACTGAAGGCCAGAAAGAGGATGCAGGAGCTTGATTGGATTAACACACTGCAAGCTCAAAGATCTTACAGATTCTCTTGGGCGCTTTCTCAGGAATGCAGGGGGTTAAACCAAATCCCAGGGTATTTACAAAACGTCCCCTGTGCCCATTATCAGGATTGGTTTATGCAGTGCCCCCTAAACATCTTGCTGATGAAAGAGGTGCTACTCGCAAGGAAATAGATTTTGGGGGCAGACAAGCTGTAGATACTGTGGCGGCCTAAAGGAGAAAGAAAACATATTTTATCTGGTAACCAGCTATAAAGCCCTGGCCGACATCTGATTACAATATTTGGGAAACTTTATCAAGCAATCTGATTCACTGACAGCAAAGAATGTTGGCATTAGGTGCTGAAAAGACGAGTTTAGTTCTAGCTGCAATGACATTTGCTCAGTTTGTTTAAAAAAAGTAAAAGACAAGGGAAGTAAGAGCAGAGAGTTTATGCTTTTCCTTGCCTGGATTGTAATGACGCAATCTTTTTCTGTGTTTTTTGTATATCTGCAAGGGAGGTTTCATTCTGTGGAAGGAGGATAAGGTTTATTAAGGATTTTAAAGAGGTGTCACACTCCAAACCCGGACTCTTGATACTGGCCAAGGATACAGCGCACAATTAAAACACTTATAAATTAATGAATTTGAATTCAGCTTTGAGAAGGCAGCCAATCACCCCCGCCCCCTTAATGTACACCCTGTGTCACAATGGAGCATGAACCAGGCTGGTGTGTGATAATGAAACATTTATTTATTTTAATTTGGAGTAAAAATCAAACACATTCAATATAGGGCAGCAATCACCACTGTGGTGATACTTACACAGGAAAATGATAGAATATACTTAATTTAACCTTCTAGCACAGGAGACACAATTGAATGAAAGCAAAAATACATTCAGGTATTATTTTCAGATAGCACCACTAAATCGGATAGTTCAGGCTGTAATGTTGCCTCCTCCCTGGAAGCAGATTGGACTGAAGGAGGTGACTCAGTTTTTAGGGTGGGTGTTTTATGATGTACTTTTGTTCCACAAGGTTACTTTTGCCAAAATAAGTTATGGAGCAAAACACTTATTTTTACACATGTCATCGGCAGGAAAAATTAAATAGGCAGACTCCATATTTTACAAGAAGCATGCTGATCCAACTCCCAAGACGGAGCAATGCTGTTTAGTCGTTCTGGCAGTCTTTCACCATTTCCCTGGAAAACATCCCACCTAAAATTTTGCTATCGTGTAAATATATACATATTATCACTGGGCATATTTTCTTTAAATTTGAAAACCGTGCCATGTGTGCTTTTCCCAGAAATGACATTTTCCTGGCGTTTGCCTCCCCAACATGCTAGAAAAACCTACAATGGGCCTCATTACGACCCAGGTGGACAGGGGTAAATGGCGCCATAAAAGGTGGTGGCGCCGTTAACCCCTTACTGCCTAATTACAAGGTCCCTTTGTGGGTCCTACCTTAACGGCTTAAGGATTGGACCCGAAAAGGGACCTTGGAGGTATTTACTGTACCGCAATTTGTGGTACCGTAACTACTGCTTTCCCCATTTCCATTGAGCCCTATGGGGGCAAAAATGGGAATGGGGAAGGGCCAATGGTGAATGGGGAATTACCGGCCGCCAACCTTGGAATGGGGCGGTAATTCCGCCATTCACCATAGCGGAATCGGTAAAATACCGGCGGCAACCATGGCGCTACTACTTTTTTTGTTGGAAGTTTTAAGCTGGCAGCAGAGCAGCACTGCATTTGAATTCTTTTCTTTGGTGCACATGAAGAAAATAACTTGCAGCAATTCCCGGGGTGTTCTAAGTTTCATCTCACCCCATATGTGCCCAGCAAAGACAGTGCAGCCATCCTTTTTGTTGCTGCAAAACACAGTTGTGATGCAAGGGAATAGCGCTCAGCAGAGCCAGCCCTCCCATTCTACTTGTAACTGCGGAAAATGCAGTTTGGTGATATTGGGGAGTTCTGCTGGGCTGGTAAATGTACTTTTATTATGAATTATTATTAGAAAGTAATTTTATTATGTGGAACATGTGTAAAAGATTTTTTTGTAACAAACCATAAACATAAAAAAGTACAAATAAGCGTGTTATAAATAACCAATTATAATAATAATAACATGGTGCAGGAATACATTGAGACATAACTTGTGAGAGTTCTTCTGTTTGTTGGTACATTCAAATATATAGAGGCAGAACTACCCCTGAATCCAAAGTTGTTGTTAACAGCCCTAAATAATTGTGGAATGTAGCACTATTTTGAGGGCATTTTGTGCCTTCATGGGCTGTTACAACGAACGCAACTGAGGCAAGTCCTCCAGACTGTGAGCATGGTACTTGAACATGGAGTGTTGCTCCATTGGTTAGTAGAGATACATAAAGTGAGGATGAAGACAAAAGTAAAGATGTACTTTTGCAATGCACTCAACAACACCGCATTTCCTGGCTCATATTCAAATCCTCGTCATCACAATAATCAGTTGTGGTGTCTTCCAAGTGATGTACCTGCTGTTGTCATCCACCGTAGTCTACAGCAATTAGATATACCTCAATTTTTATGAAAGTAAATTCTCTTACATGTGTCTCATTGATGTGTCTCCTGTGATCTTAGACAATATTCCAAGTAACACTACACATCTGTTCATAGTTTACTCCAACTACGGTGCAGCTTAGGTTTTTCAAAGCCAATTGAACAAGAACAGGTGGCTATGCTGACCTCTTGTCAAACTTGTCTTGCAGCAGATCATGATCACTATACAGTTAGCAAGTTTTAAGTCGGCCTGCTGAACCTTTGTAGAAACTGCAATGCCTATAGAAAGACAAATTCAGAGCGGAGTCTCTCCCACAGCCTCTACCGTTTTTCCACTCTCCAGTATTTCACCTTGGTGCCCCCTGAACCAGTGTCAGGCAAAGGACCTTCCAGTAGTGGGGGTCTTCACTGGTTGCTTGTCCTTTCACTCTGTCTTCTTGTTCCATGTGTTCTTTTAAACATCTTAAGGTTAACACATCCTCTTCTGAATGATTTCCCGCTGTATTTTCCTCATCCTCATGCACAAGTTGTTTAAATATTGCCACCTTGATTTTAAAATAAAGTGGCAAGCAATGATACCATGATGTACTCCATAATCCTCTTTATTGCAAAAATGTGTGGATACTGTCAGAAGGTTGGGATCAGATTCATAGCCAGTTACACTGCTTCTGCAACTCGTGCCAATTACTGTTCATGTGTTATGTTGGATAGTTCTAATTCCAGCAAATAAACCAGTGCAGCACGTCACATAGGGATTTAGCATACAGACAGGGTGATACATAGAGTGTCCTCTTTAAATGCCTGCAGCATTGTGCAACATTTACCATTGTGTATGTTAGGCACCATCCAGTTGCCAGCTCTGGCTACTGCTGTAGTTAGTTTCTGTATGGCACTTTTCTCACAAATGCTCAGGGATATAGGGTTGAATTCCACACAGTTGGCATTGATGTTTTTAGCTAGTTGTCAGAGAACTGGTGGCATAGCTGCAGTTTTCCTAACATATTACAGGAAATGTAGAAGCCGATAAAGTGGCCACAGATCTTCGGGGGCACCTTACCATCACTTCTGCGGGTGGGTACTGTTAGGCAGAATCATATGCAGTACCCTTTGGGAACACCACACACAAATAAGTCTACAAGTGCAAGTACAAATTCAACTTTGGTACAAGCCTGTACTACACAATAAAGTGGTAGCGATGGCTGAGCAGCCAGACTAAGAGTAAAGTGAGCGGTATCAGAAGTTAAACAAAGGACAGTAATCACTATGGTTCAAACAAACACTGATTCAAGGTTTCTGAGTAAAAAGATATACATTTATTTACACATTCATTTGTAAAGCGGTTCACTAAGTAAAGAGCAGAAAAATCACAATCTTAATATACTACACAACACCCAATCAATTCTGGACAAGTTAAGCTCAAAATGAAGTGTGAGCAAAATGGCACTCCAGCAATTTAAAAGGGAGTGGGGGGATGGAAGACAAGGTTGTACAAAATTAAGCAGAACCAGCAAGTAAGTAGGCAGGACAATCTAGAAAAGGCTTGCTACAATGAGGATTCAAATCAATAGGCCTGGGCCAATGTTAATGGTTCAGAGTCTTTTCAGAGGATCAGAGTTCAGAGTAGTTCGCGGTTAAGTCTTTGCTAAGAGTTTGAAACAAAGTTGGTCGGAAGAAAAGTTATTTAAAAGAGTAGAGAAGGACAAGCCCTCAGATTGGCAAAGATTTAAAACACTTTCAACGTGGTCGGACGGAACGAACAACCGGGTTTGAACAGGACCTTAGAAGAAGAAGAATGTTGTAGCTGAGGCAGAGGTTCCTGGCAGATCCTATCAGGCTCACAGTTCCTGAAGCGACTATTGGACTGACACGAAGGAGGAAGACTGGAGGGTCCTGCACTGCCCAGGGAAGAAACCAGCAGCAGAGCAAAGCAACAAATAAAATGTGCACTCTTTAAAACCCAAACAGCTTCTGGTCCTCCTGGCTATCCGGTTCACTGCAGCTGTGCACAGCCAATTCGACCAGGGGAGGGAGGTCTTGCTTGATGTTTGGCAAACTGGTTGGTCCCACCAGCTCAAGGGAAAAAGATTCCTTGCAGATCTTCTGTGTCGTCGAAGTTTGCAGATTCGGACCCGCAGCAGGGCTTCACCGGGAGGTTCAGTCATGGTACTGGTCCTCTTAATTCAGCTTCTCTTCGGTCATCTCGATCCAGTGGCGCCTTCCAAGTCCCAGAGACCTGCTTTTTATGCAGTTTTCTCCCATTCACACAGCCTGACTGTCAATCACACAGCAGGGTGGCTGTCAATACTCAATTACTCCAAGACCTTCATAAATAACTGATTTGGATAACTGAGGTTCAACAAGTGTCACTTGTAAAGTAACCATCGAGTAACGGCCATATTTTTGTTCCAAATTTCTCTTTTGTTTGCAGGGGGGGTTACACTCTTATTTACATATCTGTCAGGACAGTCACCTAGCCAATCAAACAAGAGTGCGACTTGGGTTTCCAATGGAACCATGCACAGGGGTCCTAAAACCCCTCCCTCACGTCCTGTCTACCCAGACTCTCAGGCGCCTAAGGAGGGCTTCTGTTCAGAAGCCCGCCAAAGGACGGCGAACAAAGGAACCAAACCTGGTTTGGCACGCAGAGTAAAACACGAGAAAGACCTTTACAAAATGAAATGTCAAATAAACCCAGCCAGAACCAAATAAAAGTAAATTGGGTCCAGCGGATTTAAGCTTGAGCCTACTAGCATAGCCTAAAACAGTACCAAGGCTATTTTCATAGACAGCGGTAGGAAAAAATATGGTAGATACAACTGCCACCAGCCAAATCTTAAAAAAAGGGGAACAAAGTAATGTTCCATGAGAGACAGACAAAAAGGGATAAATATTAACCCTTTCTAGTACTCTATGTAAGATAGTTTGTACTGGGTCTGTGAATTTATGATATGATATGATATGATATGGTATTTGTAACGCGCCTATACACAAGTGTTTCAAGGCGCGACGAGGCAGGGAGGGAGGGAAACAAGGGGAAGACAGACAAACGATCCTACTAGGCCAGGTGTCATTCAGATCGCGCAAGTGCAGAGGTAAGGGGAAAAGGAGGAAGTGCAGGGGGAGGAGGTGGGGGGGAAGTGCAGTACAAGGTAAGCAGACAGACAGTCAGAGATGAGGGAAGGAGAGGAGGAGGCCGAGGGTAGCCTGAAAATGAGCTGGGTATCGTCTGCATAGCACTGGAAGTAGGGGCAGAGAGCGGCGATGCGGTGAGCAAGGAGTGCCAGATACTGGTTGAAAAGCCAGGGAGAGAGGTTGGATCCCTGGGGGACACCACAGGTGGAGAAAAAGATGTCAGAGAGGAAGGAGCCCATTTGGACCTGGGAGGGTCGACCGGAGAGGAAAGAAGTCAGCCAGGCCAGAGCCTGACCAGTGATACCCAGGTTATCACGGAGACAGTTGAGCAGGATGGCATGGTTGACAGTGTCAAAGGCAGAGGAGAGATCGAGCAGAATGAGAACACAGGGAGTGTTGGAATCGAGGTTCAGGAGCAGGTCCTCACGGATGTTCAGGAGAGCAGTTTCCGTGCTTCTGGCCGCTCTGAAGCCGGATTGATGGTCATGAAGATTACCAACAGATTCAGCATGGAGGTTAAGCTGGGAGATGGCCAGTTTCTCCAGGAGCTTACCCAGGAAGGGAGTAATGGAGATTGGGCGATAATTGGCCGGGCAGGAGGGGTCGGCAGAGGGTTTTTTGAGGAGGGGGTGCACAAGGGAGTGCTTGAGGGGGGATGGGAAGACTCCAGAGGCGAATGAGTGGTTGCAAAAGTCAGCCAGGGCAGGAGCCAGGGAGTCGATGTGGTCCTTGATGGTTTTGGAGGAACAGGGGTGAACCAGTTTAGACAAGGCTTTCATAGATCGGACTTGTCTGGAAACCTCATCAGCAGAAAAAGGTGGAAAAGCAGAGAAGGAGGGTGGAGGGGCGGCTGCAAGAGAGCAAGAGGAAGAGCCGGGAAGAGAGGGAGGGAGGAGAGAGGAGGAGAGCGAGGACAGGATGTCCTGAGTTTTTGAGATGAAGTGCGAGGCCAGTGCAGTGCAGAGGGCCTGGGAGGGGACAGGAGAGGTAGAGACTGCAGCAGGGTTGGCCAGCTCCTTGCAGATTTTAAAGAGTTCGGCCGAGTTGTTAGATGCCTCAGAGATGCGGGCTTGGATAAGGGCTCTCTTCTTGGTGTGAACGGAGAGCCGGTATTGCCTTTGGAGCATGCGACAGGCCAGTTTGTCAGAGGATGAACATGAAGCACGCCATTTCCTCTCTGCCACCCTACACTTGCGTTTTAGGGTGACGAGATCCGAGTCATACCAGGAGTTACATTTGGCTTTGGGCTTCAGGCGGATTCTCATGATGGGGGCAAGGATATCGAGAGTATCAGATATAGAGGAATAGAGCATGGAGAGGGCTGTGTCAGGGTGGGAGTCAGCTGAGGGGGGAGGAGGGGGCGAGAAGGTAGCAGCGAAAGCCTCAACTGACACGCGCTTCATGGGTCGGATGACCGAGAAGGTGGGTGGCAGTGAAGAGGGTGGCTTTGCCTGTGGGGTAGGGAGGGAGAGGTGGGAGGATAGGAGAAAGTGATCGCTCCAGGAGAGAGGAGTGGAGAGAGGAAGGGAGAGGGGAAGGTCAGAAGAGATCAGAGCATCAAGAGTGTGCCCTGCAGAGTGAGTAGGCCCAGACGGGAGAATAGAGAGTGAGAGAGAGTTACAGAGTTCGCGAAAGAGACCAGTGGGGGGACAGGAGGCATCGAGGTGGATGTTGAAGTCACCGAGAAAGAGGAGTTGGGTGGTTGAGGACAGGAGTGAGGAGGAGAGGTCAGCCCATTCAGAGAGGAAGGAGGAAATTTGACCAGTTGGCCGATAGACAGTAGCCACGGTAAGGGAATGGCTAGGAGAGAGAGAGAGTCGGCAGACAAGGCATTCAAAGGAGGAGTAGGTCTGCGTAGGAGTGACAGAGGCAGGAATCCACTCAGGGAAGATAAGGGCAACACCACCCCCTGAACGGTTGGGCCTGGGCACGGAGAGGATCTTGTAACCGTCAGGTAGGAGTGTGTCGAAGCTGGTGGCAGAGCTGGCTGTGAACCATGTCTCAGTGAGACTGAGGACGTCGAGGTCCAGTTCCTCAAGAAGGCGACAGATATCAGAGGAGTGCTTGATGGCAGAGCGAGCATTTAGAGTGGCAATGTGGAGAAGGTTGCCACCTTTGAAAAACTTCCGGGGAGGGGTACAGATCAGAGGTATGTCCTGCAGAGGTGTTAGAGAAGGAGTTGAAGAGGGAGCAAGAGAAGGGGCCGGGGGGGAGGGGAGAGGCAAGGTAGCCGAGGACAGAGGAAGGGGGACAGCGGGAGCGGAGAGGAAGTTGATGAGGCGTGGGAGGCGTCTATCAAAGAGGTGAAGGTTGGCCTGAGGGCCTTGGACCAAGACGGTCCCGTTAGCATAGACATTAATGATGGCCTTAGAGGAGTGGAAAGGGGCCAAGAGGACATCCCAACGGGTGCCACCATTAATGGGAGAGGAGGAGAAAGGAGAGAGCACAGAGACCATGTGAAGGGTCCATAGGTCAGGTGAAGGCACGAAAAAGAGAATGTCAGTGAGAGTTTCCTTGGAGCAGGCGCTCGTGTAGGTGTCAGCGATAGGGAGGCCTGGGTTGGAGACCAGGATGTCCTTTTTAAACTTTTTCCTACCGGATTTAGTGAGGAGAGCAGGATAGTCAATAGAGAAGCAGTTAGAGTAGATAGGCGAGATGGAGAGCACCATGGAGTAGGAGGGGAGGCGGACGACACGAGTATGCAGACAGGAATTGAGTGGAGGGCACTAGTTTAACACGATACAGAGCAAACAGTAATGCGTAGTAGGTCAGGGCCACCTAAGTTTGAGAATCCTGCGAGGGGAGAAAAAACACCCTAGTTTAACACAATGCAGAGCAAACAGTAATGCGTAGTAGGTCAGGGCCACCTAAGTTTGAGAATCCTGCGAGGGGAGAAAAGCACCCTAGTTTAACACAATGCAGAGCAAACAGTAATGCGTAGTAGGTCAGGGCCACCTAAGTTTGAGAATCATGCGAGGGGAGAAAAAGCACCCTAGTCTTTTAAAAAGACTAATAAAGTCAATGGCAACTTTACATGTTCTTGGAGACAGTAGTCAGTCCCAGACAATGGAGTTTAAAGTGGGAATTCTGAAAAAGACAACCCTGTGTCACTACACTAAAGGGGCTGTGTGATACACAGTAAAAAGATTGTGCCTATGGAGTAGGTGAAGCTCCACAGTCTATGAACACAAAAATGTTAAACATACAGCAAAACACACGTAGTAATGGGAAGAAAAGGTTCACACTCTTACCAGGTGAAAAAAATAAATCCTAGAAATCCAGCAAAGCTGCTGAGGGACTCAGTAGGTAAGGGAAATTAGCCATTCTGGAGAATTCTCCCTAACACTCACCCCCCCACCCCAGACTAAGGGGCAAGAGGATTCAATCCACTCCTGGATGAATCTCTTCACTCTAGTTGGTTATGAACATCCTAGAGAGACCATCAGCATTTTGGTGGTGACATCCTGACCTGTGCTCAATGGTTAAATCAAACCCTTGCACGCAGATTGACCTTCTTAGTAGTTTTGGGTTCTCCCCTTTCATTTGCATTAACCATCTCAAGGGTTGGTGGTCTGTCTGAATCACAAAAGTAGATCCATACAAGTATGGTCTAAACTTCTTCAGAGACCACACAATGGCAAAACACTCACGCTCTATGGTTGCCCACCTTGTGTCTGGTTCCTTCAGTTTCCTACTGATGAAGCAAATGAAGTGCTCCCTACCTTTCTCTTCCAATTGACTAAGACTGCACCTATATTGGATGCATCTGTCTACACAAGGAAGGGTTGGTGCTAATCAGGAGCTCTTAGGACTGGAGCTTGACAAAGGGCTTTCTTCAGGTTTTCAAAGGCTTGAGTGCACTCCTCATTCCATCTAAACATTTTAGGGAATATTGAAGTGGAGACTACATTCAAAGGAGAAGCTATTGACCCATAGTTCTCAATGAAATTCCTGTAGTACCCAGTGAGACCTAGGAAGGCTCTCACTTGGGTTTGAGTAGTGAGGTGGCCCAGTTTTGTACAGCTTGTACTTTGCCAGGCAATGGCCTTATTTCACCTCCTCCTACCTCATGACCAAGGTAGACCACTTTGCTCTGACTAATTTGACATGTGCTTGCCGTTATGGTCATATGGGCCTGCTCAAGAGCCTGCAAAGCATATCCTAAGTGAACATCATATTGTTTCCAAGTAGGGCTGAACACTGCAATGTCATCCAAGTATGCCATGCAGAAGTCCTCTATCCCATTCGGAACTTCATTGACCATCCTTTGGAATGTAGCAGGTGCATTCTTTAATCAAAAGGCATAACCTTAAACTGGTAGAGGCCTGCTAGGTTTGAAAATGCAGTTTGCTCCTTGGCATGGTCTGTCAGGGCTATATGCCAATAGCCTGACATCAGATCAAATGTGCTGAGGTACTTGGCTGCACCAAGTTTATCCACCAGTTCATCTGTCCTTGGTAAAAGATGGACATCAGTCTTAGTAACTGCATTTAGAGCTCTATAGTCCACACAGAATCTCAACTCCTTGGATCCTGCCTTTGGTACTAGAACAACTGGACTAGACCATGGACTTGTAGATGGCTCTATAACCCTATGATCAAGCATCTTGTTGACCTCTTCCTTTATGTAGGATCTTACATGTTCTGATATTCTGTAAACTCTGCTTTCCACAGGTAAACAGTCACCAGTTAGAATGTCATGCTCGCCCCAAGGGACAGGCCTGGTGAAAGTGAAAAGAGGAAGGAAAACTGATTTAACATAACCTTGCACTCCTCTTGTTGTTCAGATGTCAGATTAGAAGAGAGATTGACTCCTTCTATGTTCTCATCCAAAGGTTGGCCTCTGGGTAGGTCAGGTAGAGGTTCACTCTCCTCCTCCTCTTGAGCTTAGGCTTGAAACAAAGCTCCCACTTCTGGTCTCGAGACATATGCCTTCAAACGGTTGGTGTGAAAGACTCTGGGAACCTCCTTAGGTCTGTCTAAGTCTACCAGATAGTTCACCTCTCCAAGTTTGCCCACAACCTTGAAGGGTCCTATCCATTTGTCCTTCAAGTCCCTCTGCTCTGTTGGCACCATAATTAGTACAATCTGGTTTTGAGTAAACTCAACCATGTTGGCCTTCTGTTCATAATCAATACATAGAAAGGTAGGACACTGTTTTTTTGTCAACAGCTTTTCACTCATCACAAACTACATATGTGTAGTATAAATTATCAATTTTAATATTCTCTTTAAAAAATCAAGAACATAATACATATAAAAAACATCAACAGACACTCTAAAAAGGTGCAAATATGTAACAGGGCACAACACATATAACAATTTCTAAAATATAGAGATATTGATCATATCAATCTATCTACAAACCTATGCTGTAATTCCTTATCAAAATAGGGGTTGTGATCCTGATGGATCACTCACAGTTTTTCTCCCTCAGTCTAATATTCAATTTAGAGTGGGACAATCCCTAGATGGAATATTCAATACTATCCTACAATTTAGTATTATTTCTAAATTGAGAACTCGACATGTTTCAGTCCTCCTAATTATTGTAGGGACTTTCTTCAGGAGTGGTCAGGGCAATAGTATTTAGAGTAAGGACAGTTGGTCTGGAGTCTTCCAGTTTTGAAGAATTATTCAGTGGAAGAGCATTCTGGTCATGCCAATGTTTGACCAGAGCCTGACCTTCTTTCAAGTTATCACTTGCTTCTGCCATCAAGTGTAACGTTCTTCTCCGGAGACCTATCACATAGTCAGTCACTCTGACTGGCTTGGGGGAAGGAACACTCTCCAACCCCTCCTTAATCAGGGCTAATGGACCTCTGACTGGATGGCCATAGATAAGTTCAAAGGGATGGAACTAACGCCCTCATGAGGGACTTGTCTATAAGCAAAGAGAAGGCATGGCAGTAGAAGGTCCGACTTTCTTTTAAGGGGTTCCTCTAAAGCACCTATCATGCTCTTCATAGTACGATTAAACCTCTCTACCAGTCAATTTGTCTGTGGATGGTACGCTGTAGAGAAATTGTAAGTGACACCACCATTTTCCCACATGCCTTGCATGTAGTGGGACATACAATTGGATCCCTTGTCGGATATCACTTCCTTAGGAAACCCTACTCTGGTAAAAATACCAAGTAGAGCCTTAGCCACAACCTGAGCCGTAACAGTTGTCATAGGTATTGCTTCAGGATACCTAGTAGCATGGTCTCCTTCAACCAGGATAAACCTGCTTCCTGAAGACGTGGGAGGGTCAAGGAGACCAACAATGTCGATGCCCATCCTCTCAAAAGGAACTCCCACTACTAGGAGAGGCACCAAGGGTGCCACATTCTTGGCTCCATTCTTGCCAGAGGTTAGGCAAGTGGGACAACTCCTACAGAATTTGTCAACTTCTGAATCCATCTTAGGCCAGTAGAAGTATAAAGAAAGCCTTTCCTTGGTCTTTTTGAAAGTGAAATGACCAGCCAAAGGTATCACATGGGCCAACTGTAGATACTGGAGTCTGATTTCTAGGGGCACTACAAGTCTTTTGCAATCCCCAGGGATAGACACAGTCGATTCACTGTAGAAGAGCCCATCTTCCCAGTGCAACCTATGCTTCCCAGCTTCTTGCCCATCAAGCTGAGAAGCTGCCTGTTGTTGAAGACCTTCAAGAGTAGGACACTCTCTTTGTCCTCTGCTGAAGTCTGCCCTGTTGGGTCCACCTTCTGCCAGTAAATATTGCAGCTCAGGATGGTCAACAGGATCCAGATCTCCAAATAGAATTATGTCTTCTTCCAGATCTGACTCTCCAGAAGCTGGCTCAATCACACAGGGCTGTACCTGAAACTCAGCCTCAGCAGATGGAGGTGTCACAGGTGTGACTTTGGACAATCTTGGGGATGTCCTTGTTGGTAGCACAGGGGTGCTATCTAGTTTCTTGGGTTTCCCCTTTGCGTCTTTCTTTCCTGAAATAGCAGTGAGCAATTCCCGTGCACTGGGGGTGATAGCTTTCTCTATCAATTCCCCTGGCGAGCCTCTCAAGGTCCTATTCCTTGCAGGCCTAGTGAGCTTCTGTTTCCTTTTACTGGGAGGCCTGGGGATACTAGACACAACTCCAAGAGTTTTCAGGTCATTGCCCAACAGGACTCTCCCAGGCACTTCACTCTGCACACTAACAGGTATCTTGACAGTCATTTCATTGCACTGGATGAGAGCTGGTAACTGGGGAAGCATTTGCACAGGGCCTCCAGCTAACTTGGTTAGGTGTTTGGGTGCCTTAGCAACATCCTCTACCTTGAAAAATGATTCATCATTCACGGTTATGCTGGCTCCAGTGTCTCTGATGGCAGGGGTCTCCTGGCCATTCACAAGAACACTATCTTTATAATACTCTTTAGTATTATCTGGGATGGAATTATAGGGCCTCATTACGACCCAGGCGGTAAGTTACCGCCTGGGCCGTGACTTTACCACCATGGCGTAAACTACGTTTACGCCATGGTGGTTGGCGGACTTACCGCCCCATTCCGACCTTGGCGGGGCGGTAAGTCCCCAATCCCCATTTACCCTTCCCCATTCCCATTTTTGCCCCATAGGGCATAATGGGAGTGGGGAAGGCGTTAATTACGCCACCGTAAATTACGGTGGCGTAATTAACTCCATGGTCCCTTAGCGCCATGGATTTTAACACCTGCTAAAAGCAGGTGTTAAAAGCGCCATGGCGCTAAGGGACCTCGTAATTGGCGGTAAGGGGTCGGCGCAGCTAACGCTGGCGTAAGCCCCTTACCGCCAGGGTCGTAATGAGGCCCATAGACATCTAAATTCTGTTGTTCCCACAAAACCAGGGATACTAAAGAAAGACTACCTGAGACTCTCATGGGTTCATCAGCCAGTAGGTGAAAGTTTCAACTTGCCATAGGTACTGCTTCCTCTGGGAGAAGGCTAAGGAGACAGTGTGGACCCCTGAAGGTTTACCCTTACATCTGGGATCCCCTTTCACATGGTCAGTTGACCCACGATATAACATTTCCGAAATATTTTGATGAATGGGGGCTTGTTCTGACCTCCATCTGGTTTGGGTCCAGATGGTAGGCTAGCCTGATTCGGTTTCCCTTGTGGCTTACCCTTATGTTTTGTATGGGGCCCTCTTTTGGGTGAGAGGTATTAGAATTCCCCTTGTTATCTTTCTTTGGCTGCTTTCCCTCATCCTTCTTCTGAGTTGCCCCATAATCCTTGTGAGTAGCCCTGTTGGCAACACACAAGTCAGCAGCCTTAGCTAACTTCCTTGGATCTATCTCCTTAGAATCAGCCAAGTGCTGTCTGAGGTCAGGAGAGCAGGCATCATAAATTGACTCCAACATAACCCGTTTTCTCATACCTTCATAAGTGTTTACTCTGTAATCCTTAACCCAACCATCTAAGTTTTTCAAACATTCACATACCCAGGTAGCCCAAGGGTTACCATCATGCTTTTTGAGGGTCCTAAACCTCTTAAGGTACTGGGTAGGGGTCTTCCCAAATCTAGCAATTAAAGCTAGCTTCACACACTCATAAGCCATCCTATCCACCTCCCCCAACTCCATCACAACATTAGATGCAAAAGTGGGTATCCTAGAGAAGAGCCAAGGAAGCAACACATTTCTTGTAATGTCTTGAATCCCATGGTTATATTCAAACATTGCTAACCAATCCAAAATATCAAGCTTAGCCTCATACATACCAACAATTTCTTTAGGCATACAGGGTCTCTTAGGACTGGAAGACCTAGAAGACTCTGGGAGAGAAGCATTTCCAATAGACAATTTCTTCATTTCTAGTGCATGGATCAACTCCTTTTCTCTGAGCTTAAGTTCTTTATGCTTTTGTTCAGTTTGAGCATTAATACGTTTGAATTCCAATTCAAGCCTCATCTTTTCTAAAGCAATGAATTCAGGACTGAGTGTAGGACCTAATGGGGTCCCACTGGACAAAGGTTGAGGTTGCTGAGCAGGTAGTGGAGCAGTAAGGCCTACATTGTGAGACACATCTGCCTCATCTAACTTATCCATAATAACTGACACATTATCATCCTCATCATTTTCTACATTTGATGGAGGGTTAGGCATTTCAGACCCACTCTCCAGACTTTGTTTCTCTAACAACCTTTCAATGAATTCCGACTTTTTGCCTTTAACAGAGAGATTCCTTTCTATACCCAGATTTTTCAGATAATCAACAGTGTAACTAAGGAGGGCCTCTTGACTGTAGCTTTCCATATCAGATATGATTAAAATTTGATTTTTAGTGATGTTTACCCTTGTGGTTAGTGGATCCAAGGTAATAGTAGCACTCTAAGTGTAATTACTATACCTTATCCCACCGCTGCCACCAGTGTTAGGCAGAATCATATGCAGTACCCTTTGGGAAAACAATACACAATTAAGTCATCAAGTGCAAGTAAAAATCACCTTTGCTACCTACAAGCCTGTACTACACAGTAAAGTGGTAATGATGGCCGAGCAGCCAGACTTATCTCAAGAGTAAAGTGAGCAGCATCAGAAGCTACACAAAGGACAGTAATCACTATGGTTCAAACAAACACTGACTCAAAATGTCTGAGTAAAAGAATATACTTTTATTTACACATTCATATGTAAAACAGTTCACTAGGTAAAGCAGCAGAAAAATCACAGTCTTAATATACTACACAACACCCAATCAATTCTGGACAAGTTAAGCTTAAAATGAAGTGTGAGCAAAATGGCACTCCAGCAGTTTAAAAAGGGAGGGAAAGACAAGGTTATCCAAAATTAAGCAGCACCAACAAGTAAGTAGGCAGGGCAATCTAGAAAAGGCTTGCTACAATTAGGATTCAAATCAATAGGCCTGAGCCAATGTTAATGGTTCAGAGTCTTTGCAGAGGATCACACAGTTCAGAGTAGTTTGCGGTTAAGTCTTTGCCAAAAGTTTGAAATGAAGTTGGTTGGAAGAAACGTTATTTAAAATAGTAGAGAAGGACAAGCCCTCGGATTGGCGAAAGATTTAAAACACTTTCACCGCGGTCGGACGGAACGAGCAACCGTGTTTGAACAGTACCTTAGAAGAAGAAGTATGCTGGAGCTGAATCAGAAGTTCCTGGCAGATCCTGCAGGCTCACGGTTCCTGAAGCGACTGTCGGACTGACATGAAGGAGGAAGACTGGAGATTCTTGCACTGCCCATGGAAGAAACCAGCAGCAGAGCATAAGCAACAAAAAAAAGGTGCGCTCCTTAAAACCCAAACAGGGTCCGGTCCTCCTGGCTATCCGGTTCACTGCAGCTGTGCACAGCAAATTCGACCAGGGGAGGAAGGCCTTGTTTGGTGTTTGGCGAACTGGTTGGTCCCACCAGCTCAAGGGAAGAAGATTCCTTGCAGATCTTCTCTGTCGTCGAAGTTTGGAGATTCAGACCCGCAGCAGAGCTTCACCAGAAGGTTCAGTCATGGTAACGGTCCTCTTCCTTCAGCTTCTCTTCGGTTCTCTCGATCCAGTGGAGACTCTGCCTTCCAAGTCCCAGAGATATGCTTTTTATGCAGATTCCCCCATTCACACAGCCTGGCTGTCAATCACACAGCAGGGTGGCTGTCCTGGCAGGACAGTCCCATAGCCAATCAAACAAGAGTGCAACTTGGTTTCCAAGGGAACCCTGTGCAGGTGTCCTAAAACCCCTCCCTCACATTTTGTCTACCTAGACTCGCAGTCGCCTAAGGAGGGCTTTTGTGCAGAAGCCCGCCGCCAAAGGACGACGAACAAAGGAACCAAACCTGGTTTGGCACGCAGAGAAAAACACGAGAAAGACCTTTACAAAAAGAAAATGGCGAATAAACCCAGCCAGAACCAAATAAAAGTAACTTGGGTCCGCGGATTTAAGTTTGAGGCTACTTACATAGCCTAAAACAGTACCAAGGCTATTTCCATAGACAACAGTAGGAAAAATATAGTAGATACCACTGCCACCAGCCAAATCTTAAAGAAAGGGGAACAAAATATTGTTCCATGAGAGACATACAAAAAGGGATAACTATTAACCCTTACCAGTACTCTACGTAAGATAGTTTGTACTGGGTCTGTGAATTTAAAAAGACTAATAAAGTCAATGGCAACTTTACATGTTCTAGGAGACAGTAGTCACTCCCAGAAAAGGGAGTTTAAAGTGGGAAGTCTAAAAAAGACAACCCTGTGTCACTGCACTAAAGGTGCTGTGTGACATATATCGTAAAAAGATGATGCCTATGGAGTAGGCGAGGCTCCACAGTCTATGAACACAAACATGTTAAACAAACAGCAAAACACATGTAGGAGTTGGAAAAAAGGTTCACACTCTTACCAGGAGAAAAAAATAAATCCTAGAAATTCAGCAAAGCTGCTGAGGGACTCAATAGGTAAGGGAAATTAGCCATTCTGGAGAATTCTCCCTAACAGGTACTGGCTTAAGAAGTGGGACACCACAAAATGGAGCAAATAGGCAAATCAGTTCATGGTTCTGCATATTTTCATGGCAGCTACAACAACTAATACATTGTCAATTCAACAAGCTCACTTGTAAACCATCAGGAGTAAGACAAAGGGCCTCATTACACGGATGGCGGTGGACCAAAGTGCTATTAGCACCTTAGTCCATGCCGGTAAAATACCGGCACTGCCTTGGTGGAGAGGGGAATTACCGCCCTATTCCAAGGTTGGTGGGGCGGTAATTCCCCCTTCCCCCATTGCCCTTCCCCATTCCCACTTTTGCCCATTAGAGCTCTATGGGAATGGGGAAGGCGCTAATTACGGTACCGTAATTAGCTCCCTGGTCCCTTTGCGGGTTGGTTTTTAACGCCTGCAAAAAGCAGGCGTTAAATCCCCCAACCCGCAAAGGGATCTCGTAGTAAGGCGGTAAGGGTTTACCGGTACCGGTAAAATACCGGTACCGGTAAACCCTTATTGCCTACCGTGTAATGAGGCCCAAAGCATTTCTACCAGAGATCAACTCCTCTGTGAGACCTGCTGCCAAACCCTTCCATACAGAATGTGGCCTGCTTGCAAATGACATTTGGTGGCTGCTTCTCTGGGCTTTGCTGATGAGAGGTACATGGTAAGGTGACCCAGTATCATGTGATGGCCGTGAAATATGTGCCTTGGGCACTGGTCCACATATCCATTGTAAGGTAGTCATTCTTACCCTCACAGTGTTTGAATGTCATTTCAACAGCTTCCACAACATGGGCAAAAAATTTCAGATAAGTGGTGTGTTGCGCCTATTTATGCTATAAAATCATGTAAATATGCAACATTATATTTTGCATGCACATTATTTACGCAGAGAGAACAGCAGTTTCTTGTGAGGTTTATCCCTCTTTTGTTCTGTAGGTGGCACTGTAGCTTAACAAAAAGCATGTGTGAGCATGTGTACACTGCAGCACCGCCCTAGTTTACTGATCTGAGCGGGATGCAAAGAAAGGAGCCTACCTTCATAGGGCTGTGTGATAGAAGTTCTATAAGTAATTGAAGCATGTAGTTCCTTTCAAGCTCTTACTCCTCTCACCTCCCCAATTTCTCAGTAAGCAAATTAATGTTCCCCCAGGCCAATGAAAAGGCACCACACTAAAAGAATCAATAGAAATGTGGAGTGTCCTCTTCCCACAGTCTGATGCCCTCCTCCATACCCTACTTGCCACAGCTCCTCCCCACACACATGGCGTGGCTTCACCCACAGAACCACCATCACAAGAACAAAATGTGCCTAAAAAACATTGGTTCTGTAACCATACAATGTGCGTTTATTTTGAGGTAAACTGGCGGGGGACAGGGGAGGTGGCTGTATATTCTTGAAAGATACAGGTGGCAGGTTCTTTCCTGGGTCAATGCATGTATCTGCATCGGGTCTAAATTTAGAGATCTTTCTGCTGGCAGTCAACGCGACACTGGAATTATTTTGCATCTGGGATACATTCTCCTTTAAACCAGCAAAAGGAGGAGAACTTGATGTTGCATTTAGGTGTGATAAAAGGAGAAAGATAGGTCAACTACCCCTTCTTTTGTCCCTAAGTTGCAACAGGTCAGAACAAAGACAATCTGAGAAATTCACAAATTGTTATGCCCACCACTCTTTGTTAGAACAAATATCATCTTCATTTATTTTACTGCATTTTATACAACATTCAAACGGTTCAAAACAAACTATACATATACACCTAATCACATATATTACTCAGCCTGTGCACTCACACTTACACTCTACTGGTGCCTGTGCACCATAGTATTGGCAACAAGTGCCCCAGGGAAAAGAAGGAAAAAATCTAACCACAAACGTACACAATGAAAAGGGGGATACAGTCTAAAATACTGTTCATCTGGGTTGTTACTCTGCTTGTTCAGGGTGGACCGAACCTCTACTGCAAGCACGTCCACCCTAACGAACAAAATTCGACCACTTTCGATGTTTAAAGTAGATTCAATGGAAACACAACATGGTAATAGTTTCCACAATTCTAGTCGACATATGTTTCGGCCAACAGTCCTCCTACAGTTCACCCTCATGGTGCTGTATGGTCTGGTTGGTAAAGGCCATCTTCAGGACAACAAAGTCATTTCATATGTAATATATACTTCCCCAGTTTCACAGTTGATTGCAAACGAATCTGTATTGAACTAAGGTTGCTTCGGGACTTGAAGAACAATTTGGCGCCATCTGGCTGCTCATTCGGTATTTGTTTAGACTGAAGTCATCATTTGTTCATGCCTTTAAATTGGCAGATCAGGTTCGATGATGTTAGAATTGTTTAGTCATGCCGCCCTCTGTATTTCACAGTCGGGATTATTTCTTGTCTAAAACGCGTTTTCCCTGTTAGGTGTGCTTCGAACGCGCTCCCCGAGCAGCAAAAAGAATTTGAGAAAACATCACGGAGATGGCAAATGACATCGACTATTAACAATTAGACAAGAAATAATCCCAACTGTGAAATACAGAGGGCGGCTGGTGGACCATGGCACTGGATAAAAGGATCCCTTAGCATAAAACCGCGCCAGATAGCAATCACCAAATGAAGCCGACAACCCTCTTCATCGAAAGTCCTTGACGTTGGCCTCATGGAACACCAGAGTACACGCCCACCTAATCGACTGCAATGGTGTGGATTTGGGTCGGTTCGACATTTTTTGCCTGCAAGAGACATGGCTTCAGGAGAAACCGTCAATGGACGGATTTGAAATTGTGATCTCTCCAGCTTCCAAAGGTCTGTTAGGACGACCTTCTGCAGGCCTTCTCATCGCTGTATGTTCAGGCCAGAACCTAAAAATCATCAAGACAATGGCTAGATCTTACAGGGTGTTAGCAGTTCTAATTGAGTGGAACCGTTTTGTAGAAAAGACAAAGACAAGTTCAAAACCTTGCTCAACGCCTCCCCTTGCGCTGATTACCACATACTGGAACCCGCAAAGGACAACGACATCACTCTTCTGCCAAACTATGACAGAAACCATCGATGCCATCCTCATCGAATGGAATACTCTGTTCGTCATACTCTGCGGTGACCTCAACGCAAAGTGTCTTCATCCGAAAGATCAATTCTCAGCGCCCGCTCCATCTACCCAAGCCGAACTCAGAGGAAAAGCCTGTATGAACCTTATGTCAACCAGAAATCTACACAACACTGCATGGATTTTGGATGGGCATCAACAAATACCAACCTGGGAAAGAGGTCAGTCGACTGCCACCCTTGATTACATCTTCGCTTCTCATGCTATGTGCCCAGAAATCGAACACTTCCTGGTGATCAAAACTACACCGAGTGACCATAACATGCTCAGACTAGCATGGTCCTCCACTGCCCGAATGGCAAAGTGCTATTTACCCTCGGTCGAGACCAACCCCCAACAATCACGGCTCCGTTTGACAGCAGCCAGTGTTAGATCGATGACTCAGAAATACGCTGCAGAAACTGAGGCTCAACCATCCCCCGACCCAGCATCTAGACCGAACTACCTCCCTTTGTTGATCAAATATAAGCGATATCCACCTACTGGAAAGTCTATTCCGAAAACTTACAATCATAACTATGACAAATGGATAGCGGATAAAAAAAAGGTGCTAAGAAAACTAAAACGCAGCGCCAAAGCGGAAAACACTCCGGTCACATGGGATTTGTGGAAAAATGAACACAAAATCTACAAATCATGGATCAAAGCACGAAGGGCTGCTCTATACCAACACAATGCGGAAATGATGCTGAGAGTCCCCACGACAAAAAAAAAACAACTCTCAAGGCTCTACATCCACAAATATGATCAACTCAGTTACAGAACAAGCCTAGGTGGACTTTTTCACCAACCTCTTTGCCAGCCTGACATTGTCCTCGAACCCCTGTCTGGAGATTACACAAGAGCCCTGGTTGACCTTTTGGCAAAAGAAGACATAAGCCGGCCAATTCAGAAGCTAAAACCATCAAGAGCTCCGGGCCCTGACGGCCTGACCAACATCGATTTAAAAAAACACCTTAACGAATGGACCACCTTCATCAGCCTCTTGTTTGAGCACTGCAGAGCCTGAAGGAAGATCCCATTATCATGGTCTAAAGCTACTGTTATTCCAATCTTTAAGAAAGGAAGCAGGGAAGATCTGGGCAACTATCGCCCAAAAGCTTTACTGGACATTATGGGCAATCTGTTTGCATCCCTCCTCCTGGACCACTTCCAACGCTGGGCGAAATTGGCCCCCTGGATCGACCCTTTTCAACTGGGCTTTAAGAAGAACGGTAGCACCACGGTGAATATCTTCATACTCAGCATTTTAAAGGCAAAAATAAAACAAGGCGCCCGACAGTCTATGCTGCGTTTATCGACCTTTCGCAGGCATTCAATAAAGTTGATAGAACGTGACTATGGGGTAAGCTGAAACACTGGAGATGCGCGAACGCTGTTCTAAACCCCATAATAGCGCTTCACACCGATACCACACTCAGCGTCCGGTTGAACAGGAAAGGGTCTCTTTCCAAGAAAATCCAAGCTGATAGAGGAGTCAAGCAAGGCTGCCCGCTGGCCCCTGCACTCTTTGTTGCCTTTTTGGGGGACTTCAAAGACTTGGAAGCCACTGTTCGTAGTTTCCCCCCGAAGTTCAGAAACACTGAGCTGTCCCGCCTTCTCTACACCGACGATATGATCCTTCTTGATCAGACGCCCATTGGTTTACAACGTCAGCTGGACAATCTGGCAGAGTACATGAGTATTAACAATCTGTACATAAATAAGTCCAAAACAAAAATCATGATCGTCTCCAAAAACCATCAGCCCTCGAAAAATACGATCTCTTGGACAGTGAACAAAGTGAAAATCGAAGTGGTTCCTCATTTTAAATACTTGGGAGTTATCATTGACGGGACACCTCAAGAGTCGAAAATGCAACAACATCTTTGGGACAAAGCCAAACACTTGACATTGCAACTGAGAACGATTGATCGTAAGTTTGGAAAATGTTCACTGACCCCTACAAGGAAAAAATAGTCCCTGCTCTAACCTACGGCATGGACGCCACGATCACCATGCCAAATGGGTTTTGGCAGAAACTGGAGGGGTATATTTGGAAAACCCTCCTAGGCCTTCCGAATTCGATTCCCATCGTGGCTGTCAGAAGAGAGCTGGGGCTGCTGTCGCTAAACGCAACTGTTAGCGCGGCCTTTCTGGCCCTCTTCACGAAGACTCTTATGCAAGATGGCCTGCCTATTTTCAACATAATCGGTCAGGAGTTGGCCTCAACGAACTGCAAGGTCGTGCAGATCTGGATAGACCACCAAAAAAGCAAATTGGAAGACCTGGCTTGTTCAACAGACGACCTAATTACCAATCCACAAAGAGTAATCGAAAAACTGAAAATTCAAGACTGGATTGTCACCACTGAAGAAGCTGCAGCGATCAAGTTTTGAAAACACCTGCCACCCACGTTCAACAAGCTAAAATCTCCACTGGCGTACTGTACAGAATTTCCGGATAAAAAGCTACGCTGCACATTTTTAAGAGCATGACTCAACCTGCTACACACCAGAGAAATCCTGGGGTTAAGAGGTCTATCCACTACCACAACCTGCAGACTATGTAAAATCCCAGATTCCATTGAGACAGTTCGAAACCTCTTGTTAAACTGCCCTTCTTTAACTCAAGAATGCACAGCTTTTTTGGCACCACTATGGCTTGACTCTTTCTTGATAGAAGAAAATACATGGTGGTGTCGTTTGATTTCGGGGGGAAAAATCTTGCTCGGCTGCAGCTACGTCCACATTATTAGAAGCAGCCTTTATCAAAATCAATGTCAACGGGGCTCCATCTTCTATGGAAGGAAGTTCGTCAGGTGGGCCCGACTGATCACTGACTCTTCCCTACCGTGCAACGAACGGCGCGGAAATCTGCTAAAGACTCTTACCTTCCGCGCCACCGATCAGGCTTGAGTCACTATCTGTACATTACAAGCTTCAATTTTGTAACCTCGAAAGTTCGAAAATCTCGCAAACAAACCTTTGAACACTTTATGACTACTTCTTGTAAAAATAATTTCCTGTGATTGTATGCAAGTAAAATAAAAAATAAATTAAAAATAAATAAATAGGGCAGTAAATGTATTGACTACATTACACTGAAAATGCCATTGAATGGACAAACCTTGTCATGTATTTTGTGATATTTTGTGGCATATTCAAAAGAATAGGCATCTGTGGGCTAGCAAATCGATGTTGAGATCTGCATGCAAAGAAGGCACTCCAGAAGGACTTGTGCTTATCTCTGGATCAGCAAGATTGCCTGGTGTAGTAGTGCAGGGTGGCAGTGCAAATATGCCCATTCCCTGGGGAAGGGTTGTGAGAGGCTGCAATGCCCCCCTTTCCACTGATAAGATTGAGGATGCCATTGTGTATGGACCCACAGGGAAGCAGTACTCAAATGTGTGGCATTCTTCCCTTGCTCTACACTTCTCTTGCATATATGTCAGTTGGCTAAAGTTGGATAAAGAGCTTGATGCTTTTCTGATAAAAAAAAAACTCTGCACTCCTGATGTAGTGTTAACACTGGACCTGGTGCTTTCTCCTCTTACTTCCTGTGCTCTCCTCGGTGTACTTCTCAATGGTTTCTGTATGACAGTTTTTGGGAAAATTCTGTATATCGGTGCGTGTGGAGTGTGTGAAGCATGATTCATCTGTATATTGCTTGCAACTGGCAATTCCATGGGTCTGCCGTTTCCTGAACCCTTTTTCTCTCTCTCTTGGTCTCCCTCACCATCTGTGGTATCGTCAAAGTAGAGATGTCTAGATCTCAGTCTTGAATCAGCAGGTGGAGAATAATCTTTGTCTTGTTCTAAATTATCATCTGATTCCACAGGAATCCGATATGGGGTATCGTTTTTACTAAGGTTTTGCTTCAGGAATTGAATGCATGGATCGTGGACTCTAATATCTTACCATTGAACCAAATAGGTTTTCGTGAAAAATCTTGCACTACTCATAACCTATTGATATTAACATCAGCAATTGAGCATGCCTGGGTTAAACGGAATTTAGATGTCTTTTGTGCATATATACACTTCTCAGCAGCATTTGATACCATCCTGTGCAATAGATTGTGGCAAACATTTAACTCCTGGGGTATTCCACATGGTTTATTGCGGATGTTGATTCTGCTGCATATCGATACCTCCGTACAAGACTAAATGCTGCTGAAAGACTATCCGCAAATAAAGCAACTTGTTGTGTTATGAAACAAGGATGCATGATTGCTACGATTCTTTATAACCTCTATCTGTCAGATATGCTGGAAGTCTTTAATTTATCCACAGCAAACCCCGTGAAAGTTAATGGTGTGATTGTCGGATAGCTTGCCTATGCCAATGACCTGTTGCTACTGGACTACACTCCAGTTGGTCTCCAGCATATGCTCGACTCCTTGGTTGCTTACTCGACAATGGACTGACAATCAATATTGACAAAAGTAAAATAATGGTCTTCTCCAAAAAACTCAGACCTAAGAGATATTGTGGAAGTTGGCCTCTAAAAATTTGGAACAAGTCTCATCATATAAATATCTTGGTCTCATAATTGATGCGAAGCTTACAAGGGAACTCCAATGGTCTGCACTTAAGAATCGGTGTCTAGTGTCTACAAAGGTGTTGAGTGCCTTTATTGGCTGAAACATTGGCTACTCAGTCACTGCTGTTGTAAATATTTATTTGGCTAAAATTAGGTCAATGCTACTCTATGCTGTTGAGATATGGGGACACCATTTTGCCAAACGCATGGTGGTATTTGAAGCCAAACTTTTGAGAATGCTATTGCGGCTAACACAAAATCTAAGTGTGGAATACCTGTATTTGGAGTTCACTATTAAAGGGATCTGGTATGCCTATATATGTCAATGTGTATTGTCCTGTGAAAAGGTTGTCACCCTATCTAATGACACGATTATCGTACCATATGTACAAGTGTATCTTCGTTTAGAAGGCAATGTGTTGGTTGGCACTATTGGCACTCTACAAAGACTAAATAGAAAATGGTTGTGTGGGTGCGTCCCTGGAATATCTACGATTGCGGTTCACAAAATGGGTATAAAAATGAAAGTGTATGACCTTTGGCATGAGCAAAATGTTATTAAAGTTGCCTCAAAAGTAAATAGCGGTCCGTACCTTGAAGAGTATCTCAACCGACCTATACCCCCCAAAAACATTGTTGCCTAGCACTAGCACTTTTTGCACCTATCTTTTGATGAAATTTAATATGACGGAAGCATTGGAGACAAAAGGCGACGTAATTGGAATTCCACATGAAATGAGGAAATGCCGCTTATGTGGCAATAATGTTACTGAATCATTCTTCCACCTTATTATGAAATGTGAAAGTTTGACAGAGATTAGAACAACATCTTTTAAATCTTTTAATAATGCAATTGACATGATGAATACAACAGATTTGTGGATGTCTTTTATGAGAGGTAATGATATTAACCTCATTTACTACTTTGTAATATTTTATGTGAAGATTGTGGTGATTTTAAAATGTATTGAATGATGTATTTTAAAGTGTATTGATGTTATATTTTAGAATTCGAAACTGATTTTAGTTTTTGTATGATTATATGTAATTGATGTATGTTTGATGTGTTATACAAAGCCTTTTGGCTAGATGTATATCAAATAAATAAATAAATAAATAAATAAATAAATAAATAAAGTCAGGACCCATGTATTCTTCCCAATACATGAATTGCACTCTTTGCTGCTGAGCTGAAGGCATAGCTTCTCACTCTTGCACCTCACTTGCCGGCGCCTCCAGTTCCTCCTTCTCCAACTGAATGCCATTCTCTGGCACCTGATGCATGTGCAAAGAGGCCATATGCACAATGAAGTTTATTCCCAAAGCACTAGATTATTTTGAGGCAGATAGCCCTGTTATTTGCAGATACATAGATCTGTGATACCAATTGACTGACCTGGCCTTTGTAGAGACCCATGCACTTTTGTGGCTTCCACATTGTAATGCAGAAACAGTTTAAAGAAATCCCAACATATAGATTCTTCCACCAACCCTTACCCTTTCTCTACCATGTTTGGCTCCTGCAGTAGATTCAGACATGTTAATTTAATTTACCTATGAATGCGCATGGGATTCTCAGTGTGTTGGTCTTCTCCTGTGCCTACTAAATGCACATGGTTCTCTCAGTTCTGTGGCTTTCTCCTCTGTATACAAAATACACACGAAGTCCTCACATGCTGTGTCCTTCTCCATTGCCTACAACATGCATATTGTGTTCTCAGTGATTTTGCCTTCTCCTTCACCTGCTAAGTCCATGCCAGGTTCTCAGTATTTTGCACTTCCATTCTGCCTAGAAAATGAATGTGGGATCCTCAGTGCTTAGGGAATCTCCACCCATAGTAAACGCATTCCTCATTCTGGTAAATACATGTAGGGCTCCCATAGCTTTGGCCTTCTTGTATGCCTACTAAATGCATGTGCGGTTCTCAGTACTTAGGCCAACTTCTACACCTACTAAGTGCACGTGACTTTCTCAGTGATTTGGCATTTTCCTACTCATACAAAATGCGCATGGCATTCTCATTGGTGTGGCTTTCTCTTAAGCCCAGTAAATTCCCATGGTGTTCTTAGTGCTTTGGCCTTTCCCTATGCTTACAAAATGAACATGGGCCTCTCAGTGATTTGGCCTTCTTCTGTGTTCTATAAATGGACATGGGGGTTTTCCTACACCTAATAATGGCAATATGTAACATTGATCATTTAGACAAGGGTATAAAGAATTGGATTCTATGAGTTCTGGTGGCAGACTCAAGGTATGCGTGTAATTCTGTCAGGTGCTCAAGAGTGGAGGGTTATCTTGCCACAAATCATGGATATCTAACTCCCCTTTTAGCCTTGCGCCATGTGTAGCATATTTATGGGGCACAAATCCTGCCACAGCCTTAAACAGGGATCTAGACTCCCGCTAGAGTGAATGTTAGGTTCTGGCAAGTAGAATATGATGAATATAATGTAAGGCCTTACACACATACACACACAAACATGCTAATGCATGCACACACATACACTAATTCGCACTGCCAAACACAAAGTATACACAGACACACACTAAACATTGCTCTCTCTCTGCAACCACTTCATTAATACCAAGAAACATTTCCAAACCACCTGAAATTCTTTCCCAACAACTTCCAAGTGTAAGTCCAAACTGTCAACCAACCATGAACATCCTAGCAAGCCCCTATGAGAAAGAGGAAGGGAACTGTCGTAGAGCTTCCAACTTCATTTTTGTAATCCAAGGATTCTGATTGTCTGTTGGAACTCCTTCTGTGAAGTTGGAGGCTCCTTATTGGATAATCAGTCTTCACTGTGCGATCCTATCAAACGCTCTGCTATTATTACCTCATATCATCACTATATTCAAGTTCTGAAAAAACATGTACGTCATCTTTTAAGAAGTATGAGTACACTTGGTATGAGCCTAGTGGCAGAGATAAAAACAGACTGTATTAAACATGGGCCTCATTATGAGGTTGGCGGTACAACCTTCCTGTAGCCTGTGGGTTGCCGCCAACCCCGTAATACTGTTTCTGCCGCCTGACATCCCGGTGCAACCAGGATATCATAGGCAGGGGCGGAACGGTTATTTCCCATTCCCAGGGAGTCGTTCATGGGAATGGGAATCTTGAAGCACTGACACGATTAGTAAAAGTGCCAGTTCTTCAGGAAAAAAACATGCCAGTAGGGGTCTGAACTCCCAGCAGCCAGGCCTGCTGATAGTTATCTGCCCCTTGCGGCAAACTTACAGTTTGTCAGTCCAGAAAGGGTGCAGGTAAGTTTATACCGCCAAACTCGTAATGAGGGCATTGGGCCTCATTACACGGATGGCGGAGAACCATGGCGCTATTAGCGCCATGGTTCATGCCGGTAAAATACCGGCACCGCCTTGGCGGAAAGAGGAATTACCGCTCCATTCCAAGGTTGGCGGGGCGGTAATTCCCCCTTTCGCCATTGCCCTTCCCCATTCCCATTTTTGCCCCATAGGGCTCAATGGGAATGGGGAAGGCGCTAATTACGGTACCGCAAATTGCGGTACCGTAATTAGCTCCCTGGGTCCCTTTGCGGGTTGGTTTTTAACGCCTGCAAAAAGCAGGCGTTAAATCCCCCAACCCGCAAAGGGACCTCGTAGTAAGGCGGTAAAGATTTACCAGTACCCGTAAATCCTTACCGCCATCCGTGTAATGAGGCCCACTGTCTGTTTTTTCCACACTCCTAATTAAAACTCAGAAAGTGATTCCTTCATGGGGTATTCCTGTATTACGAGGCAGAAATCTTCCTAGGATATCCTCAAATCTTTACAGCAGAGGCCCACATTTTAAAATACCCCCCGCATATTACACAATATCCTTCATGATATGATATGTTATTTATAAAGCGCTTAATACCCAGAAGTTTCTAAGCACGGATCGAACCTGTGTTGCTCCGTGTCGCCTTGTTTCCAAAGCAAGCACCTTGCCCGAGAGCTATCCTCCTGAGACAAATATGCTTTGGGATATACTGTGGCATCTTTTCATCTAACAGGAAAAATATTGCAGGGTGTCAAAATTAAGGCATTTCAGATGTACATCTTATCAGCCACATAGCCATTTAATGAATAGAAGGGTCACTATTGAACCGCCTTCTTTTTATCCTTGTCTGTATTATATTAGTGTTATGATCCTCGACCAAACCTAATTCATTGGCAACCTTCAACGTGGGATGCACCTTGTTGTTTTTAAAGCTAGGAGCCATCACATGTAGAGTTTCTGAAATATCGCAAGCAATATTTCTAATAGTCTGCATACTTTATAGCTGGCAAATCCCTAATCATGTAGAGAAGTGTAGAGACATCTATATAAGTACAGCATGTGGAAATCAGTTTAACATATCTGCACAAATCGTTATGAGGAGACCAGTGTTTAGCCATACTAAGATGGCTAGAATAGAATATGCACCGAATGGCAAATGAAGTTATTTTATATCATAACTTCAAATATCGCATTGAATAATTTTAGGAATTACTGGTGCTAATCTCTAATGTATAGAGAATTTAAGCTAATAGCACACATACATACATACCAAAGTAAATTGTTATAATGTGCTCTTTTCCCTATACCCATTGCTACTAGATTATTTTCTGTCACATCCATAGATGTCATAAGGAACACACATCTCAGGGAATACTAATGACACACGTTTCTTAAGATTGGTTTTGTCGCAGGGATCACACACACCAATGGTGGACAGATTGAAGTATAACTAACTCCTGAAGCAACGTGTGCACTTTTATGCAAAATGTTCTCCTGTCAATGTTCATTTTCAATGGTTTGAAAAGTAGAACAATGTTTAAGCAGATGGCTGTCACAAAGTGTGACTATATAATTGCACTGGGAATTAGTGGATGAATTTATGCAACATCGTACCCTGCAGTACATAGCACTATGACATTAGACAAATGCCAAAATGAATCAATTGTGCGTGATGTTTGAAAATATGATAACATTTCGAGAAGAAGACTCTTTGTTAGTATTTCAACTGATGTTTTACATTGTAAGATTAGCCTTTTCAGGCTAATGTTCATGTACTCTGTCTGTGAGGTGTGGTCAGATTTACATTTCTGGTCATGCTTTTCTTCCTTATGTATAACTCAGAAAATAAGAAAATAAAGAGCAGGGTGGTAATTACGGGTTTAGTGGTATCACGCCAGTAATTCTCGCAGGATACCGGCAAACTGATCTACTGTTTCTGGCGCCGGATATCCTGGTATTACCGGGATATTACAGATGCGGGCAACCGCAGTAAATTCCCATTCCATGGAGTCCCATAGGACTCTGTGGAGCGGATTGCTGGTATTTCCAGCACGAGAATAGTGCCAGAAATACTGGCTGTTTTTTTGCTGGTGGGGGCCTGATTTGCCTCAAGCTCTTGGCTGGAGGTAAGTCATTGAACCCCTACCGGAAACTTGCAGCTTGCTGGTCTGGGAAAATTGCTGTTCACGGAATTACTGGTAATTTTACCATCATTTTTCCCAGACTGGCAAACTTGTAATGAGGGCCAAGTTACACTGAATAAACTTTCAGTATCACTGTTAAATAACACATCCAGTATGTTATTCATATGCACATTAGAACTGGACTTTCACGTATTAAGTACATGAAGCATGGGTGGATAAATGAGTCTACAATCCTGGTAATGACAGTGTAGTCCCTTCAATCTCTTCTCATACTGGTGTGCTGATGCGATTGACCATGTTGATGCACTGTTGACCAGCACCACGTATCTGCACTTCTGGCCTGCAGATTGGCTCTCTCAGTATTCTCACTCACTCAGATGACCATAGATCTATTGGGCACCAGCCACTGGCTGTACCACAAGATATGGCATAAGACTTCAGGTCCCCAGGTGCATCAGTTCCTTAGAAATATAATGTGGCAAGTAATTAGAGGAGACACGCATTCAGTTGTGAGATGGATGGAAAAGAGGAAACAAGGGGGAAAGGAAAAGCCAGTTGGACATTGTGGAAGAGAGAAGGATGGTGAACCACTGAGTGTAAATGATTGCATGAGATCAGAGAGACAGTGTCTCTTTTTTGGATCATCCACACAGGGCTTCCTGCTTTGGGGATGGTGAGCAGTGACGTGGCACTGTCATATTTGTTATTTTCAACCGATGATTGCTCCCTTCATCATTCCTACTTGTTGTCACCTTGTTCAAGGAATCATTATCATATGAGCCAAAATGGTCTGTTATTGGAAAAATGTAGGTAATCCCTCAGGCTGCTTGGGGCGATTCGAAGAAATCATGAACTCCTAGAATATCCTAGGGTTCAAGCTTGCCAAACTTGACATGTTTCCATGAGATTCTACACGTGCAGTGTTACGAAGTGTGACCATGTTTCTATACCAAAGGCAGGTGAGTATGATATGATATGGCTCTTGTAACGCTCCTATACACAAGTGTTGCAAGGCGCGACAAGGTAAGGGAGGGGAAGACAGAGACTACGATCCTACTGGGCCAGGTGACATTGAGATTGCGCAAGCGCAGGGGAGAGGGAAGGGGAAAAGTGCAGGGAGAAGGGGGAGTGGAAGTGCAAGTACATAGGATAACAGTAAGTAAATAAGACAATAAATAAAAGTGCAGCCATCTGGTGGCCAGTGCAAGGGTAAGTGCAGACATCAGGTGTCAAGTGCTTGTAGGGGCTGTAGGGATACAGAAACAGTCCACAAGTGCAAGGGTTGCCAGGGGGGCAGTGCAGGTGGTTCCATGTAATATTGTCACCACAGAAATCTCGCCATGCAAAAATATCGCAGAAAAATTGCCCTTTTTTGTGGCAACATTATTGCATGGAACATTTGGGTGACACCCCCGCAACCCCCAAGCTTTTTTTTGTCTTTTTTTAAAAAACGTTTTTATTTTTTTTTTTGCCCCTGTCCCCATATATATGGTCACCCGTATAATAATGCCGCAACCTTTTCCCGGCGATATTATTTACCACGACCATATATACGGGGATAATATTACCTGATACCGTGCAGGTGTGCATCTGGTGGGAAGGGGACCTGGACCCGATATCACAGGGTAGCCAGGTAACCAGTGCAAGTTCAGATTCAGCCAGGAAATCAGCAGGGTAGAGGAGGAGAGAAAGCAGAAACAAAGAGAAGGGCCTTAGGGTGCTTCTGGAACCAGAGGTGGTTCTCCTCAAGTTTCAGAGAGGCAGGGAGGCTGTTCCAGATGGAAGCTCCAGCAGAAGAAAGAGATCTACCACCAACTCTTGCTTGGAGATGCAACTGAATCTTAGGGAGTTGGAGACGGATGAGCGAAGAGCTCGAGAAGGAAGATATTTAGGAAGAGAGAGTTAAAGGTACTGAGGTCCCAGGCCCCAGAAGGCCTTGTGGACAATGCAGAGGATTTTGAACTTAATCCTTAGGTTAGATTTATTTTGGGGTTGTGGCTCATGATTTGTGGCTGGATGGGATGGTGAATTTTGGCTCTAGGGCTGTAAACATCACACATGTTTTGTAGATAGAAGGGAAGGCCAAAGCACTGAGGACCCAATTCACATTTAGTACGCAGAGAATGGAAAAACACCTAGATCCCAATATGTGCATTTTTTTGTTGGAGAGGCCAGAACTCCATGTACGGTTAAGAGGACGAGAAGGACTAGGCACTTAACATCTAAGAACTCCTGTGCATTTAATAGGTGGAGAAGGAAAAATAACTGAGTGAATTTCATATGAGTTTAGTAGGCAGGGAAACTGCTATAATATTGAGAACCCTACGTACATTTAGTAGACTGAAAAGGGCAAAGAACAGGAAATCTCCCATGCTTCTTGTAGACAGAGTAGAAGTCCACATCACTGAGAGTCCCACGTGCATTTATTATGCACAAAAGGGAGGAATGCATTGAGAGAACACAAAGTGCATAGTTGTCAGAGGAGGAGGCTGCCAAATCACTGGGAAAACCCCATGTGAATTGGATAGGGAGAGCATAAGCACAAAGCATTGAGAAACCTCATGTGCATATAGTAGGCCAAAGGAGAAGGACAACAAATTGAGAAACCGTGCATTATTTGAAGGGAAGAGGTGGATTTAATCAACATGTCTGAATCTGCTGAAGTACCAAACATGTTAGGAGATGCTGCAGGTGTTTGGGGATTGATGTATCTCTTAGGCATATTTGCTATAGCACAGAATTAGCTGTTTGTGGTTGGAGAATCCCAGACAGTACATGGGTATATACACTGTCCACGCTGGTCAATTTGTCATTGCATATGTATGTATGTATGTATGTATGTATGTATGTATGTATGTATGCATGTATGTATGCATGAATGTCTGTGTATATGTATGTATGGGTTTTATAAAGGTGAAACCTAGCTGGGAAGTAATAGCACTCTATACGAAGGGGATGCACTCAAGTGTTACAAGTATGGTAAAGTATGGTAAAGGAGCAAGAGGAGCTGGGATGAGTAGGGGAGGAGGGAAGGAGGTGACTTTCAGAGGGAGAGAATAGGGTTGAGTGAAGCAATCAGTGATTGGCCAGATGTTCACGAAAGAGTCGGATCTTTACATCCTTACTGAAGTGTAGGATAGAGAAGACCAGTCTTATCTTTATTGGTAACGTGCTCCATAGATAGGGCGCAGAGTAGGGACGGGCCTGTTTCCAGTTTTGACTTGCCGTTCTTTGTTCCAAGCCTAGTTATGTTGTTGCTTCTGGTGGTGCTGTGGCCTCCAAATATGGTGCTGTTTTGGTACTGACTGTTTTATAGGTGATGCAGGTGATTTAGAGCATGATGCATGCTTGAATGGAAACCCAGTGCAGCTCCTTGATACAGTAACATTTTCTCAGTCCTGCAATGAGGCTTGCTACAGCATGCACAATGGTTTTCAGAGAGTCTAAGATGGCATCTGCAGCTCCTGCAAGTAGCCAATGGCCACTGTCCAGTTGGGAGATGACAGGGCCTTAGACAACTGTTCTGAAAATTACAGCAGGGATGAAAGGGTTTACTTTGTGGAGGAGCGCAAGCTATTTTCATGATATTTGCGTCATATATTTGCAATGAGTGTTTTGAATGAAAGGTTGCAGATGATAATTAAGCATAAAGATTTTTCACTAGCCAGAGCTTTCCACTACAAACAACATGGCATCTGTCTCAGTAGAATCTGGTGTATGTGAAACAATGTAATCGTGCATGCAGCACTGTTCGGCCTGCATCAGATGCCAGAGGATGGAGGTCCGGATGAGAAGGAAGAAGTTGAATCCCCACCAAATGAGGAAAACGAGAGGGAAGAGTTCACATCAGCACAGTAACAAAACGAGCATTACACAAATCATGAAGAGGAGTTGTTTTCTGTAACTGCCCCACCTCTGATTTCCTGGGAAACAGATAACAATAAAAACATGATAAAGATTATGTTCCATCCCATACTCAAACACCTCTACTTTGACTATATACTTTGACTATATGACAGATCGCGAGGGAGACCAGACCAAGAGACAGAACAAAATGGTGAAAGTAACGGTAAACACACTCAATTGCAATTGTGGTTCACAAGAAGAAAGCTAGTGTCGGTTATTTCTAAAAATGGTCTAAAATGGTCTAAAATGTTTGTTGAAGGTAGCATAGTATTGCTGTCAGTCACATCAGAAGCATTGGTTCCTCAATCAACAGCACAAACAACACATCCACTGCACTGTACACTGAGCAAGATTTAAAGAGGAATAGAGGTTGTGTCCTGGGCAAGCACTCCGAAAGAAGTGTGAGTGTCTAGTCATTTTACAGTGGAAAACCAACAATCACCTCTTGCCGCCTCTTCCATATACAATAAAAGCCAGGGGCCAATTTGGGCATCACTGTGGACTCACGTGAGGTGGCATCTTTCACATCCAAACAAAAGAAGTGATGGCTGGAAGGTTTAGAATGAATCTTAACCTCTGGCATTGCTCTGGGTAACCCTCTAGACCATTGTTCTTTGCCTGCCAAGCCATAACAAAAGGGGAATAATCATATGCGAATCAGACTCCGGTCCCCCCCCAAAAGGGACAGTTCAGCCTGAACGCTTGGTCATATCCCTTCTGCACTAGACCACAAGCATCCTCAGAAATGGTTCAGCCATATTGGGCATCATCAGTGATGAGTAGCTTGGGTCTTTTGGCCCAGCAGGAATGGTAACCATGTCTGGGCATGCTTGCCTCACTCGGGTTGACTACAGCAAAACAAGGTGATATCTGGAAGGTTTAGAATTAATCTTAACCTCTGGCTTGGCAAAGGAAAGGGGGAAAGTGCAGCCTATCGCCACCGTGCCCTCAACTGCAACAAATGTGCACTTTTGATTAGCATCCCACACTACTACATCAGAGAATCTTTCCGATTGAGAAATGTTCACAAGGCCTATCAGAACTTCACCCTTGTCTGCAGATAACACACCACACAACTTACTGTCTAAGCCCAATGTTCCTTTGGTGGATTTTGAGCATGTGACAAAATATGAAAAAAGAAACAAAAATCACCATCTATTCAACCCCAAACTTGGGTTATGTTGAATTTAATGCCCTATTCATTTCTTGAAAACTATGGCTTAAAACTGGCTTCTTAACCTTGGTGATTCGCACTTGGAAATAGGCACTACTTCATGCAAACTACAGCCAAGTTCTATAAGATATGCAGTCATGTTATCGAATAGATAACAAAGAATGCAATTTTAGACAAAAACAAAACATCAGGGAAATAAAGAACACATTTTAGAAGACTAATTAAATGTGGTTGGGAATGGGAATAGTAGTTTTAGGGGTGGGGAAAAAGTATTTTAAAAAAGGGGTGATGGTGGGCAGAGCCTCCCAAAAACAATGAAAAACAAAATGTGTTATTTTTTTTTTTAGATGTTTTTGGTTTGTTCAAAATGAATTATTTGTTTTCTCATTCGATAAAATCACATGTAACTGTTCTATAAGCAGTGGGAATGTCACTGAACAACCGTGACAGTAAGAAGGTCCACCTAACAATGGACATGTGGACCAGTGTTCAAGGTACAGCTTTAAGGAATATCATTAGACGCTGGTTCACCTTCCCCAATACCTATTTTTTTTTCAGCAAAGTCCAGGACAGAAGCCGCCAATCGTCATACAGCAGCAGGCCACCTCCTGTGTGGACAGAAGGTCCCACAGGTAATTGGGAGAAAGAAAATGAGTATGCAGCATGGTGCAGTAATAACATGCCAGTATTAACATATACCGACACATTAGCACACCGGCCAACTACACGTTTGCCAGAAAGTTGGAGGATTCACCTCCAGCTGTGAGCTCGAGATAAATCCAACAACCTTCTGGATTTTGCCAGAATTACGAGAGCCGGAATTACGAGCGTGGTAATTCCAGTCAAATGCCGCAATGAGTCCTTTGGACTCAAAATTAATGGGGACTAACACTGGTAATAACGCTGAACCAAGTGACGGTAATGGTATTAGAGTTTGGTTGAATACCGGTGGATTTACTGGTGGCATACCACCAAACTTGTAATGAGCCCCCTCACACCTTGAAGTTTACAAGTGGACTTTGTGTCATCTGACAATGGATCTAATGTTGCAGCTTCACTAAAGAGACCTGAAAACATGAATGTGTCAGGCTTTCCTAATGTTATGCATCTTGTGGTGACCTGCTTTATAAGCCAGTCCAAGCCAGAAGAAAAGATGGTATGTGTGGCTCAGAAGACCTGCACCTACAATTAGTCACTCCTACATTGCCTAGAATATGTTAGGAAATCTGCTTGCATGTCACCATCTTTCTTATAACCAGTTGAAAATAGAAATAGCAACTGGGTGCTATTCAATCCTGCATATGCTCTTGTGTTTATGAGAAAAGTGCAACAAAGAAAGCAACTTCAGCAATAACCTGTACCAGCAACGGCAAGTTGCCTGCTTGAAACCTACTCTGTGGCAAATTTTGGACAATCATTTTCCTTGCTACAGCAGTTTGAAAAGGCCACACTGTGGATTATCCTATATACTACATCACTCAACAAGGTCTTCCACTGGTGTATCTGTAGGAACTAGAAATATCCAATTAATGGAACCTATACACATGCCAAATCTCAGGTTTGTAGCATGTTGGGAAGTATGCTGAACTATTTGAACAGACACACATACATATCCAAGCATAGCAGATCGCTTAAAAAATGTTTACAAAATTCAAAAAATCTATATTTTATACTTACAATTTCTACACCATGCAGCCTACCCACATTCCATAGTTCAGGTTTGTAGCATGTTGGGAAGTGTGCTGAACATTTTGAGCAGACACACACACATATCCAAGCATTGCAGACAGCTTAAAAAATAAATAAATTAGAAACATGTATATTTTATACTTTTTACATTGTCTACACCATGGACCCTACCCCCATGCCAAATGTCAGGTTTGCAGCATGTTGGGACGTATGCTGGACATTTGGAACAGACACACACACACATATCTAAGCATTGAAGACGCTTAAGAAATTGCTTATAAAAATAACATTAGAAAAATGTATATTGTATACTTTTTACATCGTCTACGCCATGGAACCTACCCACATGCCGAATTTCTGGATTATGGCATGTTGAGAAGTATGCTGAACATTTCAAACAGACCCCCACACACACATGCATATCCAACCATTGCTGGCCACTTAAAAAATAAAATAATTTGAAAAATGTATATTTTATACTTTTTACATTGTGTACAACATGGAACCTACCCACATGCCACATTTCTGGTTTGTAGCATGTTGGGAAGAATGCTGAAGATTTCAAACAGACACACAGACATATACAGGCATTGCAGACCGCAATAAGCGCTACTTCTGAAAAATAAGAAACCGTAAAAATAACAAAAGGGTGCGTGCAAGGACATCATACAAAGAAACTCTGTCCTCAATCCAAATCTGTACTATCCTACAATCTGCCTTACCTATAGAAATAAAAAATATAGCAAAACTATCAGTTGGGATACAGCTACCACCCCCTTGATGTGGATTAGTGGTGGCTGGTTTTCTGACCCCCAACCAAAGAGTTCTCAATGTCTTATGTGGCCTTTGGTCTGTTGTTAAAGTTCAAAACAAACAAAGACATGTCTTTCAGTTTTCCTCTTAGCCAGAAGGCCTCGTTAAGCAACCGAAACAATTCTATAACTGTCCCGTCTTCCTCGATATCTTCACCTCTGTGGAAATCACAGGGTCCACTGATCTATGCCGGTAAGTATTCACAACACTAATATGTCTTTCATGCCAGCCTGAAGTACTTTGTGACTTGAATATTAGGCTAATTCCCTTTCTCACTCTTGCTTGAGTTATGGGATTTCTTATCCTTTTGTGAAATATTTGGTGTCTTAGCCTTCCCTGGGCTCCTTAGCTCTTTAGCTGATCCTTGTAAGTTAATTCTCCCACCCCCTTGTGGGGTTTCTAGACACTTAGTCCCATGTGGAGTAAAGGCCTGCTTAGCCTTGTTTCACTTATCAGTTTCTTAATTCCCTCATGTGGTACTCGTATATTCAGCCCAGCATGGTCTATGGGATTTTCAAGCCCTGTTTGACTGCTCTGTTTCCTCACCCCCTCGTGGCGTATGCAACTTCACAGCCAAGCGTGAGCGCGGGACTTTCTAGTCCCAACAGCACTTTAGCACTTTTCACTTTGTTTACCCCTTCGTGGAGTATGCTAAATTTCATCATGGCATGAGGCTAGAGGCTTTCCCACTACAACCTTATTTGTTAGCTTCACCTGCTTTCGGGTTATGCAGATTCTCAGTCGGGCATAGGCTCTGTTCTGGCCTCACCACCCTCCACCCTCCACCTTCCTTGTACAAGGGTGTGTAACATTTTTGCAGTGGTATTGCTCGTCAGGGGATGCAGTCTTTCTGGCCAATGCGAACCTACACCCTAGGCTTTGCTCTAGTATGTACAGTCTTTCTCCAGTCTCTCTTGTTAGTACTTCCTGTGTGGGTCTGACATGGTTCTGGATCCCCCTGGCTCTCCACTTTCGATTGAGTGGCAATATTTCAAAGTCTTCCTGGGCACTCCACCCACCATGTCAATGGCGTGGTTTCATCTCCAGGCTCATCCTGAGAGGGAGAGGCTTCATCATCTACACTACTGCACAAGCTGGTGTTTCTCTCTCTCTGGATGGTGCTCACCCTCTGTGTTTGAATCCAGGGACCATTATGTTACTCCCTGAAACGAAATGGGAGAATCAGTTGATACGGCTCTCCATCAATGGCCAGCAACAAGTTTCAATCAGAAATCAATCCATCCATCTGGACCTGTATATGACTTCCCTGTACAGGCCCCATATAACCAACAAACACTAGGGACTTTGAAGCAAATGAGGTGGAATAAAACCCTTACTTGGGGATTCCTTGTACCCTATGTGGGGTCACCCAGTTGGATTTGGCTTGTGCTTTGCCCTAGGGAGGGTATTGCATAGCAGTCTCACCTCCCTAATCCCAAAGGGATGGTTCCCCCTTGGGGTAAAGGAACCAATTCCCTGGATTTGTCACATCTACTATGACAAAAAAAAAATGCCAGACAATATGCAATGTTTGAACACCAACTTTCATAAGAGAGGATGGGCCTCATTTCGGAATGGGCTCTTGCAGACATTCCGGCAGCAGTGGTGCTACCACCTGGCAGACTACTCTCAAACCTCTACAATAGTCTGGCAGTACTGTGGACCAAAAGGTATAAAGATCAGTAGCCCATAGTAAGATGAAAGACACTATATATTTCATTGTAATCCTTTTGTTGAAAAATATCAAAAAACAGATCATACTTATACAAACACATCTAAACTGTGGGGTCCTCAATTTTGCTGAACAATAGAATTTCAGCAATTTTCATTGTGGCGCGGCTGCTTCTTTAATGGTTTGTTTAATATGATAGAACACAAGCAATCTGGTTCTCCCCTATCTGGATCTGTATCATATTGGCACATAGATATGCAAGATGGCACCATCGTGCACATGAACAGTATTACACGTTGACGCTCTAGTTGCTCGAGAGCCCGCCCACATAAAATCGTTGAATGGTACGTTCTTGTCTAGCGACACAGACTTCTCCCAGTACAGTGCAGAGATTTAGAAATGAATATGGATTCATATTCAAGAGTGCAGACAAAGAATAGTATCTGCCCTGATTTATCTAGAGACAGATCATAAATTAGGGTGAACATTTGAAAATAGTTTTACCATCCAGATGAAGGCCTTTAAAGACTAAGGGAGTACAATAAACATAACCTGCCAGAGGGCCGAAACACACATGGCCTCATTACGACTTTGGAGGTAGCCATGGCGCTGTTGGCGCCATGGCTGCCTCCAAAATCGGGTCCTGGTCCAGGTTCCCTGAATGGGGAATTACCGGGCCATTCCGAGTTTGGAAGGCCCGGTAATTCCTCCTACAGGGAACCCGGGCCCGGTCCTTCCCCATTCCCATTTGAGCCCCCATACGGCTCAATGGGAATGGGTGCGGGAGCTAACAACAGGCCGATTATGACCGGCCCGTTGTTAGCTCCCTGCTCCCCTCGCGGGACCCGCTCTGGACGTCTGGAGAAACCAGATTCCAGAGCGGGTCCCGCGAGGGGGACTCATAATATTGCGGAATGCATTTAATGGCGCCGCCACCATTAGCGGCATCTGTTAACTCATTCTGCAATTGTCGTAATGAGGCCCATAGTGTTTATGGCCTGGCCATTCTTGATATAAATGTAATACATAGGCCCACATTAAAAGTGAGATGGAGGTGGATGAGTGGAGAGCTCAAGAAGGAAAATGTTTTGGATGGAAAAGGTGGAGGTAGAGGGGTGCCAGGCCCCAAAAAACCTTGTGGATGATGTAGAGGGTCTTGAACTTTATCCTTGCAGCCACAGGGAGCCAGTGAAGATATTTCAGAGCTGGAGAGATATGATCCTGGGCTTGAGGACAAGTCTTGCAGTCATGTTCTGGATAAGTTGTAAAGGTCAAAGAGTAGCGGCAGGAATATTTAGAAAGAGAATGTTGCAATAGTCCAGCCTAGAGAGGACCAGCACTCTGGAGACAGTGAGCCTCTGGGGGAAAGTGAGAAAAGGAAGAATACCTCTGAGGAGGTGCAGCTGATAATTTGACTTCTTAGAGATGTCAGAGATGTGCGGAGAGAAGGAGAGGGTGGAGTCAAAGATGACACCAATGTTCTTAACCTCAAAGGAAGGAGCAGGAAGAGAACCCAGAGTGGGCAGCCAGAGGGAGAGAGGAAAGGAGTGGGTGGGTGTCCCAATGAGGAGGATCTCAGTCTTACTGGAATTAAGGCAGAGGTCATTGGTGGCACACCATTAGTGAATTTTGGTCAGACAGTCTGGTATGAGAGACGAAGGAGAGGTGGCTGAGGAGAGCCTGAAAGAGAGCTGAGTGTCATCCACATACCATTGAATATTGGAGCAGAAAGTAGTGATGCCATGGGTAAGGGGTGCCAGGTAGAGGTTGAAGAGTCTGAAAGAGAGGTAAGACCCCTGGGGAAAGATGTGAAAGATTCAGTGAATGATGCTGCAACCATTCCTGCCACTACCACTGCCCAGTTGGAGAATTTAAATATGTCCATTTTCAGGAGTTTGTTTCTTCTCATTTGGAGGGGTTTCAGGAGAGGGAAACACAGTTTGCTTTATTCAAAACTAAAGCTAATCACAAAAGAAAAATGGTTTTACGGATCCATATGCTACAAAGAATAGCCCATTCTTTTAATAAAGCAAATGTCCTGGAATATATACATCAGCTACCAAACTTGGACATGATTACATCTAATTACATTATATTGGTAGAAAACCCATCTTCAGCTATGGAAGAAAACTGGGCGGTTATTCAATTGGTGTCTCCAATTATTTCAGAAATCATATTAGCATGTTCTGTGGACTCTTTCAACATGGGATATGTATTTACCAGAGTGGAAGAGACTGAAGCAAACAGAAAAGAAAATGCAAAACCCATCCAATAATTTATTTAAGCAAACATTCATTTAAACTAAAAAGGATGACTTTGAAGGAATGGTCAACAAAATCATAAAACCATTAAAATAAAATGTCCAACCACCAAGCTTGGGTACAGAAACTTCTCATGATGGGGCCCTGAGTGATGTTTCTTGACCATAAAACTGTATACATGATAGGGGTAGATGCATAACATGGGATACTAGAGGATTTACATATTTGTCCTCTATCCCATTGGTCTAGCTTTTCTTTTAGAAGGTCAGGTGTTTGTTCTACAAGAGACTTGGTTAGCACATACGTTTTCACTTGATGGGTTCCAAATAAAACAGAGAGCTGCTATGCGCAATGTTAGAGGTAGACCCCTTGGTGGGCTGTTTTTTGGTGTTTCCAATCGGTTCAAAATGTTTGAATATGAAGCTAAATAAATGCACTCATATCTTTTGTCTGTCTCTATTGTTCTCACAGAGAGGGGGTGGAACAACTGATTTCATTGGTTAATACCTACAATCCTCCTGTTGACAAAATTTACTGTAGAAATTATTACAGAGTGGGAAAGAATTATTCGAGAGTGGACCAGGTTCAATCCCAAAGCATTATTTTATATTATTGAATATGCATCTAGCCAATACGGCTTTGTACATATAAACACAGAAATATCCACATTTCATCAAACAAATGCTTCCACATACCAAGTATCAAGATAGGACAGTGTTATCTATCACTAACAATTGATTTTAAAAACTGTTTACAATTAAATATTATATAAAAACATAGGATTATAATCTAATCAATCTAAAATTCCCTTTCATAAATCATCTAAAATCTCAGATCTTGGGAGACCTTAATTATAAAAGATTGGACAATACCCTGAAGCTGACACAGATTGACCTTCCAATGGTCACAAATGGAGTTGGCACCACAATCATTTTATATCTGAGCGACAATGTCATCTTAAATGATCCTTGGAGGGTGTTTATAAACACATATATTTTGCTTCAATTGTATGTTGAAAATGAAATCCATTGTCCTGCACCCTTCACTTGGTCAAACACTGTTGCTATTTCATGGCTGGAGTACAAATTATTTCCTGATGCAGTGTTTAAACTCATCGGAAAGCTACAAATTATTCCCTCATTTGTAAGTGACCATAAAATCCTGCAATTTACAATTCAAAAACATTATGAACAAAAATCTGAATTGGTTGGTAACATCAAGATGAATAATGCAGGGAATAAAAACTCCTGGTTGGAGAATAATATAGAAAAAATCAGCTCCCTTTTTTATAAAGAGTTATTGAAGAAGCATGACATCAGCTCATTTGATATAGGTACTTTTGAAACCTCCCTAGCAGCTATTAAATTAAACATGGAGACAAATGGAGAGATTTCAAAGAAAATATGTCTTAACGGCTAGACAAGTTGTATTGTTTGATGTAAACATTGCAAATATGAATAAAACTGTTGAAAGATGATATGAAAAAAGCAAAAACAGATTTTAGTGATCTACAAACTCGACAAAAGGCAATAAGGAAATAAAAAATTACTCATAAAACACCATAAAATGTTACAAGGGATCTGATAGTACCAGTCAATGGTTCCTATTATATAAAACTCAGATACTCAGGTGTTTTGGAATTTGTAGAAAACCGCAATCGGAAGTGAATCTAGGAAAAAAAGAAGTACATTCCATCGGTGATTCTGTATGGTTGGAAACACATAGCCAAAATGTATTATAAAACTCAGGACTACCCCAGAATTAAGAGGAGCCAATTTATCATTTTGAGGAAGATGTATTAACGGCTACCGCGGAAGAATGATCATTGATGATAGAAAAAATAAACCCATCTCCTGCCCCCGCCCCGATGGGATTTCTAATTTGATCATTAAAAAAGATACTAAGAAATGGGCTCCTAGGTTGAACACATTGTTTCAGAACATTAGAGAGACGGGACAAGTACCAACTCCTATTTAAAAAAGGCTGTAGAGAAAATCCTCTGAATTTCCTTCATTGAGTACCATTACCAACCTCTGGCCTCTCCTTTATCTAATTTGAACTACTTTGATTAATAAAGATGTTGCTTTGTTTAGTCTTTTCATGGATTACAAAGCAGCCTTTGACAGGGTGGACCGGAGGTCACTTTAGGGAAAATTAGAAAGTTGGAATCTCAATCTAATGATTCTCCACTTCGTCAAAACACTATTTTCAAATACAGTAGTTCAGTTTTTACTATCTGAAGACGGTCTGCTGTCCAAAAAGATAGAAACTCATTTGGCATCAGAGAAGGGTGTTCTCTGGCCCCTATTCTTTACAATGTATATGTGGTGAACGTTGGCACAGCCTTGGATGGGTGTCATCATTTTCCACTTGGGGTAGGCCACCAAGCGACTGCTTGGCTGGCCAATGTGGATGACACCCTCTTTTAGGTAAAACTCAGATCGGCCTCCAACAAAGTCTTCAGGTCTCGAGAAAACATTCCAAAGAAAATGACCTGATTAACAGAAAAGTACATTTTAAATGTTGGTGCAAAGAAGAGAAAGCATTTAAAATATGAATGGAAGATGGAAAACTAGTCCATACAGACCGGCAGTTCCTATATTTATTTAGGAGTATTAGTTGCTGACTCATTGAGACTTAGTGACTTAGAAAAATGTGTTCACTGAAAACTGAAAAGAAGTTTAATGCCATTAGGAATTTTATCAAATCAAAAGGTATATTTTCAATTGAAGCTTTCCTCAAACTGTACCACACAAGTCTGGTCCCCACCTTGCTGTATGGATTATTGGGAAATCTGGCTGAGAAAACCGGAAAGCAAACTGTGGCACAAAATGCTTGGCCTTGAGAACTCTGCTCCCATCAAGGCGATAAGATGGGAGTTAGATCTCACATCTCTGACCACTCACAAATATTTATTAAAATGATAGTACAGTATCATAACCAAACATTGTTGGCTAATTTTACTAATATTTTATCCCAACTACCGAGCCGTAAAGCGTTGGAAGAATGGATAGAAGATAAACATTTATTTTTTTGTTGAAATCGGATTTGACTGTTATAGAGATTCAAACATGTCCCTAGTGGAAAAGAATATAAAGACATTGGCCAAAATATGGGACAGAAACAATAATGTTACGATTCTTTCCAAAAACAAACAAAAAATCACCTCTTTGTGATGCAGAGTTTTCCGGTGGAGGGACCGTGCTCCTATCTCAAGAATTTATATAACACCAATGTGAGAAGATTTATTATCCAATATAGATTTGAACTGCTCCCCACACTAGCAAAAATATGGGCCTCAGAGTCTATTGCCTATCATGCAAGACTTTGTCGCATTTGTAAAAAGGAAATAGAAACTCAGAGAAATGTATTTGCTACCTGCATAGGATTCCAGGAATTGTACTGTAAAGGTTATTTTAACTTGAGAAATCAACTTGGAAAATGTAACTCTGATCAAACATGGGGCCTTTTATACTACGGCAACAGTAGAATCCTAAACTACACTTTGTACCACATCTGGTTGAAGATTAAAAACAACTGAGTGAGTTAAATGATTAACCTTGTTGGAAAATGAAGTGAGTTCAATGTGCCTTTTTGTAACTGTTTTTGATGAATTAAATAATGTTTTCCATTCCTTTTTAGTTATTTATTGCCATTAAAATTATTTTAGATGTGTTTCTTAGAGAGAATATTGTGTTGAAAGTTGTGTTACTGTGTATCAGATTAATGTAATGTCTGTTTGATTGTGTAGTGTTAAAAGGTTTAACCATACAACACTTTAATTTAAAGAAATTACCAGTAAACATGACACTATAATGCAAGTGTAAAAACGTGTTGGTTTAGTGGTAAAACTCTGTGGGGAAGATAATTATAACATTTGATGATTGTCATAACCACGGGGGTAATAAAAATTGGTTTGAAGAAACTCTGGTGGTATTCCCACCACAATATTGTTGTCCAATAGTAAGCCTATCAGGTGCTCCTGGGCAGTGTAAATTCAGAGATCAAACTCTCTACAGACCCTGGCATTATGTACAGCACTATTCACTGCCACCAAATCTGCCCCAGACCCAGGTTGGCATTTGGGCCCCCTTTGGGGTTGAGATTAGACTCTGACATTCAGTATATGATGAAAATCATAACATTTGGTGCCCTTCCGTTCAATAACTGTTCTAGGATCTGGGTTGCCATGACAGTTCGCTGCCGCCTCCTCCCCACTCCATTTTGAAAAACATGCTTGCTCATCCGCTACTTGCACTACCTCTGCTGTGGTGTTCACACAAGGCCATGAATCCCCTGCTAAAATGGGTATTTTCAGAAGAGGTTGTGCCTCCCCTGCTTCAATGAGAGCCATCACCTGAAGCCCTACCTCTTATGCTTCTGGGATAGTTGAATGGAACGTCCATGCTGACTGTGGCAATGCTGTGTGCACCTGGGCTAGGGAGCTGGCACAAATGAACAAAATAAACTCTCCCATCTTCATCCATCAAGAATGATCTACCACAAACGAGGGGAAAAGCAGCTATGTCTACTTCTATCCTGTAACTCTTTTCCCCTCTAAGCATCTGAAAATCAAACATAAACTGTAAAACCTAAGAGAAACCAAAACACCTGAGAACCCAAAA